>NC_141691.1:1520155490-1520897990 GCF_964263255.1 Lissotriton vulgaris
GTGGGTGGGGGATGTGGTGGTGGTGGAGGTGGCTGCTGTGGTGGTGGTGGTGGTGGTTGACGTGGTGGTGATGGATGTGGTGGTGGTGGATGTAGTGGTGGTGGACGTAGTGGTGTTAGATGTAGTGGTGGTGGATGTGGTGGTGGTAGTGGTGGAGGTGGTGATTGTGGACGTTTTGGTGGTAGACATGGTGGACGTGGTGGTGGTGGACGTGGTGGTGGTGGATGTTGTGGTGCTGGTGGACATGGTGATGGTGGACATGGTGGTGGTGGACGTAGTGGTGGTGGATGTGGTGGTAGTGGATGTGGTGGTGGACATGGTGGTGGTCATGGTGGGTGTGGTGGTGGTGGACATGGTGATGGTGCATGTGGTGGTTGAGGACATGGTGGTGATGGACGTGGTGGTTATGGACATTGTTGGTGGTGGACATGGTGGTGGTGGACATGGTGGTCTTAGCCGTGGTGGTGGATGTTGTAGACATGGTGGTGGTGGATGTGGTGGTGGCCATGGTGGTGGTGGTGGACATGGTGGTGGACGTGGTGGTGGATGTGGTGGATGTGGTGGATGTGGTGGACATGGTGGTGGTGGACGTGGTGGTGGTGGTGGACGTGTTGGTGGTAGAGGTGGGTGTGGTGGTGGATGTGGTGGTGGTAGACGTGGTGGTGGACATAGTGGTGGTGGACATGGTGATGGTGGACGTGGTGGTGCTGGTGGTGGACATGCTGGTAATGGACGTGGTGGTGGTGGTAGTGGTGGTGGATGTGGTGCTGATGATGATAGACTTGGTGGTGGTGGAGGTGGGTGTAGTGGTGGACATGGTGGTGGACGTGGTGGTGGTGGAGGTGGATAAGCATGGGCGGAAAATCCGTTCCGCTCGCAGATTTCGCGGATTTTCGGTAAATTCACAATCCGCGAGATTCGCGAATTTCCCGCAAAATCCGCGAACGGAAATCCGCGAACGGGGATTGGGTCAAAAGTTCAAGCTGACTTTTGTAACTCTTTTAGAATGGCGCCAGCAAGCTGCCAGAGACAGGAAGCTCTAATAGATAAAGTAAAGCAGGTGCTGCTCAAATTCAGTTACACAATCATTAATCACCCCCAAACTTGGGGTGATTAATGATTGTGTAACTTAATTTGACCTTCAACTGGAGCACCTGCTTTACTTTATCTATTAGTGCTTCCTGTTGAAGCTATTTCTAGCTATTTTAGAATGGCGCTGACAGCTTGCCGGCGCCATTCTAAGTGGGGCTGAGGGCAGAAGGGCACAAAAGTGGGACAGAGGGCAGAAGGGGACAAAAAATGTGTGGGGCAGAGGGCAGAAGGGCACAGAAACAAGTGGTAGAGAGGGCAGATGGGCATAAAAAACAAGAGGGTGGCAGTGATTAAGCAGGCAAAAAAACCCCCCCGCGAAATTGCAAAGCGCCTCGCGAACACCTGCGAACACGCAAAGCGCCTCGCGAACACCCAAAAATAAAAACATCCGCAAATTCGCGCGAATTTGCAAATTTTGCGGATTGCCAATTCGCAAATCCGCAAATTCGCGAATTGCCAATTCGCAAAATTTGCCCATGCTTAGTGGTGGATGTAGTGGTGGTGGAGGTGGGTGTGGTGGTGGACATGGTGTTGGAAGTAGTGGTGGTGGACGTCGTGGTGGTGGATGTGGTGGATGTGATGGTGGTTGGTGTGGTGGTGGACATGGCAGCTATGGCCGGCAGTGGGAGTACCTGCAGGGCGCTGACGTGGGGAGGGGCAGGGTGGGGGGTAGTAATGAATGGATTGCGCAGTTTAACAGGTAAGTAAATGTGTGTGTGTGTGTGTGTTTCGATTTATATAGCGCACTATAACCCAGGGGTCTCTAGGCGCTTGCTTAGGGAACCCGTCCTGGTATTCCCCTGTGCGATACCCCGGCCGGGTATCCACAAGGTGAAAGCCAGGCATCCCGCCGCGAGGGGCCGTAGTGGAGATTAAGCAAGCTATTGCCCAGAGTCGCAGAGTGTGATCCCGTGAGTCGAGTAGGCACCAGAGCGAGAATTGTTGACTCCGTGGAATTTTTGAGCCCGAGACCCGCCGAGGCGGGGAATCGAACCCTGGTCCATGGCCGATCTCAGCTTCCAGGCCTGCCGCCTCTAACCACTGAGCCACACTTCTCCACATAAAACGAATTTCGTTGCCCGCACTGCATCGCATTTGGGGATGCAGTGCAATCAGCGAAATTCATTTTATTTATTTAAATGTTTACTTACCTGTAAAACTCCATAATCCATATATAACTACCCCTCACCCTGCCCCTCCCCCTCCCCACGTCACCTCCCTGCAGGTACTCCCACTGCCGGCCGCGGCTGGGACATGGTGTTGGTGGACGTAGTGGTGGTGGATGTGGTGGTGGTGGGTGTGGTGGTGGTGGACATGGTGGTGGTAGACGTAGTGGGCATGGTGATGGTGGATGTGGTGGACGTGGTGATGGTGGACGTGGTGGACGTGGTGGTTGTGGACATGGTCGTTATGGATGTGGTTGTGATGGACATTGTTACTGTTGGACGTGGTGGTGGGTGTGGTGGACATGGTGGTGGTGGACGTAGTGGTGGTGGTGGTGGACATGGTGGGGGTGGGTGGTGGTGGACATCGTGGTGGTGGACTTAGTGGTGGTGGATGTGGTGGTGGTGGTGGATGTGGTGGTGGTTGATGTGGTGGTGGATGTGGTGGTGGTGGATGTGGTGGTAGATGTGGTGGTGGTGGTGGGTGGTGGACGTGGTAGGTGTGGTGGTGGATGTGGGTGTGGTGGTGGTGGTGGACATTGAGGTGCTGGGCATGGTGGTAGTGGACATAGTGGTTGTGGATATGGTGGTTATGGATGTGGTTGTGATGGACATTGTTACTGTTGGACGTGGTGGTGGGTGTGGTGGACATGGTGGTGGTGGACGTAGTGGTGGTGGTGGTGGACATGGTGGGGGTGGGTGGTGGTGGACATCGTGGTGGTGGACTTAGTGGTGGTGGATGTGGTGGTGGTGGTGGATGTGGTGGTGGTTGATGTGGTGGTGGATGTGGTGGTGGTGGATGTGGTGGTAGATGTGGTGGTGGTGGTGGGTGGTGGACGTGGTAGGTGTGGTGGTGGATGTGGGTGTGGTGGTGGTGGTGGTGGTGGTGGACATTGAGGTGCTGGGCATGGTGGTAGTGGACATAGTGGTGGTGGACATCGTGGTGGTGGACTTAGCGGTGGTGGATGTGGTGGTGGATGTGGTGGTAGTGGTGGTGGACGTGGTGGTGGTGGATGTGGTGGTGGATGCGGTGGTGGTGGGTGGTGGATGTGGTGGTGGTGGAGGTGGCTGTTGTGGTGGTGGACATGGTGGTGGTGGACGTGGTGGTGGTGGATGTAGTGGTGGTGGACATAGTGGTGTTAGATGTAGTGGTGGTGGATGTGGTTGTGGAGGTGGTGATTGTGGATGGGGTGGTGGTGGACATGGTGGAAGTGGTGGTGGTGGATGTGGTGGTGGTGGTGGATATTGTGGTGCTGGTGGTGGGTGTGGTGCTGGTGAACATGGTGATGGTGGACATGGCGGTGGTGGACATAGTGGTGGTGGATGTGGTGGTAGTGGATGTGGTGGTGGATGTGGTGGTAGTTGTGGTGGTGGTGGACATGGTGATGGTGGATGTGGTGGTTGAGGACATGGTGGTGATGGACGTGGTGGTGATGGACATTGTTGGTGGTGGACATGGTGGTGGTGGACATGGTGGTGGATGTGGTGGACATGGCGGTGGTGGACGTGGTGGTGGCCGTGGTGGTGGACATGGTGGTGGACGTGGTGGTGGATGTGGTGGACATGGTGGTGGTGGTGGTGGACGTGGTGGTGGTGGAGGTGGGTGTGGTGGTGGATATGGTGGTGGTAGACATGGTGGTGGACATGGTGGTGGAGGTGGTGGTGGTGGACATAGTGGTGATGGATGTGGTGGTGGTGGATGTGGTGGTGGACGTGGTGGTGGTGGGTGTGGTGGTGGTGGACATGGTGGTGGTGGACATGGTGGACGTGCTGGTTATGGACATGCTGGTGATGGACGTGGTGGTGATGGACATTGTTGGTGGTGGACGTGGTGGTGGGGGACATGGCGATGGTGGAGATGGTGGTGGATGTGGTGAACATGGTGGTGGTGGACTTAGAGGTGGTGGACGTGGTGGTGGATATGGTGGACATGGTGGTGGTGGACATGGTGGTGGTGGACGTGGTGGTGGTGGGTGTGGTGGTGGACGTGGTGGTGGTGGACATAGTGGTGGTGGACATGGTGATGGTGGACTTGGTGGTGGTGGTGGACATGGTGGTAATGGACGTGGTGGTGGTGGTAGTGATGGTGGATGTGGTGGTGGTGATGGTGGATGTGGTGGTGGTGAAGATGGGTGTAGTGGTGGACATGGTGGTGGACGTGGTGGTGGTGGTGGATGTGGTAGTGGTGGAGGTGGGTGTGGTGGTCGACATGGTGTTGGACATAGTGGTGTTGGACATAGTGGTGGTGGACATAGTGGTGGTGGATGGGGTGGATGTGGTGGTGGTGGGTGTGGTGGTGGTGGACATGGCAGCCATGGCTGGCAGTAGGAGTACCTGCAGGCTGGTGATGTGAGGAGGGGCAGGGTGGGGGGTAGTAATGCATGGATTACGGAGTTTTACAGGTAAGTAAACATTTAAATAAATAAAACGAATTTCGTTGCACGCACTGCATCACATTTGGGGATGCAGTGCAATCAACAAAATTCATTTTATTTATTTAAAACCTGTAAACCTCCATAATTCATACATTACTACCCACCACCCTGCCCCTCCCCCTCCCCACATCACCGCCCTGCAGGTACTCCCACTGCCGGCCGCGACTGGGACATGGTGGTGGCGGACGTAGTGGTGGTGGGTGTGGTGGTGGTGGACGTGGTGGTGGTGGACGTAGTGGATATGGTGGTGGTGGGCGTGGTGGTTGGGGACATGGTGGTGATGGACGTGGTGGTGGTGGACTTAGTGGTGGTGGTGGTGGATGTGGTGGTGGTTGATTTGGTGGTGGTGGATGTGGTTGTGGTGGATGTGGTGGTGGATGTGGTAGTGGGTGGTGGACGTGGTGGGTGTGGTGGTGGGTGTGGTGGTGGTGGTGGTGGACGTGGTGGTGCTGGGCATGGTGGTAGTGGACATAGTGGTGGTGGAAATCGTAGTGGTGGACTTAGTGGTGGTGGATGTGGTGGTGGTGGTGGATGTCGTGGTGGTTGATGTGGTGGTGTGGGATGTGGTGGTGGTGAATGTGGTGGTGGTGGATGTGGTGGGGGTGGGGGTTGACGTGGTGGTGGTGGATGTGGTGTTGGTGGACATAGTGGTGGTGGATGTGGTGGATGTGGTGGTGGTGGTGGTGGAGGTGGTAATTGTGGACATGGTGGTGGTGGACGTGGTGGTGGTGGAGGTTGTGGTGGTAGTGGTGGACGTGGTGTTGGTGGACATAGTGGTGGTGGACATAGTGGTGGTGGATGGTGTGGTGGTGGATGTGGTGGTGGAGAGGGTGGTGGTGGACGTGGTGGATGTGGACATGGTGGTGATGGACGTGGTGGTAATGGACATTGTTGGTGGTGGACATGGTGGCAGTGGACATGGTGGTGGTGGAAATGGTGGTGGTGGACCTGGTGGTGGATGTGGTGGACATGGTGGTGGTGTAAGTGGTGGTGGTGCATGTGGTGGTGGTGGATGTGGTGGTGGTGGATGTGGTGGTGGTGGAGGTGAGTGTGGTGGTGGTGGATGTGGGGGTGGTGGACGTGGTGGTGCTGGTGTCATGGTGGTGGATGTAGTGGTGGTGGATGTAGTGGTGGTGGGTGTGGTGGTGGTATAGGTGGTGGTGGAGGTGGTGATTGTGGACATGGTGGTGGTGGACGTGGTGGTGGTGGATGTGGTGGTGGATGTGGTGGTGGTGGTAGTGGTGGTGGTGGTAGTGGTGGTGGAGGTGGTGGTGGAGGTGGTGATTTTGGACGTGGTGGTGGTGGATGTGGTGGTGGTTGTGGACTTGGTGGACTTGGTGGTCATGGTGGTGGTGGATGTGGTGGTGGTGGTTGGGTGGTGGATGTGGTGGTGGTGGATGTAGTGGTGGTGGATGTTTTGGATGTGGTGGATGTGGTGGTGGTGGTTGGGTGGTGGATGTGGTGGTGGTGGTGGTGGGTTTGGTGGTGGTGGTGGATGTGGTGGTGGTGGATGTAGTGGTGGTGGATGTTTTGGATGTGGTGGATGTGGTGGTGGTGAAGGTAGTGATTTTGGACGTGGTGGTGGTGGACGTGGTGGTGTTGGACGTGGTGGTGGATGTGATGGTGGTGGTAGTGGTGGTGGACATGATAGTGGTGGAGGTGGTGATTGTGGACGTGGTGGTGGTTGACATGGTGGTGGATGTGGTGGTGGTGGTAGTGGTAGTGGTGTTGGACATGGTGGTGGTGAAGGTGGTGATGGATGTGGTGGTGGTGTTGGAGGTGGGTGTGGTGGTGGTGGACGTGGTGGTGGTTGACATAGTGGTGGTGGATGTAGTGGTGGTGGATATGGTGGTGGTGGAGGTGGTGATTGTGGACCTCGTGGTGGTGGTGGATGTTATGGTGGTGGACGTGGTGGTGGTGGACGTAGTGGTGGTGGATGGGGTGGATGTGGTGGTGGTGGTTGTGGACGTTGTTGTTGTGCATGTGGTGGTGGTGGACATGGTGGTGGTGGGCATGGTGGATGTGGTGGACCTGGTGGTGGTGGACATGGTGGTGGTGGATGTGGTGGTGGTGGTAGTGGTGGTGGACGTGGTGGATGTGGACATGGTGGTGATGGACGTGGTGGTAATGGACATTGTTGGTGGTGGACATGGTGGCAGTGGACATGGTGGTGGTGGACATGGTGGTGGTGGACCTGGTGGTGGATGTGGTGGACATGGTGGTGGTGTAAGTGGTGGTGGTGCATGTGGTGGTGGTGGATGTGGTGGTGGTGGATGTGGTGGTGGTGGAGGTGAGTATGGTGGTGGTGGATGTGGGGGTGGTGGACGTGGTGGTGCTGGATGTCATGGTGGTGGATGTAGTGGTGGTGGATGTGGTGGTGGTATAGGTGGTGGTGGAGGTGGTGATTGTGGACATGGTGGTGGTGGATGTGGTGGTGGTGGATGTGGTGGTGGATGTGGTGGTGGTGGTAGTGGTGGTGATGGTGGAGGTGGTGGTGGATGTGGTGGTGGTGGTAGTGGTGGTGGAGGTGGTTATTTTGGACGTGGTGGTGATGGATGTGGTGGTGGTTGTGGACTTGGTGGTCATGGTGGTGGTGGATGTGGTGGTGGTGGTGGAGGTGGGTTTGGTGGTGGTGGTGGTGGTGGATGTGGTGGTGGTGGATGTAGTGGTGGTGGATGTTTTGGATGTGGTGGATGTGGTGGTGGTGGTGGTGGTGGTGGTGGTGGATGTAGTGGTGGTGGATGTTTTGGATGTGGTGGATGTGGTGGTGGTGGAGGTGGTGATTGTGGACGTGGTGGTGGTGGACGTGGTGGTGTTGGACGTGGTGGTGATGTGATGGTGGTGGTAGTGGTGGTGGACATGATAGTGGTGGAGGTGGTGATTGTGGACGTGGTGGTGGTTGACATGGTGGTGGATGTGGTGGTGGTGGTGGTATTGGTGGTGGTGTTGGACATGGTGGTGGTGAAGGTGGTGATGGATGTGGTGGTGGTGTTGGAGGTGGGTGTGGTGGTGGTGGACGTGGTGGTGGTTGACATAGTGGTGGTGGATGTAGTGGTGGTGGATATGGTGGTGGTGGAGGTGGTGATTGTGGACCTCGTGGTGGTGGTGGATGTTATGGTGGTGGACGTGGTGGTGGTGGACGTAGTGCTGGTGGATGGGGTGGATGTGGTGGTGGTGGTTGTGGACGTTGTTGTTGTGCATGTGGTGGTGGTGGACATGGTGGTGGTGGGCATGGTGGATGTGGTGGACATGGTGGTGGTGGACATGGTGGTGGTGGATGTGGTGGTGGTGGTAGTGGTGGTGGATGTGGTGGGTGTTGTGGTGGTGATGGGTGTGGTGGTGGAGGTGGGTGTGGTGGTGGTGGACGTGGTGGTGCTGGACATGGTGGTAGTGGACGTAGTGGTGGTGGACATGGTGGTGGTAGACGTAGTGGTGGTCGATGTGGTGGTTGTGGTGGTGGACATGGTGGTGGTGATGGTGGATGCACTGGTGGTGGATGTGGTGGTGGTGGACGTGGTGGTGCTGGAGGTGGGTGTGGGTGTGGTGGTAGTGGTGGTGGTGGATGGTGTTGGTGGTAGACGTAGTGGTGGTGGATGTAGTGGTGGTGGTGGTGGTGGAGGTGGTAATTGTGGACGGGGTGGTTGTGGACATGGGGGTGGTGGATGTGGTGGTGGGTGTTGTGGTTGTGGGGGTGGGTGTAGTGCTGGTGTACATGGTGGTGGCGGACATGGTGGTGGTGGACGAAGTGGTGGTGGATGTGGTGGTGGTGGATGTGATGGTGGACGTGGTGGGGGATGTGGTGGACATGGTGGTGGTGGATGTGGTGGTGGTGGATGTGGTGGTGGTGGTGGTGGATGTGGTGGTGGTGGTGGTGGATGTGGTGGTGGTGGACGTGGTGGTGGATGTGGTGGTGGACGAGGTGGTGGATGTGGTGGTGGTGGATGAGGTGGTCGATGTGTTGGTGGTGGAGGTAGGTGTGGTGGTGGTGGTGGTGGTGGACGTGGTGGTGGTGGACATGGTGGTGGTGGACATAGTGGTGGTGGTTGTGGTAGTGGTGGAGGTGGTGGTGGTGGTGGAGGTGGTGATTGTGGACGTGTTGGAGGTGGACGGGGTGGTGGTGGATGTGGTGGTGGTGGTAGTGGATGTGGTGGTGGTGGTGAAGGTGGTGATTGTGGAGGTGGTGGTTGTGGACTTGGTGGTGGATGTGGTGGTGGTGGTAGTGGTGGTGGACATGGTGGTGGTGGAGATGTGGTGGATGTGGTGGTGGACATGGAGGTGGATGTGGTAGTGGTGGACGTGGTGGTCGTGGACGTGGTTGGTCAAGGATGTGTTGGTGGTGGATGTGGTTGTGGTGGATGTGGTAGAGGTGGGTTTGGTGGTGGTGGTGGACATGGTGGTGGTGGACGTGATGGTGGTGGATGTAGTGGTGGTGGATGTAGTGGTGGTGGATGTGGTAGAGTGGATGGTGTTGGAGGTGGTGGTGGAAGTGGTGATTGTATAGGTGGTGGTGGTGGATGCAGTGGTGGTGGACGTGGTGGTGGATGTGGTAGGTGGTAGTGGTGGTGGACATGGTGGTGGTGGAGGTGGTGGTAGTGGTGGTAGACATGGTGATGGAGGTGGTGGTGGATGTGTTGTATGTGGTGGAGGTGGTGATTGTGGACGTGGTGGTGGTAGACATGGTGGTGGTGGACATGGTGGTGGTGGACATGGTGGTGGATGTGGTGGTGGTGATAGTGGTGGTGGACATGGTGGTGGTGGGTGGTGGACTTGGTGGTGGTGGAGGTGGGTGTGGTGGTAGTCTTGCAGGAGTCTGCCAGCAGGCTGTGCAAAATTCAGCAGAGCCTTTAGGCATTTGTTGCAATGCATGGACTTCACACAGAATTTTGCATCATGGTTTAGTACGCAATAAAACATTTCCGAGCACATAATTAAATAAGAAGCTCAAAAGAGCTCTTTCGGCATCTCTGGCAAGTGTGAATAAACAGCACCATAAACCTCTGAGAAACGAGACCAGAAGGGGTAGGAATGCGTAGAGTGTAGTTTCTGTAAGACTTTCCGAAAGTGACCCCAATCAGGACATTACTAAACCTTTCATGTCTATTTTACAACATCTAGATAGCAAAAGACTGGGATCCAAAGATGAAAGTGGAGGTGCACCAAAGTAGCAGGAAGCAACAATATAATTTATAGGTGCATTACCTCGGCTGTTCAATCGGGTGTGACCTTCAGCGAACAAAGCCAGAAACGGCAGGGCGCGGGGGATTCCTTTGAAGTCTCATGCCGGCTGCAAGCAAACCAGCATGAGTGAGGAGAGAGGCAAATGGTGTGTGATGTGCACGCCCCGCACACATGCACTGTAGGCAATCTGCCTTTGGGTGCATTTTTGAGAGCCTTTACTTAAGTCTTGCTGAGAACGCATGCCCATTTACCCAGTGGGACCTAAAAAAGTGGATTGTCACCCCTTATTGAAAAAAAATATATTAATCGACTTTTTCATTGCTAACAACTACAGACCCATTACTGGGCTGCAAGTTTTGAAATGGGTGGTTTCTGGCAAATAGACAGTATTAAATCGCATTGGGTCCCTTCGGCTCCTCACCTGCTTTATTTCCCTGTGGGTTTCCTCAAAAATTACCACCTCCAGTTTTGTTTACTGTAGGGCTGAATTCTTAGACTGATTTGGTAGATATAGTGCATGTTAGAAATGGGATCCCTGGCTGGCCAGGGCTTGCACCAAAGTCAGTCAGAGACCACCACTCCTAAGTCAGGGCAAGGGAGTTACACGCCAAGATAACCCCTGCTCACCCTCTAGGTAACGTGGCGTGAGCAGCAAGGCTAAACTTGGAGGCAATGTGAGTTAAGTATTTGCGCACGCACCCCAGCAACAACACCCAAGGCCCACCACAAAGGAAACTCCACACAAGGTTATATATAAAAATAGCCTTTGTATTATACCAAAACACATTAGATAAAAACACATACTTTACAATGTGCCAACAGGCACGGGCAGAATTTACAGGGGATATGTACAAGACAGGGCCACATGGACCACTGTCAGGAATCAGCACTTTTAGAACTTAGAATATACAATCACTGTAGCACAAATTAGAACATAAAGCACACACCATTTCTGCTTTTCCTTTGGGACTGGACCCTTGCTGCCGTTTGTGAGCTGCCGCTATCCTGCACGCTGCTCTCTCTGCAGCGCTACTCCTCACCGGACCCGCTTCTCGGGTCCCGCTTCGTTGTGTTTGCAGACCCCGGGAGTTGGTGAGAAGCGGGTTGGGTCCTGCTAGACTGCTGTGGGCTGCGTTGTGAGTCCTCAGGGCTGCGAGCGACTGGTTCGGGGACTCCATCTCCCAGGAGTCCCTGTTGGCCACACCTGAGAAACCTGGGCCGCTCTCCCTGACTGACACGCCCCCACCAACGCTGTTAAAGACTCTGGACCTCCATACCTGCGTGGGACACCATTTCTGCTTTTCCTTTGGAACTGGACCCTTGCTGGCATCTGTGAGCTGCCGCTATCCAGCGCGCTGCTCCCTCTGCAGCGCTACTCCTCGCCGGACCCGCTTCGCGGGTCCCGCTTCGTTGTGTTTGCAGACCCCGGGAGTTAATGATGAGCGGGTTGGGTCCTGCTTGACTGCTGTGGGCTGCGTGTGAGTCCTCAGGGCTGCGAGCGACTGGTTCGGGGACTCCATCTCCTAGGAGTCCCTGTTGGCCACACCCGAGACACCTGGGCCGCTCTCCCTGACTGACACGCCCCACCAACGCTGTTAAAGACTCTGGACCTCCACACCTGCGTGGGACACCATTTCTGCTTTTCCTTTGGGATTGGACCCTTGCTGGCGTCTGTGAGCTGCCGCTATCCTGCGCGCTGCTCCCTCGGCACCGCTACTCCTCGCCGGACCCGCTTTGCGGGTCCCGCTTCATTGTGTTTGCAGACCCCGGGACTTGGTGAGAAGCGAGTTGGGTCCTGCTAGACTGCTGTGGGTTGTGTTGTGAGTCCTCAGGGCTGCGAGCGACTGGTTCGAGGACTCCATCTCCCAGGAGTCCCTGTTGGCCACACCCGAGACACCTGGGCCGCTTTCCCTGACTGACACGTCCCCACCAACGCTGTTAAAGACTCTGGACCTCCATACCTGCGTGGGACACCATTTCTGCTTTTCCTTTGGGACTGGACCCTTGCTGCCGTCTGTGAGCTGGCGCTATCCTGCGCGCTGCTCCCTCTGCAGCACTACTCCTCTCCGGACCCGCTTCGCGGGTCCCGCTTCGTTGTGTTTGCAGACCCCGGGAGTCGGTGAGAAGCGGGTTGGGTCCTGCTAGACTGCTGAGGGCTGCGTTGTGAGTCCTCAGGGCTGCGAGCGACTGGTTCGGGGACTCCATCTCCCAGGAGTCCCTGTTGGCCACACCCGAGACACCTGGGCCGCTCTCCCTGACTGACACGTCCCCACCAACGCTGTTAAAGACTCTGGACCGCCATACCTGCGTGGGACACCATTTCTGCTTTTCCTTTTGGACTGGACCCTTGCTGCCGTCTGTGAGCTGGCGCTATCCTGCGCGCTGCTCCCCCTGCAGCACTACTCCTCGCCGGACCCGCTTTGCGGGTCCCGCTTCGTTGTGTTTGCAGACCCCGGGAGTTGGTGAGAAGCGGGTTGGGTCCTGCTAGACTGCTGTGGGCTGCGTTGTGAGTCCTCAGGGCTGCAAGCGACTGGTTCGGGGACTCCATCTCCCAGGAGTCCCTGTTGGCCACACCCGAGACACCTGGGCCGCTCTCCCTGACTGACACGCCCCCACCAACACTGTTAAAGACTCTGGACCTCCATACCTGCGTGGGACACCATTTCTGCTTTTCCTTTGGGACTGGACCCTTGCTGTCGTCTGTGACCTGCCGCTATCCTGCGCGCTGCTCCCTCTGCAGCGCTACTCCTCGCCGGACCTGTTTCGCGGGTCCCGCTTCGCGGGTCCCGCTTCGTTGTGTTTGCAAACCCCGGGAGTTGGTGAGAAGCTGGTTGGGTCCTGCTAGACTGTTGTGGGCTTCGTTGTGAGTCCTCAGGGCTGAGAGCGACTGGTTCGGGGACTCCATCTCCCAGGAGTCCCTGTTGGCCACACCCGAGACACCTGGGCCGCTCTTCCTGACTGACACGTCCCCACCAACGCTGTTAAAGACTCTGGACCTCCATACCTGCGTGGGACACCATTTCTGCTTTTCCTTTGGGACTGGACCCTGGCTGCCGTCTGTGACCTTCCGCTATCCTGCACACTGCTCCCTCTGCAGCGCTACTCCTCGCTGGACCCGCTTCGCGGGTCCCGCTTCGTTGTGTATGCAGACCCCGGGGGTTGGTGAGAAGCGGGTTGGGTCCTGCTAGACTGCTGTGGGCTGCGTTGTGAGTCCTCAGGGCCGCGAGCGACTGGTTCGGGGACTCCATCTCCCAGGAGTCCCTGTTGGCCACACCCGAGACACCTGGGCCGCTCTCCCTGACTGACACGCCCCCACCAACCACTTCCCTATAATATTAAGCCCCATCACCACTGTGCGGGAGCGCGCAGGAGCGTCCTGGGAGAAGCCTGGGACAAGGGCGGGGCCGTCTGCGGCCGTCAGAGGCCGGAAGAGACTGGACTGGGCCAAGGCTCTTGGCTGTTCTTTGGAGACTGTGGTTGCATATCTTATTGTGTAAGTGTTCCCTGCCTGCCTTAGTTGTATTGCCAGATTGGGGCCTCACGATTTGATCAGTTGTTACCCCAGTGTAATTCCCCCGAGTGCACAGTGTTCGTGGATCTCGCTGTTTCCTCTCCCTGTCTTGGCGAGGAACATGGAGTGCCGCGAAACCAGAAGTATGGCAGCGGCTGACGGGAAAAATTGACTGGGACACTAGATGACTTTATTGTGCGTACCAATTCTCTGATTAATCAAGGTATCGTCCTTATGGAAAGAAGGGTTTCCCAGGAACTAGCACTAGCCAAAAGATTGTCTTTGGGTCTTATTGGCTCTGCCCACACTCCTGATAATTCATTACATATACCCAACCACGTACGGGTCCTTGCTGATATTCACAATGTGAATTGTAGTCAGCCAGGCCCACGAGACCCATCACCCCTCAACCCTCAGGTTGAGGTTCATAACCCCACAGGGATTAGCACAGAGCATAACCAGGTAAATCCCCAGGTAGACCCCCAGTTAGTGTCTACAAACGAATAAAGGAGGGGGAAGAGGGAGGGGGCACTCCCTAAACGAAAGCAACCAAATGCTAACGCTACAGGAGCTAAGAAAGCTCGTGCCAATCCAGCTGAGAATACTAGTGATGATTCAAATGAGAGGGGTGGATCGGTAGAGTCGAGAGACCCTGTTAATGAATCTACTGGGCAGAAAACTGGGGCGGAAGCAGTTCATCCAGAGGCCGCCGGCCTACCCCTGACCATTATCGATAATACCATCTTGGATAACTCCCTGGCGGATATTATCGAGGATAGTATTATAGTTGACAGGCTGAGGGCTGACACATCAGGGGTGGTTAATGGGGAGGAGGAGCCCATAGGTTGCACCATAACTAAAATCATTAAAACCTTACTCGCACCCCTAGAAGCCAGGCTTCATGGTATCGAAAAAGTGCTTCACGACATACATAAGGACATAAGGTTTCATGACAGCAGCTATGCCAACAGGTCCACCAATGTCACCGCTGTAGCCAGTAAATCTCGGCCTGCGGTTATGAGCACAGCAGCAGTAAAAAACAAGACGCCAAAGAACGAGGCACCAAATCCCCCTAATCATGTGACTAACAAAGTAAGCACCCAAACCCCAACATCAAACAAGTCCACTGTCCAAGCTAACCCAAAATGTCCCGCTATCCCTACCCCAAAACCTGACTCTGCCCCCACCGAAAAAAAACGACACGGCTAAATATTCACCTACCGCAAGATGCCTGTTCCTATGTGATCATTTTGACGGGGGTAACAGAACTGGTCCCTCCTAACACAGAAACCTTTCAACCGCTCAAAAATAAGGTATGCCACTGGTTAGCTAATAATTATCCCCTACCCCCAAATCTTTGTGGCAATATCTTAATGGTTGAGAGAACGCCTTGAGTAGGACATAACAGGAAAAGAATACAGGGAGACTTTATAGTAGTGACCTTTGAGGATCCCCGTATTGCGGAATATATCTGTCGGAGGAATCCCCGTAACAATAATGGTATTCTGGTCACGGCTAGGCCCCTGTCTTACTTTTACATGCCCAAAGAACAACAGGATAACAGATGGAGTTGCCTAAAAGATCCATACCACCATAGAGGAGCAATGAGGCAAGAGGTACTCAGGCAAATGAACCCCCAAAGTTGGAACAGGGTTGGTGAGGAGGGGTGGAATTTAGTTCAGAGAAGAGGAGGCAGGTACAACCATGACACTAGACTTCATGCAGACAGGTTTAGGGGCAATGGCATGAATGCCGGTCACACATACAACTATGCCCAAGCCCCCCATCCACTAGATAACCTTTATAACATCCCGATGGCAAACCCGTACGACTGCCTGTCCGACCTAGGCTGGGTCGATTGACAACAGGCGGGCACAGTACTAGTAAACGATAATGGAAATAGGATCAACCCCATCTCCCCTGCAAATATGGCCTCAGAGACCAGGGTCACAAGTGTGGATACCAGGGTACCAGTTCGTATTGCCACACGAGCCCGGCAACGGTAAGGATTCAGAAATTAGCTCAGATAGTCAACCAGAGAGTAGGGAAGCCCCCAGAGATAATAGACACATTAAGGTAGGAACATGGAACATCGCTGGGCTAAGGAACAAAGTTGATGACCCTATCTGGAGGGAATTTATAAGCACCACAGACATCATCGCCCTACAAGAGACGTGGGATACAAATAACATACTCACTTTGGACAGTTACACTACCTATTCTCTCCCAGCAGTCACCACCACTAGAGGAAGAGCAAGGGGAGGACTGGTAACTCTAGTGGCAGCTAATATTACAGGAAAACACATGGTGATAGACTCAGGTTCCCCCTACTGTCTGGTAGTTAAAATCATCTGCAAAGGGGCCTATAATGTGTTAATCGTTAACTTTTATAATTCTTTCGATAGAGCCACCTCAACTAGCAACCTGACAGCGTTACATTCTTTTTTAGTAGATTATAAGGTGCTGTCGGAGAATGAATGCTATATAATATTATTGGGGGACTTTAATATCCACAGATGCCCAGATAAATGCCTGCCCAATGACCCTTTTGCCCTCATCGATCAGGTTGACTCCCACTTTGAGCATACGGAGCAGGGGATCTTATTGGAATACATCTTGGCTGATAATGGTTTGATGCTACCCATGGGGGATGAGGTGAACATACCAACTTTTAAGGGTAATGGTAGTGGGTCAACTATCGACTTCATTTTCACAAGTTTAACATTAGGGAGTAATATAGTAGACTATTCTCCGGTCTGGTCCCATTTTAGTGACCATAATCCCGTTTTTTTACGTGTTAGAGGTGTCCTTCACAGATCCGAGAAGCAACTGAATATGGTTGATAAACAAGATATTCGGGATACAGACCAGGCTTGGAGAATTAAATGGTGCAAAATCGTCCCCGAGGATTTCCTAGGCAACCTCTCAACCAGTAGAGGGGAGGTGTTGCGTATATGTATGGACAAGGAAGCAGGGGATAGTGAGGTAGTGGAGGCATACCAAAGGGTTTGTCACCAGATTATGTCTGACTTAACACATCATGGTAAAGGGAAACAATCAGGGTCAGTTGGCTGGTTCAACCATAACTGCTCAGTAGCTACCCTCAAACTGAAGGAGACCTTGAAATGTAAGCCTGTTGATAGGAAATGTGTGGCACTCCTAAGGAAAACATATAAAGCTGCAGTAGAACAGAGGAGGCGGGAGATTAGGGAAGACGCCTGGGCAGAACTGACCTCTATTGATGTTATAAAAAACAGCGCCAAATTCTGGGCAGTGATTAATCAACCCTATTTTTTTGATTCTAGTAACAATGTTTTAGACTGTGGTATTCAGGAGGACAAGTGGTTCTCCCATTTTAAGTCAGTTTATGAACATGCGCCCACAGGGGTCGACGATTCAACCATGGGGGCTACTCACCCATACACCTTAGTGGTGAATGAGGATGAGGTGGCTGATGCCATCTGTAAAATTACAAGCCTGATGGCGTACCAGCCGACCTCTTCAAGTCTAACACAGCAATATGGTCTAAGGTTTTATCTAATGTATTTAATAGAATTTCCACAATTGGTATCCCAACGACCTGGTCGCAGTCGGTAATTGTACCTATTTTTAAAAAAGGTAATTGAGGTGAGCCAAGTAATTACCACCCAATTTCCCTTATAGATTCTGCAGTGAAGGTCCTTGGCAGAGTGGTTCTGTGTAAACTATCTGATTGGCTCTAGGACACAAACTCTCTGTCAGCTGTACAGTATGGGTTTAGAGAGGGGCGTAGTACTATAGATCAGAGCCTCAACCTCCAATTACTGATTGGAAAGTACACCCTAGCGAAGCAAGGTTGTTTGTACATAGCATTTATGGATCTGTCCTCGGCCTTTGACCGAGTAAACAGGTCCAAGTTATGGGACTTGCTTTTAAAGATGGGCATTGACGAAAATATAGTTTACTTTCTAGCTGATCTTCATCGGGTCCTCACAGCCACCGTGAGATATGATCGTAAGGGGAATTGTACGGGCAAGATAGGTATAACTAACGGGGTCAGGCAAGGCTGTATTTTAGCACCTTTATTTTTTACATTATATATTAATGAGTTAGCAGGCGTCCTGGGAGCAGCTTGTAAGGATATTCCAAAGGTGGGCAAGTTCACCCTTCCCGCATTATTATATGCGGACGATGCTGCACTTATAGCGCGCACATCAGTTGGCTTACAAAGTCTTTTAAATTCTTTTTATGAGTTTATGTCCTCTCTGGATCTTAGCGTTAATTACACCAAATCTCATGTCATGGCTGTGGGCACAAAGGGCAGGCATAGGAAGCTGATGACACTCCACTGTAATGGTAACAGGTTATCTAGGGTAACCAGATTTCCATACCTTGGGATGGTTTTTGACGAAAGCTCCTGTTGGCTTCCCCAACTGTCCGTGAAAAGAAACGCGTTTGTACGGTCCATCTCTGCCGTTCTGGGTTTTTCCCACAAATTAGGGGTAAAACCGTTACAAGCAGTGTTAAAAGTTTACGACGCAAAATGTGTTTCCATAGCAATGTATGGTGCAGACTTATGGGGTTTTAAGAACGTTAAGTTGCTACAGGTGGCAGAGGACAAATTCTTAAAATCCATTCTATCCGTTCCACAATCGACCCCAGGTTTTATTGTTCATCAAGAATGTGGGGTGGAGTATTTAGAAGACCGGATTGCCATCGTGCCCTTTTTAAAGTGGATTACGGTCTGGCTGAACCCAGAAGTGGATGTGAACCACGAGATTCTGACGAATTGTCTTAGTCTAGAACATTGGGATTCTATCCCGTGGCTAAGCTATGTCAGAAAGGTTGCAGTCTTGCTGGGGCGACCAGAAATATTTGAGGAGCCATCTAAACTGGTTAAAGGAGATATAAAATGGGTCAAGACTGCTTTTAAACTCCATAGAGAGATGGATAGAGAGGGCTTTCAATTGACTAAGCCAACTGTGAGAGCCCATCAGCTAGTCGTAACATCGGATAATGACCTAGAACTATATCTGAAGGTTGTTAACAATGCTAACCACAGATATCTATTAACCAAGTTCAGAATAAATAAAATTCATCTACTCATTTCTGGGCGCCCATGTTGGACTAAAGCTACAGACTTGAAATTATGCACTTGTGATGGTTTTTCTATAATGGATACTTCCCACTTCATGTTCTTTTGTGGTTATTTTAAGGAGATACGGAAAAATGTATTGTACCCTACTAAAGGACAAAGGGTTTAAACAAATGAAACCTGGCCTATTATACCTCCAACTGCTGCCCAATACGTGGGAAATGTTTAATGTCGCCACTTTTTTATATATAGCTATGAGACTGAGGAAAAAAATAGTTAGTCTGAGATAATATTCTTACTTTTTTGTGATTTATTTTTAGAGCTTGTTAATTAATGAATTTCTACTTTTAACTTAGATGAACTGTGCATGTTTTAAAATTTATATATGAATCTGATACTTAATTCTCAGTATTTTAAATTGTTGCCATATATTCTTTCCTTGGTTGATGTGCTGTTGATGTTAGTTAACCATATTGCAATTTGAATGTCTTTTCCCTTTTGCTGGACCTATGTATACTTTTGTGGTTTTTGTTATTAACCGAATAATGTATTTTGACTGACTGACTGATAAAGCACACAACCAGTAACTACTGGTAACGGTTAAGTACCACCTACCCAATCCTAACCACCTTAGGAACAGGTCACGCAGGGAACCAGGACCTCACTAGCACCACCTGTACTAGCAAGAACAACCACCTAAGTATCACAATACCTGTAGGGGTATAAGCATAGGAACATAACACATGATGCATAAACATACATTCAGCGGTGTAAGGAAGGAAAACACATGATGTGTCAACAACACATTCAGAGGTGTAAGAACAAGGCACATGACGCATAATAACACATTTAGAGGTGCATCAAAGGAGAACACATGATGCATAAACACACATTCAGAGGTGTAGCAAAGAACACTTTGCAGAAATCACATTAACACAGAACTTACATCAAAAGTCCAGGTTGCGCCACGGCGCCAAAACCTAAACGTAGCAGCTGCCCACTACTTGCTGGGCAGCTGAGGGACAGAACAGGGCCTAAACGCTGCAGCTGGCACTAAGTGCTGCGCAGCTTGGGAAAGGCCAGGGATGAAGGAGTGCGTCTCACTCCTAAATCCATAGACCACATGTCCCTAGGAAGAAAAACCTAAACGGTGCAGTTGCCCACTACTTGCTGGGCAGCTGGGATAAAACTGCGGCTGGGGCTCTCGCTAGCCCCTCAGGAATCAAAACTGAATCCAAACTGCACAATAGGTTGGAGCCCTCTGGCTCTGGGTAAGTACTGTGCATTTTGGGGCGCACTCTAGGCTCTAGAACAATACTGCGGGACCTCGGAACCCTCTGGGCCTGTCAAATTGGTTGGAGCCACCTGGGCTCTAAAAATATGGTGTCCCAAGGAGCCCTCTAGGCTCTTAAAATAATGCTGTGCCCCCTCTTCATGAAGGAGGACTCGCCCCCCAGTACTGTGGCGCGCGACGGTACTTTAAATACAAATGCCCTGGGTAGGGGCCACACGGGGCACCTGAAATTACAGTCAAAGTGGTGGGGGAAGGAAATAGGCCTGCTGAAACGTTGGGGCGACCCACTGCCATCCGGGGTCGCCCGACAGGTAACTGAGCCACTGTGCATCGAAGGCACCACGATGATACCCGGTGTTCTCCCCGCAGCCCTCCACACTTACCAGACTGTTCTCTGGCGGGGGGCTCCTCTGGGCGGCCATAGGTCAACTCCTAGCGCTTGCGGTGGGGGCAGGCACCGGCAATGTGCCTCGTGCCCCCACCCGCTGTCCACTGTCCCTTGCTGGCACCCTTCACCCGGTCCCCCATCTTGGGACCGGGACTCCAGGAAAGGCGCCTGCTCGGTGCGGCTCGGCTTCTTTTCTCTCTCTGCCCGACACCAGGGGGGGCGGGATTTTACTTCCGGGGCTCCCTCCAGCACATGGGAGCCCCGGGCTGCGGGGAGGCCATCAGTTGGCCGGCTTCGTTTCTTTCACCTTCCCGGCGGAAGCGGGCAGCCAATCGTGGCGCGGCAGCGGGCGGGACGTCCCTCCAAAGCCGGAACTCCCGCCCCGCGCCAGGCACCGTAGTGCCTGGCTTCCTGTTTTGCGGTGCTCAGGCCGCGGTGGTGAAAACTCGGGGAATAAATGAGGGGTGGGCACCCTCGAAGTCAAAAATAAACTGCAGAAGCGAGGTGGCCACTCGCAATTAAGAATTAAGTGCAACAAAGCACTCTGGGGCACAAAAAGGGCAGGAGCACTTCCCTCAGAGGGAAAACGACAGCGCTCTGCCCAGGCAGGCAAATTAAAGCACTCACGGGGCGCTAGGGGCAGCCACAGCCCTGGGGCAAGGACAAGGCACAGCAGAAGGTCCTGGGCATCAGGAGGAGCATGCAGGGCCCAGGGGCCAGCGCACAGGGCAGGAGACAGCCCCCATGGCGGTCCCTCCTGGGCCCCACCAGCAGCAGCCCCCTCCTATCAGGATCCTGGAAGAGAACATTTTGTTAGGGGACACAGCCCCTTCTTATACTTTAAATTCCTTTGTCTGTAGGTGCAGGGTGGGGTAGAAACCAGTCGCAGCTGGTTTTGGAGCACCCTTGATGGCTCAACCACCCCTTTCATTCACTGGCAGGGCTAGGGTCATTAGTCACACCACAGGGGGCGGAGCAAGCATTGTGGGGAAAACCCAGCCTCATTCAGGACACAGGTGCACTCCTCCCCTCACATCAGCATACTAATCTCAGCACTCACCACTGGGCAGACCCATCCAGACATCCTGGAGCCTGGCATCCCAGCCAGCTCCAGCCAATCACACTCCAGCACCCTCACAGCACACGTACAGCCATGTCTAGAAGTGGCACTTCCCCACTAGACACATACACGCCGCACATACCATTGTGCAGCATTCACTCACACGAGTTTGCACATACCAAACTTGAGCATGCACGCCTCACGCATCAGGAACTACCAGGGACACAGACATTCCCCATGCATTCCTATGGGAGAGCAGGCCAATCTCGCACACACACTCAGGGAGCGCACGCACTTTACACTGCGCCACAGTGTCAAAGTGCGCAAAGACCAGAAATCACTATATTTGAAGGCAAAAAGTTCAGGGGTGAACCTGCCAGAAGGGCCAAGTCCAACAGTGCAGGAATACCATTTTATGCAGAATATAAAAAAAATAACCTCCGATTTCAAGACCTTCATCACTGTTTTCCATACACCCATGACTTCCCCATAAAATTTCACAGTTGTGTAAAGCTGAAATTGCCATTAGTGAGCGTTCCTGGGCAAAAGAGATAAGAGCCTCAGTAAGGGAAGCGTATGGAGTATTAGACTTAAGACTTGACCCGCAGTTAGGACATCCACAATTGGGCAAGAAGGAACTTAGGGCACTGGGTCGGGATACGTCCCGTATACACGATAGGGAGTACCTTTCGCGGAAAAATTCAGTGTCACATATGATCCTGGTTTGGGAAAAGGATCAACATTATCCTTACGTTGATAGGTTATCTAGCTACCGCTTACGACGTGAGGTATTAAAAGCACTAATTGGGTTAAATCCCTGCTACATGAATAATGGGGTCAAAAACTTTATGATTGGTTATAATGGGAAATGCACCTGCACTTTGGGCACCCCATGTGATATTTTACATGTCTTACTTGATTGTACGGAATTTTTAGATATCAGAAAGGAGATTTTATGTCCAATTTTTAAAATATATGGGATTAGAAATAGGATGCAAGCTGTTGACCTACTAGTAGGAATGGAGAACTTAGACATAGCCTGTGCCATGGGGAAATTTATGTGTAAGGTCAAAGTGTTTCTCAAGTGCACTGAGTAAATAACGTATGTTTTCACTGAGGTTATTAAAAGGCTCTGTATCTAAAGGATAACAGTACGGTAGCAGACCTAAAGGAAATATTTTATGTCATGTATGAATTATTTGGTTTTTACCTTTTAACAATATTATGTACCCTGGATTTGAAAGGAAACTGATGTTTTTATGCATATTGAAAATGGGTCACATTGTTTATGAATCGTTTGCATATGTTTTTAACTGGAGGATAACATGTAAAGTGTATACTTTTATGGTTGTAACTAACCAAATAAAGTTTTATTGACTGACTGACACCCATGACTGGATGACTTCTAGTTGATTACATATTAATAGTGCAAACACATGGATCATCATCTTTGGTGATAGTGGAAGCAAATAACTCTACCCAACCCTCAGCCAGTCTACTAACGATGCTCCTGAACGCATGACTAAGGATCATTTTGGATTGTGATATGACCCTAATTACGCAGATCCACAGTGTGCTAAAAATTGCTTCTTTCTTCACATTTATCTTTTATTTTCCGTAGAAAACTGAAGATGAGTTCTAGGAGAAGCAATTAGCTCCTGATTAGACAACTGTAATGTACCTTTGGCAGGCCTGCCCTCTCCTGAGATTGTTAGGTTTCAACTAGTTCAGAATGCTGCAGAACAGCAGATCTTTCACTTGAGGAAATGACTTAATGTTTCATTTCATAAATGTACCAAACACTGCATTCCTGTTAAGCAACTGGTCTGGCATTTAAATGCATACCCAGCCTAGCCCCACTTACCTAACTCGGCATTTTCTCCTTATAATCCTCTTTCCCATGGTGTTCCGAGTGGTACACTCTTGACATGGTGTTTTTCTGTCCTTTCCACTAGAGCGTAGAACAATCTTCCCATATATCTCAGCAAAAAAGGATCTTTGGAAAATGTTTAAGATAGAATTAACTTTTCATATTCTGAGTTGCCTGTTCCATCTGTCCTGTACTGGCTTCTTAGAGGTGTTTGGTAAAATGCTTGAATTAATCTCCGCCACTGGTAATTTCTCTGGGCCGCATCCCAGTCTATAGTTTTGTTGCCATGCCACCTCAGGAAGGAAGGGGTGAATTGCAGTCCATAGTAAGTGCCAGTGTTTGAGATTAATTCAAGCAATCCACCAATCACATTTGTGCTTCTTCAGTGAGCGCCCTAAGAGTGGTTGGTAAGTCCAGGCATGGGTCCTGTGCTCACTTTCCCATTGGGCTCAAGATTCACCCTACTGACTGTCTTGGGTTGCATGTGTTACAGCTCAGAAGAGACATGGCCTGGCAGTTCAGGCTGGACGGTTCCTATAGGAGCAGGGCAATGGAGGATTTGCATAAGGCTGGTTCCTGGCTATTGGGGAAAAGAATGACGGCCTGTATGACGGCCTGTATTGAATCCTATAGTAATTACCAGTAGCTGAGATTAATTAAAGAAATCCACCTATCACATTTTTTCCCCGTTCCTACAACTTGTCACTGGCAACTCAATGCTTACCATAGCCAGAAATTCTGCTTCTCACACTTAACTAGCATTACTCTATCATTAACGGAAATGCCTCTCACAGTAAATATAAAAGACTCTCGAGAAAATACAAACATATTAAATTTGCATAAATTGTTAAGATAATCTCCTTCACATAGTGAATCAATTGAGTTGTGCACATACTTCAGTAGTTTCAGTCTGAAAGAAACACTGACCCCACATTCTTGTAACAATGTCAAAATTAACTTGAAAGTGTTACACTTGTGTGTGTTTTCTAGGAGCAGTTAAGTCATAACAGTCTTGAAAATAGATGGTGTAGCGCAGTTGTTTGTACTCTTTCTTCCTCTTTACGCATACGCAAAAAAACAGTCTAGCTGCAAAAAGCAAAGAATTTAAGTTTAAACATATTTTAACTATTACCACAGATAAATGAAATGTTACAAGACTAACAGCAATGTTGGACTGTTAGGGCGCCTTGCAGGTGCTGGTCGTTCATTGGGTCTCTATATATTTTATAGACGCACAAATAATTCAGTGTCAGAAAATGGCACCGGTCACCTTGGTGCATGTCAGCGGAAGAAGGCCAGTTATTAAAATTCTTCCATGCATGCCAGAGAGTAGGAGTTCTCTACCATGAAAAGGCTGCTATGGCAGGCACCTCACTTAGCTATATCTCCGAAGTCACAGTGGTACTAACTTTGTGGCTACCTTAACAACTATAAATGTCTAATACGCTAGAAATGTCATGTGTCCGTTTTGATGGAGTCTTTTCTTTCCTGAACAGGGACTTGGGACGTCTTTGTTGAGACCAGTGATGTCTCAAGCAGTGGCACTGAGATGGAAGCGACCTTAACTATTTGCTGCGAGAATGGATCTCCCAGACGCATCTTCCTACCCAGGGGCTGCCTCCACAGCGGTCAGATCTATAAAACGACCATAGAACTGGAAGAAAGACTTGGCGCTGTCCAGAAAGTTCGTCTGCAGAGAGAGGACGTAAAGAACGGCGATGACTGGCACTGTTGCGAGGTACTGTATGCGCCGTGGTACGCACTTGTTCTGCACACGCAATATCTGCGTTCCACTTACGTAAGTCTTCTGCTTTCCACAAAGCATGCCACCACAAATACTAAGGGACTTTGTGAGCCAGAAAGACGTTCCGACTGTGTAATTTCCTTTTGCGTCTATTAATTACGAATGGCAGTTGGGGGGGAGGGGGGCATATATTGCGCCCCCTCCTCATTACGATTTGCATTAATGTGCATCAGTGGTTTGCGACCTCAGTTGCAGGTTGCTGTCTCTGAAGGGACTGCGTGTACATTATGAATGGTGGCTGCCGGCTACGGGAGGAGCAAGCGTTCACTGAATGCTCTCCTAAAGTCATTACCGGCAGGCCTACTTTTATTTTTGGAGGCGCTCCTGTCCCATCCACTGGGCTGTGAAATACCCCCTCGCCGTAAAAATAACGCCACACTAAAATTAAAATCCGATTGCACCACTGCAATGAAGATGTCTAGACGCCGCTGTCAAGTTCCATTTTGCTGCTATTATTCCCAGCTATTGCCAGAGGCCTCCATGCTAATATTAATGGGGATCTATCTTGACTAATACATGCTTTGAGCGTAACATGATATTTGAAGCAGCTAATGCACTGGGACACCGGAGACTGCTTGCAAACCAAGTAGTTGCCTAATTGGTGGTTATGTTAACAGAAAGGGAGTCTTTGGGATGACAGGCTTTTCTCTATGTGGATTTTGGACTCTAGCTTGAAAGCGTATGGCCACACTCAATTGTTGCTTCTGTGCTACTCAGGGGCCAGGATCCTACAGTGTTTCATACAGACCCATACATCTTGACTTGAAAACGAGTGTGCAGTTTCCAGCCTAACATATATATTTTACTTTCGATAATCGTGCTCTGTTGGCTGGGGATGTTTATAGCTTTGGCCGTGGCAGCAACGGAGCATTTATCTAAAAGCATGTGGTCATGGTCTCCGCTATTGAAGGAGTGACGAACGTATACATTACCTACTGAAAATGGCATTACCCCGAGTCCTACTAACGCGCTTTAATTCACTACTTATGAGGACACCTACCTCACCTAGACCAGTAACACGCTGTTTCCTCATGTAAAGCGCTCTGAGAACTCCGGGTCTAGCCAGCTCTATATCAAACTCAAATAAATAAAAATAAAAAAAGAGACACAATAAAAAAAAACTCCCCTGCTATCCTCCTGTCAGTATTCAATCTCACAACCAAGTCATGCGTCATTTGTACATATTGGGAGGACGGGATGGAATATAAATTAAAGCAAGGACGTAGGATTCAGGGTAATACCATTGCTGGAAAGTAATTTAACATTACCCTAACGTCCCTCCCTAGCTTTAATTCAGTATGCATGAGATGTACCAAGCCCACAAAGATGGACAGCTGACCATGTCTGCAGAAAGAACACAGCTTTAGTGAACTAAAAAAACATAATCTCCTCTATTCCTCCACAGAAAAGAGAACTCTATCCAGACACATCAGTAAAGCACCGTACCTCTGACAATCTGATGTGCCTAGCAAAAGTAGAGGAGTCAGACCATGTACCCGCCCTACATATCTTGGAAAGAGAAGCCCAATGCAGCTCAGCAACAGTTGAAACCTACCACAGGCACACCTTCCCTTAATATTTGCAATGGAGGAAACTGCCTGTTATCTCATAGGCTTTAGCAATGAAAGTTTTAAATCACCCATTCAACTTTGCAGTTAATGCCTTTTCACCTTTCTTTCCTGGCTCAAAATTCACAAATATAGATTCCACCTTTTGAAATGTCTTCGCTTTCTCAAGATACAGAAAAAGAGCACTTCTCACATTCAACAAATGCAGGCTTACCTCCTCCTCTGGGGAAGAGAAATGATAAATTGCAGGCAAAATTACCTCCTGCAAACTATGAAAGGAAACGTTGAACTTTGGAACAAAAAATTGTGTCTTCTTCTGGGAATTGCGCATGCGTGGGCGCCTGCACATGTGGATGTCCCAGAAGAAGACGCGATGGAGATGCAGGGAAGCCCGGGGACGCCGCCAATAAGGTAAGGTTATTTAAAATGTTATTTATAATGTTTTGTAAAGTGTTAATACTGCGGGTGGGAGGCAAGCGCCAGGTGTGTAACGGAGCTATGCGGAGAGTGCGAAGATTGGTTCCATCTCCGTGCCTCTTTGCGTAGACCCCTCACGCAATTTACGCCCACCCTTAGAAATGACGCACAATGACCAGTGCACATTGAGATGGGTTGCAATTCTGGTCACACACAATGGAGAGGCGCAAATTCCATACCCCCGTGGGAGTGAGGCACAACATCTGGTGCACATTGAAACCGGTTGCACAAGGTAATTCCAGTCACACACACAGGCGAAAGGTCAGCAGAGCCACATGAGGTAGAATAAGGCACTACTATGGGGACACCCCCACCTCCGAGGGTTGCACCATGTGATTTGGACACCTCACACAATGAGCATGCAGTCAGAGTGACTCATGAGAGAGATGCGTCACCATCAAAGAAACGAGCCAGGTGGGGTTCCGCAACCAGTGAATCTGCTCACCACTACCTAGTTGCTTATGAGTGCCGTGGTCTCTGGTGTACAGCAATCACATGCCTTAGATGCGGGCAAGATTTCTGGAGCTCCGCACTAGACAATCTGGTCTACAGACACATGTCTTAATTTCACACTCACACCTTGCTATCCAATGGAATTTCGTAGCCGATGTGGGCACTCACAAGGGCTATGCTCTCCAGATGTCACAGGTAGATGGTGTAGGTCCCTTGCGGGAGATCTTTGATGTCTCTTAGATCTCCAGAAGAACAGAAGGCCCACAGACGAGCCAGTGGAAGGCACACTTCAGGTTGCCACACTTCATCAGGTGTTTGGCCCAGGCCAGCCACTATTCAGAAAGGGCACAGGGTTCCATTCATGGGCTGTTATCACAATAGAGTCCTTTGGCAATGTGCATCACAAAGTCCGCGTTCTCTGGTCCCGCATCTCCACAAGCATGTCTCACCCTTTGCTCAGGGATGGTACCCATTGTTATACTGTTGTGTGTCCTTGAAGTTAGGAGTGGTTCAAGGGGGTTCCCCTTGAACTGTAGTTGTCTCCCCTTTATTGTAGGCCTGTATGCCATGGGGCAATGGAATGCAGATGTTAAGCTTTAGTGGGCCAATGATCCGCCCTCTAGATGCTAAGTATTAGAACCTTTCTCTCTAATCTATCCCATTCGACCCTCAAATGGCACACAAGACTTTTAGGGCATAGAAATGTCCATATTCTATAAGTGTCATTTCAAAGCGAGCTATGACAAGACCCCTTTACTATTGGAAAGGGTTCGGCATCACAAATACATTGATAGGAAACATCCTGGGTCTGCTCCCCTGCAGACCACTATTGCAGCTACAAGAATTGTCTACCACATCCCCATGTTAACCTGTGGTAAGAGCCAGGCTTATTGTAGTGAAAAAACACTGGTATTCCTCACTACCTGGGTGCACACGCGCTAATATGCACACTGACCTACAATGGCAGGTCGGACACATAGTCCACAGCATCAGGCGTGCAAGTGAGCCCGCATGAGTCTGGAACAGCAGACTGAACATGGATTTAACAAATATATCTGTCAGTGCTCACACACTAGTCTGCGATGGCAGGTGGCACACACAATTACAGGCTCCATAGGTGCGGGTGCACCCTGGCAGTCGGCTCATGAGTTTAATCATGATAGCTGCCAATGTGCACACACTTGTCTGAGACTGCAGGCTAGGTACCTTGCCACTAGCACCATGGGTGCTAACGCTCAGACATAGGCCTGCCAAGGCAGGCCTGACCCAGGTGTTAGAACACCAGGAGAGGCAGGTATGCACTCACTGGTCGGTGATGACAAACTGGGCTCCTGTCTACAATTACATAGGTACCAGGGCACACCCTCAGGCTGGACATGTATTCAAAACAACATAAGGGTTGGTGTGCACACCCTGTTCTGGAATGGCAGGTTGGGCACAAAGTTACAACCCTGCAGGTACAAGTACACACTACCTGATCTGCATTGCCAGTCCAGCCCATGTTTCTGAACACAGTGTCAGCGCCTTTTTCAAAATTGTGCAGGTTGGCGCACACACTTCCACACTGCCTTGACATTGAGGACGTGCTCAGAGCCATTAGTCACAAAAGACTCTGCAACACCCCTGGCATATCCCATGGGAAGAGATGAACTCCATGGCAGGTGAAGCCACACATGGGGGTTTTCTCACTACCTGGGCAGGGAACATCCATATGTACCCGCCTGACCTTCAGCTTACCACCTCCCACGCCCTTTCAGGGGTTCTGGGGGAGCCCTCATGGTATGGGATGACCCACTCAGGGTCAGCTAGGCGAAAATGATGCCAACCTAGACAGGGACACATTGGCACAACACTAGACTGCAATGACAGGCCCAATACAAGATTGACAGGCTATCCAGTGGGTAGCACAATCAGTGCTATGTCCCACTACTACCCAGTGCCATACCTGCCCCAGGTATGTGGTGTACCTGTTTACGGGGTGCACAGAGGTACAGCACCTAAAGCTATTGCATGTGCACCCCCTGCCCCAGGTGGTTGAGGTGGACATGCGCACCTTCCCTCTGCAGTACAAGGTGAAGGTGCCCAGATTCCTGAGGCCATGCTGAAAGAGTCAACAACAACTATGAGGAAAACATTTGGGGTAGTTTTCCCTAAAAAGGGACATGTCCAACATCAGGAATTTTACAAACCCTTTAAAAGCCTAGAAATAAATCCCTCATCATCCGCCAAACTCTTCCAAAGTCATTTGAAAGTTTGCAACTCAGTGTACACGAAAATTAGCCACTGACAATCTCAATTTTGATCCATCGTGCAAGAACTCTATAACCAAATATTATCAAAGTCAGTGACTGAGGATCTAGTCCTTTACTCTCACATCACTGAGAAAATGACCTCTGATGCCTGTTATGAAACTATTGAGCAGATAACCTTCTAGAAAACTGCAATGAAAGCACCAATGGCTCTGTTAGGCCCTGCACACTCAATCCCCTCCTTTCAATCTTCAAGCTGAGCCTCTTTTGTGAATCCATCCTCCAAACCAGAAACTCGAGAGGAGAAGAAACTAGAGGCTGTGCCCACTGTGGAGCCACCTTCATCAGCAACAGAAGAGGAAACCAATTTGGTCAAATCCACTGAGGAGCAATCAGGATTACACTTGCATGCTCCTTACTCACCATATCAAGAAGGACAGTATCAGGACAAAGGAAGGGAAAGCATAAAGAAGATCCTTTGGCCATGGACTCAAGAGAGCATCCAATACACAAGCCTGTTCCTCCTGCTCTCTGTCACAAAATCTGTGCACTTTGGCACTGCGGCCTGAAACAAAGAGATCCAGCACTGTCAAACCCCAAACGATGGGTCAGTAAAGTGAAGACTGGCGTATCTAGGGAAAACTCTGGAGAGGAAGGAATTTCCCTGCTTAGCATAACAGCTGCTCTGTTGGAAGTTTTCTGAATATGACTTGCCATCATAGAAACCCGAAAGATCTGAGACCCAGAAAAAAACTTGTGTGCAAATAAATTAAATGCCCTGGACCTCATCCCCCACTGCTTCTTTAAATATTTCTTGGAGGTAGCCTTGTCTATCCATACACTGCTCGCTTTGTCAAAAGAGACTGCAAAGAAAGAAGACCTCTCCTCACTGCCTCACACTCCCTCCAATTTGAGGATCTCTATGCCTCCTTGTCAGACCAGAAGCCCTTCACCTGCAAGGAATCCGCGCATGCAACCCAACCTGAAAGTGGCATCTGTTGTTACTATCATGGGTTCCGGATGATTCAGCTGAACCACTTTTCGAAAATTGTCTGTGGACATCTACCAAGCCAAGTCGTCTTTCATCTGTTGAGTTGACGGAATTCTGAGCCTCAGATCCTGAGAACTCAGATCCCAGTTTTTTATAATCCAGGAAACCAGTTTGTGGAGATGGATTTGTGCCCATGGTACCAGGAAGATCGTACAGGCAAGACCCCCCTGCACTCTGAGCTACAACCCCTTTCTCGGAGAGTTTTCTGAATTAACAATTCAAGTTTGTTCTTCGGAAGTGACCTGAATCAACAAATCGTGGTGGTAAGGATGGGCAAGCATACCATCTGTATGAAGCAGGGCAACTAACAGTGGCAACACCTTGGTGAATACTGTGGGAGAGGATTTCAGGCCGAATGGAAGAGCTCATAACTAGAAGTGATCATCCCCAGTGCAAACCGCAAAAGCTTTTGGTTTGATTTTCTAATGGGCACGTGCAGGTAAGCATCCTCTAGAACAATTGACAACAACCAACCCTGTCTAACCAATGGGACAATGGCTTGCAAGGTCAACATCTGAAAGGTAAGAGTTCTTATCCAGATCTGGCTTGCATGCTCCTGAAGCATTCTGGACCAAGAAAAGGATTAAGTAAGCCCCAGTCCTGCCATGGAACTCTCACGATTGCATGTTTCCTAAGCACCAAATCAACTTCTTCCAGAAAAGACAAGCGTTTAGGATGTGAAGCAGGTAGATGAGTCACCTGTACACCTATATCGGTGGCGTTTGCAAATAGCGTATTGTATAACCTTTGCCGATATTGCTCAGCACCCATGCATCCATCACATCTGTTTGCCAGAAATTAAGACAATTATGTGGCCGACCTACTACTGGCAAGTTCTTGTGGAAACCATAACTGTCAGGACATCTTCCTTGTCTCTTTATTGTAAGAATCCTTCTTAGGAGAACACGTTTTTGGTTGGTTCTTGTAAGAAATTGGGTTACCAGTTTGGAGCGGGGGGGTTGAAATCCTTTTCAAGCAGCAGCCACAAATTTTCTCAAGGTGAAGTCACAAGTAATCCTAAATTAACCTGTGCTTAACCCTTAGGTAGCTTGGCACAGAGCAGTCAGGCCTAACTCTGAGGCAATGTGCAAAGTATTTGTGTAACACTTCAAAAAGTAGCACAGTGAAAACACACCCCAAAAGAAACCAACAGCAAAGTTTGATAAATAGAGTATATTAAAAAAATAAAACAACACCAAAATAAAAAAAAATAGCGCCAAGTGGCGTTAAGTGCTAGGTGTGGATATTTTGGCCCACCGGACCAGGACAAAGTCACAAGTTGAGGGCAACTGCGATGGAGGGTGGGACGGCTGCAGGGATCCAGTTAGGCCTACTGAACAGAGAATCTTCAATCCTGATTTGCGGAGTATTACAAAAAAACTGCATCAAAGATGTGTTGCACACCCGAAGCAGTGCGTTGGTTCCAAGATGTGGCTAGGCTGCAGTGCAAGGTTCTACTGCATCGAAGATCCTGTGGACGAGGGCTTTTGATGCAAAGTCTGGGGCCAGGGATGTGTTGCACAGTCAGGGTGTTGTATCTGTTCCGAGGAACTGCCGTCATCGTGAAGGCTGCCGTCAACGAGGGATGCGAAGGCCCTTGCTGAGGATGCGTTATGCAGCGTCTGTTCCAATACAGCATCGGGCTTCAATGCGATGGTGGTCTTTGGGGTGGTCACGATCTATGTTATGCAGCGATGCATCAGTTCTGCTTGGCTTTGTCCACACAGCAGAAGAGATGCGTTGGTTCTACTGGATCCAAAGAGGCTGACAGAGCACTTTAGGCCCACTTCCAAGTGACCAGGACTGGGTGGCAATTCTTGGCAGGATAGACTAACAGATAGCAGAATTCAGGTGCAGTAGCACAGTTGTTGGTGCCTTCTGTCCCAGAGGTTCAAGCCAGGAGGCCAGTCAACTAGCCCTTGGAGTCTCTCTGGGGTTCTGGGTTCAAGAGAATCAGGTCCGTTCGATCTTACCCAGGGAGGAAGGCAGCAGGCACAAGGTCATCACAGCAAAGCCAGAGTCCAGCAAATTGGCAGTCCTTCAGCAGGCCAGCATTCCTCCTCCTTGTTGTGCTTCTATAGTGGTAGAGAAGCTTCTGGAGGTTTCCCTTTGAAGTACCCAGGTGTCCTGTTCTGCCTGTCCTGGCTCCAGACTACAGGGGGTATGCAGCCCATTGTGTGGAGGTAGGGCACAGCCTATTCAGATGTAAGCGGGACTGTACCTGGTTCCTCCTTCTCACTGTGCCAATGATGGCCCATACACCTAAGCTCCCTATTGTGTGTAGCTGTTTAGGAGGAATACACAAAGCCCAACTCTCAGCTACACCAAGTCATGTGACCAGAGAGAGACTATAGTCACTAAATAGCAAATCCAAGAAAATGCCAACTTTTTGAATCATAACTTTCTGAAAGTGGCATTTTCAAAATTGTAATTTAAAATCCAACTTTACTGTAAGTTAGGACTTTAATTTCCAAATCCAGAGACACCAAACATGAAGGGGTTACATGTTCCCCGTTGGAAATGACACTTATACCATGCAATAAGGTAATTCCAATGTTATCCTATCCTTGCAGCAGTGAAACATTAAGTTAAGAGTTTTTCACTACCAGGACATGTAAAACTTAAAAGGACATGTCATACTTTTTAAATACATTGCACCAGCCATCTGGGCTGTCCAGGGCCTACCCTAGGCGTGACTTGTATGTTTTGAAAAGGAAGGTTTGGACCTGGCAATAGGTTAATTTTTCTAGGTCGACATGACAGTTATACTGCACACACAGGATGCATGATACATGGTTAAAATGGTTACTTAAGTAGTAGCTACAATCAGTCCTGCAGACCCACTAATAGCATTTAATTTTTTTCCCACATTGTTTCAAATACAACACAAATAAAATCAAAAAGCAAGAAAACACAAATTATAATTGATACAACATAAAAAAGAGTGCGATTGTGAAATTGTCCAAATGTCACAGAATCAAAAGTAATCTGATATTTCGTCAGCGCAGTACGTTCGACAAGAAGAAATAATAACATCGATCTCATTGGTTTGTAAAATAACATTGCACCATGACACACATGTTGGTCTGTAGACAGCGGGTATGATCTATTACAGATAGGGCCTGTCATGACTATGGGTCCTCACGTGTAGTTGTTAGTGGTGTGAAATGTTCCTGAGATTTGACTTCGATGTAACTTGTGTACAGGCTCCGAAAGTTCTTTGGACGGCTTTTAGGGGGAAGAAGTTCACAATAGGCTTCCGTTTGTGTGTTGCAAAATATCTTGTCTCTGGACCATTGGGTTATAGAGGGGGAAGGGCCGCAGAACCAGTGCATTGCAATTACCCGTTTGACAACCAGGAGGCCCATATCTATTAAACGTCTAATATTTGTCTTTAATTTTTGGGAGTAGCCAAGTAGGGCTAGCATTGGGTCTGGGCTAATCGTTTCTTGTGTGACCGCACTTCATTCAGAGAAGACTTTTAGCCAGAAATTTGCTATAGGAAGACAGAGCCATGCAAGGTGTATGATATCAGCTTTGCTTACACCACATCTTTCACAGTTGGAAGTGTCGCGCAACCCGAATTTATATAGTCGTGCCGGTGTTCAATATATTCGGTTGAGGAACTTGAATTGTATTAGTCAGTGCCTGCCATTAATTGATATGCGTTCGGTTGCCCCACAGCAATATGTCCACATAGAGTCATCTATTGACAGGGCCAGATCTGTCTGCCATTCTAGTCTGGCATTGACAGATTGGTTGTGACGTAGTTCTTGAGTACAGAAGTGAAACTCGTCGGCACGGGGTGTCTGCGCGGAGAAGGATTGTACCTCCGGGGGTTCTAGTAGCATGCCCCAAGCAAGCCTTGCAGTGCATTCTGGCTCTAAAGTACTAGGATGTAGTCGGCGCGGTCGGGGTGGATCTGTCTGTAGTGGGTCATTACAGTCTTTGCCCTGCCCGTCATTGAAGAAGTCACCTATGTTGTTAATTTCCCAGAGAATGGAGTGCCGTAGTAATTTCTGGGGTGGCAAGCAGTGGAAGCCACAAACAACATGCAATGGGAGTATGAGGGGAATATAGTATGGAAAGTGCTTGTCTATTGAGGAGGTTGTGCCAGGCATGTTTAGTGGTGTTAAGTGAATCTAGGATTCCTATAACAAGTCTAGGTCCACGGAACAATGCTGTCGCCATGGGAGCTGGGAAAAGTGCAAGGCGTTCTATGCGTAGGTGTGGAGGAGGGATGGCTGATGTATCTAATAAAATGCATGGGAAGCTTGCGCAGCCCAATAGTAGAGATCTAGGTCAGGGGCACCCAGTCCCCCATGGAATATGGGAGAGTGAGGAGTTCCCAGCTTGCTCGTGGCTGTTTATAGGCCCAGGCCAATTTAATTAATAATGACCGAAGATGTTTGAGAAGTGTGTTGGCAAGACCAACTAGTATCATTTAATTTACAGGCTCTTGGTCCATGTAGTACCACTTTACTAAGGACTTATGGGTATATTTAATATGTCAGTTGGGCGTAAGCCAATGCTACCAGCACAAACCCTTTAGCAGTCATTATCAGTGGTAAAGTGCTTGAAGGCACCATACTATCACTGGTACGGTCCTACTGCAATGGGAGGAAGCAGGTTTAGTGGTGTTAAGTGAATCTAGGATTCCTGTAACAAGTCTAGGTCCACGGAACAATGCTGTCGCCATGGGAGCTGGGAAAAGTGCAAGGCGTTCTATGCGTAGGTGTGAAGGGGGGATGGCTGATGTATCCAATAAAATGCATGGGAAGCTAGCGCAGCCCGATAGTAGAGATCAAGGTCAGGGGCACCCAGTCCCCTATGGAATATGGGAGATTGAGGAGTTCCCAGCTTGCTCGTGGCTGTTTATCGGCCCAGGCCAATTTAATTAATAATGACCGAAGATGTTTGAGAAGTGTGTTGGCAAGACCAACTAGTATCATTTAATTTACAGGCCCTTGGTCCATGTAGTACCACTTTACTAAGGACTTATAGGTATATTTAATATGCCAGTTGGGCATAAGCCAATGCTACCAGCACAAACCCTTTAGCAGTCATTATCAGTGGTAAAGTGCTTGAAGGCACCATACTATCACTGGTACGGTCCTACTGCAATGGGAGGAAGCAGGTATCCTAACAGTAAGAGATCTATACAGTGAGGGGCAACTCTTGCCTTTTGATGCGTTTGCTGAGGATTCAGGTCTGCCACAGGGCCAGTTCCTGCTACATGCTCACAGCACTGGCTTACGTTCCAGAAACAGACGTAGTAGAACACTACAACCTTTTAATTGATAGCACCTTTTATAAACACAATGAAGCTAAATTAAGTCAACTTTTAGACTACATTGAAGATACCTGAGTAGACAGACTACACAGAATTGGCCACAGAAGAAATCCTAAATTCCTAAAACCCTGGTGGAACGTTTACCAAAGCACCTTAAATGGTGAATCAAAAACAAATAACGCTGTTGAAGGCTGGTACAATGCCTTCCTACAATCAACTGGCACAAATAAACCAAGTTTAGAAACATTTATTAAATGCCTACAAAAAGAACAAAGCTATCAAGAGTTCAGAATGGAACAATCCATTACTGAACTAACTCCAAAAACATCTAAACAAACCAAGCAAATGCACAAATACCTAGAATAACAAGTAACCTTGTACCCTAGCACAAAGGCATTAAATACCTCAACATAATAGCCAAAACACTACTCTAAATTACTGTGAACAACAAACCAGTCCTAAAAAATAAAACCAATGCAATATAAATAGCAATAACATATATCTATCTAAAAAAAATTAATGTGTGCAATATATGTAATATTTTATTAAATATATATACACACATTAATTAAATTTGAAATAATTAAAACATAACAATAATGATAATAACATTACCCACCCACAATAAATAAAATGTAAAAAACTTACCAAGCATATTCCAAGTGCTGTAGAATCCATCTTCACTAAAAAAATATTCTTTGAATAACCATAAAAAACCCGAAAATATATAAAATATAAAACAAACGCTCCAGGAAACCCGAAAGTTTTAAAGAAGTGTTCAAAATCCATTAATTAATAAAACTAACAAACAATTCTTTAAATAGAAACAAAAAACGACTGCTTCCGATATCACAAACATCTGCAACAAAAATATATAAAACATGCATTGCCACCCACATAAAAAAAACACATAAACACCTACTAACATCACTAGTAACAATGTATTTCACCTAAATATACTTTAAACATCAAAATACTGACCCTACAAACAAGCCTAAAACAAGCTAAAAATATGTACAACCACCATACGTAAATACAACATATCAAACAGTTTAATATAACTAATTTACTTCTAACAACACTAAATAGTTCCACACTACCATCAAAAGTACTTTAAAACACACTTAAAACATATAAAACAAACCTTACTTTTAGCGACGTGAAGTGTCTCCCAACCGCGAGCTGGTCTTCATCCAAATGACACAAAACGACCTAAAGCGGTTACAAAATAAAAGACCCAAAACTAATACAATAGATTAACTTTTTAAACATATTATTTAATTTTTTTGAAATATTCCTTTACATATTTAAAAATAAATACTATGTAAAAAAATGTTTTTTTTATTTGTATTTAAATACTTTACAAAATGAATATATTTTGTAAAATTATAAAAATAAATATTATAAAATACAATAATATTTATTATTATAATTACTAAAACCTGGAAAAATTGTACAAAATTCTGTGAACAAAATTTGCAAATTGTATATAAATAAACCTGTGTTAAAAATGTTTTTCATTTAAATAGATTGTTAAAAAAATTAATATTAATACTTTTAATAAGAATATTAATATATAAACAGTATGTACAACCAACATGTATAACAATATAAAAATGTTATATAATATGTGGAAAAATTGTACTTTTTTGTTATCATTTTAAACCATACTTACATCTGTATTAAATATTTATTTTTTAATAAAATGTACAATTTCAAACAAATATAACAAAGTAAATTGACCATAAAAATGTTTGTCAAATATATGTAACCAAATAAATTAGTATGAAATAAAAATGGAATACTAATGTTTCTTGTTTTTGTTTGTCATGTTATTAAAAAAATTATAAGATTCCAACTACACAAAAATTGTATACATTTATTTATAGTCATAAATAAATTACTATTCCCACTCCAATCTACATTATTTTGTGGTACATGCTAAACACTAATAAAATATATTTTACTATTCCCACTTCAATCTACATTAAATTGGGGTAGGTGCTGGACACAAATTAAATATAATTTACTATTCCCACTCCAGTCTACATAAAATTGGGGTAAGTGCCGGGCACTAATTAATTATAATTTACTAGTCCCACTCTAGTCTAAATTAAATTGGGGTAGCTGCTGGACACTAATTAAATAAAATTTACTATTCCCACTCCAGTGTACATAAAGTTGGGGTAAATGCTGGACACTAATTAAATACAATTTACTATTCCCACTCCAGTCTACATTAAATTGAGGTAGGTGCTGGACACTAATTAAAAAAAAAATACTATTCCCACTCCAGTCTACATTAAATTGGGGGAGGTGCTGGGCACTCATTTGAAATTATTTACTATTTCCACTCCAGTCTACATTAAATTGAGGTAGGTGCTGAACACTAATTAATTATAATTTACTATTCCCACTCCACTCTACATAAAATTGGGGTAAGTGCTGGACACTAATTAATTATAATTTACTATTCCCACTCCAGTCTACATTAAATTGGGGTAGGTACTGGACACTAATTAATTATAATTTACTATTCCCACTCCACTCTACATAAAATTGGGGTAAGTGCTGGACACTAATTAAATAAAATTTACTATTCCCACTCCATTCTACATTAAATTGGGGTAGGTGCTCGACACTAATTAATTATAATTTACTATTCCCACTCCAGTCTACATTAAATTGTGGTAGGCGCTGCACACTAATTAAATAAGAATTACTATTCCCACTCCAGTCTACATTAAATTAGGGTAGGTGCTGGACACTAATTCAAAAGTATTTACTATTCCCACTCCAGTCTACATTAAATTGGGGTAGGTACTAGCCACTAATTAAATAAAATGTACTATTCCCACTCCAGTCTACATAACATTGGGGTAGGTGCTGAACACTATTTAAATATAATTTACTATTCCCACTCCAGACTACATAAAATTGGGGTAAGTGCTGGACACTAATTAATTATAATTTACTATTCCCACTCCAGTCTACATTAAATTGGCGTAGGTGCTGAACACTAATTAAATATAATGTACTATTCCCACTCCAGTCTACATTAAATTTGAGTAGTGCTGTAAACCAATAAAATATTTATAATACATCAAAAATAAAATATACAAACAAATTAAATAATATAGTAATATAATATGTATTTTCTAAACAAATTTTTTTTTTATTTTTAAATTAAATTTTCAAAAAAATGTTCAAATATTACGAAATTATAAATTTTGAATTAAATTTTACATTTCTTTCAAATAAAATAGTTTTTAAACACTCCCTAGCCTTATCCCCTATAAACCCAAAATCCTGCTACAAATTTTTTTTTTAATTACATTTTTTTTATTTTACCATGCAAAATAGCTGTGGTATAATGTAAAGTTCCGGAGCTCCATTATAAATATCTTCAATCCTTCTTCCATGTCAGACAACATTAGAAATGATGCAGTCACATCTAATCCCAAGTTATGGGGAATTGATATAATGATTGGACATCGATGGTACAGAGTAACACGTCACTGGTGAATTGTGCTTCTTGTTCCTCAAGAATAGTTAAAAAATGAGTTGTATCCTTAATGTACGTGGTCATTGATTGTACTAATGGCTGTAGGTGCCTATCAATATATTTCCCAATCGGTTCATGGATGGAATTAACCGTTGATACAATTGGTCTACAAGGCGGATGGGTAGGATGTTTGTGCACTTTTGGTATCATATAAATATATGGTACGGAAGGGTTTGATTTGATGAGGTATTGTTTCTCCTTCTGTCCGATTACAGCCGATTCAACAGTCTTGTTTATAAGGGTAGAAAGTATCTCCATGAATTGTTTGGTCGGATCTCGCTCTACTTTGTAGTAAGTGTTTGAGTCATTGACATGTTCATTCACGCGGTTGTTATAGAAGTCAGCATCCAATATGACAAGGGCTCCTCCCTTGTCTGCTTGACGAATAATAATCTATGAATTCTCTGCCAATTGTTTAAGAATTGTTTGTTCCTTGATGGAAAGATTAGTGGCTTTGGATTTCGGTTGTTTGTAGATTTTCTCTACCTCCTTACAAATGACTTTCTCAAATGCATCCAGAACCTTGTGGCTCACAGGGGGGATGAATTTACTCTTATTTCTGAGTCCCTTCAGAGTGTCTTTAGACGGTTCTTCCGCAACCGGAATAACATTACTAAAGAAATGTCGCAATCGTAGTCCTCTAATAAATTTATAGATACATACTTGTGTATCCAAAAGTTTAGAGTGAAATGTAGACACAAACTTAGTTCCTTTTTGTAAAACTTTGGTTTCTGAGCGTGACATTCGGTAATTGGGGAGGTTAATGACTAATGTTTTTGACTCCTGGTGTTTTTTGCTATCGAATCCTCTGTTGTTTGACTTTTGCCCCTCCTGGTTCGTCTGATGATTTTTGGCCTCTCTCTAAAAAAGTATTCCTAGTGTTACTTGTACCACAAGACACAATACTTATGTGATATATTATAAAGTCCTATGCACAATGTCCTAAGGGCTATAAGGTTTCTAAATTCAAGTGTTATTTGAACACATTAATGTTTGATATTTTAACAAATATATTACAGTTGTGTTTATTTTCCTTGGACAGTTGAATAATTCCCCTGAAGAAGGGAAGAATGCCCGAAATGCATTGGGCCATGTACTAAAATTCTGGGCTATGTACTAAATTCTGATACATGAATAATAATGACATTGTGAAAGCAACAAAGAAAATCATTTGGATTGAATGTTTCATTAAAACATTATTCGAAAGAACAAATTACAAAGGAAATATCTTGTTCTGTGTGCATTTGAGGACGTCATTTCCGATTGGAATAATGCTACTACGTTACTAATCATTGCCTCCTAGACTCAGAAGGAGGAACTTATATAGCACCAAATCACTTTTTTGCCATTGTTTTACACTAAGATTTACCACAAGTGCGACGGTTCATTTCCAATACTTCAGTTCATGATCTATAACTTACCATGTGGACTTCTTTACCCTAATGCAATGTTGACAACTCCTGTAGAGGTGTTAGGGTTTGTGCACAGCAAAGAGCATGTCCCCTCTCATTGCACTAGTGGTCTCTGTAATAGCTCTCTTTAGGCATACTACTGAAAGCCTTTCTTGGTATCTCAGCCCCTCCCTAAGACCTCTGTGTATGTTGCTCAATGTATTCACAAGTTTGGACATTGCTGTCTTGTTTGCACATTGGACCTTGCTTTTACCAAGGCTTATTTAGAAAACATTGGACCTTGCTTTTACCAAGGTTTATTTAGAACACTCCTCCCTAGGCTATGTGTTACTTCAACTCATTAGCATAATAACTGAAACTCTGCACACCGAGAACCACACTCAGTTCTTCGAACCACACCCAGCACTTCGAACCACACCCAGCCCTGTCTATAAAAGGCAGCCCCTGAGCCTCACCCAGTGCTTGTGCTTGTCTACCTCCCACTTACCTGAGAACAGATCCTTTGGCGCTGGCACTCCTGCTCTCTCCAGACCTTCATTGACTTCAACGGGTGCGGCTTCTGGCTCTTCCTTCTTCTGGTTTCCGGCTACTTCTTGCCGCAGCCCCTCTTCTGTCCACTGCAATAGACCTGAAAAAGAGAAAGACGTCGAGGTTAGACTGATCAGTATCCCTTTTCAGCAACAAGTAAGTGCAAAACCTTTTATTACCTGAAAGAACTTTATAGGCGATTTCTGGATTCATGTTAAGACAATCTGGAACAAGATATCTCCCACGAACTTTGTGGTTCAAACCCTTTGTTACAAGAATACTTTGTGGAACTCTGTGAAATAAACATTGTTTTACATGGAACTTTTTAAAGAATCAAACAGAGGAAACCATTGACAGCAAGGCAAACAGTAAATCACAGACTTGCACAAATTACCTGCTGTATTTTGATGTAAAAGTACAGTATTTGTTTTATAAAAAGACTGGAAATGGGTGAAAAGTGAGTTTGATATTAGGAATTTAGGCTTTAGTTATATTACGGTGAATGTTAGATGTTGGTAATTCTGATAATGATATTCGTTTGATTTTACAGAAGTTTTACAGTAATAGAAAGCACATCCCAGAACAGTAACACATTCCAAACCTGGAAGCTTGAGACCAGGATCCAAGAGGTACTTTTAGAAGAGAATTTCTAATAAGATTAAGGTTTAGTCAGGAACACATTTAGGGATAGGTTGCACTTATCTGTTCTTTGTTTATGTTTCATTAGGCACCAGTTTCTACAGAAGTCAGAGAGGGCCGCAGATTTTAGCAGCTCTTCTACAGTGGAAACGCAAGAACGGTGTTGTCTCTTTTTTTTATTTTATCCACTTACCCCTTCCCTTGAGCTTCTGGTTCTTAGTGGACTGTTTTAAAACTAGTGTGCTGGAACAAGCAGTTTCAGGGTGGGGTCGGACTGTCTTCAACCTCCATCAGAACTGAACAGAAACTCAGGTAAGCTGGGCTTTGACAGAAGCACAAGCCTTTAAAATATTCAGTTCTGTTGGACGATGAATGCCGGGGAAGAAACAGAGGGCATTGACGCCACGGATATGGCGCAGGCCCTAAACGAGGACTTGGCCCATAATGAATCAGTGTCTGGCATCTTGCAACATATGCAAGAGGAAATAGAGAAATTAAAGTTGGAAAACACGTTTTAAAACAGGATTTAAGCAGGTATGAACCTAGGGAATCTATGCCTTTGTTTCAAACCTCCTCAGAGACAGGGGCGCGAGCAAAACATGCAATTCCCCCCCCCCCCCCAGTTGAGGTTCCTAATGCTGTGCCTTTAGCAGCACCTGAACGTTTTCATGGAGATAGTAACAAATTCATGTTTTTATCAATCAATGTCAATTACACTTCGTTTATAAACTACAACAGTTCTCTACTGATGCTACGAAAGTGGCATTCGTCTTGTCTTATTTGGGCGTTACAGCAGCCAATTGGTCAATCCCTTTTGTGGATAGAGATGATCCCATCCTCCATAATTGGAATCAATTTAAACGTCCTATGACCAGCCTTTTTGCAAAACACACTTTTATGCAGGCAAGCGATAATGAGCTTTTAAATCTTAAACAAGGTAATAAGGATTTATTGACCTATCTCAATAGTTTTAATCGTTTATTCACAGAGACACGTTGGCCAGAAGAAAAGCCTGTCTCCCTTTTTTATAAAGGTTTGAGAGACGGGTTAAAAGACGCGCTGGCTCATATCGTTGATTTGCCAGAAAACTAGTCTGACTTTGTAGATTTAGTCGTGAAATTGGAACACAGACTAGGAGAAAGAAAGGGAGATAAATACAAACTGGATTCGCAGTTAACCCCTTAAGTGCTGCCTCTGTGCATTGGCCGACTGCAGCACTACCTCCCCAGTGCTGCGCACGACCATTGGACGTCCATTCAGCACTAGTTCCAATGGACAGCGCAGCACTGGGGAGGAATGTTTAATAGCATCTATGAGGTTAACTTTTATTAGACATGAGAAGAAAGACACAGATAATAAACTCCCTGAACCTGAGCCTATGCAAATAGGGACACTCAGAGGTCCACTCACGTCAGAGGAAAAAGAAAGAAGGAGAAAACTTCAATTATGTTTATATTGTGGCAAGGCAGGGCATTTTGCCAGAGAATGTCCAGTAAAACCTAAAACTTCACGAAAGGGTACTATTTCCTCTATCTCCTCAACGGAGTCGGGAAACGATTAAGCTCGACAAGGGGGGAGGTTACTTGTTCAAGAAAACATCTTAATCAAACCTCTAATTCTGCAGCCTTCATGGTACCGCACATACCTAGACATTTCATAATTCAGATCTTTTTAATTGTTACTACCCAAGTTAGACATTCTTTCCCTGTCCTACTGGACTCAGGAGCAAAAGGAAATTTTGTGGATAATAAGTTAGCTAACACATTAGGGGCCAGATGTAGGTCGCCAATTACGGGTCGCTAACGGCCGATTTCGGCCGTTACCGACCGGTAATTGGGTTTTGAGATGTAGGGGCCCTGATTTTACAGAATCGGTAAATTTACTGATTCTGTAAATTTACTGATTCTGTAAAATACCGAATCAGTAATTTTACCGATTCGGTAAAACCCAGATGTAGGTAGCACTGTTTACAGTGCTACAGGCCTTCAGAATTCAGTATTTTACCACCCAATCCAATTGGGTGGTAAAATACCGAATTCAGGTGTACATGCACTTCTGCGCATGTACACCTGTGCCATGTGACACACAGACATGCCCTTAGGGCATGTCTGTGTGCCACATGGCACACAAGCCTGTACTTGGGGTGCTAGAGGGTGTCAAAGTGACACCCCCTGCACCCTTGCAGGATTCGGTATTTACCGATTCGGTAAATACCGAATCGGTATTTCCCATTGATTCCTATAGGCTTCATGGCCCATAGGAATCAATGGGCAATACCGATTCGGTATTTACCGAATCGGTAAATACAGAATCATACTGATTCGGTAATTCTAAAATTAGAATTACCTACATCTGCCTCCTTCCTATTTACCGACTCTTAAATACTGAATCGGTAAAATTTGGTATTTAAGAGTCGGTAAGTAGGAATTACCTACATGTTGCCCTAGGTCTTCCTATTTGCCTAAAGCCTTGTCCAGAAGCAGTATGTGCAGTGCATGGGTCAGAATTGACCTCTGGAATAATCACAAAACAAATAAGTCCCCTTGTCATGGTCTGTCAAAACGGGCACACAGAGATGATTAGCTTTGATCTGATAGATACCCCTAATTTTGGCTTGATTCTCGGGGTACGCTGGTTAACGTCTTCTTTCCATTATAGCGCTTGGACGCCTGCGGGCAGCAGTCGCGCTCTACAAAACCCCTTCACTTCACTTCACTTCACTTCACTTAACAACTCATAACCCAAAATTTGATTGGGTGAACAGAACCGTTACTTTGGATTCCTCATTCTGTAGAACCAATTGCTATCAAGAAGCAGGTACAGAACAGAGCTCAGTAATACACTGTGCTAGTGTTACACAAGACGAACCAAGTCTCCCTCCTGAATATTCTGAATTTAAAGACGTTTTTTATCCAGTGAAGGCTAGTGTGTTACCCCCACATCGGTCAAATGACTGCCGTATAGATCTCATGCTAGGGGCCCCTTTACCTAATAACTGAGTATATGCTTTGACTGATGAAGAGACCAAATATTTAAGAACCTACCTATATGACCTACTACAGTCTGGGTTCATCCGAAATTCCACATCTCCGGTCTCATCTCCACTTTTTTTATCCTGAAGCCCGATAAATCTCTGCGCGCGTGTATCGACTATAGAGGACTAAATAAGGCTACAATAAAAAATAAATATCCTCTTCCTCTAATACCTGTGTTGATGGATCAATTAAGACATTCTACTGTATAGACTAAACTAGATCTGCGAGGAGCTTACCACCTGGTCCTAATAAAAGAGGGGGATGAGTGGAAGACAGCTTTCAAGACAAATTTTGGTCTATTTGAGTACACAGTAATGCCCTTTGGGTTGTGTAATGCCCCTGCAGCCTTTCAATTCTTTATAAATGAGGTCCTACACGAATTCCTGGACGTTTGTGTCATAGTATAAATAGACCACATCCTCATTTGCTCTAAGAACCCGGAAGAACATACCCAACATGTTCGTGCAGTATTATCAAAGTTAAAAGAAAATCATCTCTTTGCTAAATTAGAACAATTTACTTTTAATTCAGCAAAGTGGACTTTTTAGGATACTGCCTGTCACCTCAAGGAATATTTATGGATGAAAAGAAAATTAGTGCTATTACTGATTGGCTGAACCATCATCTGTGAAGGATGTTCAGAAATTTCTGGGTTTTGCCAATTTTTATAGGAGGTTTATTTCTCATTTTGCAGACATTGCGGCCCCAATAACCAACTTGTTGCGGAAAAGGCAACAATTTCTTTGGTCTGAATAGGCAGCTCACGCCTTTCTACTCCTGAAACAAAAGTTCACTTCAGTCCCAATTCTGATACATCCTGATCCTGACTTGCCATTTTTTGTCGAAGCGGATGCTTCACAAGTAGCTTTAGGAGGAGTTCTCTCTCAACGAGATGCGATAGATGGCCAATTACATCCTATAGCCTTCTATTCCAAAAAGTTATTACCAGCTGAACAAAATTACACTGTGGCTGAAAGAGAACTATTAGCTATCAAAGTAGCCTTTTCTGAATGGAGGCACCATTTAATGGGAGCGAAGTACCCTGTTACCATCTTTTCTGACCATAAGAACCTACAGTTCTTTGGATCACTAAAAGCATTAACTCCACGTCAGATGCGCTGGTTAAATTTTTTTAGTACATTTGACTTCGTTATAACCTATAGACCAGGTGCACAACAAATTCAATCTGATGTGTTATCTAGATGCGGACATGCCTCAGACATGAAACAAGACAAAATAGGAGAACCCATTATTCCTCCCCAAAAACATTTGGCACCAGTACAACAGAAGGATTTCATCACAGATCTATATAATGCACACATGCAAATGGCACCTCAAGATTGGTTAAAGGGTTCCCGTAACTCAATACAACGAGGTTTATTGTATCACGACAACATGCTGTTAGTGCCCACCACAGAATTACAAACACAGGTGATAATTTGGCATCACGCCTCACCGTTGGCAGGTCATCCTGGCTGGGTAAAAACCCTGGAAAATATGCGAAAACACTTCTGGTGGGACAATATGAGTAAGGACATTAAGCAATTTGTCACTACCTGTCCAGTTTGTGCAAGACATAAATCTTCTCATAAGGTCCCTGACGGTTTGTTAATACCAATGCCATCACCCAAACAACCTTGTTACACTGTGAGTGTAGACTTTATTGTAGGTTTACCACCAGTAAAATCCTTCACAACAGTATTAGTGATAGTGGATTTTTTGTCTAAAATGGCACATTTTGTACCATTACGGAAATTGCCAACTGCAGCAGAATTTGCCGATATTTTTATAAGAGAAATTGTGCGTTTACATGGTTTGCCAAGTAAAGTGGTGTCAGACCGAGGTAGCCAGTTCAACTCTAGATTTTGGAAAAAATGATACGAAAAACTGAAAATAGATGAGGCATTATGCACTGCTTTCCATCCAGAAACAGATGGACAAACTGAACGACTGAACCAAACCTTACTTCAAACGCTACGTTGTTTATTGGCTGATTATTCTAGTGAATTGTTGGAAGCTCTCCCTGTAGCGGAGTTTGTTTATAATAATACTGAGCATGCAGCTCTACTTTGCTCACCATTCTATTTCATGCAGGGGTATCATCCGAGAGCTATACAGATTTTATTAGAAAATTCCCTGTTGCCTACAGTAACAGATAGACTAACGAGATTAGGTGACATACAAGACAAGACCAGGAAACATTTATTAAAGTACAAAGAAAGCATGAAAGACAAGCAGACAAACACAGATCTGAGGCCCCAATGTATAAAATCGGTGACAAATTATGTCTCTCCATAAAGAACGTAAATATAGAGGGATCCCGAAAGCTGCAACCACGTTTCATTGGCCCTTTAGTATAACCGCCATAGTAAACCCGGTAACAATAAAATTGGACTTACCAAAAGAATACCCAGTATATGCTACATTGCTTAAGCCGTACAACCCAAATACCCGACCCGAACCACCACCTCCACACATACCAATTAAGGGAAATCTAGAATATGAAGTGAAAAGCATAAAAGATGCAAAAAGAATTCATGGGCGTCTGTTTTATTTAGTAGAATGGAAAGGATATGACGAAACTGAGAATTCATGGGAACCAGCGTGCTATGTACATGCCCCACGGTTGATTAGACAGTTTTATCTAAAAAAAAACAGGGAAACCCCGTCCACTAGGAGGGCCTTTGAGGGGGCGACTGTTAGGGTTTGTGCACAGCAAAGAGCATGTCTCCTCTCATTGCACTAGTGGTCTCTGTAATAGCTCTCTTTAAACATACTACTGAAAGCCTTTCTTGTTATCTCAGCCCCTCCCTAAGACTTCTGTGTATGTTGCTCAATGTATTCACAAGTTTGGACATTGCTGTCTTGTTTGCACATTGGACCTTGCGTTTACCAAGGCTTATTTAGAAAACATTGGACCTTGCTTTTACCAAGGCTTATTTAGAACACTCCTCCCTAGGCCATGTGGTACTTCAACTCATTAGCATAATACCTGAAGCTCTGCACACCGGCTTGTGAGAACCACACACAGTTCTTCGCACCACACCCAGCTCTTTGAACCACACCTAGCCCTGTCTATGAAAGGCAGCCCCTGAGCCTCACCCAGTGCTTGTGCTCGTCTACCTCCCACTTCCCTGAGAACAGATCCTTCGGCGCTGGCACTCCTGCTCTCTCCAGACCTTCATTGACTTCAGCGGGCGCGGCTTCTGGCTCTTCCTTCTTCTGGTTTCCTTCTACTTCTTGCCTCAGCCCCTCTTCTGTCCACTGCAATCGACCTGCAAAAGAGAAAGAGGTCAAGGTTAGACTGATCAGTATCACTTATCAGCAACAAGTAAGTGCAAAACCTTTTATTACCTGAAAGAACTTTATCTGCGATTTCTGGATTCATGTAAAGACAATTTGGAACATGATATCTTCCACAAACTTTGTGGTTCAAACCCTTTGATGCAAGAATACTTTGTGGAACATTGTTTTACATGGGACTTTTTTAAGAATCGAACAGAGGAAACCATTGACAGCAAGGCAAACAGTAAATCAAGGACTTGCACAAATTACCTGCTGTATTTTGATGTAAAAGTACACAGTATTTGTTTTATAAAAAGTCTGGAAATGTGTAAAAAGTGAGTTTGCTATTAAGAATTTAGGCTTTTGTTATATTAAGGTGAATGTTAGACGTTGGTAATTCTGATAATGATATTCGTTTGATTTTACAGAAGTTTTACAGTAATAGAAAGCACATCCCAGAACAGTAACAAATTCCAAACCTGGAAGCTTGAGACCAGGATCCAAGAGGTACTTTTAGAAGAGAATTTCTAATAAGATTAAGGTTTAGTTAGGAACACATTTAGGGATAGGTTGCACTTATCTGTTCTTGGTTTATTTTTCATTAGGCACCAGTTTCTACAGAAGTTAGAGAGAGCCGCAGATTTTAGCAGCTCTTCTACAGTGGAAACGCAAGAACGGTGTTGTCTCTCTTTTTTTATTTTATCCACTTCCCCCCTTCCATTGAGCTTCTGGTTCTTAGTGCACTGTTTTAAAACTAGTGTGCTGGAACAAGCAGTTTCAGGGCGGGGTCGGACTGTCTTCAACCTCCATCAGAACTGAACAGAAACTCAGGTGAGCTGGGCTTTGACAAGAGGTCCCATCAGTGCGTTGTTTCTTAGGACAGACAGATGTCCCTCTAATTGTGTCCTAACTGGGAGCACTCAAAGCAGCAGGATTGGAAATGGGGTGAACTGGACCACCGTCCACTAGAACCACTCCCTTGTTTCAGGGATTTAGTTCATTTTAACATGTGGGTTTCTGAATGGAGCATGACGCGAGAGAATTAATCTAGGATTCAGTCTCAGGTAAGTTTTGTCTTCATTCATGTGGGTTCAGAAGCGAGGGAATAAATCTGGGTTCAATCTCCGGTAAAAACAAGGTCCTATTCGTAGTCCTGCCGGGAGCTATTCTCTGCAGTCCGTGGCCGTAATTGGGGGTCTATGTTCCTCGCTGTTCTTCATTTGTAGTCCCCTTTTATTGCAGAACTGTTTAAGTTGAGCGCCAGTGTACCTTTCCAAGTTGTCCAGCTCAAACTCCAATACTTGCAAGTATCACCCAATCAGAGCATCTGTAGAGCGCACTACTCACCTGTGAGGGTCTCAAGGCTTTATGTTATGGGGGGAGTGCTGCTAATGCTCGAACAGCCAGGTCTTGAGAAGTTTTCTGAAGGTCAGCAGGTCCTGGGTCTGTCGCAGGTAGATGGGTGGTAGGTGTTCCATGTCTTGGCAGCGAGGTGGGAGAATGATCTGCCGCCGGTGGTCTTTCGATGGATGTGTGGTAGAGTGGCGAGGGCAAGGTCAGCGGAGCGAAGCTGGCAGTTTGGTGCGTAGAAGGTGAGTCATTTGTTGAGGTATGCTGGTCTGACATTGTGGAGTGCTTTGTGAGTGTGGGTGAGGAGATTGAAGAGGATCCTCTTGATGATGGGGAGCCAGTGCAGGTCTTTCAGGTGGGCAGTGATGTGGCTGTGGCTGGGGATGTCGAGGATGAGGCATGCAGAGGCATTCTGTATGCATTGAAGCCTTTTATGGAGTTTGGCTGTGGTTCCCGCATAGAGAGCGTTGCCGTTTTCCAGTCTGCTGCTGATGAGGGCCTGGGTGACTGTCCTTCTGGTTCCGGTGGGGGGTGTTGAAGCAGGAGGAGGAAACGGCGTTGACTTGCTGGTAGTGATGAGTACAGGATGAACCCCAGGTTGCCTGCTAGTCGGTGGGTGTCGGTGCAGTTCCCAGCACGGCCGGCCACTTGGAGTCGTCCCAGGCGAAGAGGTGGATCCGAGGATGAGGACCTCGGTCTTGTCTGAGTTCAGTTGCAGGCAACTGTTCTTCATCCATTCGGCGACAGCCTTCATTTCTTCATGGAGGTTGGTTTTGGCAGTGGAGGGATCAGCTGGGTGTCGTCGGCATATGAGATGATGTTGAGGTCGTGCGATCGGACGATGTTTTGGCCACTGGTGCCATGTAGACATTAAAAAGGGTCGGGCTGAGGGATGATCCTTAGGGTACGTCGCAGATGATCTTAGTGGCTTCGGAACGGAATAGAGGGAGGCGGGCTCTCTGATTTCTGCCTGTGAGGAAGGAGGTGATCCAGTTAAGGGCTTTGTCGCGGATCCCCGTGGTGTGGAGGCATGTGCGAAGGGTGTGATGGCAGACGGTGTTGAAGGCGGATGAGAGGTCCATGAGGATGAGGGCCACAGTTTCAGGGCTGTCTAGCAGGGTCCTGATGTCGTCAGTGGCGGCGATGAGGGCAGTTTTGGTGCTGTGGTTGCTGCGGAATCCTGATTGGGATGAGTCCAGGGTGTTGTTCTCCTCAAGGAAGTGGGTCAGTTGCCTGTTGACAATCTTCTCTATGAATGGGAGCAGGGAGATGGGCCTGAAGTTCTTGAGGTCCTATGGGTCTGCCTTGGGTTTCTTGACTTGGGCGTTGATTTCTGCGTGTTTCCAGCTCTCCGGGAAGGTGGCGGTCTCGAAGGAGCTGTTGAGGATCTTCCGGAGTTGGGGTGCGATGATGGAGCTTGGTTTGTTGAAGATGTGGTGGGGGCAGGGGTCATATGGGCGAACCGAAGCAGATGGTGTTCATGATTTTGATGGTGTTGTTGTTGACGTGGTTCCAGGAGAGCAGGAGGCTGGTGTGGGTTGGGGCGGTGAGTTTGGGGTGTCAGCGACTGTAGGGGGGTCTGGATGTTGAAGCTGTCATGGATGTCTGTGATCTTGCATTGAAAGAAGTTGGCTAGGGAGTCGCAGAGGTCTTGCGATGGTGGGATGTCTTTGTACTTGGTGTTGGGGTTGGCGACTTCCTTCACGACATCGAAGAGCTCTTTGCTGTTGTGCATGTTGTGGATGCATTCCTTGAAAGAGGTCCTTTTGGCAGTTTGAATGAGTTGTTGGTGCTTGTGGCTGGTGTTCTTGAGGGCGGCGTGGTTGTCTGGTGTCTGTTCATGGCGCCACTCCTTCTCAAGTCTAGGGCAGGTCTGCTTGGATGCCTGGAGGTTGGTGGTGAACCAGCTGGCCCATCTGTCGGTGCATCTGTTTAAAGGTTTCTTGATACTACTTTCACAAAGAAGAAAGCATTTTCTTTTGTTGTTTACTTTCGGCAGTTAGGAAGACAGAATAAATTTCAATTAGCATTATTCCCGTTATTTTGGCTCCCAAGCACCATCAACCTTCAGTTTTGCTAAATCATCATGTAAATGAGTAATGTTGCTAATATCTCCCTCTAGTTCTCTACTTAAATCAGGAATATTTGTACAACATTGTTGAATTTTCAGCATACTACAGGCTCCATCCTCTTTTGCCAATAATGCATTTAGGGCAAGTCTATTTTGTAAAATCATTGTTCTCATGGCAACCATTTCTGTATCAATCATTATAAATCCACCAGCAAATAAACTACTGTAGACAATTTTCAAATTTTTGAAGAATTTAGACTCACCCCAACTGAAGGTATCAATGCTCCCAAAAAATCTCCCATCATTTCTGCAGCACTCAAACCCCTTTTACTCCATGTTAGTCTTTTTTCATTGGTTCCATGTTCATCACCAACGTGATAAATCTTTGGAAAGACTATACCAATATAACAATACCCATACCAATGTGGTGACTACCTATAGTAGGCATTTTTACCACACACATGATAAACTCCAGGGAATACAGGATCAGTACCACCTCTTAATCCCCAAAACCCTCTTATAAGGAAAGTATGTTCACATTCACTGGAACCAACAAAATGATTATTATAGTCAATCTTCTGCCTTAGTAAGCAAAGCTTTCCCCTATGAGGCTAATCCAGAGTCATTGCAGCATAAATCTCACCCTGTTTGTAATTACCTTCTTTACTTGTCCATGGTGGTTCTCTACTTTTCTGTTCTGTAGCTCTTTGTTAAAATTCCTAGGTCTATCTTCTACTGTATTAATGAATTCTATTTCTACATTATGTAATTTGAATTCAGGTTATTTCGGTGTGCAGATACCGTGTCTATTGTTTTAGTAGAATGAAAGAAATCTCCTATGTATGCCGCATTCATGGCACCATACACTATATTCATATTTTTTCTAATAGGAACTTCTGAAAATACTTAGTTGTAATGTGAATAATAATATTGAAACATCTTCTTGCCATAAAATAAACTTGTTAGTACACTACATGAAATATCATATGTTAGGGGAAGGTGATGGTAAGTCACCCCCTCAGACTCAGACGTAGGTAACTGAATGCGCACATAACAATCTCTCGCATCTATAGTATCCACGTACTGATACAAACGTTTAGTGAAGACATTTAGTGAAAAAACATTAATTGACTTATGTAAGTGTAAAACACTACCAGTTAGTTCCTTAATATTAGTCTCTGGATCTTCTTTCAGATCTCTTTTAGTATTAGTTCTTACATACTCATTATTACTAGCAACATTAATTACATTAATAAACATAAAATATGGTACTAGAAATGTTAATACCAACCATACGAACATTGTTAACGTAACACATGCAAGACAAACATTAAGGGCCATTTCTAGGTAATTTCGTAATACAGATTCCTAAATACCGAATTTTACCGAATCGGTATTTAGGAATCGGTATTTCCTATGTATGTAATAATTTGGTAAATATTACCCAATCAGAAAAATTCATTAAATATTTACTGATTCAACAATATCGATCGGTTTTTCCAAATTGGTAAATACTGAATCAGTAAATACCGAATCGGTAAATACCAATTTGGAATTTCAAAAGAACAGCAATTGAGGATTCAGCCAATCCTGTGCAACCACCACCCCTCCCAACCAGGAAGTGGCCACACCCAGGCAGGTGCACACAATCAGAACCTTCTGAAGAGGCTGTGAGTGCAGAGGAGAGAAACGGAGCCACTGCCTGAACTTTTTCCTGAAAATCTTTCACAATGGCCAGCCAGGACACAGAAAGAGAAGAAGGGGAAAGGAAAAGGAAACTTAAATTCAGTCCAAAGGAACTGCAGGTCCTTGTGGAGGAGGTAGTAAAGCAGCACACAAAGCTGTTTGGAAAGCAGTCCCTGCAAGTTACAGAGTCAGAAAAAAGATAAATTTGGCTTGGAATCCAGTCTCAGGTAAATGCCCTCGGAGTGACCCCCCCGGGACATTGTGTTGAAGAAGCGGTGATATGATCTCAGGATAATCACCAAAAAGAAGATGGCTGATCTGAGAAAACAATCCAGCCAGACAGGAGGAGGAAGGAACAGGGCACCTGCCCTGACTGAACTGGAGCAGCTCGTGGAATCCACTATAGAGAGTGTCTGTGGTATTGGTGATGCAGACCGCTCTGCCAGAGCTGCTTCCAAACAAGGTAAGAAGCATGCACAGCAATGTACACCCCCTTCCCCTATCCCAAATCCCCAATTGGGCTATGTGTATCCCACTCCAGTACAGGTTTTTGTTCAGACCAGCAATGCATTATGGGAGATGTAGTCGTGAAACCCCTATCATGCCAAGAATTACACTGAACAACAAGGCATGTGAGACACATCAGCGATAAGCAGGCAGAGGACAATGAGATAGTGTGCCATAAATGTAATTTTTAATTTTTGCAATGCAGGCCAGCAGGAACACTGAGATAATGTACTATTTCTGTCCACAGGCTAAACATCGCGCAGGACAGCTCAGGATAAGGGAGAGAGGGCACCCCGGAAGGACATCACTGAGAAGGCCAGTACGAGTGGAGGGCACACAACACCACCAAAGCCATCCTCACCACCACAGCCAGCCTCACCACCACAGCCAGCCTCTCTACCACAGCCAGCTGCACCACCACAGCCAGCTTCACCACCACAGCCAGCCTCACCAGCAGCAACACCACCTGTAGTGGTTCGACCTAGGAGGCGTGCAGCTGTCAGACTGCCGGAGTTTGAGTCTTCCTCAGAAGACTCCAGGTGGGGGGAACATCTACTGTGCCACTGGAAGTCAGCAATGCTGGTTTGCAGTCCACTGCTGAGGGAGTACCAACAGGTGCCAGACGCCGCCGCAGGGCTTGTGAGAGCAGTGCACCTCCACAGGGTGAGAGCCATGGTGTCTTCGGAGGGTTGGGGTCGACCATGGTAAAGGTGCTGCACCTTCAAGGAAAGGCAATTCAGTCAGTCCAGCGACAAATGAAGCGCCTACATGACAACATGAGCAACATTGATACGGGCATTACCTCAATGGCTAAGGGAATGGCAGAGGGCATGCGGGACATGTCCCATTCAGTGATGCTGCTGTGCATCAAGATGGATGAGGACAGGCAAACACGGCGCAGGGAGAGGCAGAAGTTTGAACACCATACAATTGCAGTGAACCGCCTAGCTACTGCCACATCTCTGCTATGCAGGTGCTCCGTGTACATGCAGGAGGAGCTGGCACAGTGCAGCACTGATGACTCTCGCATGCCGCGGAAGGGGAGAACTGGCAGGAAGAATCCATCCAAGGAAGATCGCATTACAAAGGAGCATTTGCCACAATTCAGTCAGCGACGCGCAGAAAAACGAAGCTATACGTATGAAAGGAGACACATAAGAAGATTCGAAAGGTAGCCCCTGATCATAGAACACTAAGATTGGATAGAAATCAAAACCGAAAAGACATTCCAAACCTGCGCCCCCCTTGCCGAAAAAACAGAAGATAAAAGCATAAGAATAGGCCCCTTCTAACGCAAAAGACAAGATATCCTGTGATACCCTGCACACAAAGAAGAATGAAAGGATAAAACGATTTCTAAGCTGGTCCTGAGGAAGGTGGTCACATCCCACCGAAACGCGTAGACCTGGCGTTAGGAAACTTTTAAGATCTTTTGTTATTTCCAAACTTAGAGATTGTTTTAGAATTTGTAAGAGTGTGAAACTGTATGAATGTGATGTATGTGAGGTAGTTGTTGTGTGTGTTAGGGGTATAGTTGGTCTTGTCGTATCTTTACACTTTGCACTTTTCAGAACAAACAAATACATGATTGGACTGTATAGATGATGATATCTGATGTTACATTGTATAAATTATTTGGATTGCAACAAATGTTAATGAACTGATGAATTACACTTATATATATAAAAAAAAGATTCTTTAAAAAAAAGATAAATAAAATAATTGTTTTAAATAATTTTGATAAAATCGAAAAAAAGAAATAAAAGAGATTCAAATGAAAAATATGAGACTGTTATTCCTATACTAAATGTGAATTTTGATGGTTAAATTGTGAGAGCGAAGCCTGAAAAGAAATTATGATCTGACCATGGGGGAATTTTGATAAATTGTGATATACAGTGTATTCCTCTCTCTTCCCCGGTCACCAAAATATATATAGAGGGGGTCCCGACATTTACACTATCCTCCACAGGGTGAGAGCCATGGTGTCTTCGGAGGGTTGGAGTCGACCATGGTAAAGGTGCTGCACCTTCAAGGAAAGGCAATTCAGTCAGTCCAGCGACAAATGAAGCGCCTACATGACAACATGAGCAACATTGATACGGGCATTACCTCAATGGCTAAGGGAATGGCAGAGGGCATGCGGGACATGTCCCATTCAGTGATGCTGCTGTGCATCAAGATGGATGAGGACAGGCAAACACGGCGCAGGGAGAGGCAGAAGTTTGAACACCATACAATTGCAGTGAACCGCCTAGCTACTGCCACATCTCTGCTATGCAGGTGCTCCGTGTACATGCAGGAGGAGCTGGCACAGTGCAGCACTGATGACTCAAGGGGGCTGGTAAGGGTAACCAGTGTGCTTGAAGTGCTGCTGACAGCACAGGCTGCGACTACTGGTGCTATGGAAATTGGGGACAGCTCGGAGATGGCCAGTCGGAGCAGCATTACCCCCCCCCCCCCCTGCAACAGACACCCGGAGGAGCAGCAGATGGCACGGGACTGGCACTGGATCCACAGCCAGTGAGGACAGCCAGCTGATGGCATCCAGCACTGTTGCACGTCGCTGCAGAAACTGATGCAGCCCGCACGTTCATAACTGAATTGGGTGAAGTATCCCATGACTTCAATCAAGGGATGTCACATATTGGACTTGCAAGTTTGGCCATTTGGGTTGTGGCGTAGTGCCCAGGTATTAACACCTTGGCTGCTAGGTGTTTTCCCCTCCTGTGCTGACTTTGGATTATTTCCATTGTTTCATGACGTGCTCAGCTCGTCATCAGCACAGCTCAACCGTGCATCATGACGAGCTGAGCTCGTCATCAGCATCGAAAGGGTTAAAACTAAGTCATCTACATACAACAACAGGCTGTGTCTTGTTACTTACTTAAAAATAGTTGCGTGTGATCTCTGCCCATCTTAGTCTCCCATCTGTTGCTGGTGCTACTCCTGCTCATTGGGCTCTGGCTGTGCAAGTTCATCATCATTGTCCTGAAAATAATTTAATTCTTCGTACTGACATGCGCCTCTGCTTTTGTGGAGGCAGCGGAACCTGCTTTTCAATAGTCCAAAGGTGCGCTCCACAACGTTGCGTGTTGATTTGTGTGCCACATTGTAACGTCTCTCACTCGGGGTTGATGGGTTTAGGTAGGGAGTGAGGACAAATGACCCCACAGCATATGCGCTATCGCCTAGGCAAGAAAGAGAGTGCCATTAGTTACATACACCAAAACACATTCAGCTGCAGTATCTATCAGGGTGTGTCACAGTGATTTACCTAGCAGGTGTCCTTCCCCAAATTCTCCCGCAGACAGGCGTGTGTAGATCCCACTGTTCTGGAAGATGTAGGAGTCGTGGGTGCTCCCTGGAAATTTGGCCACAATGTCAGCGATTATGTTGCCAGCACCGCAGATTACCTGCACGTTTATGGAGTGGGTGGACTTTCAGTTCCCGTAGATGTACTCAGTGGCTCCAGGTGGGCAGATTGGAATGTGTGTCCCATCAGTACAGCCTATGACATGCGGGAACTGTGTCATCTGGTAAAAGTCTGTCTTGGTTTTCTGCAGTTCCGCCTGTGTGTTTCGGAAGCTAATGTAGTGATGCATTCTCTGCATCATGGCATTCAGCAACTTTCTAAAGAAATGGGACAGGCAACTCTGAGACACCCTGCCTACCGCAGCTATCACCCCATGGTAACTGCCAGATGCAAGTAGATATAGGCTACAGAGCACCTTTGCATGTGATGGTATGGCGTCTTGCCTTGGTGTTGGGTGCTCCAGGAGTGGGCGCAGGTCCCTTATCAAGTCCAGGATGGTGTGGGAGTGTAGCCTGTACCTTTCATGTATCTCAGCTTCAGTCTGTTGGAAGAGTGTGATGCAATGTCTGTAAATGCGCTCCTCCCGTCTCTAGATTCTCACTCCTGCTGCCTGTAGACGTAGCCGCCTTGCAATCACAGAGAAAGCCACCATGGTGATCACACTGTTGCATTTTGGGATTGCTTATATACACTGTTGATGATTACCACCTGCTTTCAATCAGTGTTAATTACCGTCTCTTAAATACCGAATTTCATGAAATTCGGTATTTCAGATTTTACCTACATCTCTTTTCTTGTTTTTACCGTTTCTTATTTACAGATTCGGTAAATTAAAATTCGGTAAATATCGATTCGGTAATTTAGAATTCGGTAAGGATGAATCGGTATTTACCGATTCATAATTACTGAATCCTTATTTTTGGCCTCCTACATCTCAATTGCCGAAATACCGGTCGGTATCGGGAAATTTACCGAATTTCGGCCGTTACCGACCGGTATTTAGCTACCTACATATGGCCCTATGACATCTTTGCCTAAATATGCCTTGATTTTGTTTACCAGTCTCAGTTTAGTTCTATCCATTCTAAAAAGTTAGCCAAAGGGTTCAAAACATTTTTAAAAATGTAATCAAAAATTCTAACAAAATGTTTTCAAAAATGTTATAAAAATGACTACACTGAAGTTTGCTAGACTAGTTTTAGTCTGTGCACCCCACACCTTTTGGAGCCTTCAGCTCTCCTTCTTCAACTTTTTCTTCAGTACTTTTCAAAATTAATTTATTTTCATAAATCTCCTCTCTCTTTTTCTGCACCCTTTTCAGAAAAACAGTTCACATAGGGTGGCTTGTATAAGCAACAGTTTTTTTAACAAAATTCAAGAAATTCTTTTTCCCAAGCATTCGTTGAAGTAGTCACCACATATGTCCATTCAGGTGTTCTGTATTTCTTATTTGGTACTTTAATTCTCTTAGTTGTTCTCACTTGCTCCTCTTCTTCATCCACTTCACTTTGCTCGGATTACCGAATATTTCAATTACTGTTCCTGGACCTTTTTATTTAGAGTGTATTTGACTCTTTTCACTCTTTTCAGCCACTTGTCTCCTTTCTTCATTCATTTTCTATTTTACTTCTCAGTGCCATTTACAATTGATTCAGTACTTTCTTTTGATGTATCACTTTTCCTTTTTTCTTTGTTATTGCTCATAGGGATCACTTCCTTCTCAGCATTGACAATCACAGCATTATTTTCATCATCCCCAGTAATTTGTGCCCACTCAACTTCATTCTCAACTTGCCCTGGAACATTTCTTTGTTCTTGTCATTCCTCTTCAGCAAGTTTTTCACTGTCAAGTGGACTTGGGACTCTTCTGGTGTAGCTTCATGTGTCCAATTCGGCAAGCTTCAACACTTAACAGCAGGTGTCTTCACCAGTATTACTTGATAGGGACCATGCCATCATGGTTCTAGGCACATACTTTTTCACAAGCACCCAGTCCCTAGGACATAGATCATGTACTTGTTCTTGCTGTGTTGTTGTTGCAACTTCTCCAACATGGTGAGACACAGAATGTACCACCACAGTCAATCCTTTGCAATAATCCAGTACCAAATCATCAGTAATGCTCATTAGTTCCTGGGACTGTCATCTGTCTCATACTCCTGCCCATCACAATTTCATATGGGGACAGTCCTGTTCTTTTATCTGGGATACTTCTCAAGCTCATCAACACCAATGGCAGTGCATCAGGCCATTTCAGTGTTGTGGATGCACAAAACTTAGCCAATCTAGATTTTTTGTGCTGTTCATCTGCTCAACCACAACTGAAGCCACTGGTCGGTAGGCACAGTGCAATTTTTGTTCAATTTGTAATGCTGCACAAATCATCCAAATTACTTCATTATTAAAATGTGTTCCCCTATCAGATTCCAAAGAGACTGAGAAAGTGAATCTAGGTATTATCTCTCTAAGAAGCAATTTAGCAACTGTTAGACTGCCATTGCATCTTTTTGGATATGTCTCTACCCAACGAGAAAACAGACAAACAGCCACAAGAACATATTTTAGTCCCTGGCAAGGAGGCAGCACAATAAAATCGATTTGCATCCTTGTAAATGGTCCTGCAGCTTTGCCAATCCGTTACATACTAACCACTGTCTTTCTCCCCGCATTTTGTTGTTGGCAAACACTACATCTTTGACAGAGACTCCCTACAATAACATTGAATTTTGGGTTAAACCACGCTTGACGAAACAATCTGATCGTTGCATCTCTCCCTATATGTGTTGGACCATGGTAGACCCTTGCCATCTGTAATAAGACTGTCTGGCATTACTGGTCAGCCATCTGTATAGATCCACACTTCATCATCTGATCTGCGTGTGTAACCTGATTTTATCCATCCATTTTTCTCTAAATCACTTGCTTCTTCCTGTAGTTCCCTCACCTCATCCCAACTTTCAACAGATGAGAACATCAACCTGAATTCTGTTTAGCCAATTTGTTAATTTTATTGTTCCACATTAATTGAATACATATTCAAAGCACAAAATTGTGCAATTGATTCAGCGTATCGGTTACCCAGTGTGATATACTCACAACCAGACCTATGTGCTGAACATTTCACCACCCCAATTTGTTCTGGCAATTGTAGTGCCATCAGTAGATCTTTTACACACCCTCCATTTCATATTGATGAACCCGAAGAGGTCAAATATCCTTGTTGAGACCACAACTGCCCAAAGTCGTGAACAACCCCAAAACCATCCTGGCTATCAGTATATATTGTTACTCTCATTTGTTTCGCTAAGCAACATGCTCTACTAAGAGCGACCATCTCAGCCACCGGTGCGGAACTCACTCTCTCCATGATGCTTCAATCACATTTGCCACTGTGCAAATTGCATGTGCAGCTCTCAAACATCCTTCTGAATCTCTCAAACATGATCCATCCACAAATAAAACAACATCAGACTCAGTCAATGGAATATCTTTGATATCAGGCCTTGGCTTGGTACACAATTCAGTCATATCCAGGCAATCATGATTAATTTCATCCAAAACCACTTCATAGCCTGGTGTTGGTAACAATGTAGCTGGATTCAAAGTTGTACACCTTGCTATTGTCCTATTCTCAGCTCCCAATGTCACCTGTTCATATTTTGTTAACCGACTAGCTTGTAAGATGCGGTGTGCGAGATTGTGTTAACAAAATCTCATACGCTTTCAAAGTATGTCCCATTACAATCGACTCACTCTGTTCAAGGCTCATACAAGTAGCAGCAACTGCTTTTAAACATACTGGGAAGGCTGCAATGACTGGATCCAATGTGGCAGAAAACCTTGCCACTGATCTTCGTGCTGGTCTGTGAGTTTGAGTTAGAACTGACAGTGCACAACCATCACGTTCATTACAGAACAATTTAAACTCTTTGTCAAAATCTGGCATTCCTAATGCTGGTGCTCTACAATCAGTGAGAAATTCATAATCCACTGCCTACAATATCCAACCATTCCCAAAAACATTAGAACTTCTTTCTGTGTTTTTGGTGGATTCATTCGCATAATAGCAATTTCAATGAAATGACCTAGATAAAGATTATTTTTTACAGAATTGCAATTTTGCCAGGGACACCTTATGCCCACCTACTGCCAAATGGTTCAGTGGAGCAATTGTATCTGTTACCCAGTCTTCTTTTGTTTATGATGCCAGCAAAAGGTCATAAATATATTGAACCGGAACTGAATCTTTAGGCATTACCAATGACTCCAAACATTTCTTCAATGTCTGATTGATGATTGAGAGGCTTTCTGTATATCCTTGAGGAACTCAGCACCATGCCAAAACTCGGTTCCCGAACCAGAATGCAAATAAATATTAGCTATCTGGATGAAAGGGTATCAAGAGACATGCTTGACACATATCGATTACTGCATCACATGGGATTTGATATAGGATCACTGCAGGATTTGGTAGAGTTGGACAACAAGGTATAACAATTTTGTTCTCCTTTCTTAGGTCCTGTACGATCCTATATTTCCCATTCAGTTTGTGCATTCCCATTAAAGGTGAATTGCATGGACTTCCAGGATCTCTTTTAATATTCCCTGCTCAATAAGCATATCAATTACCGGTATTACTCCTGCAATTGTCTCAGGACTCATTTTGTATTGTGGTGTTTTTTTAAATTCTGCACTTGGCTTTACTTTTATTTGAATCGGTGCAACTCCTTTAATTAATTAGATATCTTTTACTGTAAAATCCCACACATCAGACATCACTGTATCTCTCAACTCAACAGGCAAATCATTTGCTGTACACAATGGATACAATTTATTCACTTCAGTTCCCTATCTTAACATTTTAAAAATCACATTCTCGTTTTCCATGTGAAATGTTATTCCATCTGGAGTACTACAAATGGAACTGTTCATTTTGCACATTAAGTCTATTCCTAACAAATTTACTGGACTAGTGTAACACGCAACAAATTTGTGTAGTTCTTGAAAATTGCCAATTTGAACTTTCATTGGTTTTGTCACTTGCAATTTAATTAATTTGTTTGAAACTCCTAAAATGTGGATACTTTTTCCTGAGAGGGGTGGGTTTAGGATTTCCACAGTTCTCACAGTGGCATGGGTAGCACCAGTATCTACGAGGAATGTAATGGCATTGATATTAAGCTCACCATCCACATTGGGACCTGACTGACCTACCTCTAGAGATGCACAAAGAACACACTCTTCCTCTCCCTCAGGTACCATCATTGTGATGTATCTGAATCATTCTCTTCTGACTGCATCAAATATTGTGAAGCTACCTGCACATTTGAATTCACTTGACCATTGGTATGAAAACCCACATTCGTATTGTACCTTTGCATTTGACCATTCACATCCTGATTTGGCATAGGAGCTTGTGGTATTTGTAAACCCTGTCCTCTCTTATTTGATACATGTATTTGTGAATTCTAATTATGCATCTGATTCATCTGCGCTTGATTCATTTGTCTGATAACCCTGATTCTGTATTTGCATTTCATCACCATTTCCTGCTTGTCCTGTATTATTCACCAAACTCTTACACTCACGATGCCAATGTCCAAATTTACTGAAATTATGACAAGGAAACTTCTTTTTCAATTCTTCTTTATCTTTGAAATTACCTCTTCCTCTTCCTTGACCCATCGGAATCATTTGTGTCACAATATTGCCATTTGAAACTACACCTTTCATCCCAGGAGTAGTCTGACCATTTGCTTGAAACTCGTCTGTCGAATCAGTACTCAAGAAATCCCCTTTATTTGATGCGTTCATCGGAGCCAACATTAATTTCTCCTTCAATTTCTTGTGTCTCATTTCCATGTCATCACAAGAATAGTTCGCATAACGAAGTGTTTCGTCAACTGATTTTCTCTGCCAACAAACCCAATGCTGCTGAATCTATACACTAAGGAGTCGATTCTGATTCAGGAAAAACTGCTCCGAATAGCCGTACGGAGCGGTTTTTCTCATTTCCCCCGTACGTACGACAAAGTACGATTCGTACCAGGAGCTGGACTCCATACGAATTGTACAGAGACTGTACGAATCAAATCCCCGTACGAATCTCCCTCGGAACCCGCTGTACGCGACATCCGTACGGTTCACGGCTGCTTTTTCCGACCCAGCAAGTATGATTTGTGTGAGGTACGCACCATACAACGCTTTTTCTACGGGAGCCAAAAACATCCGGAGAAGCAGAGTTCGCCTCAAAACAGGTACGGAACGCCCCCCCCCCGGTACGGTGCGTACACCCCATGATCGCAGGGGTACGGTGTATACCCGGCGATCATAGGGTGTACGCACTGTACCCCATGTTCGCTGGGTGTATGATGTGTACACCCTGCGATCGCGTGGTACAGTACGTACACCCCATGATCGCAGGGGTATGCACCGTACCCCTACGATTATGGGATGTACGCACTGTATAGTGTGTATGTGATTGTGTGCTTTTCCGTACGAATCTCCCTTACCTGATGTGGACCGTACAAATCGCGTCCTCATACCCCGGTCCGGATCGTACTCGTCGGGTCGTACAGCATGTGTACGAGTCATACGGTTCACGGTTTAAGCCTTTCAATACGTACGGATCGCGGCGATTCGGACGGATTGATAAAATACGGATTGTACTACGCGACTCGGACGGACATGTACGATTCGTACGGAGAGGGCTCCAGATACAAAACGTACGGACTTTTTTTTTCCAGGATCAGAATCGGCCCCTAAGTGTCCCAGACCTTTCTTTGGGATATTTTCAATACCAGTATATTGTTTAAATACTTTAAGAAGCCTCTCATAATATGCATGCACCAATTCTTTCAATTCTTGAGTATTTCTAGCTATTTTCACTCAATCTGTTTCTTTCTGAGAAATTATCGCTTTTAAATACGTAATGACCTGATTATATTTCTTCATGACCTCTTCTGAAAGTGCTCCTATTTTTGGGATCTCTTGGATATTCTTTTTTTGGCCAATCTACAGCAATTTTACCCTCAATCCACAAGTTTTCTGGGACAACAATATAAAAAAGACCTTCCAAATCAACCCACAAAACCTTTGAAACTTTCAGAAAGCTTTCTACTAGTCTGTACCATTCAACAGGCTTTTCTCTCAACCTAGGGACATTCTTTGTAAGGGCTGGATGTACAAGGTGAATTTGCAAGTGCAAATGGGTTTGTGTATGCAAAATCGCTGTTGGCCATGTACAATTCCTAAATAGTGAGTCGCACTTTATTTGTGAATTGCAGGTCGCAATTAGCAAGGAGTGTTTCCTTCCTAATTGTTTCCGCAATGCTATGTGTGAATGTTTTGTGATCGCAAATGCAGTTGCAAAACTCTTTCAAATTACCACCCGCTTCAAGAGGGTGGTAATGCATTTGCAATTTGGAAGGGGTCCCTTAAAAATCTTTTTTACGGGCAGGCTGACCAGGCACCACTGCCTGCCCTTAAAAAATGAAACGTAAATGTTTCATATTTTTTTTCTTACATGCATCCCGTTTTCCTCTAAGGAAAACGGGCTGCATTTTGAGAAAAAAAGCGTCTTTATTAAATGCTTTATTAAAAAGCAGTCCCAGACATGGTGGTCTGCTGAGCCCAACAGACCACCTTCCCTGGGAGGGCTGGCATTCCCAATGGGCTCGCAAATTGCAAGAGGCTCATCAATAATAATGAGCCTCTCAATTTGCAACCCCACTGGGAATCACAAAACAGTATAATAACACTGTTGTACATTTCATTTAGCGCCTCGCGAATAGTCGCAAATTGTGAGGCGCTAAATGAAAGGGTCGTACATCTGGCCCAAAATGTTTTGTCTTGACCATGGAACGTGCACAAAACCACCTCTTGGTACATCTCTCATTGGGTATGCTGTAAATGCATCCTCTGGTACTGATTCTTTTTCTGCTTCTCTTACAGGGTACAACGGCAAAGAAGCTTTTGTTGACACACTCACTTCATACCTCTTTTTTGCCCATCCTCCTATCTATCCGTCTAACTCTCCCCAACGTCTCAATGTGGAAATTAATTCTTTAATCTGTAATCGTCTCCCTGATACGTTCAGATTCTCCAAATATTTGTCTGTGAAATCCAACCTATATGTCTTTTGTAAAGGTTTGAACTTTTCAATATCAACTCCATACATCTGTACACCTTCAGCAAAAGTCTCATGCAAACTCCTTGCTTTTCTCGTAATATATTTACACACGAATAACAACTCATCTTCCTGATATTTACTAAGTCTTTCTGGACTAATGGTACCTGCAATCATTTCTTCCAAATCTCCTTTTAATTTATTCACATCTATTAATGCATCTTTATTCTGACCATTTCGAACAGGAGCTATTTCTTTAATCCAATCATTAAATTCTTCTGGCGATGGACCCAAAGATCTCTGTACATTTTCACTCATTTCACTTCTCGACCTATTAGATGTCTGTGTAATCATTCTTCTTTCAACTTGCATCAATCTCTTATGGTCAAGATTTATAGTTCATTTTGGTGTCTCATTCCTCTCTGAAACATCAATCAATTGTTCCACTTGTCCTGCAATTACACTCACATTCGTACCACTATTCTAATTTGTTCTTATTATTTCTCTATAGTCCGTATGGGGATATTCATTACTCCTCCCTGGAACAGTTAAGGCATGTACTCGAGTAGGTCTTTTCCCATCATAATACAATGAAACTATTGGACCCATTGTCACTGGAACTGACAAACCATCTGGGTTCATTCTCGATTTCATTCTTACTACTTCTCTATTTCCATTTTGAATCTCTTGCACAACTTCAGGTGATCTTTTTATTGACTCCTCAATCTGAATTAAAGGAGCCTTTGGTGAAACACTTGTGTTTGTATCTTGATTGATCTGTTCTTTTTGATATGGTGGAGGTGCATTCATCAGTAATTCATTCAAGAAATCTTCATCAAACTCATCTGTAATATTATTCATATTAATATACTTCTCTTGTGATTCAGTATTTTTCTTTTCTCTTTATGTTTTCCTCCTTCAGTCGTCTGAACCTCTCTAACTGGAAACATACTAGTTCCTTCAACAGTTTCCCTTCCCCACAATTTTTCCAAGCATCCCATATTGCTTATGAATACCTTCTCACTGTATTTTGTATCTATTCTGCTATCTGTCTCTTTCTCTTTTATATGCTACGTAATCACACTTTTAAAGAACATCGTACTGCATAGGTCTTGGATTTGGACTCAGATTATTCCTTTGTCTACTTACATTTTCTATAATCATAGTATTAAAAGTACCATTTGCTGGAAAGGCCAAATCACCATCTTGTTCTTCATATTTCATGCAGCTTTCTAACCAGGTACAGGTATGGTATCCCCTTTCTATCACCATAAATGATGCAGCGTTCCTTCACTAGCTATAAAAACTCCTGCTCTAATGACTAGTAGCTTATCTTTGCTAAACAAAGTTTTCAACAATTTAATTATCTTCATGTTTTCTTTTTACATCTGTAAATTTCGTATTAGTAAATAAGCCTGTAAAATGCCCTTCCATTTTATGTTTCTCTGCTTCCAATCAATGTTTTTTACGCTGTCTAATCTCAGCGCGACTCACACTAACTAACCTATAGCTGCGCTGCACTTTTGGTGAAGTGTACTCACCACTGACCAATACCAGCACTGCTCTTTGTTGCGTCAGTTTTACTCCTTCTACTGACCTTCCCTTTACAAAATCAGTGTCAATGTTTTTTCAGGTCTTTGACAAACAATAGCGAACCACATAAGTACAGCTTGTCTGCTCCACTAAAAGAAATATGAAAGTTCCACTACTTGATTCAGCACAGTTCCCTGTGCCGAAATTTTCAGTTGGCCAACCGCCTAGTACTGCATCAACAGCAGACAACACACATAAAGCTTAGTGTATGCCGCACAAAGACAGCCCTAATCTTATCCCTGGATCTCAGGCATACGACAGACCCGCTAATTCCATTGACATCCGTGGTGGTGCCAGAGAGCCCGCTGTAAGATGGTCGCAAGCTAGCGATGCTCTGATGGCCGGAGTGCCAACTATCTTCAATAACGGTGGAAATATTGATCAATACGACCTCCAAGAAGTGAATTCAGAAATCAGAACTGGAGCAGAGAGAGATGCTGTAGGACTGAAAACGCACATTGTCCCCATTCATGATGAATGACTGCGTGGCCAACAAGCTATAAGGGAGGGCTACAAAAGGGTGGTGACCCGCGACTGAAATCGGAAGAACCCGAGCCTGGAATGTACAGCTAAGGAGAAATCAAGTAAGCATCCTCCCGGAATTTCTTCTCAATTAGTACTTGCCCAGCACATTGCGAGTGAGCAGAGCATGTATGGTCTATAACAATTGTCACTATATATAGTGGACTTTGCTGCCTGGCACCTAAAAGGGTAGCATGAATGGCAGCAGCGCAAATAAATATCGGAACAGAATGCCTGTACGATCTGATACTGCCATTGAACTGACGTGCATGAGCCCTCTGAACTTAGCGCTTTTTATCAATTAAACTATGGAACATAATCAGACCACATAACAAAGCGCTCACCTATTTCCAGACTGTAAGAGAAGCGCAAAACGCAGGCATAGACACACAGGGAAAGTGCCGACATCACGCTGCCTCGCCTGCTGTCCCCATTACAGAATATAGAAATGCGGAACGTGCACAGCGCTTGCCGAACACATCGTTAGTGGGCAAAGCACGCATACTTTTTCACAACTGTCACTAGTTTATATCGGCTGCCTGGCATCTAAAATGGCGGCATGAGTGTGAGCAAAACAGGCTAATATCAGAAAAAACCTCCTGCATAATCTGGTATTGCTATTCAACTGAAGTATGTGCGCACTATGAAACTAGCGCCTTTCACCAATTATACTAGGAAGACAACTAGAATACACAGTAAAGCGCCCACAAATTTCCAAACTGTGAGAAGTGCATAACCTACTGGCACAGACACACAGGGAAACCGCCGATATCACGCTACCTTGCCTGGTGTCTACATCGCAGAATATAACAACGCTGAGCGTCCAAACGCTTGCACTAGTGACAGAAAAGATCAGCTCTATTTCTCGCTATAGTCGATACAGAACAAGACTGCATCAAGCTGTTTATGACTCAGACTCAAGGACTTGGATGATGGTAACCGTAGGCCCCCCTGATGTGCCATGAACTTACATAAGCACCAAGCGCTGCCGCAAACGTAGGAGCCACAGTACCTCAATGTTGGAGAACCTTCTACTTCCCCAAAACCTGCACCCAGTTGCTGTACACATTTCTCATCTCAGGTGACTGTCAGTACTTTACTACAAACTGGGATACTGATTTGCTGACCTGTCACTGATTCTAGCAATACGGGCCATTACAATGCAGTGGAAGTCTAAAAAACCACCTCCCCTTCATGTGTGGCATGACGAAGTGATCAGGTGGGGTAATGCAGAGAGTGCGGCACTAAGACGCGAGGAGGTCAGGGGTCTACGTAAAACCCCAATAACACTGGAGTGGGACACAATGTTAGAGTCCTGAAAACGCAAGAGGTGGACGTGGTGGAGTCTCGATATAACTCACAGTAAAGTTCACGAGGGCCAGGTACCTCTGTAGTAGAGGTTACGCACAGTGAATGTGTGTTTTTGTCTCGCTGTTGGTACCCATATACTCCTATTCAAAGCAAGGGATGTGCCTCTTTGACTGTTCACACTGCTGTTGGTACTAGACTGTGTCGATCAGTTGGCTCTGTACGGACGACCATTCTCTTTGTTATTTGCGAAAGCTCAAGGGAATGGAGGGTGGGTGGAGGGAATTCTTTGGTTGGGGAAGTTCTGTTTTCTTAATACAGACAATGTTACTGTGTGTTGTCATTGATAAGCCCAACTAGGTGCTCATAGACAATTGAACACTACCAGGCATCTGCTGGGCGGTGATGCTTTGAGTTATACGTACTCTGCTGCCACTGTGGATAGAACTGTTGCGAATACTAATGTAAATTGCACAGCATCCTCTCTTGTAATTTGGTGGACAGTACTGCATTTGTAACTGCTATGACCACAGGGTAGAAAATCGTTCTGTAAGTCAGGTTTGCATAGTATTTGTATTGTACTGTACGATATGAAAAAACTGAAAATAAATTTTGTTTAAAAACAAACAAACTGGGATACTGAGCACCTGCACATTAATCCCCAACTGTAAGCACATAGCTAAGAATTGGAAAAACTGATCAACAACAGACTAAACTACAATTTGCCCCCCCCCCGGCGAACACCGCAAATAAAAGGCGCTACAGCGGGATCAGTATTGAAATATGAGGGACAAAATATAGAATTATCAAAATATCGACGCCAAACTATTGAGGGACAGAATATAGAATGCCCTATCTACATACAGGTAAGTACTAAAATATCGATTCCAAAATATAAAATGTTAAAATACAGTTAACTAAAATATCGAATTTTTTAAATGTATTAAAAATATTAGAAATGTAATTAAATAATGAACATAATTAAATAAAACATAATTAAAATAATGTAAAAAAGCTTAAAATGTAAAAATGATAAATGAAATGTAAAAAAATGTTTAATATAAATGTACTTAATATTATTATAAAATATTTATTAATCTTAATTATAAAATATTTAGAACATTAAAAAAAATTAATTGACATAAATAGATAAATAAACATATATAAATATAAAAATGAATAAAATATAATAAACTAATTAAAATAAAAAAATGTATGGTAATTAATATTGAGTGCAACAGTAGTGAAAACGTTGGATAGCGTAGGGGTAAAAATTACTATTCTCACTCCAGAGAGTGCAACAGTAGGGAAAGCGTTGGATAGCGGGAGGGTAAAAATAACTATTCCCACTCCAGAGAGTGGAACAGTAGGGAAAGCGTTGGATAGCGTAGGGATAAAAAATTACTATTCCCACTCCAGTGAGTGCAACAGTAGGGAAAGCGTTGGATAGCGTAGGGGTAAAAAGTACTATCCCACTCCAGTGAGTGCAACAGTAGGGAAAGCATTGGATAGCGTAGGGGCAAAAATTATTTTTCCACTCCAGAGAGTGCAACAGTGGGGAAAGCGCTGTATAGAGTAGGGGTAAATATTACTATTCCGACTCCAGAGAGTGCAACAGTAGGGAAAGTGTTGGATACCGTGGGGGTAAAAAGGAGTATTCCCACTCCAGTGAGTGCAAAAGTAGGGAAAGCGCTGGATAGTGTAGGGATAAAAATTACTATTCCCACTCCAGTGAGTGCAGCAGTAGTGAAAGCGTTGGATAGCGTAGGGGCAGAAATTACTATTCCCACTCCAAAGAGTGCAACAGTAGGGAAAGCGTTGGATAGCTTAGGGGTAAAAATTACTATTCCCACTCCAGATAGTGCAACAGTAGGGAACGCGTTGGATAGCGGGGCGTAACAATTACTATTCCCACTCCAGAGAATGAAACAGTAGGGAAAACGTTGGATAGCGTAGGGGTAAAAATGACTATTCCCACTCCAGAGAGTGCAACAGTATGAAAAGAAATGATTTAATATTAAAATAAGATTAAATTAATTATCAATACCAATAAAGAATTAATTAAAAATAATGACTAACTAATAACAATGAATTAACAATTAAAAAAAAATATTACCAATTAATAAATTAATTACCAATAAATAATTAATTATCAATTAATTATCAATACATATAAATAAAAATAAATATTAACTTTATTACAATTAAATTACTTCCCACCCAATTCCCCTATAAACCCACTACCCGCTCCTAATAATAAAAAATAAAATTAACATAATTATCAGCTAATCAACTAATAACAATTATTTACCAATTTATAAAAAATAATTACCAATTATAACCATTAATTAATAATTAATAATTATCAATTAATTATCGATACATATAAATAAAATGTAATATTTAATTTACTATAATTAAATTACTTCCCACCCCATTCCCCTAAAAACCCACAACCCGCTCCAAATATTAAAAAATACAATTAACAGAATTATCAATGAATACAAATTCATTACCAATTTACAAAATGTAATTACCAATTAATAATTAATTATCAATCAATTAATTATCAATACATATAAATTAAAATTAATATTTAATTTAGTATAATAAAATTACTTCCCACCTTATTCCCCTATAAACCCACAACCCGCTACGGAATTAAATTACACAAAATTAAATTACATAACATTCATTACTTTAAAAAAATTAAACATACAATAGAAAAATAATACATAATTTTAACATGTATACTACCATGCATAACACTAAAAAAAATCGATATTATGGGACTCTATGTTATAAAAATCGATATTGTATGAATCTATATTATAAAATGTGATATTGTGGAATTCGATATTTCCCACCCCAATTTCTGTCCTGTCTATATTTTGATAATTCGATATTTTGTCTATTCTATATTTTTTAATCGATATTCTGTCCATTCTATATTTTGGAATCGATATTTAGGGTGTTCACCGCTACAGCGTACACAGATCCTGACACAGAACACAGCTCAGACGCTAAGATGGAAGTCGCCCTCAATGCTATACAGCTGAGTCTACAAGCCATGGATGGCAAGATAGACGCCCCTACTATCAGAATGGATCAAATATCCGTCCGAATAGACAAGCATGGCGAGCGCTTGGAAGAAGCTGAACAAAGAATATTGTTAGTGGAATATGAAACTCATGCCACTACCTCCAAATGCAATGACATAGCAAAACTCCTAGAGGTTATACGAGCGAGGAATGAAGATCTTGAATCAAGATCGCGTCGCAATAACCTACACATCGCAGGAGTGCTGGAAAGTACCAATACTGGCAAACTTGAAGACTATGTAGAGACGATGCTAAAAAAATCCATTTGCACATGATACTTCTCACCAATGCTCATTGTAGAAAGGGCGCATAGATCCCTTGCACCAAAGCCACCTCCAGGAGCTCCTCCGAGGCTATAGTAGCCCGAATTTTGAATTACCGCGACCAAGACACAGAACCTTGACTTGCCAGAGATAAACACCCTTTGGAATACAATGGATGCAAGATAGCCTTTTTCCGGGATTTCACCCTGTCTTGCCAGCTTGCCCGCAAGGAATTTGACCTGACGAAGAAGAAACTGCGGGATATGAGCATCCCCTTTGCTATGCTGTATCCTGCTAGACTTTGTGTCACCCATGCAGGCAAAACACACATCCTGCCAAGACCTCAAGCAGCACAGGAATTCCTTAAACAGGTTAAGCAAAAATCTGATTGAGACAGACGCTCCACTTCACCAATGAACTCCGATTAACTTTGCAATCTACTGCAGCCTCCTACTGACCGATTGTCATGTTGAACCCCTGAGGTTGGTACCACAACTACTCCTTGGCAAGGAACGATCTATCATTTTTAGCACAATGTGTTGTTTGTGTTCTAAGCGTATTTGTTGCGCCAGATTGCGACCTGGCCTTCCTACTTCTCCCAGTTTTCGTGCTTTGTATCAGCGAGTAATGTATTTCAGTTCGTCCTCTGCTAGCTTATTGTATTGGGTGACTTCATCCCTAAGTGTCCCTTGAGTGGCAGCACTATGGGTCATGTCGTATTCTGCTTCTATGAAAATGAGTCTAAGGACAACCAAAGACTACATGTAGCACAGCCCTTAGGCTAATAAAGCCTTTCACAAACTTAACTAGTATTCTCAAATATGTAATACAAATAGAAAGGAAAAAACAATTCAGCAAATGTGTTTTAATACTTCATTTCAGAAAAAATCAAAGGTGAAGCACAAGCAAAACTGGGAGAAGGAGGAAGGCCAGGTCGCAATCTGGAGCAACAAATACGCTTAGAACACAAACAACATATTGTGCTAAAAATTATAGATCGTGAGAATATAACGCACTATGATACCCAGGGTATATTAAAGACCGTTATGGACACATATGGGGAGCTCTACTCTGCACATAATACAGCACACACACAAGAGATCATGGACTATTTGGAAGACATAGCCCTTGTATGGCTTACGGATGGTCAACGAGAATTCTTAGTGCAGCCCATCACAGTGGAGGAGGTACAAACTGCCATAAAATCCCTACCCAATGGCAAATACCCGGGTTCTAATGGACTCACCAGAGAATTTTATAAAACCTACTCGGAACTGATTAGCCCTTATATTGTAGAAATGTATGACGAAGCATAACAGTCAAATCTTCCCCCCAACACTACGAGAAGTTTTGATAGTAGCTCTGCTGAAACCGGATAAACACTATGAACATGCAGAATCCTACAGACCCCTTTCCTTAATTAATACTGATGTTAAAAACCTAGCTAAGATTATTGCCACACGGCTGCAGCCACTCATGCAGATCATAGTCCTACCAGATCAATCTGGTTTTATACCGCAGCGATCAACCTCTCATAATCTGCACACTATCTTTGCATTATTGAATCAATTAAATCCAGAGTTAGAGGCAACGGGGGTCCTTTTGGATGCGGCCAAAGCCTTTGATTCTATTGAGTAGGTATATCTGTTTGCAATTTTGCAGAGAATAGGGTTACCACCCATGCTTTTAAATTGGATTAAGTTACTATATACCAAACCATGGCCACGTATAAAAATAAACGGTCACATTTCTGATACCATTGACATTCAAAGGGGTACAAGGCAAGGTTGCCCCTCATCATCTCCATTATTCTCTATTGCAATAGAACCTCTTGCCTGCAAAATTCAACAGAGATATGCCCATACTGCATTAAGGTTTCACCTTCGCCCAGTTGGAATTTTGATGTATGCAGACGACATGGTGCTCTTTGTCCGGGACCCAAATCTAAACCTAGAACCAATTCTTCAAGAATATATCAAATTTGGCCAGTACTCTGGCTTGCAGATGAATTGGAACAAGTCTGCAATACTGCAGCTCACTGAATGCACTAAACCACACCAATAGGAGTTCCCGTTGATCTGACAAACTGACCCCATTAAATATTTAGGTATATGAATACATCGCAAACCAGAAAAAGTACTTATAACTAACTATGGCACTGCTGTAGATAAAATTGAGACACAAATAAATAGGTGGATTACACTCCCCCTATCCCTAGCAGATCACATATCACTAGTAAAAATGGTAATTTCCCCAAGGTACTATACCTGTTCACAAATATCCTGATCACCCCCCCAGCTCCGATATTTAGAAAATTATGAACCCTTCTTACGCAACTGATATGGGCGGGCAAACAAGCACGGATAAGTTTACAAACTCTAACCCTATCCTATGCTTCTGGAGGATTCACAATCCCTGACCTCTTTTTATATTATCTATGCGCCCAGGCGCAATGTGCCTACTATTGGTATCACCCGATCCGATACCTACCTCATCTAGCAGTGGAAGATGGCAATGCAAACCCCACTAAACTGACGAGTATTCTGACACATACACAACCACATCTGACTAAGCAGGAGATTAATACAATATGAACCACTGCAGATCATGCCTACGACTTGGTCAGTTAGCAAACAAGACTCCACTCTATGTGCCTAACATGCAAATAGCACAGCATCCCTTATTATCAGTGACTCAAGACAGAGGCAGCATGGAGCAGTTAGAACAAGTAGGCATCACTCTGATGGGGGATCTTTATATAAATGGGATTTTCATTACGCCAGAAGACCTGTTATATGCCCATAACCAGACAATGTAGTTCAAATTCACTTGCCGTAGACTCAGAAAAGCCATAACAAAACTGTATCCATCCTACCTAAGTGAACCTCCTACACTAGAAGAGTTTCAATTACTCATCACAACCCCGAGCAACATTCATATGGTAGCGAAGCTTTACAGAACCATACAGTCTGAAATAGGTGCAGTCACTGTAAAAGCACATGAAAAATTGAACTTACTGCTGGAAACACCTCTTAACAAATCAGACTGGCAATCTTGCTGTGCACTCACTACCCTATTTACCCCTAACTGGAATTTACGTATTGTTCATTATAGGTACCTACATCAGGCTTACTACACACCATTGAAATTGTACAAATACGGTCTTCGTCAGAATGCACACTGTAAAAGAAGTGGGTATGAACAAGCTGATTTTATACATTTAGCCTGGGAATGTGTACGGGTGCAGACTTATTGGACACAAGTAATTACTATGCTAGGAAAAATGTTGATCTGTACACTACCTTTCATGCCGCAACTATGCTTGTTATGCTATGTGATACCGTTAAAATCCACAAAGAAAAAATGAGCAGCCATAGCCTTATTACTGGCAAAGCGAAGAGTAGCAATGTATTGAGACAGTAAAAAATCGCCCACAGTGAAGCAATGTATAATGGACTCAATCTACTGCAAAGCCAATTTTCTATTATATTCAGAAGAACTACCAACTGCATCTAAACCAGCTAATTTTTAGGAACCTCTTACTACCTATTTGACTGCTAATCCTTATTTATTAATGCATGGTAAATGAACTATGTCTTTCGAATGCCCCCAGAACCAGATTATGTGATAAAACCAATCTATTATGTACTGTGTTGACCTGTGTAATGTGTATTATGCACTATCAAATCTGCCGAACTGTTTATTTCTCTTGTTCTGTAATAATCAATAAAATTCAATAACATTTTTTTTTTATTCCATTGATATTCAACAAACCTCAACGTGACATAAAGGTACAAACTCACATATATCATAAAACTGTTTGTCTGTCCTGTCTTTAAACTCCGCCTCTTCATTACCTAGTATTTTAGCCTAAATTAACCATCTGATGGAACTATGTAAAACTGATGCAGCGGAAGCGTTGGGGGATTTTTGTCAGATCCACACCAACCACTATATACTAATCGGAAATGTAACTCTAATGACGGGCCCATAAGCCATTTTTACTCAGTTGGCAATATCAGAGATCCTCCAATGAATCTTTGGTAGAGCTAAAAGGGACTAAATAATGAAAGACGGAATGCTATTCCTCCATGAGGACCTACAATGAAGAAATATGCTAAACATTGGTCACCATAAACACATCCAAATAACTCAGTAACTCAGTAAATAAGACAAACACTATTCTTTTCTTATTAGTTTTCTTGTTATTTCATAATATGAATGGTCAACCACAAAATACAGGTTAGTATGTCATTATTTGGTTCATAAAAGTACAATATACATCCACAATAATCATAACAGTTCATTTATGAAAACATCAGTACATCAGGTATAGAGGAGTGAGAAAGAGAGAAAACATCAGCGAAACAACAGTTCAATTACAAAATAGAAATACTAATGCACAGCCTGCAATTAGTCTGAAAAGCTAACACTGAGGCCGTTAGGGTATAGCATGAGCTGCACCTTCAGCCGATGATGTGCAAAGTCTCTAGGAAAGTCTCTTAGGATCAACAAGTTTTGTCAGCCAGAGAATCAGCAATCAGCATGGCATTCAGCATGCCACGAATGCAGGGACAGGTAAACCAATCTTGTGAACGAGCCGAGGAACACTTTTCCACAGGAATCTTTATAGTACTCTACTCCTTTCATTCGCTACTATTGATTGCATTCTCTCTCTGCAGCAAGCCTCTCTGTGGTTATTCATGATGGTATGACAATCTACTAACAGGGACTTTACTACTATTTTCTAAACGCTCTTTGTCTAAATATTGTATAACAGGCAAGAGAGGAAGAAGAAAAGAACCTGGTTACAAATGTATTTAAACTTTTATAACAGTTACATTCATCATCTTCATCCCTCACCTAGACAGGAAAGAATTCTAAAGACCTATTCAGAAAATATTTTTTCTATGAGGAATCATTTGTAACATTTGAAGGACAGGAGCTTGGAAAAGCACATCCTCTAACAATTCTGAGGCCTACATTAATTTAGCAGAACAGAGAATAATTTCTAAAAACCTATACTGCTTTCACGAATAAAGCATTTTCTTTTGTCGTTTAATTTCTGCAGTTAGGAAGACAGAATAAAATTCAGTTAGCATTATTCCCATTATTTTGGCTAAGAAAATTAAACTGATGTGCCTTGTGCACATTTCACATGTTGTACACTGTTGTGTTATATTCGTAGTTTTGCACATATTATTAAAATGCATGCATTAAGGTGGATTTCATCGAGCACATTTTATTTATGAAAATCGTGCTCCATCACACTGCATTGTTGTTACAGTGCCAACAAACACGCCGAGGTTTGAGGTAGATTATTGAGTCACAGACACTGTAAAGCTTTGAAAGTGCAAACAAGTTCATAATTAGGATCTGTCGAAGGAGCTGGAGTTAATTGACCTCTGCAAATGTCGATGGAAAATTAAGAGCAGATTGTGTGTGCCAGAGCAAGAGCTTTGACCACCACTGATCAATGCAAATTCTGTATGCCCTTGAAACATCTGTACAAAAGGGGGTGGTAATGGACGCTCACACCCAGTCAAAAGATCTGGGTTTAATTCATCACCGTTCTTTAGCCCACTCTGCCACCCCAGTTCAGACATGGCTATATGCAAATCAGTCTGACCCTGTGCCTCTGTGGCATTTCAAATGCAGGGCGCCTTATTGTATTTAAAGACAGCCAGGGCAGATGTTAACCGATTTTCTACATTGGTGCATATGCCTCTAACTCTCACCCTTGCTGCACCAGAGGCTGGGCAGTTTTACTGCAGAGTCTGTCGACAATTTGCCTTATTTAACGAGTTACGGACTTGCATTATGAATTTCTCAAAAGTTGCCATTTCATCCGCTATTTCCAGGCAGTAAAGAAGGAAGACGGCCTCCTTTGCTGAGCGGGTTCCATGCCGTAAAAAGATAGGCCTCAGTAGTGTTCGGTAGGCGTGTACTAATGCTGGGCAGCAGAGTAACATATGTGCTAAGGATTCCCTTCTATATTTACACATTCTGCACTCAATGATGCTTTCAAGGGGTTTCCACAATGAATTCTGTTCACTGATTGGGAGCGGAACCAATCTTGCAGATGTAGTGTATTTTGTAAAAGCGCACAGCTGCCCCAATGGGGCGTCCCGGCGCTGTATAACGCTGTGGAACCCTTCCTGGCTATCCCTGTGAGATGCTCCTCCTGGGCACCCATGATTAGTGTAGGCGCTGAGGCGAAAATTATTGAGTCTGCCGACATTGAGCCCAAGACCCTGCCACGTCGTGACTTGAACCCTGGTCCCGGGCCTGAGCTCTGCTTCAGAGTCTGCCGCTCTAACCAGTGAGCGACACTAACATCTGTTTAAGAGCAAGTTTTCTCACTGCCTGTTGGAGAGAAGGTTTGGCTGCATGATTCAATTGCAGTGGTATTAAAGACTCTTGCAGGGCTTTTGCGTGAAAGGCTTCCATGTTCAATCCTGCGACCGATTAAACAGCTGATTTCTTATTGCAGATTTGATACTGGTATAATTGATCTTATATATCCCAGTTCTCTGTTTCAAGTTGCAGACGTTCTTGGCCTACCACAAGACTTGTGGACCAAGGGTTGTTGGCACCTGTTGGAATTGTTTTTATTAAGGCCATCATGGTGTTAGGTGGAGCGTCCATTACCTGATGCAAGTGCTGCCAAGTTTTCCAAGTTTTGCTGTAGCATTCCAGAGTCTAGCCTGATCAGGGTGTTCCTCATATAAGAGGGGAGATGAAATAGCTTCCTATAAGCTGAACGCTGGATCTTTTCTAATGCAGTACCCCAGTGGTTAATTTTTAACATAAAAAGTGCCGGCCTCTCCTCAGGAAGCAGCGCTAACAGGATAAATGTGATGAGATGGTGCAAAGTGCCTCCTGACTAGAGCACCAACACTTATTATTCTGGAGAGGACTTTGCCTCATGGCTAGAGCTACCGATTTCAGAGCTGGGGAACAGGGTTCAAGTCTCGGCGTGGCTCAACATCCTGGGATTCTGGAGAAAATCATGTGCCTTCTAAATAAGTGTGTCCTTAACTGGTGCTATAAGCGTGGTGCCAATAATTAGGTGCTGGTGCTAAGCACCGGCTCAAATTAAGCACTGCAATACCGACATACTTGGGAACGCCTGTTGGGCATAATTGAGCACAGGGAGTAGTTAGGCACGAACCACCCTGCGAATGGCAGTGGACGTTGGGCTGTCAAACATATTGTTTGACTTGCATAAGGCAATTGTGACCATTTCTGCTTTACTTTGAATTTCATGTCACATAGCAAAACTAAAGCTTGATCCAGTCACCCTCCAGTTGAGGATGCGAACTAGAGGCAGTGATTGCATCACCTGTACAAATCATAAAGCTGATCTTCCATTTGATGTGAAATGTTGCTCTACAGCCCTTGCCTGCCACAAAAATGCATAAGCAAAGCCATAACTTGCAGTTGGCAGTTGGATTTTTTCCAAATGATTGAACCGTTGCCCTTATGGGAATATTTTCATGCAGACACTTCCTAAGAAGTTCGTAAAAAAATCGGAAGCATGTTGTGCATGTGACGGAGCCAGTTGATTCAACTGTGGACCGTCAGTATCCCAGAGGGTTCATGGTCACTGCGCACCCTCTATATGTGTTAATGTGTACTCTCAGCTGATTGAGGTGAATTCTTTTTTGCATACTGGGGTCAAGTGTGATTTTTGTGGGGTTTGTTACCCGATTATGGAATAATAAGCCTGACATTCAGGAGTCCTGCTTCCCATGTATTACTCCTACCCCTCTGAAAGTGGCGAAAATGGATATCAATCTATTGTTCGAACTTTACCTCCTGTCACCTGTTTAGCTGTAGTGTGCAAAGATGTGTTGCTGCTAGCTGTCATCCGCATAGTGCAAGGCAGCCGGGCCAACACTCCTGGCTGTGGATATGGATTACTGTGGAGACCGCCACACACATGCACGGCCAGCTGGATATTGCAGCAGGGCGTGCTCTGCAGGGAAGCTTTCCGGTCAAATGAAACCAAACATGGCGTTTGTTTGGCTACAGGGAGAGACTGCTCACTGGCGTGCCAAACGATCATATTCAGGCTACCATCTACAACTAAATCGACTATTCAGAGAGATTCACAGTTGCCTACATTATTCTCTCAATTTCACTATTGAAATGATTTGGGGCCAGATGTACAAAGGATTTTTCCTGTCGCAAACGGCCCGATTCGCAGAATGTGATTTTGGAAAGAGAGGAATTAGCAAGGCTCAAACAGTAATTTATACAAGAAAACTGCTCAATAATTCATTACAAGTAGATTTTATTTGAATCTACATTCGTTTTTTAATAGACAACTCTTAACAATCCTCTTCGTCCCCGATAATTAAGGATACTGATTCAGCATTCATGATTGGAGGATGATCCATTTGACACATCTTAGTGTTGTCAGCTGTCTACAGACACAGAAATCTTCTCTAACTCCACCAAGACTTATTGTTGCAGTCCGCACCCGAGAAGGGAGAGGGGCCTAAGTGTTGCACCCTTTGCTGTCTCCATATCAAGTACTTCCCCTTTCTCAACATAGATCTTCAAAGAACTGTTCTCTGATGAATCCTCCATAAGCACAGAGGAGTTTTGTTAAGCAATGTGAGTTGCCATTGCCCAGAAGAGAAAAGCAGAATAAAAAGATGAAGACATTCATCTCCCGTATTCTTAAAATGCAGAGCCCCGCCATTGCCTCCAACGAAAGTCCATTTCCCAGACACAGAGACTAAATTAAGATTTTCTGTATTGGGTGCAATGGTCTCCCTTTTCCCTTTTCATTTTCTAGAGAAAGTTTGTAAATTCTAATGTTTTAGTCGTGATGTATGAAGCAAGGTACAGGAGGCATTACAAGGAGAAATGGGCAACACCCACACATCTTCTCCTATGAGCACTAAATATGTTCTTTATATTTAGAAATGCTGGAAAAATGTGTGGATTTTAATATTATAAATACAGGGGTAACATCAAGAGCAACCCATCTTCCTTTGCTTTCACCCCTTGGTGTCCACACAGGGCATATATTTATATTATCTCTGAGCATAATACCCAAATAATAAAAGTCAACCTCCAGAACTGGATATATACAATCTTGTAATCCCATCCATAGTTTAGCCTAAATGTTAACTGTAATGCTCTTCCAAGTCTTAACGATTCATAATATTCCCTGGTTTATATTTTGCCCAGTAACAACTCATTTATAACAATCCACATTTCTAAAGCGCACAATCACCTGTAAGGGTCTCCAGGCGCTGGGGGCCGTCGGGAAGATTAAGCAAACTATTGCCCAGAGTCACATGGTGCTGGGCTAATCTGCCACCAGTGCCGGGGATCGAACCGTGATCCCAAGATTCCAGAGTCAGTCGCCCTAGCCGCGGCGCCACACCTCTTCCATGCTTTTACCATGCTTTTTCTTCCTTCTGCAACAGTGTCTGTGCCCTCGGTGTACCTTGTGTTATGATCCGTACTGACTTAAACTGGAGGGCTGTGATCTGCTAGCCCCGGGGTACATACAAATATTTATTAAGGTGCCTCAGGTAAAGTTTTAGGGTTTGGTCGGAGGCCACATTGGTAGGGGGGCGGGGGCTTAGGGGAGCAATCATAGATACAAAGTAAGATTAAAAACAACAAATGTATGCTTTATTCTGAAATCCACTTGAAGCATACTTTTCTGTATATTTTATTACCTCTTCTTCATCTTTTTTACAAACCAGAGAAAATAAATGAGAAGAGTACACCTTATAAAGCAATTGTTAAATAAGTAAATGATCTAGATTTTAAAACGCTAATATGAGATGCTAAAGTGCCATAGAACTGTGTTAATTACTCTGCACCTAACCAGCCTGACATCTTGCTGCCACCATGCTTGTCTGCATTGAAGTAGCTGTCCATTCTGTGACAATGGATCAGTTACAAAATTCTGTTTATGGCATATTCGCTTCTGGGAGTTTCACAGGCTGAAGCCATAACCTGTATCTTTGAGAATTATCATTGTAATGCAGGCCTTACATCTTGGAGGCATTTGACTTGTACTTGGAGGTAAAGCAGTCAGCAGTTACGTTACTGATGGAATTAAAGAGAGGGTCTTGCAGTCCCACATTTAAATAATGAATAATGGAAGGCAATTTCAAGGTACTTCAGGAGCTAACAGGCCTATTGACCTTTATAAATATTTAAAGAATTGGAACTTTCTACTACCGTTATTTAAGAGATTACTTATTTCACGTTTGTGTACGTTGTTATTTGTGATATGCTTTTTTTAAAGCAATATGTGACAGTGAAACGCAAGAAATCAGTGAGTTTTTCTGATCGACACGTTACTTGCATGAAAGTGTTGACGTCGTTTTTTCTGTTTGTAACTTCCAAAGCAGCTAATTTCCTTCTATTTATTTTGTCCGAAAATGCTGAGTTGGTTTGCAGGAAGTTTAGAAAATTGGAGAACTATGATTGGCCAATTCAGGGTCATTAGAAAGTGTCTTCAGTTAACGTTTGTACCGCTTATTCACTGATATCATTTAACTTCACAGTACTCAATGGCCTAGTGGAAATTTATTGTGTAAATAACTTATCAGTACCCTTACCGAAGTTGAATACTACATTTAGTGGTTAACCTGTCTTTTTATAGTATTTGAAGACTATTTTATGTCAATTTTAGTATTCAATAGTATTCTTTTTGGGAAGGCTAGTGCATGGAGACTACTGATATGTGAGTGATACTTCTTGAACACTAACAGAATACTAAGCAAATACTTATTTGTAATCATATAGTCTTCATGTACAATGCAGAACATTTACTGAATACAAACAATTTGAATATCACTGGACTTTACCCAGACCACTATTTACATTCTATTCAAGCTGCATGCTGAATCGTAGCAGCTCGGTGAACCTTATTATTGATTATGTGTTTACTAATGAAATATTAAAAAGATGTATGTCCAAAGCATTTTTGTCCAAACTCTTAAAACTAAACCGAATGGTATGGTTAGGCTAATAATATGCAGGGGGTAGTGTTTAAGGGTAGTGTTGTGGTGTTTGTGTAGTGTAGGGTAGTGTTTTAGGGTTTAGTGAAGTGTCAGGGGGTCGTGCAGTGTAGTGTTTCAGTGTAGGGAGCGGACTGGGGAGGGTTGTGCTGGAGGAAGTGTTTTAGGGTTTACTGTAGTGTTGTGGTGTTTGTGTAGTGTAGGGTAGTGTTTTAGGGTTTAGTGTAGTGTTGGGGGTCGTGCACAGTAGTGTTTGAGTGTAGGGACCAGACGGGGGGTAGTGGGAGGGCCCTGCAGGGGTAGTGTTTTAGGGTAGTGTTGTTTGTGAAGTGTAGGGAAGTGTTTAAGGGTTTAGTATAGTGTCGGGGGTCGTGGAGGGGTAGTGTTTTAGGGTTTAGGGTAGTTTTGTGGTGTTTGTGTAGTGTAGGGTAGTGTTTTAGGGTTTAGTGTAGTGTCGGGGGGTCATGCAAGGTAGTGTGAGTGTAGAGACCGGACTGGGGATAGGGAGAGGGTCATGCAGGGGGTAGTGTTTTAGGGTTTAGGGTAGTTTTGTAGTGCTTTTGTAGTGTAGGGTAGTGTTTTAGGGTTTTACGGTAGTCTCAGGGGTCGTGCAGGGTAGTGTTTGAGTGTAGGGACCGGACTGGGGGTAGGGGGAGGGTCGTGCAGGGGGTAGTGTTTTAGGGTTTAGGGTAGTGTTGTGGCGTTTGTGTAGTGTAGGGTAGTGTTTTATGGTTTAGTGTCGGGTGTCGTGCAGGGTAGTGTTTGAGTGAGGAAATCGAACTGGGGGTAGGTGGGGTCGTGCAGGGGGTAGTGTTTTAGGGTTTAGGGTAGTTTTGCAGTGTTTTTGTAGGGTAGTGTTTTAGGGTTTTACGGTAGTGTCAGGGGTCGTGCAGGGTAGTGTTTGAGTGTAGGGACCGGACTGGGGGTAGGGGGAGGGTCGTGCAGGGGGTAGTGCTTTAGGGTTTAGGGTAGTGTTGTGGAGTTTGTGTAGTGTAGGGTAGTGTTTTAGGGTTTAGTGTCGGGTGTCGTGCAGGGTAGTGTTTGAGTGTAGAGACCGAACTGGGGGTAGGTGGGGTCGTGCAGGGGGTAGTGTTTTAGGGTAGTGTTGAGGTGTTTGTGTAGTGTAGGGTAGTGTTTTAGGGTTTAGTGTAGTGTCGCGGGTCGTGCAGGGTAGTGTTTGAGTGTAGGAATCGGACTGGGGTAGGGGGAGGGTCGTGCTGGGGGTAGGGTTTTAGGGTTTAGGGTAGTGTTGTGGTGTTTGTGTAGTGTAGTTTAGTGTTTTAGGGTTTAGGGTAGTGTCGGGGTCATGCAGGGTAGTGTAGTGTTATTGTGGGGAGAGGACTGGGGTTCAGGGGAGGTTCGTGCAGGGGTACTAAATTAGGGTTTAGGGTAGGGCAGGGTAGAGTCACTTACCTTTCAAACATTTACCATGAGGGTGCCTTGTTCTGAATAACCTGTAGTTTATTCAGAGAATACTGGTTGGCGTTCAAAAACAGAGCATTAGAGTAGTCAAGGCAAGATATTAGAAGTGCAATGACCACCTCTACTCTTAGCTCCTCAGGGAGGAAGGGGGAGATCTTTTTCAGGCACTTAATAATCCACAAATAAGAGCTCACTGTCCTCTTGACCTGGAGGTCAAATGTCTGAGTTTTATCAAAAGTACACCCAAGTTTTTAGCAAAGATTTTAGGAGTTGATAGTGAGTCACAGGTCTCCGTCCAGAAGCTTTCGGCCCAGACCGAGTTCTCCACCCCGAAAATCACAATCTCTGTCTTATAGGCATCTAACTTGAGACAGTTTTCTTGCATCCAGGTGCTGACTTGTCCCAGACACAACCTGAACGCATCGGCTATGCCTTCCCTGTTACTTGATACAGAGACAATGATCTGTGTATCGTCCATGTAGGACAAAACCTGAAACATGACAGGCAGTCTTAACCAACAGGTCCATAAAACTGCTATAAATACCATCCAGCAAGTGACCAGCCGCATGGGTAGGGGAGTCCACCTGTTGACAAAATCCAAAGCTTTTCATTAAATCAGCAAGGTCTTTATTGTCATTGCAACTTTCTTCTAAATAGAATTAACGTCCGCAAGATGGTAAATTTGGAGCAGGAAATGAGGGGTTCCAATAACTGATTCAAATTTTCAATAAACTGTATTCCCCGCCCTGGAGGGTGATATCCCATTAATCCCACAAAAAACATATGTTAGGTTGCTCCTAATTCGAAAATGGCCCACCTCAAACCCCTCCTGAAATCTGGTAATGAGTGGTTCAAATGAGCAGTTCCACCAGTCCCTAAAAATTATAGCAAGGCCACCTTCTCTCTATGCAGTACGATCTAATCTCCGTAGACTGTACCCTACTGGAGTGGCTACTGCCAAGTCAGGCCCAGAGTCCCCCCTGGCCCACGTCTCTGTTATAAACAAACCGTCAATCTTTGCACCTTCTACCAATTCACAAATGTAAGTAGTGTGTTTAATCATAGAGTGGGAATTGACCACCACAGAGCACAGGGAAAGCGTCCCATGCTTTTCCTCTTCTTTCCCCCGTAGGAAAACTGCTGTAATTTCTTCCACTGGTTCACCAAGACCCAGTTACAATGAGAGCAGCACCACTAAATGATATTAAAAGGGTCCAGCATGTCGCACCTCTCTCTAGTTCCCATGTGGTGCAATTCCAGAAGCTCCGCCGGGAGAAAAAAACGCTTAGCGGGTTAGTTCAAAAGGACAGGAACCCTGGCCCCTGGCACCATCAAGGCGCGGATGGCCGTAGATGGGCTTGCCTTAGGCATGCCTTTGGCATGCCTGCGGGGCACATCTGGTGCACATCCACTCATTGGGCATCTTAAATGCCGAGGCAATGCACTCATGATCAGCACTGACCTAACCCACAATGTGGCAACCAGGAAATGGATGCGGATCTAGACATTTCGTTTTCTAAAATTGTCATATTTATGTTTATTTTTCTTAATAAGCCCACAGAAAAATGTATTTATCCCAATGGGCCATTATCCTGTTCTATATCACTTTAGGAAAAAAGGTATTTTCTTCTGTAGCTTGCTCCATAATGTATGAATACCTTGTCAGTCTGTGCAGGACTTTGGAACCAATTCACAGTTGGGTGACAATGGAAACTCCTTTGAGTTGTGTAGCTAATGTTAAAATTGTAAAAGAATCTGGCAATGAAATTTCCTCCACCATAGTATCCATATGTATTGTGAAAGGAATGTTCCTCTGGTTTTAGCGCTTCCTCCAAAATTGGAGTATATTTTCAATTCAACACAGCTTTAAACCAGAACCGTAGATGGAATTTGTTTACTCCTCATTACCAGCACTACCTTTATTAATTGCTCATCCCATCACCTAACCTTCTGCCACCTCAAACCATGGTAATCACACAAGCGAAGATGCTATCAGCATGTCTAGTTCTTTCATATAATTATTATTGATAACCTCAAATTTCCAGATGAGATGGAAATGCATCTCTTTTCATTATTGATTCCATGGCCCTCTTCCATCCATGCTTCAGAAATAAACACTGGAACACTGGAGAAAGTTGTTGATGGTCTCTCTTTGTGCCAGTAAGGGTCGTTCACTCTAAAAGTGGGCAGTAAAGATAGAAGTTTAGTTTATGAAGGATGAGCCTACGCTACCCAGCAAATAAGGCAATGCTGTCATTCCACTAACCTTAGAATCAATAATATCAAACAACATACCTCTTCCCCATGGAATTGTTAGCACATAACTTATACATATGTTGTTGGTTGAATCTCCAAAAGTGTGCATCAGGTAAATGGTCCATATTTGATGATGCTTATCATTTTTCTATTAAAATCAATTATTGTGATCATGTCTTCTGTTCCTCATTTATGAGCAGTTCCTGAATTCCTTGTTTAATCCACATCACACCATGGTTCTAGATGAATAATATTTATAAGATTGGAGGTGTCCATTACCTTAGTAATATGGCCACATCTGTTGTATCATCAGTATTTTGGAGAACACCAGAATGTCACAACCACCAGCTGTAAAAAATCCTCCACTTTGTCTACCATTTCAATTTATGGTAGCCGGTGCATTAAAGAGCCAGAAATCATCTAGATAAGGAGCACCTACTTCTTAAGCAATATGTGACAAAAGCATTTGAACCCCTCCTTAAGATACTTGTATGCTTTCGTGTTCAGATTTGTGGCAATGTTGGCTGAGCCTCATTAGACTACAGAGAATAGGTTAGCAAACTGACTGGCTTACAAAATCATCTTTCCTTTGTGCATGTAAGGCATACAACTACCCACACGTTAACATCCTATTTTTTCATATACTTTCCTCATTCCCCAGTTTATCTCCCTCATCTTTGTCACCGTAAAGCTGAAATGACCTTCCAGCTACAGTGAGCATTTCCAACAAGAGAGACCATATACATTTTAAATGTACTGCTAGTTTCACATTGACATTGATACCATGCAATATGGCAATATCAATATACACTGTCTTTGGCTAGATTTAATCTATACATATACTTCATACATATGTAAATGCAAAAATAAATATGTGTTCTATGAACAAATATTTTACAGATGCATTGACCAAATGTAGCTTTATCAATCTGACCTCAGCCAACTTCTTCAATGTGGTAAAGGATACTATGTCCAGATTTTGTCCAGTTAGAACACTTTATAGTAAAATATCATGCATTAATGGTTGTGGTGTTTCCCTATTTACCTTAGCATAGTGGGCTGATAGTTTTGTAAGTGAAAAAAATGCACGTCAGACAACATGTCTGTATATAAAATAATATTCAGCCTTATAACATCCTTTAAATCCATAGTTCCATCATCTGTCATTCAATAAGTCCCAGCCTTACCACCATGCCTCCAAAAAAGACCATCATCTTCTCTTTAAGCATCTACTCAAATACAGTTTACAACATTGGAATTTCCTTCCTTCATTTGAGTAGCTGAGTGTCCCAGTATGGCACATACACCCATTCCCAGTGCATCGCCCACTTAATGGAGGGTATATCCTCCTACCAATAGGAATTCATCTCTTGGCAATGAACACCAGCTTGTGTGGGTATTTTTGTACTGTGAGACCCACTCATTCATCAAAACTAAAAACGCTGATATGTCTTTCTGGGACTCTTTCAGTAGATAAAATCTAGTAGTCTGGATCTAGCTCCACCAACTTCTGCATCACCTGAGTAGTGCAATAACGTTAGGTCTATCATAAGCATGATCTGCCCCAGAGTAGTGCACATGGTAAACATCTCTACATGCTCCTGTAAAGTAACTATCGCATTCGCAGATGATGGCAGATGGATTGTCCATCAGACATATGGACAAGGGTATGAAGAGTGCCCAAAAATATATGAGGCACTTTTCAGAATTCCTAATCACTTCCTGTTTGGGGATATAGATCAACATACAACTTATTGCATTCATCTTCTGAAAACTCCAGACTCTTCACTTATACACACTTGCCCTTCCATGTCTTGTTCCTCCTCACTCTGGTGGTTTGTACCAAAATAGGTAGAACTCAATAGGCTCTTCCGATTGTACTCACACCCATTTCCAAGGTCCCTCGATGTACAAAGCGGACTTCTTGGACGTACTGTATATTGTACTCATCTTACCCATTTTGGCTGTTGTCTGAATCATGAATTCTAAACAAGGGGGAAACCAGATTGTGGACTGCCAAACTAATGCAGTGCAGTGTTTTCACAAGCAAGCCTTCTGCCACTTCTGAAATTTCTTTTGGTGGAGCATTTTGCTCTGGGAGGGGGGAGATATCCCTTCTGGAATGACAAACCATGTGGCCTTTCTGAGTCCCACTTATATATCAATATCTTAAATAGGGGCAGTTTACTACATCTACTGAAAAATCCTGAGGGGTTGAACACAATTGGTTCAAGTACTATATCCTTTGTAAAAATCATTAAATGTTCCAGAATGGGTAACAAAGAAACCACCAGTATTTACTTGGAGGCCATGGGTTATTGTATATCTTTGTGAGCCAATAAGGAGAAGATAGGAAATCTATTCATCAATATTTCAAAAGTACCACTTGCCATTGCCTCTCCAAATAAATTGCCCTTAGTTCATAGATGGCCAAGAGAGAGGAAGAATTACTAATTAAGTGGTTGGTCAGTGTAAAGGATCCTAAATCCAAGTGTAGAGTTTGATTTTATAGAAGGTCAGTGTCTAGTACAATCCCGGTTGTGCAGAGCAATACATTGTTCTTAGAAACACTGTGAGCCAAAAGAACCACTTAACCATCAGGGCCCTTAGGTCCAGCGATCAAAACAAAGCATATTGTTGCTTTACAAGATAAAGCTTGAAGATTATGCACACTTCACTTACAGTCATTGCACGAAGAAATGATGCTGATGAAGACAGAGAAAAGGAATCTCCAGCAAACCAGCAACCTTAAAGTCTTTATGATGGAATGTTGCTTGCCTCCCGCAGAAATGTTGTGCTTCTGATTCATGTAAATTCTTTTCTAAAAAGTTATAGGCAACAATCGGGCATCCCTAATTTAACTTTAGTCGGCAGAGAAATCAAAAACCATTCCTGTATGACACCACAGTTATCCTTGCTAGCTCTGAAGCATGGATTATGAACCTGCAAGGGCAAGTACAAATTAGATCTTCTCAAGCAGCATACATCTATAGTGGATTATATCAAATTTTAATCCATTATATAATGCTGAGGTATTATAGTCAACATGATGAATAAGGCATGCCCTTTATTTCTTCATCAGGACTTGCCTTTATGTCCCAATCAGCTTCTTCTTGAGACTTTAATAATGTGTCTGTCTAGTAATCAAAAGAGATTGAAGTGAGATTAGGTAGAGCTGAGAACCTCCTTACCCTTAATAACCAACTAAGTAACAACCATTTTACATTAGAGCTGTGCCAATGTATATATTTTCATACTGCAAGATTTGAGTGTTCAGTCCTTCATCTCACTAAATCTGCCCACCGATGAAGTTCACTGAATTTGACCCACAACACTGGGTTGATACAGGTTGGAAGCTACCCAAGTCATCACTGTTTACAGCCATACATAATGAGAAATTGAAAATATTATAAAGCCTTGCTGAGTGAGAAGAGCAGATTGTAAATACTGCAGACAGCAGGAAGATCAAGAGATGGTCTACCAACTCCGCTCTGACCCCACATGAGTGCCGCGGCTTTTTCTTCGTTCTTCTTCGCTCCAGTTTGCAAGCATGTTGCTTCGGAATGAAGTGCGGTTTAATATTTTGGAAAAACCGCAATAATGTTCGTCAGGTTACCTGTGTATCCGATCTACGAAGCTCCCGCATAACGCGGCTCCGGCTCCGCCTCGATGTGTGTGGGGCTTGGCGTGGAGGCGGAGAGCACTGAGACCGAGTGCAGGAAACGCCCAGCGAGAGAGCAGCGGGTGCCAGAGCTGCTGCGTTGGAGTCAGGCCGCCCTGGAGCTCCGCAGGGCTAGACACGTACAGAGTCTCCGTAAGGACTCCCACGCAAGTAACATCAGCGAGAGAGTGTCTGTTTCCAGTGCTGGCGTTTGCTCTGTACCAAGTCTCCTAGACACGGGGACAGACGCTGGATTACCCGAAAGTGGGCTGCTGGAGGAGGACGCGTGCATAATAGAGGTAAAGGGGAAGAAAGGTGGGAGTAAGCCGAAAGTTTTTCGAGTCCCCCCTACACATATGAAAGCAGCTGAAGCTTCTAAAGAAAGTCAAAGCCAAAGTAAGGGTTCCACTAAAGGCCTGGGAAAGGTAAAGTGTCCCCGTAAAAAGAAGGGCAAAGGTGGGGAGGAATCTTCAGTGGAGAAGTTTTCAAGGAGAACGTCAGTAGCCTCAGATTCCTCAGAAACGTCTGTAGCTTTAGTGGGCTCTGGATCTGGGGTGCCCTCTCAAGTCTCTACTCGACTACCCTTCAGTTTAAATTCAGAAAAAACATCCTCATACTTGTCTGTAGAGGTAAAGCCTAAGAGGGGGAGAAAGTGTAGTAAGGCGGCCAAACCTCCTCCAGCTTCTACCTCCAAGATTACTCCCTCTCTGCGCTCTTACTTTAAAGTGGTCCCGCAGGTGCTGGAAATAGGTCAAGACCGCTTGCTGAAGGACAGTATAATGGCATCGCTGGAGCAAGACCTGGAGCAAGAACTTCCTAGCCGATCAGCGGGGCAGTCGCTGGACTCCGATTCCAATGCTCTACTGAACCTCAATGTGGGGGCAGGGGAGGGTCTAACAGTTCCATCAGCTTCAGACTTATTTAGCAGTCAAGTGGTAGCTTCAGGACCGGCTTACGAAGTTGATGTAACGGGTGCTATGCCAGCTCAAATTATAGCTGTGTCCCCCTCACCCTTACCCTCACCCCCTCAAGATGAAATTTGGGGCAAAGACCATTTAACAACAACAGATTTGGAGAATATCAATAGTAAGAACAGTGTGGAAGCAGATACGATACTATCTCCTGGGTCTCTTTTGGCCCCTAGCTCCACTGATGGCGGTGTGTTTCTTAGCCCCGAGGAAAGTGGGACCCTGGATCCTAGCTCCACTCCCATTTCTGTTGCCTCATTGCAGCTGATGTTTGCAGCACTATCAGCCGAGATCAAGCGAGGCTTTGAGGAGTCTGCTTCTAATCAAAGAGATATAAGAAGCTTTTGCGAGTCCCTGAACGAAAAGATTGTTGGCCTCTCTGTAAGAACTCAAGCCTTAGAAGAGACCGTGGGGCAAATATCTATGCACACCGAAGGCGTTCAGGATGATATACTGAAGCTAAAGAGAGAAGACACGGCTCTATCAGAGAGAATGGAGGTTGTGGAGAACAATGCCAGACGATGCAATATCCGTATCTTAAATGTCCCGGAAGGAAGTGAAGGAACAGATATCAAGGGCTTTACTATCTCGCTGCTAAAAGAGTCTCTCAACCTGCAACATTCCAACGAGGATCTCGCAATGGATATACAGCGTATCCACAGGGACCCATTTAGGCGCAATCCTCAGAGAACTAAGCCAAGGAAAATCCTTGTGAATTTTCATACGTACACTTTGAAAGAGCAAATCTTGAACCTTGCCTTAAAACAAAAATCATTAGCAGGCAAGGGGTTCAACTTCCAGGTACGCTCGGACCTGTCCAGATGCACTCTTGACAAGCAGTGGGAGCTGGGTAGAAGAATGGACGCTTTTCGTAGGTTGGGTGCCACGGTGCAGATGGGTTTCCCTGCATCCCTTAAAATAATGCATGATAACAAAATGCATAATATACGATCAGTTCAGGCTGCAAACGAGCTGTTATTGTCTTTGGGTAGTAGGAAGGGGAATGGGCCAGCTGACTAGGATAAGTAAGCGGCGTACTAAGCATGGCTAATAGGATAATCCATAGGATAATCCATTTTTTACAGGATTTATAAGTCCTCCCCCTTGTATCTTCTACTATAACAGGTTTTGACTTAGGAGGTAGCGGAAGAGTACTATACAACAAAAAAAAAATGGTTAACCTCTAGCTAAGGTCTTGTAAGGTATCACACCAAATTTCCAAGAAGGAAATAATGTATCACATGCACAAAAAAAAAAAGGAGCGAACAAGAGCACAATAAAATAAAAAATAGAGGCACTTATGGGGGGGTTTGGGAAGAGTCGGGGCACTTACTTCCGGAACTCCGGATAGTGAGTACAGGGGTTTCTCATGGGAGGGAGGGAGTCTTGGGGGGGCACGGAGGGGTGAAGGGACGGAATGAAAAAGCAAAAAAATATTTATTCTCAATTGAGCTCCAATCAAAATTTATTAGGGAGTTTAATTCTAAATGGCAGATAAACAAGGTATTGTATAATTTGGCAGTATTCTCTACTAATATTTATTCCCAGGGCTATGCGAAAACTTAATATTTTCTCCTGGAATGTTAATGGTCTCCGCACCAAACCAGAGCAAATAAAATTCTTCAGTACTTACGGGATGTTGATGCGGGTATCATTATATTACAGGAGACACACTTAATTGAAGGTGAAATGCTTGAGCTAGTTAAGAAGAATAGGTGGTTGGACACTTCAGTCTCTACCTCCCAATCGTTGAATATAAGGGGTGTGTCTATCCTGTTCAAAAAACCTATGAACATGAAAATCATACAGCAAAAGGCGGACACTGGAGGGAGATGGGCTATTGTAGCGGTCGAGATAGGTGGCGCAGTTTTAAAACTAGTCGGCTATTATGGGCCGAATCGGGATGACCCTACGACACTAGAATCTTTATTTTCACATCTTTTACAATTCCCAGAGCCAGTTATAATTACAGGCGACTTTAACATCGTGTTGAATCCTATACTGGACAAGTCCCCAACAAGTAGACAGCAGCCTCTTTCAAAATCCAGAAACTGTTTACTTGGGTGCATGAACCAATATGGCTACGTCGATATTTGGAGGGTAAGAGCAGGGCAGAGGCAGGGATTTTCATTCAGGAATCTTAAATATCGACATCGGTCGAGGATAGACTTTATCTTAGTTAGCCGAGACCTGGTTAACTCGGTCAAAAACGTAGGTTATGTTCCTTCGCATCTCTCCGACCATTCTGCCATGAAGCTGGAATTTGAGTGGGGGGATAAGCTTCCCACTAGGACGTGGTCTTTCGATAGATCTCTCCTTACTTCATCGGAAGATATAGAGTTTATACAATCAGAAGCACGGGCGTTCTTTATAACTAATATTAGCTCAGCATCACTGGGTGTTGTTTGGGATGCCTTCAAGTGTACATTAAGAGGAATGATAAAGAATAGGACTACATACAGAAGAAGGCAGTATATGGAAGAGGTGTCTTCTATCGAAGAGAGTATGACAGCAGCCCAGGTAGATATTGAAAAGTGTAGGGATGACAACAATGATGATTTATCCCTGAAACACGCAAAATTGGTTGAATTGAAAAACAAATTGACATCTGTTTTAGACAAGCGTATTTTGCAGAGATGGGAGGCGAGCAAACTATCTCATTTTCAATACGGGGAGGGGGCTGGCAGGTTGCTGGCATGGAAAGTAAAATCTGATCGGGTGCGAAATCATATTGACTCAGTCACAACAGACAGAGGCACCTTTACAAAAGATGTTGACATTAGGGAAACCTTTAAAGATTTCTTCCAGGCAATATATCAGGAAGACCTTAGTGTTACTTCTGAAAATATTGAGAGCTGGTTAGAAGATATCTCTCTACCATCTTTGACGGTTGTACAGAGTACACTTTTAGACAAAGAAATAACCAAGACTGAGGTAGAGCAGGCCATACAGGGAGCTAAGGGAGGCAAGGCTGCAGGAACTGACGGCTTACCGTCTGAAATCTACAAAAACTTGCAATTAGAGGTATCTCCCGTTCTGGTGGAACTGTTTAATAAGATATTGAGGGAAGGAGAGGCCCCCCCAGCCTCCTGGGACAACGCCACCATAACACTCATCTTGAAGCCAGGAAAGACCCATCCGACTGTGGCTCGTATCGGCCAATATCAATTTTAAACGCTGATTACAAGATCGTTGCGTCAATATTGGCCAAAAGGCTCGGTCAGGTAGCCCCGGATATACTGCATCCCAATCAAAAAGGTTTCGTAAAGGGGAGGCAGCTATTTGAGCTCACGTATGATCTTGTAGGCGCTATAGATGTGGCGACGAAGGAAGCTTTGCCCCTCTCGGTTCTCACTTTGGACGCCACCAAGGCCTTCGACACACTATTTAAACCTTTTGTTTACAGCGACTGGGTTAAAAAAGTGGCCCTCTACGCAGACGATATTATGATTTTTACACCAGACATTAACACTGCGTTTCCAGCGGTTATAGATTTAGCCCTGGAATTTGGAAAGGTTTCAGGATATGAGGTGAATGCCTCCAAAACTGAGTCAATGTCATGGAATGTCAACTTAAATACCCACAGTGAAACATCAAGAGCTAACTTGCGGTACCTGGGGATTAATATAGACAAAAATATAAATTTGATAGCCTCTTTATGTTTTGCAAAAGTTGCAGCGCAGTGACGAAAACTGATGAGAGCTTGGGCACATCTCCCTCTTACCATTTTGGGGAAGGTAAATCTAGTAAAAATGACTATACTGCCAAAGGTATCTTTTTATTTAATTCAATTCCGCTGTTTTTTGACCCTAAATTAATTTCAAAGCTGCAGAGCGAAATTTCTTCTTTCATTTGGAACAACAAGAATCCAAGAATTGCTTGGAAAAAGATAAGGCGTCGCAGGGAGAAGGGCGGGTTGGCGGGCCCAGACCTTCAGGCTTACGCATGGGCATTTCAGCTATCGCATGCACGTATGCTTTTGAAAACACCAACTGAGACAGGCCTGGGCCTTATGTTTTCCACCTTGCTGAGCTGTGAGGGAGTTGGGCAGGGCAGTTTCTTGTTCGAATTTGGAGACCCCAAATTAAAAAAATAAATAAAGCTGAAGGTACTACAGGGGATGGCCAACATGTGGTATAGAGTGAGGCACTTGATCAAACTAGGATATCACTCAAGCAGAGCTCCAATATGGGATTTACCTGCGCCCCAGCCTGGGCGGAAGATGCATTAGCCTTACCACTTAAAGAGGCTGGAATTGTATCCTGGACTTGTTTTCTGATGGGTCTCTACTTCCATGGAACTACTTGATCAACAAAGTCGGGCCGAGACTCTCAAGATTTAAATATTTACAAATCTCAAGTTGGGTTCAGGCATCTAGCACACAGTCCTCGCGGAACAGCAGTCTTCCCATAGGGGGAGGGAGTGAATTAGAGGCGTGCCTGGTGGACAAACCCCCTATAAAGAAAGTAATCTCTCTCTGGTATAACATGATCCTAGAGGAAGCAGATGGTAAATTGTGTCTTCCAACGCAATTGTGGGCTGAGTCGATGCCAGGAAAAGACGTGGAAGAACTTTGGATAACTTCATGCAGGGTCCTATGGGATTTGGTTAAGCCTGCGTGGCTCCGAAGGAACCACTTATTTACAATGCACAGGGCTTACTATTCCCCGCAGGGACTGCCAAAATGTTCCCTGACAGGTCCGGTCTCTTGCCCTAGATGTGGTCTGGAGGCGGCGTCTGACATCCATATGTTCTTTGAATGTCCGCAAATTACCCCCTTCTGGGATTCCATAAGTAATAAACTGTCCTCGATACTGGATTTTCAGATCTCCATAGATTTGGGCTTAGTCATCTTTGGTCTGAGTGGGAAGGCCCGCAGCGCTGCCTCTAACCTGGTGTTCTATTCCATTTTGGCGGCTCGCAGGGAAATTTGCAGACATTGGAAAGACGCCTTGCCACCCACCTTCTACGAATGGCGTTCTTCAATTCTCCAGATTTCAAAACTCGATCTGGCAAGGGGAGGGAATCAGGGAAAAAGAGCCTTTTGGAAGCAGCTGGAGAGGTCACATTGAACCTGGGGTTTTTTTTTTTCCCCCAGGTCCAATGATTAACACAGACATGGCTCACCTTCTGGTTCTGCTACAGTAGTAGCGGTGCATTTGGGGCCCTGGTATCTCGGGCACTATTGTCCAACAAAACAGCCCGCATGTTAGAGTTTCATGGCTTGCCAGATGTTACTGTTGGGATCTGGTCACCACCCCTCCTACGCTATCCCTGCCAGCTGACGCTGTGACAGTACAGAGGCACTGCCTGATTTTCTGCTCTACGGCAGCTTTTTGTTTTGATAGATTGGAGCCATGTACGCAAATGAGGATAAAAAGAAAAAAAAAAAAAGAGATGGTCTACCTTATGGGACCATCTTTCAAATTGTAGAAAAGAATAAACCCTAAGGCCTGAAATAGACATCACTGAAGGTTTCTGTTTCATACAATGGCCAGTCTACCTTTTATCATGCTGTAGGAGGCACAGAAGGCAATGTAGAGATAGATCATATAGGCATTTAACAGACGAAAGATAGGCAAGGCCACATACCTTAATAACACAGAAGCTGATTTGCATTAATCTGATCCTATCTTAGTGGGCAGAAACATTAATTTTGTGAGCAGGACTATTTTAAATGGAGCTCCACCCCCTCCAAATGGAGCTGAAATTGTGTCTTTACAGAAGAATGGCCACAAGCACAAGCATGATCTGGAAAGGTAATTCTTGATAAACCTGATAGATAATAGAGAGAAAACCTTCTCATATTTATTACTATCTAGATTCGAAACAAGGACTGAGAACAGTGTCGTTTTATCACACTGATAAGTAAATTGTAGAAAGAAAACCAGTATCCTTGATCATTTGTTTATTTTTTATTGATGTCTTGAAAAATGTTACACGTAGGAAAGATCCATCATATGTGTTTTTTGTGGCCCCTTGGTTTGCCTCCGATAATATCAACAGGCGATTGTTATAGAGTTGCCTACATGCCATGGGTATCTCCTCTGGCCTCCTGAATATCCTGTTTAGGCTTCATCAAGGACAATTTGCAAATGTCTTTTGAGGACCAGCTGGAGAAAACGCAAAACTCTTTCTAGTTAATAAAGGCATTAGCCAAGGTTATTCACTGGCCCTGTGTTGTTTTCTCTGTATGTAAACCAGTTGCTAGAGGCAGTTAGTGCATGCTGTTGTTGTAATACTTTATTCGATATATACATATCATAAAAGTACTAACAATTCGAACATAAAACACACATATCTAAAATCTCATATTCGATTCATTTCATAATTTAAAAAAAATAAAAGGATATATACATATAAAACACTTAGTTATATATAAAAAAGTCATACGTCATATGCAGTAGTGGATTTAGGTGACAAGTTGGATGCCACGGTCTAGCCTTCAATAGTTTTTAGCAGTCTTGTACGTATAAACCATGCATTTGATAAATACTTAGCAATCCCACATACGACAAACAGAGATGTAGTATCTGATTAGAGGATACGCAAAGCAATCCTAAAATCTCTCACTTCCAACTCTCTACATACAGGTTTTAACCATCTTGCTCTTGGTTTTTTATATGCTATTCACGCGAACAAGAAATGGGGTAAAGATTCGCTCATACAAGGGCAACCAGGGCAGGTATGGGAATGAGTCCTCAATCCTTTCCATCCCTCCATGAATTTATTCAGAGGAAGTACTCCGTATCTCATTTTCATGAAGAGCGACCTATCTCTTGGGATTTGGATGAAATCAAGGAAGGGTTCAAACTTCTTGGTGGGTTTGTGTTCCAAAAATTTTGTAGTTAGAGACCCCCACTTTGTACTTTTTGATTCCTCCGCCTGGACCCATTCCCAGTAGATTTTTTAAATAATTTGCTTATGGGGAGGGGATTGGGAGATCCAAAATTCTCCCAAACCTAAATTCAAAACCAACTGCTTTAATTTGTTTAGCCAGTGGATCTTATTTAAACTATTCAAGATGATCAACTCATCCAACACTAAGGCTTAGTTTGCCAGTTTTAGCGTCCTTCTCAGGCGCACCCAGAACAGCAAAGGTCGGAGGCGCACTACGTCTGAAATAGAGTGTTTTCCCATGTCTATAAAAAGTGGTTTAAGAGGAGTAGAGGGCGGAAGGGCAACCATATCTCTCATAAACGTATTCTCCGCTCTTGCCAGGTTCGTGGTGTTTTCACATCCCCACAGCTCCGAGCCATAGATAGCAGAGGCCAAGGCCTTGCCATCGTAGACTGCCAGGGCTGGGGCTACTGGTCTGCTGGTGGACAAGCGCTGATTTCTCAGGATTGCTCCAGCATGCATAAATGATGCTCCTTTGCTAGGTGGAATACTAAGATTGCAACCTTTTTTTGCGCAGGTGATAGCTTACTGGTCTCAAAGACACCCCTTTGTCTGGTTGGTAAATTCAACAAACATACAAAAGGCTTTGATTATTACCACTGCTAAAATCAAGTTGATAATGTTAAGACCATACTCAGATTTTACACATAACTTAAAGTTGGAGAATTATTTACGCGAGCCAATAAACGATCACATTGTAATTATAAATTGTATTTATTTTGTGCTTACTACCCCTGACAAGGCGCTTTGTGACGAGTAGCAGACTACTTCAGAACCCAAGATTAGAGGTCATTAGTATTGGGTTTTTTGTTTTCTTCTTATGCATTAGTTGTGTAGGTTTGTGCTCTTGCTTTCTTGTATGTGTAGTAAAGTTTAGTGTAGGGATTGAATGATGGGAATGGATTTGAAAAGGTAGTGTAGTAAGTTGTTTTTGTAAGCAGTGGTCGTGTGTGCCTGTTAGTTTGGTGACATGGCTAAAAAAAGGAGGGGGACGTTTTAGAAGGATCTTTGGGAGTTCATAATCATCAGAACGTTTTGGGATTAGTCAGAGTGAAGATGGATAGGACAGAGGTTTAAAGGACTTTTCTTTATAAACAATTTTTTTTTACTTGTACTTACATACATACATGCACATGAGACACTAAGTAACGTTTTTTTGGCTGTATAGAATCCCTGTATATAAATACCAATATGTGCAGAGAAAGGCAATATTTCAATTGTTTGATTTACTCATTTATCTTGTGGTGAACTATGCACATTTTTCATTAAATTTTTTAACGTTTCAGTAGTAGGCATAAACAAATCTATATTTTCTACTATATGTACACAGAAGCATCAATTATGACATGGTCTGATATACACGTATATTGTGGTATAATATACATTTTACTGATATAAATGTATTGGATAATAACAGGAAGCATAGTTTAATGTACTGTGACACATGTATAAAAACAACTTCATCTCCATACTGTGAGAAGCATAGTTTGTCATGTCTGAGTATACTGTTGTGTACACTGTTGTCGTGTGAGTATAGTAGTCATGTGGGGAAGAGCCAGCTCTTGCCAAATCTTCTGAAGCTAAGCTGGTTGACAGTTGATGTTACATTTGTGGGTAGCGAATTCCATAGTTTGGCAGCTTGAACATTGAAAGATTACCCACTCATTATGTTTTTTCTTATATGTAGGAATGTTGAGACAGAGAGACATTCCTGTGTGTAGGTTACTTTGTTGATTTTTTCCTGATGAAGAGTGGTTCCCATTGGCGGCTCCTCCACTGTGGCGGAGGAGCATTGCCGCCCGTGTTTTCAAGTAGTGTGGAAGAGGAAACATAAAATGATAATAACTTTCATTTATTATCATTTTATGTTTGTGCTGCTTTGCGGGCAGGCAAGTGTGGCTGCGCTACTCTCAGAGCAAGGCAGGGGAGGAGTGGTTTGCTCAAGTGCGCAATGACTGTTTGGTCAGCACTTTCGGGCCGCCCAAACCAGTCATGTGTACTCTCCCTATTCTCCATGCAGGCTGCATTACAGCCTGCATGGAGAACATGCCCAGGCCCCCATTCCCTGGTTGAGCGTCGAGCCAGGATGCTCAAACCAGTAGGCTTTGTGAGGGAAAAGGAAGGACGACAAAGCCTAATGTTAGAAAGCCTCTGTGGAGCAGAAATATGGGTTTATTGCAATGGCACACCTTTATCATGATGTAAGAAAAGATTTTTAAAGCATCTTGTAGGATTATCTCCAGCACCTCCACAATACCTTTGTTCCTGTGCTTTGGGTTGATGGATGTCTTCTCGCTTGCCAAGTTAAGATCAGTCTTGTATTTCAAAATCTATTTTGAGTATTCTTATGTATTAATTGTAAAGGCTGAATAGCTTAACCCATTCGGTGCGTCGGACGCCCCCCGGCCATCTGATGTCACAGTGGGCGTTGCGGAGCACGGCCGGGGGCCACCCGAAACACGCCCACTCATTAAATCACCTGCACCGTGGCGGAATTCGCTCTGCGGTCAATGGGTTAAACAATAAAAAGTTTGTATGTACTAGGTAGGAGTATGGGGGATTGCCAAAATAAGCCATTAAATGGAGGTGATCCAGCAGGACACTAACCTACAGACAAATATCACTAAATAACACACATTCGGGTCCATTACCCACACTTACTTACAGTATCTAGTTGATGAAAACCCTGCCGGGAATCAATTTTTGGGTTCCTTATATGTCCGTTTGCCTAGAGAATTTGAACCTATTTATTTAGTTACTAAGCCCTTTCTTACTCATGGATCTATTAGTTGAGTTAGAGTTGGTAATTAATTACATTAAGCATTTACCTATTTTAATTTCATTGAATAACCTCAGGCTCAGTTTTAAATTATAAAGTTTTATATGAAAATATTTTTGTGAATAAGATGCAAATTACAGTGTTAACACCATCATTCTGAGAAGGTAAAATTCAGTTTCCTAACTTAATCTATAGATTTAAATGACAAGTACCTCAGGAAGAGAGGACAGAGAGAAAAGCCACATTGACACAATTACATTATATTTACCTAGGATGGTGTGAGATCAGACCCCTCTGGCCAAGAGTTTGGACCCCACGAATTACCAGGTAACAGGTTCAGGACAGGATTAAACAGGACAGATCAACGCCAGCGTCAAACCCCTCTCAGATACTAGTTCCCTACTGAACTATCTTCTGCACCTCATTCCTAGTCCCTCGCCTCCTCAGTCCTCTTCCGCACTCTCGTTCCTAATTTTTATTTGAAAATTCTAAGTCTGCTTCTGGTAATCAATCAGCCTTCGGACAGCATGTCTATCTCTCAGCATTCTGGCAGCCATCAGCTTATTTCAATTTACTAACTATCCCAATTATACCTTCTGGTGGCATGTTCCACCCCCAAATGTTTCAAACTTGTGTAAATTGTGTATTCTGATTGGACAAGCCAAGGGGATGATCGTCACACCATACTAAGTGTAATACTTTTCTAAAGAGCATTGTCTTATGTTCCCCCCCATTTGATTTGTTTCTCCCAAATTTTATTCCAACCCGTTTTCTCATATTAAAATAAAACATTGCATTACATTTATGCATTTATTCATTGAGCCTTCAGGATGTTCCGTCACTTTCTCCCTATGAGAAAATATCGTCCTTGACCATGTTCCAACGCTTGGGGTCACGACTCCAGGGTTGCGTACTACTGGGACTGCGCACGTTACCCACGTGGATTTAAGCCTTGTCTCTCAAATTAGGCCAAATAGCGAACTAACAGAGGAGTCAAAAAGACAAGATGTTAGACTCAAATAAAATAGTTTCACTGTATACCACTTATGTCTACTCTAATCCCATTTATTTAAAATAATTCTTTATGCATTAGCACTTAGTATAAAACGCAGTTTAGTTTTGAGCAAAGCAGATGCTTAGCATGTGAGTTCTGAAGCGGCCATTTTGCACGTTAGTGCGTAGAAGCAAAGCTTTCGCTCCAAGCGTTATGACATCATGCAGTTGGCGCATGTGCAATTAGTTTCCTGCGTTTTTAGTAGCCATTTTAGTCTCATTCAATTACTTGTTAGTAGAGACATAGGCAAGCTTCCCCTGCTTCTACATTGTGTACGAAATACGTGTAAATTAATAGGACAAACAATTATTAATACTTTATTATGATTATAGGAGAGGATTCATCCAGCAAGTTGCTTATATGCAAATCCTTGCTCCATCAGAGGTACTGCTCAGTGTTTAAGTCCTCATGGGTAATGGATCGCTGGGCTAGTGAAGACACGTTTGGGTCCTGTAGGGAAGTTAGGACTGTCCCATCTCTGGCCCTCCCCTGATCTCATCACCACCATCACAGACTCTGAAGAGACATAGCTTTCAGATACCACACAAATGTGTAACCAAACTTGAGTCTTATTTGGACGAGGTGGAGCCATTACCGTCTAGGGTTGTCCATTTCAAGTTTAGGGTTGGCCTTTTACCATTAAAACGTTTGACCTATAATTGGTATATTTTGCACGGCCACACTAAACAATGCTGCAATTGATTGCACTGAGTTGAACATAAAGCACACTTCTTGTTCATCTGCCCAATGTATGCCACCCAGAGTGCAAAATAGGTACGGCTGTTGCTGAAAGGCATGATGAGCATTCAGACCTTGAGGTCAGTGATGGGACTAATGAGGCTGATACCTCTAGGACTGTGGTGTGCACAGTCTCACATTACGTGATGGCTGCTTGGACAATTATACACGTTTTTTAATCACTGGTTGATATCTGTTTATGTAAATGTTTTTATGGGTTTTTTTTAAACTGAGAGAAACGTCTCACTCACTCTTGAGAAATCTGATGGCTGTCATGGAAGCAGATATCTTACTTTGACTAAGAAAGCTGCCTCTGAAACTCTTTTAGCTTGCTTCAGTAGTTATCCATTTCTACAATCCTACTAGATGTAGTAGTTTTCATTGGGGATTCCCTCATTACAGAATTGTAACTATGGCACCATTCTACTTAATGGATGCTTCACAAAGCATGCACACGAAGGGAGTACTCATTCGTCAAACGGAGGCCATGCAGTCACTCAGCTACTTCCTTTCGCATCACTCTGGTCTTGTAATACTGCAGTAGCTTTCCAAGATTTCAGTACAAATCACAGACGTAAAAGTTAGAAAGAAGAGTTTTCACAACATACTCGTGGTAACATTCGGCAGTGGATTCCTCCTTCCTCCACCTCTGCATAAGACATAACCATCTGCAAGCTGGACCCCAAACCTCATCTCTCCCTAAGGCTGCACATCTCTATATGTATACAGAAGGGTCTGTGGCCCTCCTAGTCTTATGTGGTGTACACGTATGGGAACAGCGTATGTTCTGCCAAACATATCCTGGTACCATACACTTTTGCCATACATTTCTACTTGTAGCATTGTATACCAAGTGACAGTTTTGCACACAGCTATTCACTTGAGCACTACTGGAAATCTGTGACGTGGCGTGGTTAATGACTACTGCTGAAATTCTTAGGGAATTTCAAAATAGTTAGAAATGTGTTCTGAGCAATCGACTATCTCTATAAAACATAATTTCAGATTATTTTTTCACACGTTGTTGACAGGGTTACAATGTTTTTCATTGCATTCAGTTCTTCCTGTAAAAATATTTAAGGTTTGTGTTTCGTGATAAATATTATTGGATCTCTTCCACAAGTGTTCATGATAATACGAAAAACATTAAAATACTTTATTTAAATAATGCACTTTGTATGTCTACATTCGTAAAATGGAGGCATATGGCAAGGCCACTGTTGAATGGCGGCAAAAAAAGCATTTGAAGTTTGGAACATACTGTAAACAGAGGCTCAGATAATAAGCTTATAGATGTTAAAGAATTGTTTAAAACCCCTGATATTAATAAATACAAATGTATATGAATGTTCACCTTATTCAATTAAAAAAATAGAGAATTACACAGATTTAGTAGTGCACCCGTATGTGCATTTTCCAATGTGCTTTGTGCCCTGGGCCAGGCTGAGAACACAGATCAGCCCAATTTTATCCGACCGCCCGGGGGGGGGGGGGGAGGGGGGGCAGTAGTGTAAGTGTGAAGCACAGCTGTTTGACTGAATTGGCCTCCAGCACTGCTGCTTTTGTTACTGGTGTCCGATATGGCAGCACTGCTTCAAAACCGGCCCCCAGTAACAACACCGGCCCCCACCCTTTCAGCCTCCCGGGGAAACGCCCGATGCCCGCTACAGCCAGTCCGGCCCACCTGTTCGTGCCCTTGACATGCACTGCTCATGACCTCACATACCATATCTCTCATGGCATGTAGCATGACATCATGGATAACATCACTGATGAGATCTGAACTTACATCATTGATCAAAACACTGTGCAATATGGGGGTGTGAGTTATAGTTTCTCCAAGGAACTAGAACTGCTAAATGTCTGTGTTTTTTATTGCTTAAAAAGTTGAGTTTTCACCTAACTATAACGTTAGTTTAACCTTTGTTTTTTCAGTAAATATATATATATATATATATTGCTGCTCACAGCCACTTTCGGTGGCAGTATGTGTGCAGGCATGGGCCCGCCAACATCCAGGAAATGGTATCCAAACCCTGATGTTAGGAAAGCTCTTGTACACTCAAATTGGTGGTGAACCCTTAGTGTTTTAATTTCACAATTGGCTTGAAGTTCCGAAGCATTTCATGAGAACAGTGCTTTGCTTGCACCGCAGGAGCACATTCAGGGTTGCCAGGTCCAGCAGTCACCCAGGGTGAATGTTGGCTCGCGAACCAGTGGAGCCATTGGGGTCTTGGGCCTCCCCCTGCGACCATTAACAGGAGGCAATGCTGTGAGGTACTGTGGAACTGCAGAACCCAAAAGAAAATAAACATGGCTGGCTCCCGTAGGCCCCTAGTATGGATGCTGACTGGGGAGCCTGCTGAGCCGCAGGGGCCTTGGGACTCCTCCCACAGCTCCCAATGATGGCAAACTGGGGGCGTCCCAGTGTGACCAGTGCACAAAAAACTAAAGTTTATGAATGCGGTAAGAGACAGCAAAGAACAGTAATAAATGGCCAGAGCCTCCTGGGCAGGGAACACATTATTGCTCCCAGTCGGGCCAACTTTCACCAGCTCCCGCAAAAGTTGCTGGCAGAGGGTTCCCCACACAGCCCTCAATGGATTTGGAGTTTTTGGAGATGTTGATTGGGTGGGAACTGGTGTTCTCACCAATCATTTAAGTTGTCTGCGCCTGGCGTTTGCCCTGGGGCTCCCCTCACAGACCCCCAATAAATATCATACTGTGGGACCCCCAGATGGCCACCAACTGCTAAAAAAAAAATCTTGCTTTTTACTGGCATCCATGATGGTGCCTGCTGGGTAGCCGTCTGGAACTGCGGGATCTTGGGGCAACTGTTGTGCCACCAACTTAATAAAAATAGCTGTGGGTGCCCTTGGTGGGCACTGGAGCACCCAAAAATATATATAAAAAAGAATAAAATAAATAATAAATGAGGGAAGGAGTAGCTCATTTATTATTCACTTCTCCATAGAAGGAGCGCTCCTGTGAGGGTTTTTTACTTCTTTCTTTTGGAGCTTGTCATTTTAAAGATTTATTTTGACAACTTTTTTCAATAAAAGTGAATGGAAGCAGGAATACCTGCCAAAATAGAATCTTGTAGACAGCCACTAATGAGCAAGTGCCAAGATCTTCTCCTACAAAGACTTTGGGAGAGAGATACAGTTAGCACTAACAGAAGCCGAGGCCACTATTTTCTAAAATCCTCACTTCCTTGTGCCAACTTCAGAACGAGGCTGCACTCTGATAGAACAGTTCCACAGAAATGTGCAGTGTTCAACATGGAATGAAAGAACTGTTATTGTTTTCAACGGTGTGTTAATGGACCATGATCCAAAGGCCTCTGTGCTCTTTAACCTAGAACAAAAATTAAATCTCAAATGGTTAAAAAAATGTAAATAAACACTTAAAGGCAGGTTTATCCAATGAGTAGCTCGTGAGCTACTAATAGCTCCCCCGCTACCTATAGGTAGCTCTCCTGTGGGCAGCCCAGTGAACTAAATTCAACGTTTCTTCTTCGTTGAATTTATATATGAATAGCAAAATTGAAAAATGTGTATTAAAAACAAAAATGTGTATATTTTCAGAATTCATAAGCTTACGTTTCGAGATAAATTGTTGAATATCCAAGATATATTTAAAACTGATATTAGAGCTATAAAATCAAATCGTTTTAGGGCGAATTTTACTAATAATATTAACTTGGTGCTAGAGGCATTGCAGCTATGGCTTGGTATTACCCGTGTAGATTCATTTTTCATTGACAAAGCATTTTTAACATAACAGCTGGCAACCGTGCCTGAAGCACGGAGGTATTCGATACTAGTAATCTTGCACATGGATGCCATCAGCGCCAGTTCTAGGGTGGTGCGATCGGTGCAACCGCACCGGACGCTGGCTTGGGGTGTAATTTCTGCAAGTATACTATCATTTTAAAACCACCTGCTGCCGCATTCCTTGCCTCCAGAAATTTTCAGGCGTCAATTAAAATGTCAAGATAACTCCAGTGATTAATTGTCTTCCTGGAGAGAGACAGAGTTTTGCCTAGTGGAGGTTTTGGCTCATGGTAAGGTTGCACAGGTGGTTAAAATGCTTGTACCATGCAGATAACAAAGTGCATATACTGTAAATAGGTCAGTGGGTTACTGCTTCTGTAAGAGAGATCATTTTGTCACTTGTAGTTTATAAGTCAAAATCCTAATATAAAACATATAGCTATTAACTGTCATTAAAGAGCTGCATGCAAACTGCAAGGTATATGTTAGAGCTATAGGTTTTGTTTTGCCCAGTCTTTCATTATCCCAATCTTGCCAAAAGGGTTCATTTGGGTAGAAAGCAAGCCTTGTTATTAAAGAGAACCCGTAACAATGGTGTTACGTTATAAATTCAGAATTTTTGCTTTTCCAGAATAAGGACTCTTAAACTATATTGCCTACCAGAATCAATGACATGTGACTCCTACACCTTGTAGTCCTGTCTGATGTAACATTTCCTATACACTGATTTACACACATATGATTGTCTCTGAGCAATGTGTGTGATGTAAAGTGCTCTGACACCTTATACTGGTATGAGTGGTGCTATAAAACTAAATGAATCTGAGAGACAGTGGTTATGGAGACTTGAGGGGCACTGTTAAAGGGTGGAAGTGGGGGAATCCATGGCAGGGGTGGTCATTTGGGGGGGCGCCAACAAATATTATCGCACAGGGTGCCACAAGTGTTTAAGCCGGCCCTAGTTGCCACTAATTTAATCCTGTCTGATACAGTTCCTACTACATCTCTATTAATATTAGTAGCTGGGGAGGATTTTCATTAAACATAAATAGCTCCTATTACATTAAAGGCTGGAGACCCCTGCATTAAGGAATAGATGAGCATTGGAATTTTCGTAATATAATTCTGAGCATGAAAGCCTGAATCACATACAAAGGAAAGCACTATTTCTTTACCAATTACAACATAGATGATCGCAATTTTAATATACATCTCACCATTCTTAATTTAGAATATTGCTTATTTTTTGTGTTTTATGGAAATGTCATTCGTAACTTTGCTTTCAGACGCAAACAATTTCGCCACATTTATTGGTTTAAACACCACAATTGCAGGATAAAGAGAACACTTTTCTAAATTAAGTGTACTATTTTGTTGGAATTGTAATTCAGAATATGTTTTTTGCTATTAGCTGCACATAGAAACTGTCGTAGGTAAAAGAAGTGCAAATGTAGCCAAGTAGTAGGTTCCAAGAATGTAGTTTAATAATCCAGTTCCAAGTAAGTAAAAAGGAAGATGAGACGGTAAGTAAGATGGTGAAAGGTAAGCCCACCAGGAGCAGCCTCCCTGCTGCTCAGCCTGCATCCACCAACTCGCACTCCACACGTAACCAAGCTACCATGCATTCCATGACATCACCACCCATTCCAACACTCATCCTCGTAGAGCAGCAGGGAAGATGTAAGTGAAAGAAAGGAGAGGCGAAAATAAAGTCACCACATAAACCTGTTGAGTGAAGTATTTTTTAACCGAGAAGCAAAAAATAAGTAATGTATTCTCCTTTCACGTTTATATTTCAGGTGAGGCTTCAGCATGAACAAAATAAGGATATACTTGAATTTCCGTTTCTTCGGAATTTCTCTCACAGTGAAGGGTGTGCCGTGGCTGAACTCCCTGTTCTAATGGCTGGACGCACTAATCTATCAGGTATTTTGCATGGTTGCCTAATGCTACTAGTGACAAACAGTAAAACAGCAATTCAATTCATTTAAATGTTTTGTCCTTTAAGACACACTCTAACTTATACTCTCAGATAGTCTTCTCACAGTTAAAGACAATATGATATTTTACCATAGTTTATCACATTCATGAGATGAGAAATATGACTTAATTTACTGCATTCTTCACAATTCTTGCAGATCTAAACACTATTTGATGTTAAAATAAAAACCCAGACACCTTTTTTCAGAAAAAAATGTACATAGGAAACAAGATGTTTGCTGTGTTTTTTTGCCTCATTCTAACTTCCTGGTGAACAGCGACGCCTTTATTTCATGAGGAAGGTCCCTCGGAACCAAATATATTCGTTACAGCCTTTTTAAAATTTCAATTACAGCTTTAAAAAATGTATTTAAATAATTTGAACACCTTAAAACGTGGGAGTGCGTATCTAAATTAAACAAAGGACTTTAAGGAGCGTCGCATGGAAGCCCCACCCGTTTGGCCCCGCCCCACACACACTAAGGTATGCAACGTCTTTCCGCCCTTTCCTTACTATGATGGACAGCTCACTCGAGGGACCTTGGCGCCTGTCGGCGCAGTGGCAAAGTTACAGACACACATGGTCACTGGAGACAACTTTTCTGGGCCTTTACGCAGCTGTAGTGTAGCAAAAGCACTATACATTTACCCAACGAGGTAGCACTTACTGATTAGCCAGTAGAAAGTACTCCAGTTGAGTAGAGGTATGGCACAACCGGTGGCATCTTCGTGAATAAATATGCAGGCAGGATTCATCCTGGCACGATGCTCCTGTCACAAAAATTAAACCTCAACAGGAAGCACTTACAGATAAAGCAGGTGCCCGAGTTGAAGTTCAAATTCAGTCACTCATTATAATCAGCCCAAACAACCAGTGAGCACGGTCAAGGCTAGGCAGGTGTGCTTCCTCCTCTACCGCCTACAATTAGATGTAATCCTTGATGGAGGTCTTTGCATCCACGAGTTTCTCTAGCGCAATTCCCTTATACTTCCTGTGAACAGGAGGCTGCTTTCTCCTCATCTGGTGCTCTGATCGGTCTCTGACCCTTTATAAACAAGTGGCATGTGAACTCGCATAGAAGCCCCACTTATTTGGCCCCGCCCCACACACACTAGGGTATGCAACTTCTTCCCGCCCTTTCCTCACTATGATGGACAGCTCACTCGAGGGACCTCAGCGCCTGTCGGCGCGGTGGAAAAGTTACAGACACACGTGGTCATGGTCACATTATGTAAATCCACGAGTTTGCGGATTTTCGCGCGAACTCGCCGATTTTTTTGCGATTTCGTGCAAATTTGCGGACCGCAAATCCGCAAAATTCGCTCATGGTTATTTAAAACCACACTTGACATATCCAACCATTTTTTTGCTCACAATCTGTCTGGTCTAAGTTCCTAATGGACCAGTTTTACCAGTGGCGGCAAACAATGCCAATTTAAACGCATCTGTGTCGCGTTGACCGCATAATTTGTAACTTTGCGAACTTCGGTTACAAATTCAACTTTGCAAAGTCTCACATTGCAGAGTACAGTGTTGTTCCTGGGCTATGAGCTCAACAATGAAGGTCGAGGGTTGGCTCCTCACTTCTTGGAGAAATGGGTACAGCTGCCTGCTCCTACAACACTAAAAAAATTACAGTCCTTGCTGGGATTTTTGAATTTCGGGCATACCTATATTCCCAAATATGCCCAGCGTATCAAGCCTTTGTATGCTTTGATACAACCTACTTTGACCAAATCATGCTGGCTGCCTGAACATTCAGCCATTTTGCTATCTTAGCAGGCTGATCTTCTAGAATCTAAATTCTTACTGACTCATGATAACCACACCAACCTGGTGATAAGAATCATCCCTGGGGCGGTGGGTTTCACTTACCTTACTTTTAACAAAGGTGACACAGTACCTATCGCTTACAAGTCACACTTGTACACTTCGTCTGAAATGCGGTTTTCCACTGTGGAGAAAGTTTTGACAGCAGTGCAAATGGCGATTCTTAAGGAACGTGCACTGTCGCAGGGAAAACGCATGTTGGTTGTTACCCCGTATCCTGCCCTAGAGGCAGTGACGAAAGCCGGAGTACCAAATTCTAAAGCTTTGCACCCACGGTGGATACAATGAGCAGCATCATTGACGTCTCCGGATGTCACGTTTATTTTTGATGCCTCCTTACAGTCACAAGAGTTTTTGCAGTATGAGTTTGTTTATCCTGCGTCATAGACTATGCGGCCTTTGGAGGATTTCCATTGTATCATTTACACTGATGGTTCAGCGCAAGTAGCGCATGGGTCTAAACACGCATACATCTCAGCTTGTGCCATTGTGGTAGGTATCATGGTGAATGATGAATTCAAGTCCGATGTCGTGCATACACAGACATTAGGGGACTGTACCGCACAATTGGCAGAGCTCCGTGCTCTGATGCTTGCATTGGAGTACGCTGATCCTAGTGTGACGACTCTTGTTGTGAGTGATTCTTACTACTGTGTCCAGTCTTACAATGAAAACCTGTTCTTTTGGGGTTAGAATGATTTTCGTGATTTCAAGGGTAGCACGATAAAACATAAAATGATCTGGGTTCGAGTGGTTGAGCTTAAAGAGAAGTTGCCACTCGTGTATGTAATTCACACTCTCAGTCATCAGCACGTGGGAGTTCACACTGTTAGCAATTAATTTGGCCGATGAGGCCGCAGAAACAGCAGTATCTACATATTTGGTTGCAGCAGTTACACGCTCCAAAAGTAAGACTGATGATGACATCTTGGCTGCTGTAGCCGCTACTGAGAAGAAAAGTAAATACCCTAAGGGTTTCCCTTCGAAGTATTCATATCACTTAAGTCCTGATAGAGTTCCTTATGTGAAAGTACCGGACGTTGGTGAACGACTGATTCACAACGCGGACTGCAGGTCCACACTGATTACAGCTGCTCATGAGGGTGTTGCTTCTGCACATTCAGGCGTTTCGGCTACTGTATCTCAGTTACAACAACGTTTCTGGTGGCGGGGACTGTACAAACAGACGTGTGATTATGTCCTTCAATGTGACATTTGCCAGCAGATTAAGCCTTCGACTGCTACGCGTCCACCCCAGACACAGTTGTACATTTCTAATAGACCACTTGGTTGTGTTTATTTAGATCACTGCGGTCCTTTTTCCTCTGATACTGCGTATAAGTACATCTTAGTTGCAGTTGATTCTTGCTCCCTCTTTGTGTGTGTGTGGCCACACCACAGCGCTGATTCACGAACTGTCATAAGAGACTTGTGTGTCTATGTAGGGATTTTTGCCTGTGGCACCTTCCATTCGGATCAGGGTCCTGCTTTCGCCTCTAAGGCGTATAAGGATGCCATGACTTCGTTGGGGGTCCAAGTCAAGTTTTCGTCTCCATTCAGACCTGAGGGTATAGTGTTGTGGAACGAATGAACCGAGATTTAAAGCAGTCTTTGACAGCTAGAGTTATAGGCACTGGCAGGAACTGGCTGGCCCAACTAAATAGCGTACAACGTGCACTTAATAATCTCCCTAGAAGGTCTCTGGGTGGGAGGACCCCATACGAAATGCTCTTTGGTATCAAAATGTTTGTCCCGGACCTTGACGGTCTAGACTAGGCGGCAGTTGCTGCCTCCCTTGACATAGATGAACATTGCAATGTTTTACAGGATCTACAAAAGACGAGAGACAGTCTTGCAAAGGAACACTTGCCCTCCACATCTGAGACTGCGTTGCAGATTCCGGTAGTTGGCTGGCTATCCCAAGTTGGAGAACTGGTTCAGGAGAAGATCGAAAACAAGAAGGAATTTGGTCCCTCATATCGAGCTCTGGTTCCAGTGCTTGGCGTGAAGGGCACAAGAACAGTCATTTTACCACCACTTCCAGGTCGTAAAGAAAAAAGGTATATCTCCATTGACAATGTCAAACCACACAGAGTGGCCGAATCTTCTTAGTATGACTCCGGCAGTCTCATGTCTATCGATTTTGAGAAATTCTGTTTTGGCTCCCAGCGCCTGATGTTGCCCTCGAGATGCCTGCAGTTTCAAGTCCTTTACTGAGTTCAATACCTGGTGCTCACCTTGATGAGACTAAATATACTTACCCCACTGACCTATCGATGCCTGATTTGCAAACTTGTTTTGCTACAGAATCCAGATTTTCATTTGACATTGACTCTCACACATCGAAGACCCCTTCCAAGATTTCTGTTCTTGCAACACTGTTTAAAAAACATTTTTTGATTCCTCCTTGGACCTACATTTGGTTGGTGCTTTTTTAGATTTACCTGTTCATGTCTATTGGATATGTGGTGTATTTTTTCCGCCTTGTCAACGGACACTATGTTGAAGAAAGAACATGCATTCAACATATTAATGGAACATTGGCTCCCCATTCCTCATCACACAGATTGAAGAGGGACCTGGCTTTTGTTAATATCACTGCTTGGCCCGTCTTAGATGGGATTGTGTGGAATGCTATTAGATTTCAAATCCATGGGCCCACTGAGGTTATAAATGTCCCAAATGTCCTAAGAGTTTCTATGGGGGATGTAATTAAACAAAATATACGTTCTGATGATTGGGATGTTCAGGCCGTAGAAGCTTTGTTTTCTGATTTGAAATATTATGCTGCCTTTGATGCTGAAGATTTGTATCAAGATTCCGCAAATGATGGTGATTTTATTTTGTTATCAACATTTTGGCAATCACTACCTGCATAAAGCAAATACCAGGAGGAATACTGTTAATTATACACAGTGGGAGCATTGTCCCGCTCCTGTACAAGGCAGTTCCACTTCTTTTTTAAAGAGGTTCACTTATTTTACTGATTTTAATCAGTCAAATCCCAATGCATTTTATTTTAAAATGACTGAAAAGTCCACTTCCAAGGTTAGACTTACCCACACAAAATTATTATATTCGAAGTCCTTTTTAGACCAATTGGCTATTGGATGCTACGAGCTGTGGAAAGATACTATTGATCTTAAATCTGTTTGGGGTTCTAAAAGTTGGCAATTGCAAGGCACTGAGGCTTTGCATCGTGCATGCCTCATCCAGAACCATATGTTGTTTTTGAATTCTACAATTTCACAAACAACTTGCTTTGGATTGGCTACTACTAAAAAAGTAAATGCTACTTCTTTTCCTGAATTAGAAGAATATTCCGGTTGGAATAATAATACCAAGTTTTCTATCAAAGAATTACAGACTCTGTTACTGAATTCTACCTTTAACATATCCAGTTTGGATCCTAAGGGTTGGTTGCTGTGGCACAAAAGTGCTGATTCTTGCCAGCATTGTTTTCTGGGTTTAGCTTCAGGCTACACACAGGTCAGGGTGGATCCCCGTTTTGAAAGTGGCCATTCTGTGACTACCTATTCTGTAGGCAAATTATGTCAGAGTTGGCTCAAACATTCCACTTTGGCGTCAGTTAAGCTGCATTTAGCTAAATTGACTGACAATGTTGATCTGAATGATTTTGTGAAGGGCCCGGCTTCCGGAAGATCTAAGAGATGGAGATATGCTATTTACAACGAAGTTTGGAAACTGTCCCAAATTGAGGCGGCTTCCCGCATTAGAGCTATAGATCAAGCAAATTTAGAAAAAGTGCTAGCAGTTGTAGATAACAGCATTAACACGCTTTCTTCCCGCATTTACACATTGGATAATATTGTTTCATCTGTTGTTGCTATTGTGCAAGAAGATGTGTCTGTTTTGTACCATGGTCAAAATCAATTGTGTTCTGTTATGCAGTTTGCCTGGACCTTAAAATCTGGGAAAGTGCCATGGCACTACATGAATACTTCGTCATTATTTGCCCTGTTTAATTTGACTGACAAGCAACGTTTTTTGTCAAAGAAAGATGCAACATTTTCTATGCTACACATTGAAAAGTTAGAACCGTTACCTTTTTCTGTGGCCGAAACAAATTCCGCAACGTGGCTTATCCACGGATTGATAACTTTACCTTTTCCCCTTTTCAAGTTCGAGTCCTGTATGAAGTACTACGCAATAGGCAGATATGAACCTCTGGGCACCGCTTATCTTCATGAAGCTTGGTCACTGCCATTTACCTATAGGTGCCTTAGGGAGGAAAAAGAGGTTTACTTGAATGGTGGAGATTGCACTACAACACCAGATCACTCATTAATGTGTAGTAATATCCAATTACATGGCTCTTGTAACCAGAACGAGACGAATTTAACCTGTATTTTGAAAGGTACACCGGCACCTGCCATCATAACCACATTCACATTACTGGCAAACGGAAGTTATTTACTTTTAAATAATGAATATTGTTGTGGGATGGTAGCCGGAAATTCCTTTCGTGGTTATGGTCAGTGAGCGTGTGGTTTGTTGTAAAAATGTATTGTTCCCTCCTCCGCATGGGAAGCTTGATGTTTCCATCTGGCCGACGATTCCGACCTTGAAAGCAGAGTTCAACAATATGAGTCGCATAAGAGCTCTGTTGTCCCAGAAGGAAGGTGCCCTCACATCTGCTCGTGAAACATTCGTCCTTCACGTGACGAACACCCGCACGGAGGTGCATGCTTTATTGAATACTGATTTGCCCTTGCATTTCAGTGAGTTAATTCACACTATCTTTAATGCATCCTCCACCACAGGGCTGGCTCACTTTTTTAAAGTTGTTAGCGGTAGCCATATGACTTCTTTTCAAACTATATTTGGTGTGTTCCCGGCATTCTTTCATTCGATCTTTTCCAGCCTGTTTGGTGGATTTCCCTTAAAGCTAGCTCTGGTCGCAGGCGTACTTCTTTTGTTTTGTTTATTTCAAAACGGATGCACGTCCTGTGTTGCCAGAAGATCTGTCACAACTGTTGCTGCTCCGCAACCGAATGCTTGAATATTATGGAGCGCTGCCTCTTGCTACTTTGAGTGCAGCTTATAGATTATCATTCTGATTTTCCTTTTTCACATGCGTCCAGCCTGTCTTTCATTGCCTGAGTTGCGATTTTGACTGGGCCCTGTATTTGTGTCTCTGCAATACGGTGTCTCCCAATGCGGATTATGATCAGCGTATGAGCCCCTTAGTTGCTCATGAATTGCTTTGTTCTGGCGGAGGGATTATGGCCTTTGCAGCGATGCATGGAGTCCTGGGACATTGGAATGATTTTGCAGCAGTGCAAGATTTATTGGCACGCAGCTTCATTGAAGAAACACTGAGCTGTCCTCTGATGGTGCTAGAGGCTCCGGTAATTGAGGAACATGTATGTTCTTTCCCTTTGCTGAATTGAATGGCTGAACTGTTTTCAGATGAGGACAGTGATTTCCTATTGGAGGCTGTTGCTGCATATTTTGCATATACATTGTTGGAGTGAGAAGTTTATCGCTTTTCTCTCTCTCACATGACCGATGTCACATGTTGGACATCAGATATTTTTTGTAAATTGTTTTTCTCGATTTCACTTTTTTTCCACCCAGCCCTATTGGCTTCCGTGTTTCAGTTGCTAAAATTGACAATTTATGGAATTTCTTCACATTTTTTTCACTGTGACAATTTGAACTCGGTTCTGACTATCGTTCTTGAACTCTGCTTTCCAAAATTGCCCCCTTAATCTTATCCGTGCTCGGATCAAGGGAGGGTGTCATGGGGATGAGCCTTGCTTTTACACTGTGTTAAGTTGGCATGAGCTTATTAGAAGTTTAAACGCCATTTTTCCTTTCTGCTGCCTTTGCACAAAGCACACATTATTATAAATGTTTAGAGTTTAGCAGAGTGTTTTGCTTCACACGAGAATAATATGTTTTTCTATATTAGCAGCCTTGCTTGGTAAGCTTTGTCTGAAAAGTGATTGCCGAGGCCTTCAAGGTTATTTCAACACAGTGGTTGTTGTTCGGACTGATCAGCGCACGTTCTAGACATAACATATATGCAGCTGTGGCCACCTCTGAATTTGGTGCGTTTAATAATGCACTGCGTAGGCATGATCACACACACCTGGAGAACATTAGCATGCAGAGAGCTGGTGTAGAAAATGATGTGATCCATTTCTACTAGGACCAGAGGTATGGGGCCGTCCTTGTAATAGCAAGAGACCTTCTGTAGATATAAAATAACCTACTAGCAAGGGAGGATCAGATCTAGGTGTAATCTAGCCTATTTCCATTTAGCATTTTAACATGCTTTCTCCCTTTGTATTTTATGGAATAGTAACTATGCTGATAATCTTGTTGCTTATAATATGTCTGCTTGAATTAGCTAAGATACTGCGCCTGAGAACACAGCATTCGAAAGAAATATTTCAAACTTGCACGTGTCTTCATTTACTCCCCGTTTTGGACTGGTATGAGAGTATAACGAAAGAGTGTTCATGTGTTCCACATTGCCTGAGGTATTCTAAGTTCCATGTTCTGGGTTGTTTAATCATTGGGGTTATGGAAAAACCAATGAGACACTGATTTATAGTCTGGTAGGGGATTTTGGCTACTAAGGTGAGTTTTGGTACACCCCAATTCACTGAGGTTCTAAGTCTCTATGCACAGTTCTGTGTATGAGCAGAATCCCTGCTTCACCCCTGCTAACTTTATATTAATGGGAGATTTTAATCTCCATTTTGATAACCCCTCTCAGCAGTCCGCAGCAGAGATAAGAAATTACCTTGAAGTCTACCATCTTCTTCTAAAAGTTGCTTACCCAACACATACGAAAGGACACATATTAGATCCCATTTTGTCTAATCTGGAGGACTTAGTAGGAGGGATACCCATTCCAGTACCATTGTCTGACCATCATCTCATTCCATTCAATTGGTCCCCCAATCTTGCCGCGTCTCCTTTTAAGCCGATTATAAAAATGTCTCGTCCCTGGCCCAACCTTTCGATAGACCAATGGATGTCAGAATTAGAAAATACTAAACCAGTTCCTGATCCTGACACAACAATTACCAAGGAAAATTTTAATACGTGGATAGAAGGTTCCTTAAACCAAGTTCTCCCTATAAAATCTATCCAGATTAAAACTGGAATCAATAGAAGGGCATGGTATTCTCCAAAGCTCCGGGCATTGAAGCAAACTTGCTAAAAACTTGAAAGCACCTGGAGGAAGGATTATAGAATATAGGGAAGCCATCAAACTGTATAAGACAGAAATTAAATCTGCTCCATCAGCCTATTACGAAGAAAAAATATGCTCGGCTGGGAACTCCGCAAACAAGATTTTTCGCATAGAAAAAACCCTGCTCAGAGTACCCCCACCCCCTGTGACCTCGGATATCTTAGGTTCAAGCTGTAATAAATTAGCAGACGTTCTCTTCAATGAAATACAAGACATTTACACGTCTTTTCCATTGATGGATGGCCAAACATGGGTTCCCACTCACCACAGATTCCCATCTGGAGGCAATTGCTCTGATGAATCTTGAGGAGCTGGAAAAGCATCTCTTCAAAGTTAAAGAGTGGCTCGTCTAAAGACCCAGCACCTCTTTACATCCTGAAACAAGCTGCCACAACAATCTCCCCCACTATACTGGAACTGATCAATGCCTCACTTGCCACTGCAGTGGTCCCCCCTCCTTGGAAGAAAGTGGTGGTGAAGGCACTCCTAAAAAAGCCTAACCTCGACCCTGACTCCCTGGGAAACTATCGCCCCATCTCACTTCTCCCAGGGATCAGTAAAATAGCTGACAAATATGTTAATTCTGTGCTGTCTGCCTTCTTAGAGACCCACATCCTCCTCCATCTGTCACAGACTGGCTTCTGACCACTTCAAGGAACTGAAACAGCCCTACTATCTGTATTCGAAGAGTCTAGAAAAATCGTGTACGCTGGAGGCACCACTGTCATCATCCTCTTAGATCTCAGTGCCGCCTTCGACATGGTCTACCATCAAATCTTGGCCCACAGACTTACAAGATTGGGGGTGACCGGGGTCGCATTGACATGGTTGCAGTCCTTCCTTGTAATAGATTCTTCCAGGTCTTTGACACCGAAGTGACTTCAAGCCGATGCCTCTCTGCTGCGGAGTGCCTCGGGATCATCCCTGAGCCCCACTCTTTTTAACATTTACCTGAGTTCTTTAGCAGAGATTGTACTGCCTTTTTGGGTACACATAGTCACATATGCAGACGATACACAACTCGTGGTGGGACTCACCAATCAGACAATTCCTCCCTCAGCCTCTCTCCCTGCTTGAAAGAGGTAGCCAAATGGATGAACGTCCCCTTCTTGAAATTGAATGGAGAAAAAACTGAGATGATGATTCTGAGGAACCCGTCTCTACTCGATCCCAATATACTGTGGCCGGCTGACCTGGGCCCCGTTCTGGCCCCCAAGACCCAAATAAAAAGCCTGGGTGTCTGGCTGGATCGTGATCTGAATTTCAAGGTCCAGGCACGTAATGTGGCAGCCTCATGCTATGGCATCTTAAAGATGCTCCACAAAGTACTCCCACTACTCCCATTTCAGGCAAGGAAGCTCATGGTTCAGGCACTCATTCTACCACATCTGGAGTATGGGAATGCTCTTTATCCTGGGGCTCCATGCACTACCCTCACAAAACTTCAGACAGCTCAAAATTGGGCAGCCAGAATCCTTCTGGATATCCCGAAGTGTCAATCGGCAAAAGCCGCCCTGAAATCTCTTCACTGGTTAACCATTAGGGAGAGAGTTTACATGAGATGAGTCTTCTGAAGTAAGATAAACTGTAGGTCAGGTTTTAAATGTAGGACCATATGTGTTTCCTTTTATTAGGAGAGCTCAGCCCCTTGACATTAAGTGATAAGAACTTGAATGTGCTTGTTCCGCTGCGCTGTCTAACTTCTCCCTCTAAACCCAGACAACTTCTTGACAATTGGGCTAAACCTCTGCCCCTGGAAATAATAACACAGGCTGCCAAGGTGTCGGTGTGGTGAGATGCAGCGCCTAATTGGTCATACTCCACCAAAAAAGTAGAAAAAGATCCTCACAAGGATTGGCCAACCAGATCAAAACATAACGTCAAATCTTGTCTAACCTCTATCCCATTCTCTGTACCCTCATACTTCCTGTGCACCCAATGTCCTACTCAAGTGTGAGCTGGACTCTTCTGCTGTGTTGACCCCGGCAGTTCAAGAGTCTATTGCCAGGTCTGCATGAGTGCTGTCTGTTTCGAACTGCTGCAGGTAATTCTAGGCAGTTTCATTTTTTTTCAGTTGTAGTAGGACTTTTTCTCTCTCTTCTACTATCTCACCTTTTGGTGGTCTACCCACTTTCTTTCCATGTTTTACTGTTTGCTGGCCCCTATTTTCCAGTTGGTGTGATCTTCCAGCCTCCTCTTTATCTTCTTCTTTAAGCTCCTATAGCTGTACATCCTTCAGAGAGCTTGCTTCCCATTCCTTCTCCTGCCACCGGAACAAGAGATAGAATGGTTGTCACCTCTGATTGATGACTTGTTGCCCTCTCTGAAAGTCTGAGACAGGTTGGAAGAGTTGGAGTTTGTGTCCCCAAACCAGTATGTGCCTTTATTTCTAATGTGTTACGTTATCAGCTAATTCTACTTCTTATCCTCAAATAAGTGCATCATTGTTAGGATGTTGTTTTCTCTTGTTCTGGGTTGTTCCAGTCTATAGATGTAGTCTAATTTGATTGAGGTTAGTCTGTTGATTTACAGATGGAGTACAACTGTTCTTTGATGAGTTCTTGTATGTTGTCTCTTTCAGTTCATATCGGAACCCTCCAGATCCCGAAGTTAATTCTTCTGGGATGGTTCTCAAGTTCCTCTTCCTTACTTTCAAATCCACAACATTTACAAAAATAAGTGATTCATTGTACATAGAAATAGTGATGGTCAAGCTGTGTATGAACAAGATGATGTTTAGTCATCATGGGCGGGCCAGATTTAAAAAGCCCTTTTCTAGACGCAGACCATGTGATTCGCAAAATCATAGGCTTTTCCACTGCAAGCATTTACAAGTTAGAGAAGTCTTTCTGACCCAATAAAGTGTTTTTGTGACCCTTTTCAAGTTGAAAGTAGGAGGAGGCATGAAAGGGGTGTCTCTCTTGTCGACTGTGATTTGCAAATTGATGTAAAAATTGCTTACGATCTCAGTTGCCATCGTAAACCATTGACCACTTACCGTCCTGAATCTATGGTTACAAATGCTTTCCAAACAAGCCATTTGTGTGTTGCAGCTTCTCCTTTAGAAATTAGGGGGCATATATATCAAAGTCAATTTTTGCGATTCTCAAATAGCGATTGTTTGAGAATCGCTATTTGAGAATCGCCAAATGAGGTGTATTTAAAAATTCGCAAATATTTTGCAATTTCTTAGTATTCCTTAATTGTGATTAGCAAACTGCCAATTCTCAATTAAGGAATACCTTCCCATTCATTCCTATGGGCCAGGAGGCCCGTAGGAATGAATGGAAAGTCATTCTCAATTTGCGATTCGCAATTTGAGAATCGCAAATTGAGAATAATTTCAAGGGTGCAAGGGTGTCATAAGGACACCCTGATGCACCCCTAAAATGAGCATGTGTGCGCATATGGCGCACATACATGCCCTAAGGGCTTGTATGTGCTCCACATGGCACCTTGAAAAATGCCAAAAAGTGAATTTTTGAAAGAAATGGCAAATTACCACCAACTTAAAGTTGGTGGTAATTTGCGATTTCTTAAGGAGAAATCGCGCAACTTGGGTGCTTGTTACATAGCATTTAAGGAATCGCAATTTGTGATTCCTTAAATGCTTACACAAAATTAAGGAATCACAAAATTAGCGAATCCTTAATATTGCGATGCGAAAAAGCCTCATACATGGCGTTGTGCGATTTTGTATTCGCAAACGCAGTTTTTGTACGAATCCTGTTTGGAAAGCAAATTCAGATATGTAGGTCTGCTGTTCCTTGCAGTCCTCTATTCCTGCTTTCACGGTCTTTCACTGGAGGTTCCAAACTGTGTCCTTCCTAATTGGAAGGTGTGGAAATTGCACATTCCTGGTTTGCAAATTGGAATAGTACATTAGGCCCCAAACTTATATGGGGCATGAACATTTCCCCATTCTTTCCGTTTCCATTTCAAGTCTTTCTTAAGATATTTTCTTTCCACTTGATACTTGCTATGTACCTATATATTGCTGGATGCTTCTCTGCCATGGATGGACTCTTTTGGGTTGTTGCATGCTGGTCATCTATGTGTGGTCCTGGCCTACTTCCTGCATATCTGTGCAGTGGATGCCTGTGTCCTAACATGTCTTTGACACTTTGAGCCAGGTTGCTGTCTTGGTATATCATCATGTTTGTTAGTACTGGGATAAAGAAGAGGGACACGTTACTCTGAGTCCTAGTCTTCCTTGTGTTAGTCTTCCATTCACACTCCCTTTGTACTGTGGACCTCCTCTATGGCATGTTGACAGGGCTCTTGGTGTTTATTTAGCTGGTATTCTAGTATTAAGAACATGTCTTCTAAGAAATTCTTCTTGAACTTTTTTTTATGTGAAGATAGGGCCTGCTACCTTCTATGTCCACTTCTCAGTCCAGAACGGTATCTGGATAAACAGTGGAAAAGGTGGCGGACTGAAAAAAACTTCCATTCTTGGAGGGGAAAACAGAAATAGCATAAAATATCTAACAGTACACACAGATCAAGAGCAATGGCCAGAATCCTTGTAGCAAATTGAGAAAGAAATCTGAAAGCCCACTAGAGTGAGCAATCAGACAAGAGGGCAGTTGCTATTCATCAATCAGACTCACTAGTTCCCTTTTATACTCTCAGACAGAATTGACCTGGAACAGGAAACAGAGAAAGACCAGAAAGTAAAATCTTGCCTTAGTGGATCAGTAAGGTCCTAAAAGAAACAGACAATAAGGTAAGTATGTTTCCTAAAGAAATATCTGGCATGGAACATTACTAAAAAAAAAAAAGCAAAGGATCAGGATTCTCATTGGACCGGGTCTGATGTAAACTGCAGTTTTGTCTAACAAATGCAGAAAAAATGAACCCAGCTCAGCCTTCTGCACCAAATTTTAAGTATTCCTTTTTATGACAGCATTTGGTACCAGTGTGATGGTTAATTACCCATTATTGAATTTGCATTACTTGCTTGAGGAGTTTAATTCTTCTACCTTTAAGGATGTGCAAGAAAGACAAGGGGGCCACAATGCACTAGTAGGCGCTCTCTTCGTTCCCTGCCATAATAACCTCTCAGTAGGTATTCATTTCACTTGCAATAATTTTCAGTTCTGATGCCTATGGCTGGATTAGGGAACCGCCAGTTTTGTCAGACTAGCCTCAACACAGTGCATTGCAAGTAAGCCAAAGGGTGCTGGGGGGGGGTAAATATTTATCCATATGTATTACCTTTTAAAGCATAGCAAATGATGACCTTGTAGTGCACCAGGATACCCAGTCATACCCACAGACAACCTAGCAAAAAGTGAAACAGGTTGATGCATGCATGTACATCCAAGAAGGGTGAGGGTAAGAGGGGAGAACCTAGTAATTCATATGGCAGAATGCACAAAGCAGTGTTGCTGATAGTATGTAGAATATGCCAAATAGACAAATATGAAAGTTGGTGACATGACCAGTAGCCTTGCACATTTTCAAAGACAGGGATACCATTGACAGTTGCACAAAGTGGTTTCAATGAGGCATGGTCTAGGATGATGTGAGATTATGGCCAGAGCTGTTGACTTTGGAACTGGGAACCATGGGGCTGATTATGATGGCGGCCGGACTGATGTCCGCCCGCCATCATACGGTGATGGGACCACCCTCCATACGTGCGACGGTCCCACCAGCCCAATTAGGATACGCCATTAACGGTGATGGGGCCACCCTCCAGACGTGCGGCGGTCCCACCAGCCCAATTAGGATGCACCCGCCAGTATGGTGGGAGCATTCGGGCCTATTAACATTGTGGACAGTGCTGCTGGCAGCAGCACCCTTCGCAATGTGCCCTATTGAATCCATGTCTTTTAACATATTCTGCTCTAATCTCTATCATGGCAGGATTACTTATACATAGACCCCCTACCTCGCCAGCTGTACATTTGATGGACCTTTATGGCATTATTTGGGACTTAGTTTTAAGGTACCCATATTTCACAGTTTTAGGCGATTTCAACCTGCATGCAGATATGTTGAATGATCCGGCTGCTAGTAAATTGATGGACGCGCTTCTGGGGTTTAATCTCTCTCAGAAAATTCATGCAGCTACGCATAGAGGGGGGCATATGTTAGATCTTATTTTTACAGTAATGCACTGATCTGTCAAGAAAAGTGTCTCCCCAGAGCACTCAATATCAGGTCAGTTCAAATAAAGTTTAAATAAAGGTTCAAAAACATGTAAATCAATGTCAGTGTTTTTTCTTTACTTGTTCATTATTCCATGATTCTTCTCATTGTATATACATATTTAACTCATTGGCCCAATGCATTTCGGGCGGAGCCCTTCCTCGGGGGCCCTGTACAATCCTGTAACGGTGATAAGGTACAGTTTCAGAAAGCAAATCTGTCAACATATGTTCATCCACATTTAAACAATGATCAACGTATTACCACATGCAAAGGGGGTGAAAAGTCAGTGTTCATGGTTTGACAATGTGCTATTGTAGCGTTTAGAATGTACTCAAGAATCTTTGTTAAGAACGTGCAGGTATAGAAAGCGTCTGGGTGGTGACAAAAATCATCATGTTATGAAATAAAGAGCTCGTGAAATAATGCCCGTGTAGCGTTTGGAATGTGTTCAAGGGTCTTTACCGAAAACATGCAGGAATAGAAAGTGTCTAGTGGGTGGCCAAAATCGCCACGTTATAAAATAAAGTGCTCGGAAAATAATACTTAGCAAACCTGTTCCGGCGATTATGGTGGCCGTGTAAATATAAGGAAAAATCTGCAAACAAACAAACGGTAACGGACGTTTTAAAAAAACAGGTCTGAGATTAGCAACAATCTTCTGTTGAACGGTGCGTCCGTAAACGGTGCTTACCGAGTAAAATATTCAAAATCGGGTCCGGGATGGAGTCCGGTGAAAGTGGTAGCGATCGGATGTATTTCCGCGTTCTATGTGAAAAACCGGGTCGCGTGGCTCCTAAAATGTCAGAGCAGCGCTGATAGGATACGTGATAACGATGAGTGTAATTGGTTGACGCGGGGTCACGTGTCAATCACTCTGACGCAATGTGTGTGTTGACATCTCAGTGCTACGAGTTATCTCGAAAAAAAGTGATGAGAATAACGGGGTCTGTGATAAATGAATTAAACGTGTGAAAAATAACAAATAAAATAAAAGAGATTGATTGCTGTGAGTGATGCGAGGGTGTTCACATTGTGGTTAGTAAAGCGTTCACAACAATAACATTCACAACAATAGCATGGCATCAAAATTGAAATAAATAAATATATGGTCTGTCAGGAATTGTCTAATTGTGTAACTATAAATAACAACTAAATTCTAAACGTTCATTTAGTCCTCTTGGCGCTGTAGATGACAGTTTATTAATCCAAAAAAGTTCACGCCTTAATAGGTATTGATCATTGTCTCTTCCTGGGAGTAAGGGAACTATTTCTAGAATACAGAACTTCAGTTGACTTGGGTTATGTTGATGTTCGTTGAAATTTACAGCCACAGTGGATTTGTTGGATTTTAGGCGAATATTGCTGCGATGTTCTATCAACCTGGTTTTGATTTTTCTAGATGTTTTGCCCACGTATGGGAGTCCACATGGACATTTCAACATATATACAAGGTTGGTACTATCACAAGTGCCATTTACTCTTAATTTGATTTTGATTCCACTGGATGGGTGATTAACCTCATTGCCTTTGATAATGGAATTACAATTTCCACAGTTGTGACAGGCCATTGTGCCTTTGTATGATGTTAGTTGAGTAGTTGCCTTTGTATGATGTTAGTTGAGTAGTTGATCCTTTCCATAGTAGAAAAATTGTGCCGCTCCGGCATATGCCAATATTTTCATGCACCATTTTGAAACAGAGCACATCCTCAACAACCAATCATGGAGCAATAATCTCATACTGTACAAGAGGTACATAGATGATATTTTTCTACTATGGAAAGGATCAACTACTCAACTAACATCAGCGATTCAAGAACTCAATAAGGTTACTGACCGGATTCAGTTCACCTATAACTTCAATGACAAACAACTATCTTTCTTAGATGTATTAATCATCAAAGATCAAGACAAACTACTCACCACAGTATTTCAGAAATCCACAGACAAAAACAACTTATTACACTATCAGAGTTTCCATCAACCTCCATTAAAAAATCATCTTCCTTACTCTCAATTGCTACGCGTTAAACGCATTGCCTCCTCACAACAATTATATGAAGAGCAAAAAGATAACATGATAAAGAAATTTAAGGATCGGGGATACCCGGAAACCATACTGGAACCAGCTGTGGAGAGAGTAAAACAATTGAACAGACAACAACTTTTGACACCATCCACTGCAAGGGAGGAACAAAGATCAGTGTTCATTTCAAAATACTCCACAAGGAGTTACAACATTAAAAAAATCATACTAAAACATTGGCCGTTGTTGGCCCTGGAAGAGGATTTTAAGGGAATTTTTTCGCTGAACCCAAGATTTGCATATCAGAGAACAAGAAATTTAAAAGAATTGCTAAAACCGAAAGCTAAAGAACTTCCAACATCATACAAAGGCACAATGGCCTGTCACAACTGTGGAAATTGTAATTCCATTATCAAAGGCAATGAGATTAATCACCCATCCAGTGGAATCAAAATCAAATTAAGAGTAAATGGCACTTGTGATAGTACCAACCTTGTATATATGTTGAAATGTCCATGTGGACTCCCATACGTGGGAAAAACATCTAGAAAAATCAAAACCAGGTTGATAGAACATCGCAGCAATTTTCGCCTAAAATCCAACAAATCCACTGTGGCTGTACATTTCAACGAACATCAACATAACCCAAGTCAACTGAAGTTCTGTATTCTAGAAATAGTTCCCTTACTCCCAGGAAGAGACAATGATCAATACCTATTAAGGCGTGAACTTTTTTGGATTAATAAACTGTCATCTACAGCGCCAAGAGGACTAAATGAACGTTTAGAATTTAGTTGGTATTTATAGTTACACAATTAGACAATTCCTGACAGACCATATATTTATTTATTTCAATTTTGATGCCATGCTATTGTTGTGAATGTTATTGTTGTGAACGCTTTACTAACCACATTGTGAACACCCTCGCATCACTCACAGCAATCAATCTCTTTTATTGTATTTGTTATTTTTCACACGTTTAATTCATTTATCACAGACCCCGTTATTCTCATCACTTTTTTTCGAGATAACTCGTAGCACTGAGATGTCAACACACACATTGCGTCAGAGTGATTGACACGTGACCCCGCGTCAACCAATTACACTCATCATTATCACGTATCCTATCAGCGCTGCTCTGACATTTTAGGAGCCACGCGACCCGGTTTTTCACATAGAACGCGGAAATACATCCGATCGCTACCACTTTCACCGGACTCCATCACGGACCCGATTTTGAATATTTTACTCGGTAAGCACCGTTTACGGACGTACCGTTCAACAGAAGATTGTTGCTAATCTCAGACCTGTTTTTTTAAAACGTCCGTTACCGTTTGTTTGTTTGCAGATTTTTCCTTATATTTACACGGCCACCATAATCGCCGGAACAGGTTTGCTAAGTATTATTTTCCGAGCACTTTATTTTATAACGTGGCGATTTTGGCCACCCACTAGACACTTTCTATTCCTGCATGTTTTCGGTAAAGACCCTTGAACACATTCCAAACGCTACACAGGCATTATTTCACGAGCTCTTTATTTCATAACATGATGATTTTTGTCACCACCCAGACGCTTTCTATACCTGCACGTTCTTAACAAAGATTCTTGAGTACATTCTAAACGCTACAATAGCACATTGTCAAACCATGAACACTGACTTTTCACCCCCTTTGCATGTGGTAATACGTTGATCATTGTTTAAATGTGGATGAACATATGTTGACAGATTTGCTTTCTGAAACTGTACCTTATCACCGTTACAGGATTGTACAGGGCCCCCGAGGAAGGGCTCCGTCCGAAATGCATTGGGCCAATGAGTTAAATATGTATATACAATGAGAAGAATCATGGAATAATGAATAAGTAAAGAAAAAACACTGAAATTGATTTACATGTTTTTGAACCTTTATTTAAACTTTATTTGAACTGACCTGATATTGAGTGCTCTGGGGAGACACTTTTCTTGACAGATCAGTGCATTACTGTATCATACTTCACCCAAGTACAGAGGGTTCAACCCCACGGGCACCACCCACCTCTAAAGAATTTAATCATCACACTAAGGAGTGCGTACCCCGACCCCCATTTTCGGATTTGAGATCTTATTTTTAGCAATGTTTATACACTTAGTATAGATGTCCCTCGTCAAGTCACCTGGTCTGACCACTTCCTTGTCCCCTTTACATTAGTAAGGAGCCCCTCCATGGGACGTTTTCTGCCCCGAGTAAAGGAGGCTAGAAAGTGGAATAACATCCCCCCAACTAAATTCGGAAGTGAATTGGCTAAAACACCTTTTATATTAACAGGTGACCCTTGTCACGATGTTGTTGCATTGAAGACATGCGTCTCTTCTGCTCTGGATAAAATTGCCCCAGTAGAAAGGAGGCATGCGTGAGGTCACGTCCCTCCGCTCCTTGGTTTACGGATGAATTGCGTAAGGCTAAAAGTGCCTGCAAAAGACTGGAAAGGGCTTGGCGATGGAGTTATGCTCCAGAAGCTAAACTTATTTATAAGTCTGCACTTCGGTCCTTTCAGCGCGCCAAATGTCGCAACATTAAGGAGCATTATACTGTGCAGATTAAGACCTCCAACAACTCCATGAAAGAGATTTTTAAAATTGTGCAAAGTTTTACTAACCCGCAGGCTTCCCAAACTCGCATTCAACCCTCGGAATCCTTATGTAATAGCTTAGCGACTTTCTTTCATGATAAAATTACAGATATTTATGCTGCCTTCCCTCCTCCAAAAGAGCATGTCTTGGACTCTGCCGCAGCGGACCTTACCCAAGTGTGGTTATCCTTTACATTTTTTGAGAGCAATCAATCTTTGATAGATCTACATAATGTAAAATCAGGTTCTCCAGCGGACCCATGTCCGGCCAGGTTTTTGAGGATCCTGGCCTCAGGGCTGAATCCAGCGCTAAATGCTATTTGGAATCAGTCGCTGGAGACCGGTATTTATCCGGCAGACTGGAAAATAGCAGCGGTTCAGCCTATTCTAAAAAAAGAAAGTGCTGATCCCGGGTCTTGAAAAATTTTCGACCCATCTCCTTGCTCTCAGCCCCCGCAAACATTCTGGAAAAAGAGGTACAGAGGCAGCTCTCTGCTTTTTTAGATTCTAATCATTTGTTACACGGTTCTCAGTCATGTTTCGGAGCGGGTTTCAGTACGGAGACAGCTCTGCTAGAAGTTACTGAGACTCTGCCGGAAACCTTGGATCAGGGACACTGTGCAATGCTTGTGTTATTAGATCTTTCTGCAGCATTTGACACGGTGTCCCATAAAATCCTGCTGCACAGATTAGAAAGTCTGGGAGTGTCGGGCAAGGTGTTATCTTGGTTTCATACTTTTCTTGAAGGTCGGTCACAACATGTGGTTCTTCACCCTTTTTTCTCGGAAACCAAGTGGCTCTCGTGCGGAGTACCTCAGGGTTCGGCTCTAAGCCCCATTCCTTTTAATATTTATCTGGCCCCCTTAGCTGCAGTGGTGGAGAATTGTGGTTTGAAGATCATTAGTCGGTCCAAAGTATTTGAAAGCTAGAATTCAGAGGCACGTGCAATCAAGGACATTACGTTCCAATCATCAGAACTGCTGAAGTTCCCCAGATTCTGAAAAGTTAGAATGGGCGGGCGGGCTTTCTCAGTACGTGCCCCCTCGCTCTGGAACTCGATGCCTGAAGAGCTTAGGAAAATTCCTCAGGAATTGGCCTCCAGAAAAGCTCTGAAAACATGGTTGTTTTGTTTGGATTAGGCTGGTCTCCCGCTCTGTGAGGGGTCTTTCGGTCTCTGCAGTTGTGACTAGTGCCGGGACACTTCAGTTGGAGGTAGCTGTTCGCTATATAAATGACTATAATAATAAATGCCATGATGTGCATTTCCATGCACCACGTGGCAGGCACCATGCAGCGCCTGCCACCTTGTGCATGGAAATGTAGGGAGGTACCATGGGTACCCCCCCAGTGCACCCACTCCCTCCCTTCACACAGAGGGGGCCCGCAACAGGCCCCCAAACCCAATCCCCACCAGCCGTTCCATAGTGGCATCGCCACCATTTCACATCCTAATATGGTGGACGGTGCCTGCTTGGCACCGCCACCATATTAGTGGCCATTTTTCACCCGCCAGGCAATCAGTGCGATTGCCACCAGTGGAAAAGCGGCGGACGGACTTTGCATCCGCCGCAATACCCACCACCATCCTAATTTGGCAGTGGGTAAATCACATTGTGATGGTGGGAGGATTGCCATCACTGGCCTGGCGGTGGTGATCCCCCGGCCATCATAATGAGCCCCCATGTTCCAAGCCCGGCATCAGCTAAACACCCCGTGGTTCTGGGCAAATCACGTAATCTCACTGCCCCTTAAAAAATGTATGTGACCTTGTGTAATGTAACTGGCACTCATATAGGCTGTGCCAATACCCTTGGGATGAGTTTGCGCTATGTAAAACTGTAAAAAAAAGAATGATGGTACAGTGCTCAGCTGCTGCCGGGAAATAACAAATCAAATTAAAAAATCAAAGCCCGATTTTGATTCCTTGAAAGAAGCTGTACCATCAGAGAGGTTGCTGCATTCAGGCCATCCCTGGTCCCCTGTGAGAGTGAAGGTGAACGGTGATTGCCCAGACATTTTATATCACGTCATTATGTCACGTGGTTGCTCTGTAATCCTTAATACAATTCCACAATGGCTGTGGCGAGGGTACGGTAGGTCGAAGGGGTGCCAAAATCCAAATTCTTGGAATGCTCTAGGCAGAGACTCTGACCTGGGGAAATATGAGTTCCGTGACTCGGTCAGATCATCTTATAATTTGTACAAAGCACGCAACTGAACACACACAGATGTTCTACACTGTCCAATGAAAAGAGGGGTGTTGTAATTCAGCAATATAAAGGCACTGGCAGGCAGTGTTTACAGGGCCTGCCGTTTGGCGCTGCAATTTTGTCAGGATCTGTGGGCCGCAGAGAAAAACCCTGCTGTATTTCGGGTGCACTGCCAAAGCGGCTATTTTTTTGCCTAACTCACTTTATGTTAGCTTAAAAGAGAAAACTGCATTAAGGGGTGCACCCAAAGTAAAGAGCTCAGGGACTTGCCAGAAAGTATTTCAGGATTAGGGGTGGTGTTGGAGAATATAAACACAATCTTGCCGTTGTTCCTTGAGGTATCACAGAGGAGGATAGATTTGTATTGGTGGAGTGAAGTAGGTTTAGGAAGGGATGGCATCTGAAAGGGAAGATTGCTTGGAATGTAGTAAAGGTCAGAATTTTTATCCGAACACGAGACAATACTCAGAGGTATTGTGGCCAAAATTACATTTAAATTAGATTTCTTGTGCAAACAGGGTTCTTTGTCACTACCCTGTTTACTTTGTTGGAGTTTCAGCTCTATAATGCAAAAAAAAGTTTCTGCTAAAGATCCTCTGAATCCAAAAGAGCTATTATAGCATTCTAGGAGGATGAAGTGCTTTGAGGAAAGGACCGTGTGCTTGCTTGTTCTGCAGGCGATAGTAAGCTGTGCAAGCCTGCCTGGTGTTGAAGGACAGATGTTGTGACCCAGACAGGGCAGCGCTCGGCCCCTTCCCACCCAGCAGCAATTCCAGCTATCCGCCAATTATTACTTTAGTGTCACAAAATGCCCCAAAACCATGGATTACGTACTTCTTATGCTCCCCACATCCCAGGCAGCAATGACGCTTTTGCAAGTGAGTACAACCTGCTTGAGCTCCCTTTAAAAAGCCATGTGTCAGCAGGAACCCGGTGGCGAACCCATCCTGAATTTGCCCTGTTTCGCTCACCTAATCGCCCAGGAGCGTATCTGTGACTAGGTACACATACTCGCCATAGGTGCTTGTGGAGGTCTGGAGTCTGTAAAATGCATGCCCACACTATTCTCAGCTTGTTACAGGTTGACTGGTCACCATTTTGACCTCATGTGTGCAGAGCACCATCTGTCTTTCATTCCCACTGTAACATATATTGTGGAAATGAAAGACGGACAAGAGCAGTTTAGTACACTCCAACTTGGACTTTCAGAGTGTGAATGGCACTGCCCTAATGCTAGTACTGATGCCAGATACCCCAGGAGGCTTGAAAATGAGTGGTGGCCTGCTGAATTTGACAATTGGGACCAAAACATGCCACCTGTCCCCGCCCACTATTTAATAAGTTATTCATCAAACATTGGAATACAGTAGATGCAGACGCCAGACCAAATGGTAGCCAGACCTCACGAAGTGCCCCATCAGGCGTAAACAATTATGAGAGTTGCCTGGAATCTTTACTCAGTTCAACGTGGAGGTAGGCTGAGGACATATCCGGAGATGTAAACACACCACCCAAAGTCACCAGTATTTTGTTGATGTTGGGTAGAGATTGTCAATCCACCCAATTATTAGAATTTAGATCCCTCAAATCTACGTAGAGTCTTAAAGACTTGTCAGCTTAATGTGCTAGGGCTATGGGGTGCCAACCATTCAAACCCTAAAATGGATTTGATTACTCAATTTGTTTATTTCAAGTTTCAGCTCGTAACGCAAGCCTAACTGAACTTTGTGCACTTTGTGTGGCACTGCTAGTGCATTGTTCTTAAGCACTATGCGATGGTACAAACCTTTGACCTTAGTGAATTTCTCGCTGAAAACTTCAGGATATTCGTTGACTCAGTCGTCAGCCTTCAAATGAGCAACATGGCAAGAATTGGAGAGGTACCTTAACTGTTTTGCAACACAACCATCACTGACTCCTTGTCTCGATATTACCGTATCTGGATGATTGGGGTCCAAAATAATACCAAGATCATCTTGTTCATCCCAACCTAACAAATTTGCCCCATCTTTGACTATACACACAGGTGCACAGCAGGTTTCCCATCAAACTCCAAATTGTCATCAAATTTCCATAACACTTCTACTCTTTTTTCCCCCACATGCAAAAATCTTAATACGAGATTACTACAGTTAAACAACCCTCAAATTGCTAAAATCCTTTATGTTCATCAGAGTGAATGGGGAACCAGAATCCACTGTAAATGTAACATCCCTCTTATTCATAGTGATCATGCAAGATGGGGGCTTCCTTTTCCACAATTCAACTATGGATGATATTTCCACCACACCACTTTCCTCCTGGCTTGAGGCAGGTAACATAAGAACTACATAACTGTCCTCATCAGAGTCAATGACATGTTCTTGAATGATTTTGACCATATCCAGAGTAGTAGCCCTCTTACTAGAACATGCTCTCTACACATGTGTGAAGTGCCCTTTTTTGCCGCATTTGAAACAGGTTTTTGATCACCATAGAGCAGAACTTGGCATTACCCAGGTGGGACTTTTGCCACAGCGGTAGCAGGACAACTCCTGTTTGCCCCCCTTAGATGGTTTTGAAAGTAGGATCTTAGAAATACGCAAAGGACTAGCACTAGCTCTCTTTGTGGGTTGCTTATTGTGTTTTACATTGAGCTGTTTTACTTCATTAGCCTTACCACCCTTATTCATCTCTATCATGCACAATTGCCAATGCTCAATGCTTCTGGCCAGAGTTAGAGCTGTCTCTAAATCGGGGTCCTCAGTAGACTAAAGCTTCTCTTGAACTTTTTTGTTGCTGTTTTGTTCAGTCAACTGATCTCAAGTGATCTCGTCTTTAACCCCTTCCACACTCATGACGAGCTGGGCTCGTCATGGTGTAGCCTCCTCATACACTGATGACGAGCCCAGCTCGTCATAAAACAATGAAAATAGCAATTTCCCAGCACAGGAGGGGAATTGCCTTAGCAGCCATGGAGTTAAGATCCCTATGACACAGCAAGAATTCCAAGGGGGGGTACAAAATTGTCAATTGATTCCCCTGGAATCTGAGAAAATTGAAGAAACGTATGATGCTCTAATACTATATTTCATTCAAAGTCTTCATGATAGACGTGTAATCATCAAACACCATAGTGGAATCCCCGTCTTCTCCAGTGCCCATGAGGACATTAACTGCTTACAAAGACAAAGTTTTTAGTATGCACCTTCCTACGGAACCCAAATTGTATATTAGAAGAGACTTTTTCTTTTTTGAGTGGAAGCTATCCCTAGTAATCGCTTCTAAATATACCTCAAAGGTCTCCTTCCACTGTTGCCAATTCAAAAAAGAAGTGCCAGATACTTGAAGGAAAAGTGGTGATGCTAATATTCTCTCCATGAGGTGACCATATGTGGCCATATGTGGGTGACTTGCTGTCACTCCACACATAAATGACACACAATTTCTAATCAGATAAAAGCCAATTTAATGCAAAAGGGGAACTCACCATATGGAATTAAGTGTACATTAAGGAGTGCCTGTCACCGGTTGTTGATGCAGGCCCCTGCCTACATTTTGGCAACTATACCTAAAGGTATGCCTATCACCGACGTAGTGTAGGTCTTGTATATTTGATGTATGTCTTTTAAATTGAAGAAAAATTTAGATAAGCCAGTCATTGAAATTCCTGCAAGCTTCTTCCCATGTAACTCATTGAAACTCACAATATCTGCCCTAAATCCAAGATGGCCACCACATTGCAAGCATGTATTTCTTCAGGAATTTGGGCATGTATTAGAGGTTAAACAACTCCCTTAAATGTCTGCCAGGTAAATAATAGTATCAGAAGGCAGTGAGGCTCGTGGTGATGACGCGTGGTGTGTTTCTACAGTCAATAGGGCACAATCCTGTCTCGAGGTCCCATGCTGCACTCACCTTAAGGGCCACAAGATCAGTGAAAACGGCCAATTAATGTGTAGGAACTGGCACCGGCCGCAACACTTGAAAGCTGCCTAGACACAGGAAAGTACCTCCAGGCTGGAAAGCCTCACTGAGAGACCCAGAAAAGCAGATCTGGGCTTGAAAGCGGCACTGAGATGAAGGCCGGCTAGTCGATGAGGGCGCAGAGAAGGAATGGTGCATCAGAACTAGAAATCATCACCAGTGAAAGGAAGACAAGAGGCCCACAACACACTGGAAGGAGCTCTCTTTATTCCCTCTTCCAGCTCTGACGTCTCTGCAACAACTGTTACAAGAATCCCTTGGTGGAACCCACCCTTAGTTCCACACAGGGAACACATAGCACATTTCCACCCCGCATTCCAAACCTCCCCAGCTAAGCTTAACAGGATGGTATATTTTTTCTGAGAAAAGTGTTCAATTTTGAGTTGAAGCCCATTTCATCTTTAGTGGGTTGGACAGATGGTTGATAAAATTAACTTATTCCATCTTTGAATTGATGAGATTCTGATTTATTGAGCTATATTGCAACTCTAGCAATAATACTACTTTTAGTAAAATGTTTTGGAAGAACCTCTGCAGCTGTATCATGATGGGCCGAGCACCTGGTTTTATTTGCATGCTTGGTGTCTAAACTTCAAACACAGACCTTAGAATTTCTCTGTATCAATGCACACATTTTAGTCAGAACAACACAGAAACAGAAAGACTCAGTCTGCGCACTGTATACGACTTGTTCTGATTAAAGTTCATGCATTGACTCATAGAAATTCTGAGTGCTATGTTTAAACTGAAGACACCCTAAGCTCAAAAAAACAAGTGCTTGGCACATCATGATATGGCCCCTTATTTACAAAGATTTAAAAACTAAACCTCAATGCAGTTCCTTAAGGGTTCCCTAAACTAAATTGAAAGTGTCTTAAGTTCCTCACTTCGAAGGGCTCTTACTTTCTTATTCTGAATCAGCCAACTTTGTAGCTTCTAGTTGGGTAAAGGCCTTTATAATCTTTCAGAATGATTATTTCGGACATAATAAAAAAATATAGAAACCTTTACTGTGTACTATGTATAAATGAATATTGAAACTCAAGAGAACTCCTAGTGATTTTGTGTGGAAGGAGATAGTTCACAGGTTCAACTGGAAAAACCTAGCACCAATATGTGCTCAGGAAATAAGTGTAAAAATAGTCTGAGTCTGAGCTTCCGTTAGGAGTAACAAAAAGACTCCCTGTTACCATCAATAGAAGCTCAAACTATTGTTAAACTTGCTAATCTTTAAATACGCATATTTTCACTCTACTTGGATACCGAGATACCACATCGATTTTGTGAGTATCAACAGTATTCTTCAATCTGTGATATTATTCCTGGCTTTTTGAAGTTTACTATATAATCCATTATCCTCCCATAGTCCCCAATTAATCTGTCTAGCAGCTTCACACTCACTGGCTAAGCCACACCTAAATATTTTGAATGCCAATCATGCCAGCTCTCACTTACTGCATTACTCACAGCCTTGTTCTAATTTGCAAGACTCCAGAGTCCACCAAAACTTCAGTAAAGAAATATCAGATCTTCTTTTCACTGCTTCTATTCAGCATTCCCACCTCTTCTTCTTTCGCAGTAACTCCTGAACCAAGATGGTAAACAAACCCCCTGACACACTCCTCAAGCCTCAGGACAAGAAGCAACATATTATCAAACCCGGCAACTTTAACCTCACTCTTAATCCATTTCACCAGCCATCATACCACTCCCAGGCGTCTCATACCCAAACAAAAGTAGGAAAACAAATCTACTGTTCCTTCAGACTTCCCCATGGACACCCTTCAAAGTTAATTTATCAACCTCATAAACACACACCAGCCCTCATCAGATGTCATAACACTACTCAACAAATGCCACAAAACCCTGAATGTCAAACCTGGACCTCAGAGCATCATTGAAACAAAGTTATCAAAAACAAAAATCCTCCTCACCCAAGATAACCTAGAACTCCCAGAAAAACACACGATATGAAGAGAACAAAAAAAGGCTACTATCCAGTGCCCTCAACAAACTCGTCTAACTTAAAACCCTCAAATCCTTCAGTAGTTCATCCAGAGCCCTCTGCTACAAGTTCACTATCAGCAAAGTAAGTGAAAAAAGCTAATCTTTTTTTGAACTTTCTTCAAACTGTCAATCACTGCATCAGCCCACTCCCAAACTCTATCTCACTATCAATGAACAAGTGCAAAGTAAAATACTTCTACTCTGAATTAAAAACACAAAAGCTGATCCCAAGTCAATGACCCACAATAGACCTCAGTATCACCTACAACTGTGCAATGCTGTATTCTCAAGTGGACAGACTCCAACCTCCTTTCGCATGACAATCCTCAACACGTTTAAGTCCATCTACTACAAGGCTGACATTCTGCAATCATCATGGAATCCCTAAATCCCTTTATGTAGATGCATTAAACCCCCCTTAACATGGCCAAACCATCCCTTAGTGTGTAGAGATGAGGTGGAGACCACCCTGAAATTTAAAGATTTATTCTAGAACTGAGGAACCATGACCAGCTCAAATCCTTCTTCATAGCTGTCCAGAATCAACTGAGATAGCAGACGACAAGGATTCCATGATGAGAACTCTACTGGAGTGTGGAATGTAGAGCAGAACTTAACAAGCAATAACAAAGGAAAAAGATCTAAACGATTGCACATCGGTACACCTAAGCATGGAACTTGTGGTAGGCGAAATTGGTGGAATTTGACTCAAAAATGGATGTGAGGACGCATTTTGCACTAAGAAATAGCACTACCAAATACCAATGTTTACAGTGCATACCCCTCGGCACACTTGCATACTCAGTTTATATAAGTCATATATAGTCTGAGTATGTAAGGGTGCCAAGAGGTATGCACAGCAGTGAAGTCAGTGATTTTTAAACAGGGCTGGAAGAGTGAGCTGCCCCTCTTTGTTTAAAAATCCCTGCAGATTAAAGTTTAATCTGCAGTGGTTTTAAAATATAGAGAGGCTGCTCCCTCTTCCAGCCCAGTTTAAAAGCTAATACAGTGTGAATAATTTCGCTGGTGGAGTTGTGGAATTTATTAGTAATTCCGCATTACAAGTGTAACATGGAATAACTACATTCCTCCAATTCTGCCCACCTCTACACCGAACCTCACCAGATGACAAAAACACAGTATAGATTTCCTTTGCTGAAAAACTTCAGTGTGGATCTAATGATCATTACTAACGGGTCATCACCATATTTGTTTGATTGGAACAATCATATTGAATGCTTCTCAACCAACCAATGGATCATATCATCAAGACTAACTGACTGCAAAGTAACTAGTCAGGCTTGCAATGCAGATTCTGCAGAGCTGTCCTCCACACTAAAGACAATAATTCCCTCTGCCTCCTGAACCTCCTGAACCTTCTCAACCTCTCAGATGCCATTAACAGTCAACCTCAAGCATTGATCCACATTATTAAACCATGCGTGGGTTTTGCCAAGATAGGCCGGTAGTGATTCACCTCTTACCTCACCAGCAGCTTTAAGGAAGTCCGAATGGCCACAGAGGTTGCCGGTCTCCTGAAAAATGTACCAATGATCCATCCTCTCCCCTTTTACTTTCAGCCTTTACATGGCAGCACATGCTCTACAAATTGTTAATAATATCAGGATTCATCAAGACACTGCTAATGCAGAACTCTACCTCTAAGTCATTTAATGGACAGCACTCAGTGACACGAGTTTATTCATCTAACTCATCCTGACAAAGACAGGATATTCCTCTTATTCTCCAGCAGTAATTAACTACTTGTCATCCAAGTGTGGGTAGCAGACTTGAACCTCAACAGCTTAACCCATCAGATGACAGTGAACAGAAAATCACTTGACCTCTTCTTCAAAGAATGCATTAGTAAGAAAACCAAGTTTGCAAAAGTACCAAGTCCCAATCCTGAAAAAAAGGGAAACTTCTCCTAGATGATATGAACTTCAGGCCAACTCATTGGTCCTTTTTCATCTGTATGGAGTCTGGGGTTTTCAGTGGCCTCTCCAACTACGACCTGGCACCCTTGAATGGTATTCTACAAAAGATAGCTTGACCCATCAAGGAGCTGAAGAAATTTGCACATGTTACCCACACTGAAGTACTGCACCTGCTCCCTCTCTTCTGGACTTCCACGTTCAAGACCAGCTCCATCACCCAAAAAGACATCACAATTAAAACAAACCTGGCTGAGAAACTAGCCATCATAGCTGTACAGTAACATACTAGAAACCAAGACATCACCAGACTCAAAACAAGGAAGTGGTGAAAAGAAGAAGACCAGAAAGCAAGGTTTCTCATTCTGAGTGCACAGGATTGGGAACAGCATCTGTTTCAACATCAGAATCACTCTGTAGTCCAGCAATTTAGGAAGAAGTTGAAGATACACCTCTTCGCCGAATATTGCATTACAATTCACTTAGTAGACACCTTCCATCTCTCTTCTCCTAATAAAATGTTATTTGAGATATCACACACATGGTCAGCCCTCAGTTTCTTACCAGCTAGGTTGGCAGTATATATGTACCCACAGATATATCATCAGAAGAATGCATATATGTGTGTGTGTATGTATATATATGTGTGTGTATATACCTGGCAGTCCCCAATAGGTAGTTATAGCTAGGACCATATTTTCATAGGAAAAGCTTTTTTTGACTTGGCTGTCTCTTTGATGCCATTTGATGAAGCTTCACGACATTTTCTTTAAAAAAAAGTGCCCCATGGAATCTTGTTGTGCATTGAAAGTATCAGGTTGGTCTGTCAAGCGGGGGAAAAAGAAAAAGGGGAAGGTCAAAAAAGTGAATTTCCCATGTTAATTCCCTTAGACACGCCTGCCGCCAAAATTGCTAGACTGAATTACACCAAATTTGGCAAATTTATGTTAAGCACATCACACTTTAAGTTATTTGGTGTAAATCTGTTCAGTAGTTGTTGAGAAAATGAAGGAAATCCAATTTTTTTTATCTGAGAGCGCAAAGACTTGGCGAATAATAACGAGCTTGTGCAGAGATCTGCATAGTTCTGATTGTCTGCCAACTCTTCAACCAGGAAGTGCCGACAGCCATCTTGGGACTAAGCTTCATCAGTGATGTCACTGACCATGTCATGAGTGATGTGATATGTGAGGTCCTAAGCAGTGCATTGTGGGGGCGTAAGTTGTGGTTAGCTCCGGCAACTACAACAGCTGATTTTTTATGGTTTTGTACAAGTGAAATCTAAGCTTATATATAATGTCCCTGTAACCTTTGTTTTTTTCAGTGAATTTTTGAGCATTTTTTAAATTCTATTTCCTAACTATAACGTCCCTGTAACCTTTGTACACATATATATGTTACAGCTCAGTGGCCATTGCCACTGTGTAGTTACAGATAGAACAGAGTTTTCATAGGGAATGGATTTTTTTGTTTTTACTAATAAGTTCGGCACCATTTGACGCATCTTTTCCGGAAAGTTTCAGGGTGGTCCATCAAGCGGGAACCGTGAAAAAAAATTCCCATGCAATTTTCCATTGGAACTTTAAACTGCACTAAATCCTAAATGACTAAATTGAATTACACCAGATTTGTCCAAAAGGTAGATTCTTAACCAGAAAGTGTACTTTTTATGATTTGATGTCAAGTACAATGGGAATTTCATCCTTGGCAAACCAGGTATGGATGAATTTACAATAATATTTGACAAGAGAGAGTACCTGGTTTATGTATTTCACCGCTATTTATTTTATGCAGAGACATAACAATGACCGTTAGTTTCATATGTTCAGTGTATATGATTTACATTTTTTTTCACACAGCAGTTACTAAAAGTAAACATTAATTTCAAGTCTGAGATACAATACAACTCACATCCACCAAAGGCTGTATTGGTAAAGTAAGTAGCTTTACTTCAATTCCACCAAAGATTGGCACCAGTTGGATAATCAGCTTTTTTGTGGCATTCTCAGTGGCAAAGAAAGGCAAAACAGTGTAGAAAATGACTTTGTCTATATGAATAATCCTCTATATTAAGGTCCGCTATGCACTGTCTAAGAAGCAGCCCCCACAAGGACTGAGAGGCCGTTCTAACAGGGCCAAGACTACAACCACACAGCTTTGGCACAAAACATGCATGTCCTTGCCATCTGTCAGGCTGTGATGTGGGTGTCATTCAGAAAGTACTACTGTCTTGACAGCCAGGTCCATTGGGCAAGGCCTTACACATACTCTGCCACAAAGAACTTGTTGATCTGAGTGATTCCATATGTCCACCACTTTAGGAGGTATTGCTTTGGTATCTATTCTGAAGATGAGGATTCTGTGATTAGAAGTACTCATCAGAAGTCTGACTTACTTGCCTTTAGTAACTCTCTTTTTGGTGGATACTCTATCTAACCCCAGATTCCCCACTGCCCTCTCACCATTCTGTTCAGTGGAATGGTTTCTTTTCCAATCTAAAAGGTCTCAATTTGGAATCTGTAATCTGGTACCTTTGATTATTGCTGGGCTCTTTGTCTGAGGGTGCAGACGGAGCCAAGAAAGAAACTGACATCAGCACGTAAAGGGGGTGGTGATATGCAGTTCCAATCGTCACTTCAGGGGAAAAAGAAAGTCAGCTCGGAGCTGCACAATGACTGCTACCTTTGTGTATGACCAATACTGTTTTAGATTCTCTGAATCCAGTTTGGCACCTGGGGACATTCTAATGGTTAGGAATTTGCGGTTCAATGGAGTATTCACCAGTTATTCTGAACGTTAGGAATCTTTGGATTGATAGAGTATCCACCAGTGTGAACTGAAGGTAAATAACTTGTTCATTACACTACAACTGAAATGTATGGCTGTAGTAGTGTTGGTGCACACCTGTACCAATTTAGGGGTTATGAAGGAGTTTATCAATGTTTTACTGTGTGAGCAGCGGAGGGGTGAGGAGGGTGCAAGCAGCCACTCCCATGGAAGGATTGGAAGCGCCTTCCAAAATGTGAAATGTAATTGCGTGCACACCCAAATGAAGCACCAAATCATCTTATCAATCCATCAAATCTGACCTTTTCAGTTTATCAAATCTTATTTTTATTTCTGTTTTCAGGTGTAACATGTTCCAGCCAACCAATATGTGCTCCATCAAATGGGGGTCGCCCAATGACTCCATCTGGGATCATGTTACACAATTTCATTGTTCATTTTGAGGATTTTAGGTCCAATCACATGAATTAAAACGTTTGGTGCTACATATGTGGTATTTTGCAAATAATACTCCATAGCAAATCCAGAGCTGTTATTGATCCAGCCATTTCACCTTCCTTTGGCACAGCCTATCTAATCATTTTAGCTGTTTTTATTCACTTACATTGATGATTTGTTTATTTTGCCAATACCTGAGATGTATTTGATCTCGTAATATTCAATATTAAGTCGCTGTTTCTGTTATAGTCGTATATCATGTTTTAACTCTATAGTTAGGACATGTAGTCCTGCACACTACATGCAAACCACATGAGCCCTGCATTTTCTATTGCAGTAAAAACATTTGCTGAAGATTGTCTCTGAAAAATAGGCAGCTGCCAAGCTGTAGTGGAGGGATGTAGGTCAGGAATGGCAAAATGCTGCTGTATATCAGTTTATTAACTGCCACTTCTCACGAGACACCCACATCAATACTGTTCATTTTTAGATTTGGGGGTGGGTGATATTCATTTCAGTGATGTGGAAGGAGGGAAAGATTTTCAAATATTGTCATCACCTTAACTCCGTAGTTGAAAGCAATTCAGGGATTTATTGATTTGTGAACATCCTTTTCAGATACTTTTTGGATCTTTGCTGAAGCTCAAGTCTGTCATTCGACAGTAAGCCCTATAGATATCTATGCATATGTTTAAACTTGGTATGTTTATGTTACATTTTACCTTATGTTATGTTAGGCAGATTTGTAGAGTTCAGTACCACCCAGGAGGGTATCATGGCACTGAGCAGGTTTGAGTCTAGCCAAACCTACACCATAATGGGATTACATGAAAAGCCAGGTCATCAGCTTCTGTATGCTTGGGATGTCCAGAGGAGTGGAGATGTCTGGAAGGTTTGTGAAAGCAGATACGATTGTTGAGGTATGCTGGGCCAGTGATATGTAGCACCTTGAAAGTGTGGTTGAGGGGTTTGAAATGTGCTCGTTCGTGTATGGGGACCTCGTCAAGTTCTCTCAGGTGTTGTGTGATATGAGTGTGACATTGGAGGTTGAACGTGATTCTGCCTGCTGAGTTCTGAATTGTCTGCAGCCTTCTGGTGATTTATTTTTCTGATCCTGGCCTAGAGGGCGTTCCTGTCCTCCGGCTTGCTTGTGACGAGGGCATAATACAGGTTTGGAGCAGGTAGTCATTTCTTCTGGGGTAATGTGTCATAACTGCACTTAGGTAGGTGCAGATTCAGAATCGTCTCAAGATGCTTCTAAATAAAATTGTAAACCACGTCAACATAAACATGCGTATTTACCCCTAACACAACCACTCCTGTTTTTACTTTCAGTGAAGACGTACTTTCTCTACATCACCACACACAAGTCCTCTAAGTCTGAGACAGATGCAGACATTCACATGACCCTGCGTGGCACGTTTGGAGACACTGGGCGAAGGCGACTTTCTCTGCAAGGGGAAAGGTTTTTTCAGAAAGGAAAGGTATAGCCTTTTTTTCTAGCAATTGCTAAATGTCATTATTTGTCACAATGTTACTGGTTGTTTTTATGCGCAATATCTTAAAAAAGGTTGCTGGTTTTTGCGCTGAAGCTCCCTTTAAGTTGTTTACCGAAACCATTAACTAACAAGGCCTATGATTTCCACCAAACTACATCATCTACATAGCGTCAATTGTTCTGGAGACCTATTTTTTCCTTGTTTATAATTTGCTGCATTTAAACTTTTGTCCAGTTTACATTAATGGATGGCCTGATATAATTTTGAGAATTTTCTCCATGCATAATTTGTGTATTTCTCATGAGATTTACAGTTTTTACACATGAGTGGTCCTCTTGGCTAAACAGGTGTGATAGGCAGCATCAGCTGCCACTAGTGGGCGCCAGAGCGCTGCCCACATCGTTTTTCTTCAAGTTATGTGGATGGTAAACGCAGAAAGCAATTACCATCCACATAAGTTTTTTTCGAAAAAAGTACTACCTACTAATATAGAAATGTGCCTTAACGTTAAAAATAGAAATGCGTAATAAAATAGACATTAGGAAAATGTGACTTTATTAAACGTGCAAAAGTGAAAATGCTGCTTATTTCTGCAGAGAACTCATTTCTATCATTCTCACACTGCTAGGTCTCACTATTTTTTTCTTCTCTATCTCTTCAAGACTATAAATGCTTTTCGCAAAAGATGAATTAATGTTTTAACTGAATTGTAGAACCTGACCTCTTTATGAAATGTGCTGTTTCCTGAATATTTTTTTTATCTTTTCCTCAAACAATATGATTTTGTTGTATTTAGATTGTTTCCTCTGCCACAAATTCATAATGAACAGGCGTATTAATGAAAGAATATACTTTCTGCAAGTTTTGTTATGTGACTAAGACATACCAGATTTAAATGGTTCATTTCATAAATCAGCTCATTGTTACACAATGGAACACTAAGGGGCAGATTTATGATGCCCTTGCGCCGCATTGCGTCACTTTATTTGACGTCACGTTGTAAAGCCCTGCGCCATAAGGAGGCGTTCCTGCGCAGGGGGGGCGTTCCTGCGCAGGAACGCCTCCTGAAAGTGGCTGAGTGAAATCTATGAGATTTAACTCAGTCACTTTCTGGCCAATGCTGCATCAAAACCCTGCGCCTGCTTGAAGCAGGCGTAGGTCTTGATGCAGCATTGTGTAGATGGGGCACCCCCGAGCCTTGCTGGAGCTGCGTCGCGCTTGTGACGCAACTCCAGCAATGCGCCACATTTCCGGCACAGATGCGTCACGCATCTGTGCCGTTTTTGCACCATGGTGCGCCGCATTATAAATGCGGCGCACCATGGGTGTCGTAGCTGTGGCGCACGTTAACTGGCGCATCCCTCGGGATGCGCCAGTTAACATAAATCTGCCCCTAAGTATCTAACAGAGTATTATTTCAGAAAGGTTCTCATGAGAACCATCGTGGATGTATCTTTTTGTAATAAGCTGAGCCACATCTGAGTAACTTCATATCGACATAGACGTGTACTGCTGTAATCGAGGATGAAGATGACAGTCCATCGAAAGATCTTCCTCCATTGGATGTTGATGACATATTCGGCTGTTTCTGCAACATGTTTAGTGGCTTTTCTATATAGTATGTGTTCCTAGCTTAAGAGTCAAGGCATTCTATGCACACCTACCCTCCAATCCCCTTCGGACTTTATGGTGCTAGCTCGAATTACCATAAGCTATTGCTAACAGTGATTTTCTTCGATTATTCTTGCTCTAAGTTAGGTGACTTTCTATCCCTATGACAATCATAGGTACTACTGTGGTTCATTCCTTCTACCTGTCTTAATGGTTTTACTGCAGCTGTTTGAAGAACTTGGCAGACCCTTTATGGGGAGTTCCACGTTTTTTTAGTTAGCTGACTTTTCTACAGAATGTACTTGCTCTTTTCCTCAGGGAGCTTGACATAGGTTCTCATTAGGTTAGGTCCTTTAGTTTAGAAAAAGGACTACATTCTGAATGGAACACGCTGTTATTTTCTATGCTTGTTCTACCCAAACTTATTTTTGGAAATGTCTGTATTTCAATCAATCAATCAGTGACACTTATAAAGCGCGCTACATACCCGTAGGGTCTCAAGGCTCGGGGGGGGGGGGGGGGGTGCCGCTACTGCTCGAACAGCCAGGTCTTCAGCTTCTTCCTGAAGGAGAGGTGGTCTTGGGTCAGGCGCAGGTCGGTCGGGAGGGAGTTCCAGGTCTTGGCGGCCAGGTAGGAGAAGGACCTTCCTCCTGTCGTCGCTCTTCGGATGCGGGGGACGGCGGCGAGGGCGTGGTTGGCTGATCGGAGGTGGCGTTTGGGAGCGTAGAAGTTCACTCGGCTGTTGAGGTAGCTCGGGCCTTGGTCGTGTAGGGCTTTGTGTGCGTGGGTGAGGAGGCGGAAGGTGATTCTTTTGTTGACGGGGAGCCAGTGAAGGTCTCTCAGATGTCCGGAGATGTGGCTGGTTCGTGGGATGTCGAGGATGAGTCTGGCTGAGGCGTTCTGGATCCGCTGGAGTCTCCTCTGGAGCTTGGCGGTGGTGCCGGCGTAGAGGGCGTTGCCGTAGTCCAGCCGGCTGGTGACGAGGGCCTGGGTGACGGTCTTTCTGGTCTCGGTGGGGATCCACCAGAAGATCTTCCGTAGCATGCGTAGGATGTTGAAGCACGCCGAGGAGACGTTGTTGACTTGCCTGGTCATGGAGAGGGAGGAGTCCAGGATGACGCCCAGGTTTCGTGCATGGTCTGTCGGCTTGGGTGCGGTGCCCAGGGCGGGAGGCCACCAGGAGTTGTCCCAGGCGGAGGGTGAGGAGCCCAGGATGAGGACCTCCGTCTTGTCCGAGTTCAGTTTCAGGCGGCTGGTCGTCATCCACTCGGCTACCTCTTTCATCCCTTCGTGCAAGTTGGCTCTGGCGGCGGCGGGGTCGTTGGTCAGGGAGAGGATCAGCTGGGTGTCGTCGGCGTAGGAGATTATGCTGAGGTTGTGTTTGCGTACGATGGCCGCGAGGGGGCTCATGTAGACGTTGAAGAGGGTGGGGCTCAGAGACGATCCTTGGGGGACGCCGCAGATGACTTCGGAGGCCTCTGACTTGTAAGGTGGTAGACGGACTCTCTGTGTTCTTCCGTCGAGGAAGGAGGTGATCCATTCCAGCGCCTTGTCCTGGATGCCGATGTTGCTGAGGCGCCGTACTAGGGTGCGGTGGCAGACCGTGTCGAATGCCGCGGAGAGGTCTAGGAGGATGAGGGCCGCTGTTTCCCCATTGTCCATCAGGGCTCGGATGTCATCGGTGGCGGCGATGAGGGCGGTCTCGGTGCTGTGGTTGGCTCGGAAGCCGCACTGTGAGGGGTCGAGGGATCCGTTCGTCTCGAGGAAGGCGGCCATCTGCTTGTTGACGGTCTTCTCGATGACTTTGGCTGGAAACGGGAGGAGCGAGATGGGGCGGTAATTCTTGAGTTCGGTGGGGTCCGCTGTGGTTTTCTTGAGTAGAGCGCTGAGTTCGGCGTGCTTCCAGCTCTCGGGGAAGGTGGCGGTGTCGAAATTTGGATCAATTTGACTAATACGAATAAAAAGAACAAAAATACCAGCTAATTTCTTAAAGGGAAGATAAACCTTTGAAACTTCACTCAACCTCTCTTTATTTACTGAGCATCAAATGCTAATAATGATGACTATTTTGTGTGTGTGATGCTCCATTCTAATAGGGTGGCAACGATTGACCGGCTTAGGAAGGCGTGGAAATTCCAGGCTCTCTAAGTAAGTTTTAAGGTACTGTTACTTGTGGAAATGTTAATCCGATTTCCGTACTCGCAATTCCAGGCATATGGCTCGAGGTCACAGTGTCATGAGACTCTGTGACCTCGAGCCACATACATGCTGTTAACAGATACTCTTCTTTAGCATGCACATAGTATCAGTTTATAGCACGTATTTATATCGGAGGCTGAGAGGGCACTCTTGGCACTCTCAAGCCTCACATCCTGGACTGGAACAGCAGCAGCACACCCTGTTGCGGGCCAGCCAGTGTGTTCCACAAACAGGATTTGCAGATAAGTGAGACCTGGGGCATGGAGGCCTTCCATTATGCCTGCCAGATCTGTGGATCGTTTTTATTGTTTTTGAAACAATAAAAGTAAACAGCAGGCTTGCACAGCAGAGCACACACCCAGAACTCCCGGATTTGAAAGTGCTCCCTTTGTGTGTTTTTATCATGCGGGAGCATTTCACTTTAGTACATCAGTTTATATCACTGTATTGAGAGGCATTTATTAATACTGTTAATAAATGCCTTTTATTATGTTGATATAAACTGCACTAAACTGAAATGCTCCTGCATGGTAAAAGGGTACAAGGGCACTTTTAAATATGTGAATTCAGGATGTGTGCATCCTAAAATGACTTATTTAAAAGTGCTCTAGCCTCTTGTATGCTTTTAAAATACAGGTGTGTTTCACTTCAGTATATTAGTTTCTGACTCCATATTGGTGCATTTATTAACAGTTTTAAAAAATCCCTCTCAATATAGTGATATAAACTGATGTACTATAGTGAAATGCTCCCGCATGTTAAAGTATGTATACAAGAGCTGCCCCAGCCCATTCCATCAGCTGTCACTGGTGAGAGGTTTGTCTATGCTTAGGCATGTGAGGTACCAGTTCGTGTGTTTTCCATAGATTCTAAAGTCATTCTTTGCTCATTGCTACTGCAGCACATGTGGCTGCATTCCACATCCTCCTTTGCAATTCCTTTAAGATATGTTCTGGTTGAACAAAGTCTCCTGTGAGCGGAAATTACGTGATCAGTGTGAGTCTGCAGCCAGCAGAAGGTGTACTTGATATGCATGGCCCAATATTTCGGCTTTAAATGATATGGCTCTTCTGTAAAAAAAAAAATATATATACATATGCTTCCCCTAATTACATGCTTTGCACTGGTGGTTGAGTACATTTCCACAATGACTAGCATTTACTCTGACCGACAAAATGACATTTGCAGTAATCAAACAGTGCAAGAGCAACATTTGCCTAGAGTGCAATTCACACTTTCCACATTCCAGTCAATTAAATTGCCAATGCTAAACTACTGGTCACCAGCGCAATTAATGCAACGTACATAGATGCTCTTACCTTTGGCACCATTAGTGTGGACTCACAGCTGCTGTGTTTAAATATCTCTTCACCAATATCCAGGGGGAGGATTGGTAAAAGTCATGAGGATGTTGTTTCATTACATTTTGCTTATTGTTAGAACTGGGGGTCTCTAGTTGGCAGAGTAGGTACCACTGTCCAAATAGGGACCCTTGCTTCTAGTCAGGGCAAGGAGATAACCCTCTGAGATAACCCCTGCTCACCCTCTAGGTAGCTTGGCACGAGCAGTCTAGGCTCACCAGAGGCAATGCGTAAAGTATTTGTACCAACACTCACAGTAACACAGTAAAAACACCACAAACTGATTCCACAACAGTTTATGAAAATAAAGGTATTTATTCTAAACTACACAAGACCAAAACGACAAAAATCCAACATACACATTTCAAGAATATGGTTTCAAAAGAGTTCTTAAGGTTGCAATAGAAATTCTTCAGGTTGCGTTAAAATAATCTACAGATGCGTGAAAAGTTCACAGTTGCGTCACGTTTACTCACAGTACCTTTAGTTGCGACAAAGTTCCACAAGCAGAAGCTGGTGCGGTGGAAAACAAGCGATGCGTCACTCCTGAGACCCTGGGGAGGCGATGCGACAGCCCCGCTGCAGCAGCGGGCGTGTTGCGACGAATCCGGTCTGTATGGGGAGGAAGGCCACTTGTATGGATTCCGGTGCGTAGGTTCTGTAGGAACTTTGTTCTCGCAAAGGCACGATGCGACGATCTCGTAGGGGCTGCGACGATCTCCGGGGCGACGATGCACGGTCCAGCGGGGATCCTCTCTCTCGCAGCTCCTCGATGCGTTGGTTCTGCAACGATGCTCGCAGCGACGTGATGCGGTCCGCAAGCAAGCGGTGCGGCGATCTCACCCAGCGACGACAGGCTCTGCGACGACACTCGCAGCGATGTTCTGCTTCCCGCACCGATCAGGTGCGTCCCGCAAACGAAGGATGCGACGGCTCTGGCAGCGGCGTCAGGCGCTGCGACGATCTCGACCTTCGTAGCGGCAGGAAACTTCTCGCACTGTCGGGGATGCGCTCCGCAAGCGAGCGATGCAACACTTTTCAATTGCAAAAGTCTCTCAAGTTTAGTTTCAAGCTTCCCAGCATAGGTACAACTTCCAGAGGCCCCACAACTGGATCAAGCACTCTAGGAAGGACAGAACTCTCTCAGCAGAGTTCAGGGAAGTTGGGGGTGAAGTCCTTTTGTTCCTGGGACTTCAGAACAGGGAGCCAGGTCTTCTCAGGCCCTTGGAGATTCCTTCAAGACAGGGGACACAGCACACAGCAAAGTCCTTCCCCTCTCCTTGGCAGCAAAGCAACAGCAGGTCAGTCCAGCAGAGCAACAGCAGGACAGTCTTCCTTCTTCAGAGTCAGCTTTCTCCTTGGCAGAGGTTCCTTTCTGATTCCAAGATGACCGAATTTTCTGTTGTCAGGGGTCCTGTACTTATACTCCTAAAGTCTTTGTTCTCTTAGTGCATGTGGGCCCTGAGCCCGGTCTGAACCAGTTCTGGGTGGATCCTGAGTACTTTGTTTTGCTGGCTGCTTCTTTCCTTTCAGAGTGAGGGGCAGGGTCGTCAGCCGCCCAGCAGGAGGTGGAGCCAGCATTGTGGCAGGCAGGCACAGCCCTATTCAGGCCCAGGTGCTAACTCCTCCCACCACTCAGGTTGCAAATGCAGTCATTCAGCCTAGGGCTGACTCAGCCAGCCTCCTGGGGAATCCCCAGCCCCTGTCACTCACAAACCAGACAGTCAATACACAAACAGGCCAAGGCACACAGAAGGGTCAGACAAGAGAACAGCAACTTTCTAAAAGTGCTGTTCTCAAACACAGGATTTAAAAACAATCTTTCTTAAAAGATGTGTTATTAAATTCTGAGTTCAGGGATACTAGATACTTATGTCCTATCTTGTTCCTATGGGAAGAAATGCTGGAAGCCACTGTAGCCAGCATCCCCCATGTTAACCAATGGAGCAAGATAGCCTTACAATAGTGAAAAACGAAAATGGCTGTAATTCACTACCAGAGCATGTCACCTGCACAAGTACATGCTCTACCTTTCACATACACTGCACCCTGCCCAGGGGGGTACCTTGGGCCTTCCATAGGGGTGACTGATGTGCACGAAAAGGGAAGGGTTAGGCCTGGTCAGTGGGGACACTGACCAGGAGGACATGGCAGTTTCTAAACTGCCCATAGGCACTGCAGTGGCAGGCCTGAGACACCATTTTAGAGCTACTCCTGTGGGTGGCACAATCAGTGCTGCAGGCCCACTAGTAGCATTTGTCATCACCAGCCCTGGCACACCCTGTGCACTTTACTAGGGACTTCATGGTGACACAAATATGCCAAACATGTATATCCAATCAGAATAGCAATTTACATAGGGAGCACTTACACTCTGGCACTGATCAGCAGTGGCAGAGTGTCCAAAGCATCTAAACCAGCAAAAACGAAATCCAGCACAGCATCAAAAATACAGGAGGTAGAGGCAAAAAGATAGGGGGAAACCACGCCAAAGATGCCAGGTCTAACACTTATCAAGTTCGCACTATATAAATCTTTATAAATAAAAATAAATAAATAAATAAATAAATAGGTGTTATTTGTTTACGTGCATTTTGTGAGGTCATAAACATTGCACTTGGTGTGCTAGTTAAGGTTTGCATGGCTGTTCAAGTTATTGATTGCAGTCCTAACCATAATGTCCTAACCAGTGTTTTTTTTGTTTCTTTTCAGAACAATACCTGCACTTTATTTGTGCTTTTTAAATGCATTTCTGGTGTTCTTTAAACATATGTTAAGGTTTTAAAACCAAAGACAACCATAACTCAATTTTAACCTTTGTTTATATAAAATAAATATATATTACCCAGTGGTAGTCACAACTGGGGTCAGTTAGTGAGACCTGCATTTCCATAGAAATGTATTTTTGGTTTGCTTATAACTATTGTGCAATTTGACAAATCTTCATGAAACCTTCCAAAAAAAAGTCTTATCTACCTCAACTTCTTTTTCGAACATTTTGTAGTGATCCATCAAGTGACACTGAGGAAAAATGGGGTCGCAAAATGTATTTTGCCCATTCAATTGTCCTTAGGAACAGCAAAAGTGAAATTAAAACAAATGTGTCAGAAAGCTAGATCTTGCTCCAGAAAGATTTTTTATTAAAACTTAATTAAACATTTTTATAATTATTATATGAGCGCATGTTATATATATATATATATATATATATTATATATTTCTTTCCAAACTTCTCCCTCTCGGGAAACAAACAGGTCGCACTCCGGTGATGGTACAAAGTTTAAGTTTGTTTATTTCATTAACTCCAAATGTGAAAAATACACCAACGTGTTTCGATCTCCCCTGAAATCTTGATTGTAACGCCCCTTATTTTTTGCTACATTTTGTAAGTAGTCTCACTCTGACATCATTTGCTTTGTAGCCATGTTTTGTTCTTTTCTTTGTGAAAATGACTGTGTATTAATCGATCTCCTAGATTGGGTGCTCGTCGATATTTTACCTGTGGTGCGTTGCCCACAATTGGCCCAACAGTTGTATCTAGTTTTAAGATTTTCCATTTCCTCTTCAATATTTGTCCAATCTGTGTCGATTCTTTTGAGTACGTGGTTATGAATCTTATTGGTTTCGTTTCACATTCGCAGTAATCAAATGCTAATAATTATGTCATCAGATGTACAGCTGGCACCCAACAATTGGATAAGTGTTACAAAATATTGGTTTTTTTTCTCATCAAAATGAAATGTAATTTGGTTATTATTTCACTACAAATACCATAATGCCCTTTTCAGCTACCACAGGAAATTATTTCAGAGTGACACAACTTATAAAATGTAGCAAAAAATAAGGGGGGTTACCGTGATCAAGATCTCAGGGTAGATCGAAACGTGTTGGTGTGTTTTTCACATTTGGAGTTAATCAAATAAACAAACTTAACCCCTTCCATGCTGCCGTCGGCCATTGGCCGTCGGCAGCACTACCTCGCTGGTGCTGCCGTCGGCCAATGGCCGACGCGGCCCACCCATTTTTTAAAACGGCCGCACTGCCGCGAAATTGCTGGAGCAGCCAACGGGTTAAACTTTGTACCATCACCGGAGTGCGACCTGTTTGTTTCCCGAGAGGGAGAAGTTTGGAAATAATCCGCGGTTTTGCTCAACTGCGAGGCTGCGCACCGCCGGAAGCAGCGCCACGTCCGCGTAAAGAGCTGCCGGAATTACAATATATATATATATATATATATATATATATATATATATATATATATATAGATTACCTACTAGCGGTCATTAGTAGGTAGGTATAGTCAGAACCTAGTTTCCATAGGAAAAGCATATTTTGATTTGCTAATAACTTTAGCGTCGTTTGACGAATCTCAGCTAAATTCTCCCCCAAAAAAGTCTATCCAGGTCAGCTCCTTTCCTAAAAGTTTGGGGGTGATTCGTCAAGTGGGGGCTAAGAAAAAAGGGGGGTCCCAAAACACGTTTTCCGCATGTTAATTTCCGTAGGATATTATGAGTTGGGTTACAGCCCAAACTGCTGAACGGAATTACCCCAAATTTGGCAAAAAGGTAGACTTGGTTCAGAAAGCGACCTTTTTTTTTTAATGGGTTAAGTCCATTGAGTAGTTTTTAGGAAATTCTAAAAATAAGAGTCAAAAATTAATTTCCCATAGGAAAATTTGGGCAAGACTACAACCGAAACTGCTGAACGGAATTACACCAAATTTGCCAAAAAGGTAGTGCTTGGATCAGAAAGCGACCTTTTTTTTTTAATGGTATAAATCCATTCAGTAGTTGCTGAGAAATTCTAAAAATAAAAATATCGATATCTAGAGGCGCAGCTGACCCTCGCACCCTCCCGACAATGAGCTTTATTCTAATTGGCTATCAACACTCCAAACCAGGAAGTGTTGGCAGCCACCTTGTGACTCGGTAGAACCGAGTCACAAAAAAAGAGAAAAACAAATGCAAAAAACAAGAAAAGGGGGCAGGTAGAAACACCCTGACCCCTTAGGCCTGCTCAGGGGGTCCCACAAGGACCCCATGGGCCCAAAAAAGCATTTTTTTTTTAAATTGCTTAAATTCATGCTGGGTGCTCGAATCCGGCTAAGAGAATAAAATAAACCGAAGTGCGAGCTCCTGTGCTTCGTTGTATTGAAGCCCACGGGTGGGCCAGGTCCCGGGGGCACTGAAAAAATGTGTGGGGGGCCCAAATCCCCCTCGTAGCCTTGGGAACCACCACCCACGGGGTTAATTTTTAAATGTGTGGGGGCACCTCTAAGCCCCCTCCACGCCCTGGGGACCACCCCTGGGCTTTTATTAATTATATGCGAGGGGCTCAAGGCCCCCCGCTGCCCCGGAAACCACCACCCTGGGCTTTTTAATAAATAATTAAACCTGCGGGGCTCAAGCCCCCTACATGCCCCGGGGACCGCCACCTCCCCCCGGGGCTTTGCAAATGTTGGGAGGGGGGCGTGTGGCCCCCCCACCTGGAGCCCTTCATGGCCTTGGGGATCGCCACCTCCCAGGGCTGGCTCCTGCAGTGTCCCGGGGTGCCCACCCCCAGGACACTGCTGTTTGCTATGGCAGGACGGGAGCCGTGCATCTCCCGCCCTGTCACAGCAAACTGTAGTTTGGATTTTGTAAGCGAGAGCAGGTTTCCTGCTCTCGCTTACAAAATTCAAACCACTTTGCTTTTCCACAAGCGGAGCTGCATGTCAGCAGCTCCCCTTGTGGAAAAGCAATTTCGGCTCCCGCAGGGACAGTGGGGGAATTGGGGCTCCCCCCATGGTCGCCAACTAGGAGGCAAGGCCCCAGGGGATGGGGACTCTAGGGTAATGAGTTATCTAGGAGGGGGACCACGGGCCCCCCTCCATCAATGTTTTTTTTTTTAAAGAAAAAGAAAGGAGGCACTGCCCAGGGGGATGGGGTCCCTGGGGCACTTGAGGTCCAAGGAGGGGGGCTACACAGCCCCCCTCCATCAATTTTTTTAAAAAAAGAAAATGGGGCCATGCCCCAGGGGATGGGGTCTCTTGGGGCCGAAATTGGCCTTGGGATGGGTACAGCACAGACCCCTTCCCATTTTTCTTTTTATAGCAGGCCCTGGGGGATGGGGTCCCCAGGGCCCCAAATAAATTAAAAAGAGGGGGCTACATAGCCCCCATTGATTAAAAAATAAATACATCAACAATCTGGCATCACGTTCAGGCCCCCCCCTCCCTGCAGCACTCAGCAAACGCTCCCCCTGGCGCGTTGTAGGTGGGGGGTTTAATTTCCCATCATTTCTGAGGGTCCCTGGGAGCAACCTAGCCTATGAGGTACCTCCAGTATGCGCCAGGGAGCTGCGTTGCAGAGAGTTATTCAGAGGTCATGCCCTTTTTTACACCACTCTGATTCTGGTATTTTTAATTACAGGTTGGACCTATGAAAAAGAACAAAGCAACAAATGGTCAAGTATATACTTGAGTCTTGGATGCAGTCAGGTACTTGCATCTAGTCTGTACCACTTTCGACAGCTCGTTGAGCTGACATACCAGGGATGTCCGAGTAATCACCTTGATGAAATCTCCGGACCCATTGGGGCTTAGAATAGGGCAGAAAGATGTTGGTTTAGGGTCATAGGACCATTGTATCCCTAACACCCCACATATTCATTTTAATTTTTAACATCCCCAACTACTCCATCAATGAAGGGATACCTTAGAGTGAGTTGGAGGATTTTTAATCTTTATGGGCCCGGTCTTTTTCTTTCAAGTACTCTATGGAACATGGTCGAGCCCACCCTGACCTTTAGGAGTTAGGGTGAAACCAATAATGAAGCATGACACTATTAGAGTGTGTCAGTGTTATTTAAAGAAAAGGAACCCTTTCCTTCCCCGCTTTTAGTAAGGTGGAGTTCCTCCTGAAGGCACAAGTGCCCTGCAGGTGAGACACAATACAAGGTGGGATAGTTTTTTGTTTATATATGCTATGCTGTGTAGCAAGGCCTTAGTGGTGTGACATATCGCACTGCCACCAATGAAGCAAAATCTCTCCCTTCACTAGTAGCAAGTGATGGCTGTGAATCTATGGATGTAGTTGAGGATAGGTGCTTCATTACCCAGGCGCCCTCCGAGGAGAGGGATTTAGAGTCAGCGAAATCATGCAGGAGTGGATGCTAAGACCAGAATATAGCGATAGGCGGACAGATCCAAGTGAAGTAGGAGATCTCCGCCTCCGGGAATCTGCATGCAGAACAAAAGGACAACATGGAGGGGTTGAGTTCGGGGAGGCCAGTGGGGGTGGTGTAAGATCTGTGCAAAAATCGAAAATGAAGTAGCTTTTGACGATGGTTGGGGAATATCAGTTTAGTTTGTCACAGCAATAGGACCAATCCTTATCAGAGAGAGGATGACCCAAATACTCTTCCCATTGCCATTGAACCCAACTGTCAGAGGGGCGTCTGAGTGCCATGCAGGTGCAGTGGAATTTGGTGACCAAAAGAGCACCATCAGGTCTTTTATTAACAACTTAAGAAGAGGGAAATTCTCTGGGGCAAGGGGGCAAGAAGGGATGCAGGAACATAATGTCCTATGTAGCCGGCGAAACACAAACTTGTCCCTGTAGGTGCCATCAGCGAATCCGGTGTCTACCTAACAGGATAGCACATGTTCATCTGGAAATATGTTGCCTAGTGTGTGGAGGTCATCTCTGGTCAAAAGTGCGTTGAACAAGTTTTTCGAGTGTCAGAGGTAGCCATGGGTTTTGCGAGAGAAGAAGTTCAAGGGAGAATAAAAAATCATAGCCTAGGACCATACTATGTTTTTTCCAGGCTGTTAGACCGGTCAGCCCTAGGGTGGTTTTACCCCGCATTTTTTGCCTTTCTTCCTCAGTTTTTACCACAATTTATTTTTATTGGACCTAGGACTCTGGGCGCCTTACCGCTGCTGAACAGTGCTGAGGTGCAGGTGCTCTCTCCTAACAATATGGTTGCCATAGGCCCCTGCTACTGTGGAGTGGCCACTGTCCTTCTGCGCGCTAGTAGTTGGGACCAGGCTGGGACATAATGTTACTGTAACCCTGAGCGTCCCACCTCTTGTCACCAGAGAAGCCACCACAGAGCCCCCAGAGTCTTCTAGAATCTTCCCCCCTCAGGCTGGTGCCAGATCTTGTCGCCTTTTTGTAGGGTCACCTGACCTCGGGGTATAAAGTTAAGGGAGGGAAAACCTGACAGTTAGTTGGAGCACTACTGGACCTGGGGACCAGCCGCCGGAGTATAGGCTGCTGAGCTAGGGGGAGGCTACACTACTGGGGCTGACTAACCTTAGGCCTGCTGCCACAAGATAGCTGATTCTGCCAGCCTGCTGACCTTACCCACTGTGAGGGGAGCCCAGGGTGCCAACTCCAGTGTGCCTACTCAAGACTACCATCCTTCATCCTGCTACTACCAACTTCCTCTGCAACTAAATCCTGCAACCAACTCTTGGAAATTCTTCCTGTCATCCACTGCCAGCACCAGGCCTGGGAGGCGCTGGGAACCCCAAGGTAAGCGCTTTGTCATCCAAGCGCTAAACTACAAGAAATTGGCCCCCTCCTGCTAGCGCTGTGCTAATTAAGCACTAAACTTCAGAACTTGACACCTGCTGCTAGAGCTGTGCTAACTAAGCGCTATACTGAAAGAATCTGCTGCCCTCCCGCTAGCGCTGTGCTAATTAGGCGATGTCCTAAAGGAACTGTCCGTTTCCTGTGAGCGCTCAGGTTGTGCCTCCTTCTGCGCTGTGTTCAGAAGCGCTGCCTGCCCAAGATCACCGCTGCTGCCCAGGTACCAGTGAGTAGGCGCTGTGCCTGAAGACGCGCTGGGCCCCTGATCGTCGCCGCCGCTGCCCGCGGGGTCAAAGAAGAAGCGCTGCTGTGGCCCAAACAACTCACTGCCGCCGCCCGGCACCAAGGGAAGAAGAAGCGCTATGGTGAAGGACCGCGGCCCTCAAAGTCAAAGGAGGGCCGCTGCCGCGGCTTCAGCAAGGGCCGCACTAGGTCCCGTTAGTGCGAGAGGAGCGTTGCCAGGCGACCGGAACGCGGGCCACATTATCGGCCGCGCCCCTCAAGAAGTTGCGCTCCATTGGCTCCCGCGCCCCCGAGAATCCGTGACCCCATTGACTCCCTGGTCCTGAGCCCGACGGAGGCCCGAAGCCTGAGCAGATCTACACAGAATGTGCTCTGCTGCATGTGGGAGCCCCCAGGCCAGCCCCGTGGATATCGGAAATCTTGCTGCCCACCTCCAGGAGAGAGCCCAGAGGGAAAGTAGCAGCGGGCTGCCTGGAGGGGGAGGCGTCTCCCCGTGATGAGACCTAGTGCTGCCTGGCTCTTGCTGCGCCACCTCTCTACAATACACCGGTGAGTGCGAGGGATAATTGGGGCCTATGCCCCGCTAAGGCTCTATACATTGCCCCTGCTGACCAGACTAGTTATTGTGCGCCCCCACTTTCACCTGCAAGGGGGACCAGGCCCAAAATCCTCACAGAGGTGGACACAGGGGCCTGAGTACTGCATCAACCAAGCCTTATATGAATAATAACTGTCCAGGGCATGTTCCTAGCTGGAGTGACTCCCTTGAGCCTGCATTCGAGCTGAGGCCGACCATAGAATGGTTACCTGTGTTTCCCAGATGTTAGAGAATGTTCACTTGCCTTGAATCTGTGCATAGGAAGTGTTGCCCTTATTGAAGAAGTGCAAAAGAGATGTTGCCTTTGTTGATGTGTACATAAAGAATGTTGCCTATGTTGACCATAAATATGAGACGTGTTACTGTTAGTGAACATATGCGCCAGAAATGTTATCGTTAATAACCTGCAGTTAGAGAAACCGTCTATTCTGCACCCTGTGTGAGTTTTGCGTTTTTTATTCCTGACCAAAGAGAGCTAAAGATTCTTGTTTTGTCAATGAACCTGGAGTGGTGTCTTTTCAATGTGTGTGCTGCACAACTGCTTAATGCTATTGAAGACAAAGGTCCTTAGCTTTCCAGAATAAACCAAAAGAATAAAATATAGGCCATAATAGGAGACTATATTCAATCACTGCCCAGCCGGACAGGATATTTATTTTCAACAGTGTAAGAGAAGTAGTGGCTAAGTAATAATCAACACCTTCTATCAACAGATCAAAGGCACTTCCATGGGGCTATTTTTGCCCCCAACCTAGCCATATTATTCATGGACCAATTGGAAGTAGGTTCAATTTTGATGCCCTTAAATCATTTCTTCTCTGGCATTAAGATATGGCGGCGTTATATAGACGACATTTTCCTTATTTGGAATCAGACCAATGAAACATTACACCAGTTTCTACATTGGCTTAACAATAACTGCTGTGGCCTTACCTTTACCTTAACCCATGACAAATCCTCAATAGCATTCCTAGATCTCACCATTTATCACGCAGAGGGTGAGCTCCTCACAAAATTGTTCAGGAAACCCACAGAGCGCAACACGCTCCTGAGCTACAAAAGTAATCATCCCAGGGCCCTCAGAGACTCGTTACCATACTCTCAGTTCTTGAGGATCAGACGCAATTGCTCTTGTAAAAATTACTATTTTAGAGAGGCAGCTATACTCTCTAACAAGCTCAAGGAACAAGGCTACCCAAAGAGAATAGTGAAACAAGCATCTAAACGTGCATTGTATTGTCCACGTGAAGTCTTGCTGTCCCCCAAAGACAAGAACCAAGGAGATAGAATAGCCTGTGTAACTACTTTCTCTCCGATATCCAATAAGATCAGAAAATCTATCTTAAAACACTGGCCCACTGTAAACGCAGGCAATATCAAAATTGATAGACCGCTATTTGCATTCCGTAAAAGTAAAAATTTGAAAGATCACCTGGTAAGGGCAGCCTTACCAGTCATAACGCAAGGAAGCACACTTGAAACAGCCTGGGGTTTACCCCCTATTACAGGTCATGTAAAATGCTAATGTTGCAATGTCTGTGAACTCACGGTGGAGGGAAAGAAATTCACTCACCAGAACACCACGTTTGAAAGACGTTCATTTTCAAATTGTAATTCATCTAATGTAATTTATGTCATTGAATGCCCCTGTCCAAAACTCTACGTGGGACAAACGACACAGAAAGCAACGACCAGAATCTGCCAGCACAGGAGCCGCATTAGATGTAAAACTGCAAATGCCCCTTTGGTGGACCACTACGTTGAGACTGGACACAATGAAAACGACATGAAATGGACTATCCTGAAAGTTGTAAAACTACCGGCCAGAGGTGGCAATATTGGCCAATTGCTCAACAGGGAGGAATTAAAGACAATGATACAATTTGATACCATCCAGAACGGTATAAATCGCTTGGAGGATTGGACCAGTCTACTTTAATCACACGGAAGTAACTGATATGGATATATGTGCTCCAAATAGACATGGTAACTTGTGATCTGGCTAAACAACTTTAGTGTTTAATTAACTGTTCGCTGCTTCTGTATGAAGAAATGGTTTATATGAGTCACTCACTGAAGCGCCGTCAGCACAATTTAATAACGCACTAATCATATCTATTGCACCACTCGAAATGTAAATATTGCACTACCGTCACCTTACCCCTTAATTTGTGAACAACCAGTAAAGCCTAGTCATAAACGCAATCTCCCCTTCCCAATATGGAGTACACCCATGTTCGTGCATTCCCCAACTAAGATGGCGGCCGCAATTGGTCCGTCTTCCCTTTTCACGATCAGCGTGCACGCTTAACAAGCGGCTTGGCACTGAGGTTAGCTGGCAGCCCACAGATGGACACCGTTCCCTTGGCTCCCGTAATGCAGATTGATGCACCGTGAGGCCATCCCGCCCAAAGGTAAGCACCGACACAACCTTCACCGATACCTGTAATCGTTTAATCCAATTGACAGGTCTATACTAATTACACCCTCCCCTTCCCAACAGTGAAGACTAACCGATAACCCAAGTGGTCCCCGAATATCTAATGTGGTGTGCGGACCCCATCACTATCCAAAAGAAGTCTTCACAGGTAATCCTTAGAACTTTGGCTTTGTCACGGACTTTCTGGCCCCGTTTGAACCTATCTCATTCAGGTTCCCTTCCTTTTAGGCAGGCGCCTACCACTCGACCACCCTCACCCTCAAGGGCCCCTGAATCGCTGATCAGGGTAAGTCGCTAATCCCTTAGACACACAGATAATCCCCAAAACACTCCCCCTCACTTTACACTGAATGGCAGCAACACGGATGCATGCACTACTGAACGGTCGCGCGTCGCCCTGCTATTAACCAGTTTCTTGGAATTCATGCTTGAACGTACGCCACTTGTTCTAGCCTAATTGATGTTACGATCTTAAACACTGGGAATGATCCGTACTATTTCAAATGCATATTCCACTGGTCACAGATACACCGCATGTCGATTGCTCTTCCCCTCACGAGTGCAGCACACTGTACAGAGCACTTTTAAGTCGAATCCGATTTCATGTCATGTACACCTCAAGCGTATTAGGACTTTCAGGTGTTAATTTTAATTTTAATTTTAATTTTACTTTTAATTTAATCTATCTGATTTTCTCTCCCCCTTTCTTCTTTCCACCCTAACAGGCGGTTGTTTAATTGTAATAATTATTCTGGCAGGCAAATGCTGTTAAATATGTCAGTCCTGATGATGGTCCCATATAATTGAGCATAAGGGATCAAAACGTCGACTATGTACAGTGCTTTCACAACTTAACTATTACGTTGAATCCAGTTGTGTCTGGCACTTATTTGGCATAACTTTAATTTAACACTGATTGAAAAGTGGCCAATATATGCTCACTCTTTGCCTGTAAAATTCTTCTGAATTTTTGTTTGTATGTTTTTTCCCAATTAGGTACAGGATTGTGCCTTAATATTACTTAGCCACTACTTCTCTTACACTGTTGAAAATAAATATCCTGTCCGGCTGGGCAGTGATTGAATATAGTCTCCTACCATGGTCTATATTTTATTCTTTTGGTTTATTCTGGAAAGCTAAGGACCTTTGTCTTCAATAGCAGTACTCACCCACGGTCCTCAGCAAACTGTTTGGGTTCCCTTGTTGTATAAAAAAAAGCACAACTGCTTAACACATAGCTTTCGGTGTGCCTTCCTGCCTCGCTCCAAGCTACCACGTCAGAGTTCGTGGTCCCTGAGATCTTTCGGGTCTAACACAGGTCCAGCACATAGTAGACAAGGTCTGGATATCTGTAGGGTCTAGCTTGAGACTCTGAGGCAACAGAGCCACCAGGGGCGTTGGATCTGCCATGTCACGTCCAGGTGGTACCAATGGAATGCAAACTGACCCTGGGCCATCAGGAAATACGTTTGGAAATCTGGAACTGCAAAGACACCCTAGTCATATGGAAGAATAAGGGAATTCCAAGCGATCCGAGGCCTGTGACGGGTCCAGATCAGTTTTAAGAAGAGACTATGCAAAGTTGCAAAAAGGAGTTCATCAAAAGGATGGATATGTTTAAAATAAATACTAAAAACGAGCGAGGCCAACCATTTTATTGATGGAAATATGGCCTGCCATAGAGATAGAGAGGAAGCCGAATGCAGCGCTCTATTGGTGCTGCAAGTTTGTCAACGGCAGGACTGTATTTAAGACAAATCACATGTTCTTTGTCCTTATGCAAAATGACACCCAAATATTCAGTGGTATCCAGACACTATGTAAGGGTATATTCACAGGGGGAGGAACAGTGACATCTGTAAGGAGAGAGTTCAGATTTCGCCCAATTAATGTGTAGACTGGGAAGACCACCAAACCAAATGATTTCCCACACTAAGGTGGCTATGTTGAATGAAGGGTGCAGAACAAATGATAGAATATCGTCGGTTTACATAGAAATGAGGTGTGGACCGAATTTAAAATGGAGGCCATGGTTTTCTCTGAGGGGTCCATATCTACAATGAATAATAGGGGAGAAAGAAGACACCCAGGCCTGGGGTCCCTGGATATGGCGAAGGTCTCAGGAAGCAATCCATTTACCTGTATGTGGGCTGTAGGGTCCGAAGATAGTAGAGATATGAGGGCGCTAATCCTAGGAGGAATCCCAAACTTCTGCAGCGTTGCATGCTGAAAGAGCTATTCTAAAGAATCAAAAGCCTTCTTCTGTGCACCGAGAAGGGCCACCACAGCAGGTATTCACTGATAGAGGCGCAAAGTTCTGAATGAAAAATACATCCAACAAAGCAATGGTAGGGAAGGAACCAGTGTGGTTCCCAGCCTCCAAATGGGAAGGTGAGAAGCAGTTTCACATGGTCATTTTCAGAAACTGTAAATGGTAAGATGTGTATGTCCTTAAGCCCTGATCCAGTATTCTCAAACAAGAACCAGTAGTCCAGTCGTATCCACACTGCATGAGCAGAATAAAAAGTGTATCCAGGAATATTGGAGTGACAAAGATACCAGGCATCTCTGAGAGAATGTGAGTCAATATTATCTCTGAGAACGTAGTAGCGCACATGTTTTACCACCTGAGGAAGTGCTGGGGGGGTTCTAATAAGGGCTCAAAATTAGATTCATATCCCCACCCAACGGTATGATGTCCATGTCAAATCGACCAGGAAGGGTCGCAGGTCCTGGAAGAAGGGGGATCATCCACATTACAGGCGTAAACATTTATTAGGAGGACCTTATAAATGCACCCGAATAATGACAATCATGAACGAATGTATGTAACAGCGTATTTGATTACATATCATGTATTCAAATGTAAGACATTCTAATTTATTAATGTCAAATGTACACGCAATAACATGAATTTAATCTTACACAACTACGTATTTGACACAGATAATATGTATAGAAATTTGTCAAATGTACACATATTCTCAAGAATTTAATTCATTTCGATATGTATATTATGGTCATCAACACGTGTCTGTCCGCTGATGTAATTGTAACTCAGTCTAAGTAGAGACACATTGCCCCATTCCAACATGGCGGTTTGCTTTCAGTTGCAGATCTAATACCCCGGTAGTCCTTTCATTGTGTCTACTATGTACACGTGACTAACTGATTGCTGAATGCTTTATTAAACACTATGGTGGGCACTTTTCCATTGAAGGTGAACAAGGCTTTGGGAAGCCGAAACATGTTGTTTGTTGGATTAAAAACCCTTGAAAACTGAGCTGGTGTGTCGACTCGTCACTGAAAGCGTACTAAGCTTTGGATTTATTTACGTATTAATTACCGGCGTGCCCCGCCGGCAATGTACGCCAATTCCCGTGGGGCTACAGAAGGTCAGAAGGAGCGTTCTCTTGGATAAAAAAAAATTATATATATATATATATATATATATATATATATAGAGAGAGAATGATTGGCAGTTGAGGCGAGCTGCAGCGAGGCATCGAATTACCTGTTGGTAAGGGGCGCTGTTGTGTGCCCTTTCATTGCTGGGGCATCTTTGTTGGATATATATATATATATATATATATATATATATATATATATATATATATATATATATATATATATATATATATATATATATATATATATATCCAACAAAGATGCCCCAGCAATGAAAGGGCACACAACAGCGCCCCTTACCAACAGGTAATTCGATGCCTCGCTGCAGCTCGCCTCAACTGCCAATCATTCTCTCATTCTCCTCAAGCCGACACGTTTCGAGGCTTACACGCCTCTTCATCTTGGGCTTAAAAAACAGGCATTGACGGTTCACTTTGTTGTCAGGTGTGTTTTTTTAACCAAACGCCCTCAGTGGGTTGTGCTTTGTGCCGTCACCAGTCTCCAAGCATTGTGGGACTTGTAGTTCTTAAAAGTGAAATGTCATTCTTCCCTTGGTAGGTTCAATGTCCTGTTAATTATTAAAAGCATTGTTCCTCCTTAGTAGGTTAGGCGTAGTTGGGGCGGGCTCTGTACGCATTAGGGACGCTGTGCCACATGGGGAGAAACCGTTTCCCTCTGCAGCCTTTCACTTGTTAGGGAAATGGTCCTCCTTTCCACGGCGGGCCGCCGTGTAAATTTTGTGTCCAACAAAGATGCCCCAGCAATGAAAGGGCACACAACAGCGCCCCTTACCAACAGGTAATTCGATGCCTTGCTGCAGCTCGCCTCAACTGCCAATCATTCTCCTCAAGCCGACGCGTTTCGAGGCTTACACGCCTCTTCATCTTGGGCTTAAAAAACAGGCATTGACGGTTCACTTTGTTGTCAGGTGTGTTTTTATTACCAAACGCCCTCAGTGGGTTATGCTTTGTGCCGTCATCAGTCTCCAAGCATTGTGGGACTTGTGGTTCTTAAAAGTGAAATGTCATTCTTTCCTTGGTAGGTTAAATGTACTGTTAATTATTAAAAGCATTGTTCCTCCTTAGTAGGTTAGGCGTAGTTTGGGCTGGCTCTGTACGCATTAGGGACGCTGTGCCGCATGGGGAGAAACCGTTTCCCTCCGCAGCCTTAAACTTGTTAGGGAAATGGTGCTCCTTTCCACGGTGGGCCGCCATGGAAATTTTGTGTCCAACAAAGATGCCCCAGCAATGAAAGGGCACATGACAGCGCCCCTAACCGACAGGTAATTTGATGCTTCGCTGCAGCTCGCCTCAACTGCCAATCATTCTCCTCAAGCCGACACGTTTCGAGGCTTACACGCCTCTTCATCTTGGGCTTAAAAAACAGGCATTGACGGTTCACTTTGTTGTCAGGTGTGTTTTTACTACCAAACGCCCTCAGTGGGTTGTGCTTTGTGCCGTCATCAGTCTCCAAGCTTTGTGGGACTTGTAGTTCTTAAAAGTGAAATGTAATTCTTCCCTTGGTAGGTTCAATGTCCTGTTGATTATTAAAAGCATTGTTCCTCCTTAGTAGGTTAGGCGTAGTTGGGGCGGGCTCTGTACGCATTAGGGATGCTGTGCCGCATGGGGAGAAACCGTTTCTCTCCGCAGCCTTTCACTTGTTAGGGAAATGGTGCTCCTTTCCTTGGCGGGCCGCCGTGTAAATTATGTGTCCAACAAAGATGCCCCAGCAATGAAAGTATTTACAACAAGGGGTGGTGAGGGACAGAGTCTCTGAATTAAGCAGAAAGCTCTCACCCAGTCAAGAGATCAGGGCTAGATCCAACACCGTTTTTTAGCTCACTGCACCATCCCAGTTTCAGAACCTGGCTGTATGCAAATTAGTCTGTTCCTGTCCCAGTGCATGATGGGAACAGGGCAAACCAAACTACAAAAGCCAATTCTTACACTGGGAAGGAAACAAGCTCCCGGGGACCGGTTTCTGGCATTACAGCCGTCTTCGGCCCGGTTTGCTTGAATCCTGATGGTGCAATGAGCAAGGGTCTCACATCTGAGAATACCCTTCCACGCTTAGGGTGGACAAAAATATTTACAACAAGGGGTGGTGAGGGACAGAGTCTCTGAATTAAGCAGAAAGCTCTCACCCAGTCAAGAGATCAGGGCTAGATCCAACACCGTTTTTTAGCTCACTGCACCATCCCAGTTTCAGAACCTGGCTGTATGCAAATTAGTCTGTTCCTGTCCCAGTGCATGATGGGAACAGGGCAAACCAAACTACAAAAGCCAATTCTTACACTGGGAAGGAAACAAGCTCCCGGGGACCGGTTTCTGGCATTACAGCCGTCTTCGGCCCGGTTTGCTTGAATCCTGATGGTGCAATGAGCAAGGGTCTCACATCTGAGAATACCCTTCCACGCTTAGGGTGGACAAAAATATTTACAACAAGGGGTGGTGAGGTACAGAGTCTCTGAATTAAGCAGAAAGCTCTCACCCAGTCAAGAGATCAGGGCTAGATCCAACACCGTTTTTTAGCTCACTGCACCATCCCAGTTTCAGAACCTGGCTGTATGCAAATTAGTCTGTTCCTGTCCCAGTGCATGATGGGAACAGGGCAAACCAAACTACAAAAGCCAATTCTTACACTGGGAAGGAAACAAGCTCCCGGGGACCGGTTTCTGGCATTACAGCCGTCTTCGGCCCGGTTTGCTTGAATCCTGATGGTGCAATGAGCAAGGGTCTCACATCTGAGAATACCCTTCCACGCTTAGGGTGGACAAAAATATTTACAACAAGGGGTGGTGAGGGACAGAGTCTCTGAATTAAGCAGAAAGCTCTCACCCAGTCAAGAGATCAGGGCTAGATCCAACACCGTTTTTTAGCTCACTGCACCATCCCAGTTTCAGAACCTGGCTGTATGCAAAGTAGTCTGTTCCTGTCCCAGTGCATGATGGGAACAGGGCAAACCAAACTACAAAAGCCAATTCTTACACTGGGAAGGAAACAAGCTCCCGGGGACCGGTTTCTGGCATTACAGCCGTCTTCGGCCCGGTTTGCTTGAATCCTGATGGTGCAATGAGCAAGGGTCTCACATCTGAGAATACCCTTCCACGCTTAGGGTGGACAAAAATATTTACAACAAGGGGTGGTGAGGGACAGAGTCTCTGAATTAAGCAGAAAGCTCTCACCCAGTCAAGAGATCAGGGCTAGATCCAACACCGTTTTTTAGCTCACTGCACCATCCCAGTTTCAGAACCTGGCTGTATGCAAATTAGTCTGTTCCTGTCCCAGTGCATGATGGGAACAGGGCAAACCAAACTACAAAAGCCAATTCTTACACTGGGAAGGAAACAAGCTCCCGGGGACCGGTTTCTGGCATTACAGCCGTCTTCGGCCCGGTTTGCTTGAATCCTGATGGTGCAATGAGCAAGGGTCTCACATCTGAGAATACCCTTCCACGCTTAGGGTGGACAAAAATATTTACAACAAGGGGTGGTGAGGGACCACCAGGCACCATCAGGATTCAAGCAAGCCGGGCCGAAGAAGGCTGAAATGCCAGAAACCGGTCCCCGGTAGCTTGTCTCCTTTCTGGTGAGGAATTGGCTTGGTAGTTTAGTCTGCCCTGTTCCCAGGATGCACTGGGCCAGGGACAGACTGATTTGCATATAGCCAGGTTCTGAGCTGGGATGGTGCAGTGAGATAAATAACGGTGATGGATCAAGCCCTGATCTTTGGACTGGGTAAGAGTGGTCTGCTTAATTCAGACACTCTGTTCATCACCACCCCCTTTTCTGAATCGTTTTTGGCCACTATAGGTGTGGCAGGGTATACTCAGACATGAGTCCCTTTCTCACTGCACCATCAGGATTCAAGCAAGCCGGGCCGAAGAAGGCTGAAATGCCAGAAACCGGTCCCCGGTAGCTTGTCTCCTTTCTGGTGAGGAATTGGCTTGGTAGTTTAGTCTGCCCTGTTCCCATGATGCACTGGGCCAGGGACAGACTGATTTGCATATAGCCAGGTTCTGAGCTGGGATGGTGCAGTGAGATAAATAACGGTGATGGATCAAGCCCTGATCTTTGGACTGGGTAAGAGTGGTCTGCTTAATTCAGACACTCTGTTCATCACCACCCCCTTTTCTGAATCGTTTTTGGCCACTATAGGTGTGGCAGGGTATACTCAGACATGAGTCCCTTTCTCACTGCACCATCAGGATTCAAGCAAGCCGGGCCGAAGAAGGCTGAAATGCCAGAAACCGGTCCCCGGTAGCTTGTCTCCTTTCTGGTGAGGAATTGGCTTGGTAGTTTAGTCTGCCCTGTTCCCATGATGCACTGGGCCAGGGACAGACTGATTTGCATATAGCCAGGTTCTGAGCTGGGATGGTGCAGTGAGATAAATAACGGTGATGGATCAAGCCCTGATCTTTGGACTGGGTAAGAGTGGTCTGCTTAATTCAGACACTCTGTTCATCACCACCCCCTTTTCTGAATCGTTTTTGGCCACTATAGGTGTGGCAGGGTATACTCAGACATGAGTCCCTTTCTCACTGCACCATCAGGATTCAAGCAAGCCGGGCCGAAGAAGGCTGAAATGCCAGAAACCGGTCCCCGGTAGCTTGTCTCCTTTCTGGTGAGGAATTGGCTTGGTAGTTTAGTCTGCCCTGTTCCCATGATGCACTGGGCCAGGGACAGACTGATTTGCATATAGCCAGGTTCTGAGCTGGGATGGTGCAGTGAGATAAATAACGGTGATGGATCAAGCCCTGATCTTTGGACTGGGTAAGAGTGGTCTGCTTAATTCAGACACTCTGTTCATCACCACCCCCTTTTCTGAATCGTTTTTGGCCACTATAGGTGTGGCAGGGTATACTCAGACATGAGTCCCTTTCTCACTGCACCATCAGGATTCAAGCAAGCCGGGCCGAAGAAGGCTGAAATGCCAGAAACCGGTCCCCGGTAGCTTGTCTCCTTTCTGGTGAGGAATTGGCTTGGTAGTTTAGTCTGCCCTGTTCCCATGATGCACTGGGCCAGGGACAGACTGATTTGCATATAGCCAGGTTCTGAGCTGGGATGGTGCAGTGAGATAAATAACGGTGATGGATCAAGCCCTGATCTTTGGACTGGGTAAGAGTGGTCTGCTTAATTCAGACACTCTGTTCATCACCACCCCCTTTTCTGAATCGTTTTTGGCCACTATAGGTGTGGCAGGGTATACTCAGACATGAGTCCCTTTCTCACTGCACCATCAGGATTCAAGCAAGCCGGGCCGAAGAAGGCTGAAATGCCAGAAACCGGTCCCCGGTAGCTTGTCTCCTTTCTGGTGAGGAATTGGCTTGGTAGTTTAGTCTGCCCTGTTCCCATGATGCACTGGGCCAGGGACAGACTGATTTGCATATAGCCAGGTTCTGAGCTGGGATGGTGCAGTGAGATAAATAACGGTGATGGATCAAGCCCTGATCTTTGGACTGGGTAAGAGTGGTCTGCTTAATTCAGACACTCTGTTCATCACCACCCCCTTTTCTGAATCGTTTATGGCCACTATAGGTGTGGCAGGGTATACTCAGACATGAGTCCCTTTCTCACTGCACCATCAGGATTCAAGCAAGCCGGGCCGAAGAAGGCTGAAATGCCAGAAACCGGTCCCCGGTAGCTTGTCTCCTTTCTGGTGAGGAATTGGCTTGGTAGTTTAGTCTGCCCTGTTCCCATGATGCACTGGGCCAGGGACAGACTGATTTGCATATAGCCAGGTTCTGAGCTGGGATGGTGCAGTGAGATAAATAACGGTGAAGGATCAAGCCCTGATCTTTGGACTGGGTAAGAGTGGTCTGCTTAATTCAGACACTCTGTTCATCACCACCCCCTTTTCTGAATCGTTTTTGGCCACTATAGGTGTGGCAGGGTACACTCAGACATGAGTCCCTTTCTCACTGCACCATCAGGATTCAAGCAAGCCGGGCCGAAGAAGGCTGAAATGCCAGAAACCGGTCCCCGGTAGCTTGTCTCCTTTCTGGTGAGGAATTGGCTTGGTAGTTTAGTCTGCCCTGTTCCCATGATGCACTGGGCCAGGGACAGACTGATTTGCATATAGCCAGGTTCTGAGCTGGGATGGTGCAGTGAGATAAATAACGGTGATGGATCAAGCCCTGATCTTTGGACTGGGTAAGAGTGGTCTGCTTAATTCAGACACTCTGTTCATCACCACCCCCTTTTCTGAACCAGCAATGAAAGGGCACACGACAGCGCCCCTTACCAACAGGTAATTCGATGCCTCGCTGCAGCTCGCCTCAACATCAATGTGTTTTTCAGCTAACACAATTTGTTCGACCTTGTGTCTCCTAACAGAATTTCTTCAACCTTGTTTTACCTAATTAACAAAATCAATCATTATCCCTTGCATCATCTAAATTACTTTGACTACTATTTACTTCTACTACTGGTGGAATAATGGTGATTTGTACTTCTGATTTGGCTTTACTATTCTATTTGCTCTGCTGTCTGCTATCACTTCTATTTTCTTTCCTGCTTGTTTTTTCTTATGTAAGTCTTATTCTTTTTGACTTGTGATCTCATTCACCTGCTCTTTTGCTTTATTCATTAATTAAAATTTTAGGCCTTCAGTTTCTTTTGGCCAATTATCTCCTTTTCTTGATAATTTTCTTTTTGGCTCCGCTAAATTATATTCCACTCTCCAAGCTCTTTTCCTTGATCTTTTAAATTTTGATTCATCTCCACTTTCATCTGTTTCACTTTCTGTGTTATCAGCTGATTCATCAAGAATCAGTTTTACTGTGTCAGAATCTTCTTCAGATTCAGGAACTTCTTTACTCAGCAGTTTCACTTTGATAGGAACAACATCCTTATAGCCGTACTTGGAATTTCTTCTTCTTCTTCTTCAATTACTTCCAATTCACCACTTTCAGAATTTTCGTTCCTTCTTCCAAAGCTTCCAATCTGCTTTTCAATACTCTCCTGATCTTGATCTTGAATCAATTCTTGTTCAGTTTCTTCTTCTGCTATTTGATCTAGCAGATTTTTATCATTTTCTTCTTCAGAATCTGGTATTACAATCTCTTCATTTTCTTCATTCAGTGTTTCATTCTCAATTGACCTTTCCAGATGTCGACTTTCTTGTCGATCTTCAGGATCTGGATTTCTTTCAGGTTCTTCTTCCGAATCTGAATCAGCTGTTGTTTCACCTTCGTCGGGATTCTCAGGTGTTGGCACACGTATGGTGTGGCTAGCATGAATCCATCTTTTCAATCCTCTACACTTTACTGCATTTGTTGTGACTAATATCACCTTGGTACTAGGCAATTTCTTCTTCGATGTACTTTTGTCCTTACCCAGTCTCCTGGTAACAGATCATGAGCTTGTTCTTTCTCTTTCGAAAATACTTCAGTTCCTACATGATGGAACACAGAAGTCACCACGTCAGATAGATTTTTGCAGTAATCCATAATGACGCTATCATTAATGCTTGCCTCATGACCCTGCCCATTAAAATCTCATGGGGCCTTAATCCTGTTTTTCTATCTGGAATGCTTCTCAAAGACATCAAAACAAGTGGAAGTGCATCTGTCCACTTCATTCCTGTTGCTAAGCACATTTTTGCTATTCTGTTTTTTATTGTACCATTCACTTGCTCAACAACACCTGATGCTTCTGGTCTGTAAGCACAATGTAATTTTTGCTGTATATCCAGTGCTTCACAAATCAATTTTAGCAATCTGTTTTTAAAATGTGTGCCACGATCTGTTTCAACCGTCACTGGGAAACCATACCTCGGTATGATTTCTCTCAAAAGCAATTTTGCCACAGTAACTGAATCATTGTGACGAGTTGGGAACGCTTCAACCCATCTTGAAAACAAACAGATTATCACCAAGACATATCTGAGTTTGTTGTGAGGTGGCATGTCAATGAAGTCAAGCTGTATTCTGGTAAATGGACCACCCTCCCGTCCTATGGTTCCCATGCTTACAACAGTTTTTCTGTTTGGCTTGATCTGTTGGCAGACATCTCTGACAAAGGGATTCTGCAATTATTCTGAATTTTGGATTGTACCATATTTGCCTGAATAACCTGATCATAGAATCTCTTCTAATATGTCCTGGACCATGGTACATGTGTCATGTCAGAAATCATACTATCTGGAATTACTGCTCTGTCATCTTTGTAAACCCAAACCTCATCTTTTTCTCTTTGTCTGCATCCTGCTTTTAACCATCTATCTTTCTCTTTGTGGGGCACTTGGAGAAGTCCATGAACAAACTGGTTGATAAGGTGGCAGTTTTTTAGTATAAATTTCTTCTAATACTGCATCTTCTGAATCACTTTCTTCACTAACTCTATTTTTCTTATGGGTACTCTTTTGTCCAGTTACCTCATCAATTAGTCTCACTGTATACAAGCCATCACACATGTCTGCACTTCTCCATCGACGCATTCTGTCCTGATGTGTTTTTCTATCAAGACCTAATCCTGTTCCCCTTGATACTCCTCTGCTCTCTCGTTCTAATTCACGCATTTCATCTTCCCATTCAACTAAGGCTTCAAATTGAGTAGGCCTAGGCCTTGGTACAAGTTTCGTCATTCTTTCTCTTACATTTTTCAAAACTGCTATGTTAAATGATCCATCTTCTTGCCATGCTAATACACCATCATTTTCAGTATACTTCATCCAATTCTCAATCCAAAGACAGGTATGATAACCGTATTCACCCAACATATAAGCTGCAGGTGTTTTATACTTATGAATTAATCTTCCACCTCGCCTTGAAATTTCCTTATCAGGTTTGATTTTATTTGTTAATTTCTGAAACCATGAAAGCTTCTTTTGCTCTTTCATAAAATAATAATCCATGTTTTAAAACAATTTCCCTTACTTCGGAAAAGATCGTAACAACTTCCTTGTTATTCCGTAACACCAACCAATCCGTGCGCAAAACTTACCAAGGAACCAATCAGATTAAACTTCGTCACTATTTTGCTCAACCAATAGAATTTACATTTTTTCAGAATGAGCCAATCAGCTGCGCGAGTACTGTGGCATATGTTAACCAATCACAGCGCGACACTAGTGACGTATGCTACCGCTGCAGCTTCTCTGTCCCTCGCTCGCTCCTTAAACTGACCCCTCCTTTACAAAAAATTTTCACAGCGCCATATTTACAAAATTTTCAATTGATTTCAGTTAATAATTCCACAAAAACAAACCATTTGTCTGTTTCCCTAAAATAAAGTGATAGTTTTTCTCAAACATTCAAGTATTCTTATCGCGTGAAATAGACAACGCTATTTTCACAGAATATATAAATTTGTCGATAAAGTAAGGCTACTTTACCCTTCTAGCAGGTAATAACGAACTCGTTTTTCTCCAAAAGCACATACAGAGATATTTTACACCTCCTTAGAGACAATTTAGAGTTTCACTCGATCGTATATTACAAATTCATTTACACACATTCATACAGAAAAATCCTTAACCATACATACATAAATCTTTAGTAGGACTTTAACCCACCAATAGAAATCCTCACTCGTCAGTAAGATAGACGATGCTTCCTTACCCTTCACTCAAGCTTAGATAAATTCTACTACTCTATTCACAGTGAGTTTTAAAACAGGACAGAAGTCCCTGTACTCAAAAGCTACGATTTCATAGACAATCCTCACTATACATTCTCCCTTACACACCTAAAATCACTAAACTTGTGCTGTACGTCCAGAGCACTTGTGATACACGACGATACCACTATTTTGAAACAAGACAAATGCACTGTGTAACTTCACCTGTCCCACTTCTCATGCCTGCACAAACCAGGAATTTTCACACTGATGGAAAAAACCTTTTGACTACATATAACAACTGTAAGAAATGGGGGTTACCCAAATCTCCAAAGGGGTAGCATGGAACCAAGCGGGCAGGCCAAACTTCAGAGGACATGTGAAGCACTCACGCAGTATCCACAGACAACACACCAGGCACACCACAAAAGAGTCACGACACCACCTTTTGGTTGGAAAAAGAAGAAGTTTAGTGATATCTCCAACCTGCAAGGTAAAAAGGAACAAAATAGTGGTAATCACATCAGGGCGCCAACTGGCGCCGGAGCCAAGTACATCAGGGGGGATTATCTACATGGGACAAAAGGGTTGAGTCCATAAGTCCATGCTGAAAGGAAGAAGGATGGTTAACTAAACACTAGACCTGGGGCCAATCTGGCGGGGCCAACTCAGGCTCTCATCCTCGGGGGTAGGCTGTAATTGCAAAATCCAACATTTTGCATAAATACACCTCATGCGTTATAACGCCAATCCCCACCCCTGTAAGGGAAGAACAACAGAGCATCACAGCACATACTAGACAGGAGCACCTGTAAGAAATCAGTACGGCAGGCTCATTAACAAGGGGCATAACCAGGGGCCTGGAATAACTCACCAGGCCAGCATAGGGGCACACCTGCAATAAAAGGGGACCACCCGGTCTATTCCATCATCCCTGTGGGTATATCACAACAGCCTAAATGCATTTAACCTTCGGCACACACCTTAGCAGGATAATCCGCCTACAAGGAACACTAGGCGCAGAAGCGCATCGCACCTGGACAGGTAACCGGAAAATACCAGGCCGGAATAAATCTACTTATGCCAGGTTAAAACGCTTCCTTTAACAGGAATATGCAGTGTCTCACATGAGGAAATAACATTTCGGTCCAGGTAAAGCATTTCATCAGATGTAGAACATTTTCTCAACTGTAAACCTTTATCAGGCCAGTACTAAGCACTCCTTTGGCAAAGTCATCACCCATCGTGGGCATGAACTTCCAGGCCTAAGAACCTCGGGCATACCCATGCAGAGGGAATAACAGGCCTACACAGGTGTCATGGGGCAGGACACACCTGACTAGTCCCCTAGGCACAAGAGTTAATAGTCATCCACTAGGCCTCCAAAGTTCCTTGGGTGACCCTATGGGCTAGATATAGGGCCCTCTACAACTGGCACAGTCTACTGGGGCCCAACGTTGCAGGTGCCCACTACCAGACGGGGCACCTGGAAAGCTAGTCCGGTCCTTGGGGTGGGCACCGACCCTATGCCCCGACTCCAGCCCCCCAACCACTACACAGCTGAGGCTTCACTCACCGGCTTCCCCAGGACTCTTCTTTACAGTAGGGGCCAGGCACCGACAATGTGCCTCGAGGCCCCTGCAGCACTGACACGTCGGGGTGGAAGGAAGGAGGGGTTCGTGCTCCCTCGAGCGCCCCTCCCGGCGGTATCTTCCAACTTCTCCCGGGTCCCTCTGCCTTACGGGGACCCGGGACACTCACTGGCCGTGTGGGTGCCTGACGACTTGCTTTACCCAGGCCCTTCTTCCTCACAGGGGCCCGGGGTGTCCAAACGGCGTCAGCGTGGCCACCGGGGACAAGCGCGGGGACTTGGCCCGCGAGGGGTAAGCCTACCTGGCTTTCCTCCCTCCTCCTTCGGGTCGCTTCTTTCGTGCCGGCGGGGCTGGCACCGATAGTGTGCCCCGGCCCCGCCTCCTCCACTGGTCCCTCACTCTGGGGCTCAGACCGGCGGGGTGGGATCCCGCTCCGGTCGCTCTTGCTTCGGGGCTCCTCCTGCGACCACGGGAGCCCCGCACCGACTCTTCACCCGGGTCCCCCCTCCTACCTCACGGGGACCCGGGGCTTCGACTCTCCTCCCGGCCTTCCCGGCCGACAACCAATCCGTGCGCGGCATTGGCGGGGGCGGGCCAATGACGCAGCCTGGCCCCGTCACGTGATGGAGGACCTGACGGCCTCAGGGCCTAGCGCGGCCCTCTCCTGGCATCGGCGGCCCTCTCCTGGCACCGGGGGCCGCCGCGACGATTCCCACGGCAGTGGGGGGTCCCTCAAGGCGGCGCCTGGCCGCGGCGGTGATTTACGGCGGCACTAACGGGTAGGCTCCCTTTTAATTAATTCTTTATATAGCAGCAAAAACGCGCCTCCACAAACGGCGCTATTCACAGGCTGCCACAGTCTCCTCAGAACACAGCGCTTTTCACAACGCACTGCTCCTCAAACCACGGCGCTATTCACAGCGCACTGCTCCTTGCGCCCACACAGCAGTTCTGGGGCTGAATAGCGCTTCCAAATTATAGCGCTTCCTAGGGGCAGCACAGCAGGCCCTCAGAACAAAGTGCTTTTCTTCCCACAGCGCTGGGTAGGCATTCCAGGGCTTCTAGGGACACACAGCTCCTCCCAGTCCAGCGCTTAAGGGCCATGCAGCAGCAGCACTACCAAAGAGGCCACAGCTTCCTGGGGGCACCAACCTCCCCAAACAGCGTCTGACAGGCGCACCTCATGAAGGGGGGGGGGGCGAACAGTTCCACAGCCAGCCCGAAGGGCACACTCCTCACCTCCTGGGGGGTTCAAGCCCACAGCATTCCTCCTCTTCTGGGCACCTCTTTCCCTCAACGCTGGCGTAGTTCAAGGTCCCACAGCGTCAGGGACCTAGGAGAGGCTCTCCTTTTATCAGGGGCCCTGGGGGACAGTGGAGGGGGGTGGAATGGATGCAGGGCCCAGCTCACAGGCCCCTGTGGTGGTAATGTAGTATTCCATTCCATGCTTCATTCCCCATGTATCTCGGTCCTCCATTCCCTTGTTCTATTTAGAATTGTTTTGGTTCTTTCTGCCTGGGGATTCTTAGGGATCTTTGGGAGAGTAATGTTCTACTGAGTTCAGTTACATCTGTGTACCTGTTCGTGGTGGTTGTGTAAGCTGTCTCCTGAGAATAAACTGGATGCAAGTATCTTCATGCCTCTTCCTGATTACTACATAATCTGGCGACGATCGGGATACTAAAGCCTGAAGCTTGAACAGGACCCGTTTATTTTCCTTCTACAATTTTTTTTTTTTTTTTTAAATCTAGTTTGGAGACAGCGTTCACCGTTTTCAGTCTGGATTTATTTAAGGTACTTTTATACTTTACATGTGTTAAATTATAACACCAGCGGCAGCATTTACTACTTTATGTGCCTTGATTGCACCCGCGGCCGTTTTCCTGTGTTGTTGTGGATTTTCCCCTTACATTTGGGAGTTCCAGTGTTGTTGCTCGCCCACCACTTGTTGGACTTCATTCTATGTATACTCCGTTTCTCTCCGTGTGAAATTTTTGCCCAGCTGGTGTCTTTGAGACGTTTCTACTCTCTGTGTGACTTCGCTGTGAGGAGGCATCTTTTAAAAAATACACGAGACGCTTGTCTTACCTTTCTGCTCGCGTGCGCTCTATCTGCTGTTAGAAGCTTCTCACCACGTGCTTGGATTCTACGCGCCTGTCATCTCTTCGCGCACTCCGTCCCAGCGTGTGTCTACGTCACCTGGCAGCGCGTTCTCACGCACAGCGCTGCGTTCCAGCAACCATCTTGGATCACCATGACAACAGTCTTCGATCCGAGTCCCGTTTTAAATTTTCTCTAACGCCACAGTTATTTATGCAATTTAGCCTATTTATATTCGTTAATGCCACAGTTATTTATGTACTCTAGTCTATTTTTGTTCCTTAATTCAAATCCAGGGTGCATCCTAATTACAGGGAAATCGCCTGGTGCATCTCAAATTACAGAGAAATTGTTCTACACTGCTCTGCTTCCAGATTTTCTTCAATGCTGTTCATGGAACAACTATGTTACTGACAACTGATTCAACCAAACAACTGTGACTAATATTTTTTTTTCCTTTTTCTTACTTTGTTGGTATTTATTTTAAAAATGTCTAATAACATTATCTCACCAGCACATTTCCTACCTTCTGCTGGTGATCCCAAAGTGGAATGGGATCTTTGGTACCCAACCTTTTTAGCCTATGTAGATGTGGTAGAGGATGATGGCTGTTCTCCCAAAAGGAAACTCGCCTTGTTAAAAAATTGTCTAGGTGGTGCTGGTCTCAAAGAATTAGAAAGTCTACCACCTATTGATAATACAGGTGCAGGTGATGTAAATGTTTTTGAAGTGGTTGTTAAGCAATCAAGTACTAGATTTGGAAGGAAAATTAATACTGTGATGGAGCGATTTAAGTTCTATTCTAGAATACAAAAGGAAGATGAATCCATAGAAACTTATGTAGCTGCTCTACGCACTTTAGCTAGTTCTTGTTCCTTCGAAACCATAAATTTTGACCAGGTCTTGAGGGATCAAATCATGATGCATACTAAGAGTAAAAAGATACAAGAACGTTTATGGATGGGTACTGAGTCCTCCCTTAATGCTGTTCTAAATATTGCCAAGGGCATTGAGCAATCGGAATTGTTTGTAAACGAAATAAGAGGGCATGAAACTAAAACCAAAGTAATAATTCCTGAAGTTTCCTTAGTTAGGAACCCTTCTAATTACAGGAAACCTACTTTCACTCCTACTATAAAAGATAATTTTGGCAGAGATAATAGATCTTTTCAAAGAAAATCTCCAATAATTTGCTACAGATGTGGCGCTAATGATCATGTGGGAAATTATAGAGGGTGTCCTGCCTGGAACAAAATTTGTGTCAAATGCAAAAAGTCAGGTCATTTCACCAAAATGTGCAAATCTTCACAGAAAGTCAATTTCCTATCACATGAGGAGTATGATGATTGTGAACAACCGTCTGAAATTAATACTATGTTGTGTGTCGGGGATACTGAGTGCAAAGGTTTTCCCAGTGATATTATTTTTATTAATGGTGTGGAAATCTCTATGCTCATTGACTCCTGTGCCTGGTACACCATAATTGGCAAAGATGTTTTCGACAAGTTTTGGTGCTCTAAGGAACTTTTGCCACCCGATATACATCCTGGAGGGTACACAGGGAAGAAGATAAACCTTGAAGGTTATATGTGGGCGGAGATCAGGTTTAAAGATAGAACTACTAAGGGGAAGGTTTATGTTTCCTCTAAAGGGGCATCCATTTTATGCTGGCCTCATCAGTATGATTTAGGAATCAAACTTGATCCCAATGCTTCTCCCCCTGTATATGTTGTTCCACCTGAAAATGACTTTATTCTCCAATTAAAAAAAGACTTCCCCTGTATTTTTAATGATAATTTGGGGGTTTTTGCCAATTTCAAACACCGTATTATACTTAAGGAGTCAGCCGTTCCCGTCCGACATAGGGTCAGAAATGTACCCTTGGCCTATCGTGACAAACTAAAGTTAATTTTATCAGACCTTGTTTCCAAAAAGATCATTGAACCAGTTGAGTCATCCCCATGGGTTTCGCCCGTTGTTTTATCCCTCAAGAGCAACGGCGAACTTCGTCTGTGTGTAGATCTCCGCAGTCTAAACAAGGAGATTTGGATTGACAGACATCCCTTACCCCACATACACGAGCTCATTTCCACTCTTTCTGGCGCCTGTGTCTTTTCTACTCTAGATCTAACCAGCGCTTACCATCAGGTAATTTTGCACGAAGACTCTAAATTCCTAACCACTTTTATTACACCCGAGGGCTTGTTTCAGTATTGTCGTATGCCCTTTGATCTAGCTAGTGCGGCGTCTGTCTTCCAACGCCTCATGAAAACAGTGCTAGAAGGATGTGAGGGCGCAATTGCCTTTCAGGGTGACATCCTAATACATGGAAAAAAATTTGAGGAACATGATAGGAATTTGGTAAAAGTTTTGAAAAGTGTTCAAGAATATGGGCTGACACTTAAATTATCCAAATGCAAATTCAGACAAAGTCAGGTCGAATATCTTGGTCATGAAATTTCAGCCCTGGGTATCAAACCTAAACTCAACCATATCAAAAGTATATCCAAAGCTCCTCCTCCTTTGAACAAAGACCAACTTGTTTCCTTTTTAGGTCTTACTGAATTTTATAGTAAATTCGTACAAGATTATGCCTCAAAAGTTCATCCCCTCAGGTTGTTATTGAAGAAAGATGCGAAGTTTTTATGGAATAGCGATCAGCAACATGCATTTGAGTTACTGAAGCAAGAAATCATCAATGCTCCTTTTTTAAGACCATTTGACCTAGAGAAAGAATGTATAGTGTGTGTCGATGCAAGCAATGTTGGCTTAGGCTCAGTTTTAATGCAAAAAGACAGAGGTGAGGAGTATGTAGTGTCGTATGCTTCAAGAACCTTGCGAGGCGCTGAGTTCAATTATTCCACAATTGAAAAAGAGTTACTAGCTTGTACCTGGGCCTCTGAACATTTTAGGCAATTTCTTTGGGGAACCAGATTCCGTTTGAGAACTGACCATAAACCTTTAATTAACATGCTGGCAGCTGGTGGTGGCAGAACGTTAACTGCGCGCCTAGCACGTCTTGCGGCCAAATTACAGGAATTTCAATGCATTGTTGAATACGTTCCTGGGCGGTTAAATGTGCATGCTGACTGCATGTCCAGGTTGCCTCTCATCAATTCTGTCTTTTCTGGTAATTGGAACAATGATTCAGATGTTGTCTTTAATATCGATGATGTCAATGATCGTGGTTCAGCTGGTTCTTCTAATAGTATTTCTGAAATTGAGTGGAGAGAAGCAATGGCGAATGATTCCAATCTTCCTTCTTTAACTAGACATTTGCAGTATGGTTGGCCTCAAGAGCGATACTTGTCTGGAGACATTCTTTCCTTTTTCAAGGTAAAGGATGAACTTATGTTCGACCAAGGTTTTGTTTTTCGAGGCGATAAAATCATTCCTCCCATTTCCTTGAGAGAAAGAATTATTTCCATGGCCCATGAAGGTCATATGGGCATGTCTGGCACCAAAAGACGCATTCGTGAGTTTTACTGGTGGCCTGGCGTAGACAGAATGGTCAACAAATGGGTTCGTTCATGTTCTCCCTGTGGTAAAAGTGATAAGACTGTCAAACCTTTGTCTGTTGCTAGTTCTCCCATTGAATTCGTTTCTTGCCCCTGGAAGAAATTGGGTATTGACATAATTGGACCTCTCAACTTGTCCCCTCACCAAAATGTGTTTGGCCTGGTCCTTATTGATTATTTTTCCAAGTAGCCAGAGTTAAAAATTGTTGATAAAGTTGGCTCCACTCAAATCGTTCAGTTTCTAGATGAGGTTTTTTGTAGAGAAGGCATTCCTGCTGAGATTGTGTCGGATAATGGTCCGCAATTCATAAGCAAAGAATTTGTATTGTTCATCCAGAGGTGTGGTATCGTGCACAAAAGGGTGTCTAATTATAATCCGCAAGCCAATGGTCAAACAGAACGCTTTAACAGGGCCATCAAAGAGTCTATTCAGCTAGCTAATAAAAGCAATTTAGACTGGAGAAAAACTTTACGTTCCACCTTACTGTCTTATCGCACTTCACCTAATTCTGTTACAGGTTTTTCACCTTTTGAGTTGCTTAGGGGCAGAAAACCTGGTTCCAAACTCCTTCCTTGGTAGATGAAGGTTAAGTTTCCTGGCGATTCTTCTGTGGATCCTGCTTGTGTTAAGGACAGAGTTTTGAAATATCAGGAAAGAATGAAAGCTAATTTTCTTGTCTACTAAAAGTTCTGGTCAGAAGGTCAGAGTGGGTGATTTTGTCCGCGTAAAATTTGGCAGAGTTTTTGACAATAAGTGGAATAAGTGGTCAGACCCTTGCAAGGTTATTGAAGTATTTTCAAAGGCTGTGAGAGTTGAGGATGGGAAAATATGGAACTTTAGAAGGATTTCACTATGTAAAGGTTTAGATTCTTCTCACACTGAACTCTGTTCTGCACCATCCTCCACTAATGATCTTTCCACTGCTAAGCCTTCTTGTGATCAAAATGATGCATCTTATTCTCCTTTGTTTAACACTTTTGACTGTGAAAGTCAGAGTGTTGATCGTTTTGTTCCTGTGCCTGACAATTGCAATCCGTCTGTGTCTGACAATAGCAACCAGATCACTGAACTATCTACTAGGCATGTTGACAATTCTGTTAGTGAAAATGTTCCTATACAATTTCCTGTTGTTCATAATGATGATTCTTTTCTAAGGAAAAGTGTTCGAGTGAAACATACTCCTGTAAAGTTGCATGATTATTTTCTTTAGTTTTTTTTTTTATTTTTTGTTTTTTTAGGGGGGAAGGTGTGTAGTATTCCATTCCATGCTTCATTCCCCATGTATCTCGGTCCTCCATTCCCTTGTTCTATTTAGAATTGTTTTGGTTCTTTCTGCCTGGGGATTCTTAGGGATCTTTGGGAGAGTAATGTTCTACTGAGTTCAGTTACATCTGTGTACCTGTTCGTGGTGGTTGTGTAAGCTGTCTCCTGAGAATAAACTGGATGCAAGTATCTTCATGCCTCTTCCTGATTACTACAGGTAACACCTCACAGCAGGTCCCCTCTCTTCCTTGTCTCAGCGCTGACTGACTTTCTGGTGGCACTTCTCCCTACTTATACCCTCCTCCCTCACAGAGCCAGCACATTCCGGAATGTTGGGGAAACTGGTTCACACTGGCTCAAGGGGAGGGGTTGAGCACCCTGGGTGCCAGGCTTCCCTCCAAAAGCTAGGGGTAGCTGGGTAATATTATCTAGACCGCTGACCTATGGCAGTCCAGTGGCAAACCCCATGGCCATGGCATCCATTTTAAACACAGTACATTTTAGTCAGGTGCAGTTTTAAAATGGGGAAATTTACAAGTGCTCACATTATTACATGTCATTACATTTTCAACAAGGTGTCTCACACCACTCATGGCCTATACAGGTTTAATCCCATGGGGAGACATCCTAGATAAGGGGGTCAAAAGCGAAAAAATTGGGGGGAAAAGGCCAAGTCCAACACAACTCCCCCCCAGCCAAAAGCCAGGGTAGACCGATCAATGCCTTGATGGGCTTCCCTGCTTGGGGCGGAAAAAGGTGGACCCAGGCCTGCAACTACAGGAGCACCTGCAGTCTCTCCTCCACTCTGGAACCCAATGGTTCTCTCTCGCAACCCTCCCTTCACCAACAAAACCACCCCACTGGTGTTCCCTAGTAGGATGTTTCTCCTTCCTAGAGTGGGAGGCTCTAGCCTCAGGCTTGTAATGCTCTTGGACCACTCTCCTCTCTCCAAATTGCCACTGGTCCACCCACCTGGGGTCTACACCCTCAGACTGACCAGCCCTTAGGGGCGAGGCTCTCCTCCTCCTACTTCTCCTCCTAGGGTTCCGCCATCTCCTACGCCTGGGGACACCCCCACACAACCACTCTCTCCCCAACCTGGAGTCGAAACCCACAGGCTGAACCGGTGACAGGGGCGAGTCCTCCCTCTCCCTGCACCCCCTCCCAGAGTTCCGCACCCTCCTACCCGGAGAAGTACCCCTGGGAGTCACTTCCGGGGGGACTCTGGTTACAGATGTCCCTCCCACCAGGGCAGGCAACTCCTGTCCCTGGCCACCCAACCCGGGATCTGTGCCCTGTGGCTGAGCCGGTGACAGAGAAGAGACCTTCCTCCCTCTGCACCCCCTCCCAGAGTTCCGCACCCTCCTGACTGGAGTAGTACCCCTGGGAGTCAAATTGGTAGGGACCTGAATTACAGGTACCCCACCCTCCAGGCCAGGCATCTCCTGAACCTGAACCCCCAGTCCAGGATCTAAACCCTGAGACTGGTCAGACCCCCGAACCACTGGAGCTCTGATTACTGATGCTCCGGGTTCTCCTGGCATAAGGGGATCCCCTTCACGAGAAGGTCCGTCAGGACAGCCTAGACTCCCAACCTGGGGTTCCCTAAAAGAACTCTCCAGGCCCTGTGACTGTGGTTGGGGCAACTCGGGACACCTCCCTGTCTCACTCCCTCCTGTAGATGGGATGTGAGGCCCTACAACCCCCTCACTTCCCTGGGACCTAGCTGGGTCACTCCCCTCAGCCTTCCCAGACGCTCTGGCACTTACCCAGAGGTCTGCCTCCTGTGCAAGTTCCCTGGGGTCTGAGAACCCGCACTGCAACAGATGGTGACGCAGTCTTGGGAAACAACTCCTCAGCAAGTGCTCCCGGATAACGGCATGACACAGCCCTTCCCAATCCTTCACTGCTCTCCTCACCACCCAATCCTCCAGTGCAGTCCAGCACTCCTCCTCAAACTCTCCCCAGGACTGGTGGGACAGCTTTCCCCTGCCCCTAAACACTAACCCGTCCCCCTCTTCCTGGGAATCAGGCACGGTCTCCTGGGCTTCTGGAGTGGGACTCCTTGCACTGGACCTACTCTCGCTGCCACCACTGGATCCCACCCTCCTCAGTGAATCCAGACTCCTAAAACCACTCTCAGGGGACAACCTACCCACCTGAGCTGATCTCTCTCTGGCGAAGGCCCTCTCCGCCTCCGCCATCCTCTCCTGCGCTAGGACTTTTTCAGTCTCTAGTCGCTGCTCTTCTACCCTCAGCTGCGCTAAGCCCTCGGCATGCTTGAGCTTTGCCAGCGCCAGCTGATGCTCCCTTTCTTCCCTCCTATCCACCCACTCTTCTGGGGACAGGGAAAGGGATTGGGCAGTGCCGCCGGGGCTGGACCCAGTGCTGGACTCCCTATCTACGGTGTCCTCAACAGCTCCTGGCATCTCCGCCCTCTCAAACTCTTCCTCCTCCTCATCGGAGTAATTACCTCCCAGGGTTCTGGATGGGGAGCCCTCTCTCTGGCCTCTAACCCACTGACCCTTCAAAAACTCGGGAGGGTAGTCAGACAAGTCCCCACCAATCTCTAAGGGCTCTCCCCTCTTGAGGGCCTCATAGAGAAACAAATTTCTCCTGATGTTTCCTACTGGGGGTATCCCTCTCTCCAGGAGGAAGTCTATCACCTCCTGTTCGGTGTACTCCATTAGTTCCACCTCCTCATAAACCAACCCCATTGTGGCGAGGACTCTCGGGACACACCCACAGTGGACCAAGGGGACACAATTGTCAAACACTTTCAGGAGGAAGCAATTTAGCAACAATATTCTTCCAAACAATAATCCCCACCACAAGGCTCTACTTGTGGTGTTACCTGTGGCCGCTGTGGTACTGCGCAAACACAAGTCCTATCCCACCGCTGCCACCAATGTAAGACATGGGGGTTACCCAAATCTCCAAAGGGGTAGCATGGAACCAAGCGGGCAGGCCAAACTTCAGAGGACATGTGAAGCACTCACGCATTATCCACAGACAACACACCAGGCACACCACAAAAGAGTCACGACACCACCTTTTGGTTGGAAAAAGAAGAAGTTTAGTGATATCTCCAACCTGCAAGGTAAAAAGGAACAAAATAGTGGTAATCACATCAAGGCGCCAACTGGCGCCGGAGCCAAGTACATCAGGGGGGATTATCTACATGGGACAAAAGGGTTGAGTCCATAAGTCCATGCTGAAAGGAAGAAGGATGGTTAACTAAACACTAGACCTGGGGCCAATCTGGCGGGGCCAACTCAGGCTCTCATCCTCGGGGGTAGGCTGTAATTGCAAAATCCAACATTATGCATAAATACACCTCATGCGTTATAACGCCAATCCCCACCCCTGTAAGGGAAGAACAACAGAGCATCACAGCACATACTAGACAGGAGCACCTGTAAGAAATCAGTACGGCAGGCTCATTAACAAGGGGCATAACCAGGGGCCTGGAATAACTCACCAGGCCAGCATAGGGGCACACCTTCAATAAAAGGGGACCACACGGTCTATTCCATCATCCCTGTGGGTATATCACAACAGCCTAAATGCATTTAACCTTCGGCACACACCTTAGCAGGATAATCCGCCTACAAGGAACACTAGGCGCAGAAGCGCATCGCACCTGGACAGGTAACCGGAAAATACCAGGCCGGAATAAATCTACTTATGCCAGGTTAAAACGCTTCCTTTAACAGGAATATGCAGTGTCTCACATGAGGAAATAACATTTCGGTCCAGGTAAAGCATTTCATCAGATGTAGAACATTTTCTCAACTGTAAACCTTTATCAGGCCAGGACTAAGCACTCCTTTGGCAAAGTCACCACCCATCGTGGGCATGAACTTCCAGGCCTAAGAACCTCGGGCGTACCCATGCAGAGGGAATAACAGGCCTACACAGGTGTCATGGGGCAGGACACACCTGACTATTCCCCTAGGCACAAGAGTTAATAGTCACCCACTAGGCCTCCAAAGTTCCTTGGGTGACCCTATGGGCTAGATATAGGGCCCTCTACAACTGGCACAGTCTACTGGGGCCCAATGTTGCAGGTGCCCACTACCAGACGGGGCACCTGGAAAGCTAGTCCGGTCCTTGGGGCGGGCACCGACCCTATGCCCCGACTCCAGCCCCCCAACCACTACACAGCGAAGCTTCACTCACCGGCTTCCCCAGGACTCTTCTTTACAGTAGGGGCCAGGCACCGACAATGTGCCTCAAGGCCCCTGCAGCACTGACACGTCGGGGTGGAAGGAAGGAGGGGTTCGTGCTCACTCGAGCGCCCCTCCCGGCGGTATCTTCCAACTTCTCCCGGGTCCCTCTGCCTTACGGGGACCCGGGACACTCACTGGCCGTGTGGGTGCCTGACGACTTGCTTTACCCGGGCCCTTCTTCCTCACAGGGGCCCGGGGTGTCCAAACGGCATCGGCGTGGCCACCGGGGACAAGCGCGGGGACTTGGCCCGCGAGGGGGAAGCCTACCTGGCTTTCCTCCCTCCTCCTTCGGGTCGCTTCTTCCGTGCCGGCGGGGCTGGCACCGATAGTGTGCCCCGGCCCCGCCTCCTCCACTGGTCCCTCACTCTGGGGCTCAGACCGGCGGGGTGGGCTCCCGCTCTGGTCGCTCTTGCTTCGGGGCTCCTCCTGCGACCACGGGGGCCCCGCACCGACTCTTCACCCGGGTCCCCCCTCCTACCTCACAGGGACCCGGGGCTTCGACTCTCCTCCCGGCCTTCCCGGCCGACAACCATTCCGTGCGCGGCATTGGCGGGGGCGGGCCCATGACGCAGCCTGGCCCCCGTCACGTGATGGAGGACCTGACGGCCTCAGGGCCTAGCGAGGCCCTCTCCTGGCATTGGCGGCCCTCTCCTGGCACCGGGGGCCGCCGCGACGATTCCCACGGCAGTGGGGGGTCCCTCAAGGCGGCGCCTGGCCGCGGCGGTGATTTACGGCGGCAATAAGGGGTAGGCTCCCTTTTAATTAATTCTTTATATAGCAGCAAAAACGTGCCACCACAAATGGCGCTATTCACAGGCTGCCACAGTCTCCTCAGAACACAGCGCTTTTCACAGCGCACTGCTCCTCAAACCACGGCGCTATTCACAGCGCACTGCTCCTTGCGCCCACACAGCAGTTCTGGGGCAGAATAGCGCTTCCAAATTATAGCGCTTCCTAGGGGGAGTACAGCAGGCCCTCAGAACAAAGTGCTTTTCTTCCCACAGCGCTGGGTAGGCATTCCAGGGCTTCTAGGGACACACAGCTCCTCCCAGTCCAGCGCTTAAGGGCCATGCAGCAGCAGCACTTCCAAAGAGGCCACATATTCCTGGGGACACCAACCTCCCCAAACAGCGTCTGACAGACGCACCTCATGAAGGAGGGGGCGAACAGTTCCACAGCCAGCCCCAGGGGCACACTCCTCACCTCCTGGGGGGGTTCAAGCCCACAGCATTCCTCCTCTTCTGGGCACCTCTTTCCCTCAGCGCTGGCGTAGTTCAAGGTCCCACAGCATCAGGGACCTAGGAGAGGCTCTCCTTTTATCAGGGGCCCTGGGGGACAGTGGAGGGGGGGTGGAATGGATGCAGGGCCCAGCTCACAGGCCCCTGTGGCGGTAACACCTCACAGCAGGTCCCCTCTCTTCCTTGTCCCAGCGCTGACTGACTTTCTGGTGGCACTTCTCCCTACCTATACCCTCCTCCCTCACAGAGCCAGCACATTTCAGAATGTTGGGGAAACTGGTTCACACTGGCTCAAGGGGAGGGGTTGAGCACCCTGGGTGCCAGGCTTCCTTCCAAAAGCTAGGGGTAGCTGGGTAATATTATCTAGACCGCTGACCTATGGCAGTCCAGTGGCAAAACCCATGGCATCCATTTTAAACACAGTACATTTTAGTCAGGTGCAGTTTTAAAATCGGAAAATGTACAAGTGCTCACATTATTACATGTCATTACATTTTCAACAAGGTGTCTCACATCACTCATGGCCTATACAGGTTTAATCCCATGGGGGAGACATCCTAGATAAGGGGGTCAAAAGCGAAAAAAATTTGGGGAAAAGGCCAAGTCTAACAACAACTAAACAAACTTAACATGTTTTAGACATAGATCCTATGAATTACCATGTAACATGCTAGTTACCATAGTAACCGTACCTCTGCTACCAAGTTATTGATCCAGCGCTCCAATTGAAAAACTGTCTCATTAAACACTACCTAACACCTCAATACTCACCATTAATCATAAAACACATATAAAGGCCCATAATACCAATGAGACAATTTTTGAGCAACTGAATCAGGTGGTATGATTAATAAAACTATTCACAAATTATTTACACTATTATATATAACTGCAGTTTATCTATCTTAACCATGGTTTTAAACATTCTTTAATCAGACCACTATGGCGATTTAATCAACTGATAGTAACTAGACCATGAATAAACAAGACCAGCTCGTCTTCTTCAAATCTAATTTTATTAACTTTATTTTTCATAAAGAAAGAGGCATTAACGTTTTGGATCTTTATTTTATAAGCAAATAAGAAAACAGCATTTTAATACGAAAATGAATTTAGAACTGACATTCAAAAAGCAAGCTCAGAAACATGAAATATTAGCAGAATAACAGTTCCATTCCCTAAAACTATTTCCCTGTCTATTTTCTCACTTCACCTATAAAGGTAAAATCATTTAAAATCTGCTGTCCTTACATGCGCCAAAGGTCCATCAGCATGTCACGACACTTTGGAATCGGAAAGAAAGAGTTTTTACTTGCTCATAGTGTCAGACTTTATACCTTTCTCTCTAGCTAAACTTTCTACATTTTACATTCTTTCAAACAAATTCGAGCTTTTCATTGGCTGTCCTGTGTCAGTCCACGATAAAAATGGTTATGTCGTCTCCGACTCTTGACCAAGTCCAGGCTTCATATAAGCCCTATTGTCTTTCAATTCCACGTTTTCAGTTTCCTCAAGAAAGTTACTTTTTCTTTCCTCGAGTTTCAAACATTTACTTCCTAACCTTGGCAGACACATCAAGTTCCTGTCCTTGGGCCCTCTTTCCGTGAGCACGTTCAATACAACCAAAGAACTGCTTTTCTATTCACAATGTCATCGTAATAAAAGTCTTCACAGCTGCGCTTGTGTAGGCCTTCACTCTGGACAAGCTTTTGCGTCTGCAGCTCTGTCAGCCATGTTTTCTGAACCACCTTTAGGCCTCACTTTGGAAACTATTATTAAACAAACACAAGACATCAATTAATTAAAGAATTGAGATCCATTCTGTTACCCTCCCCCTTTTACTAATTAATCCTGTTAATTATGTTACCTAGCAAAAACACATAAAGCAGCTTTATATTTACCTTTTTCTTCTCGAACAGCATGAACACCATATGCTCTATATCACAGAAAAACATAACATAAGCACATAAAATAAGCATATGCCATTAGTTTAACTGCCGCATTTAATACTGACAAAGACAATAGACAAGATTAGTTTATTATTTTTCTTTGCGTACGCAACATAAAGCACATTAGTTTTTCCCCACGTGTAATGATGAATGTATTCTTAAACTGAGTTGATTAGTAATTTCACTACATGCTTGTTAATTCAGTTATTCGTTATGGGAGATTAACTTCACAAGTTTGAACAAAATCTTGTTCATCACCTTGCTCCATCACCTTTACTGAAAGGAATTCGGGAAAAGCAAGTTTCAAGTACGCCCCTCCCCCTAGCCTCGAGACACCTTTATTGGTAAAGACTTTCTTCGGGCTTCCTTTCTAACAGAAAGGTGTTGCTTGATAAAACAAAAACAAAGAAACACACATACATGAATGTAGTTGAGCTTGTAAGAAAAAAACTCCTACTGGGTGTTAGGAGTATTCAACATTTACAAATCCTCTAAAAGATATACACATTTTATGCATGTAATAAAAAGGGGACACTCCTACTTGCAAGTTGAAGTAAACGCTCGTTTTAAATAGAAATTCCTTTTCCACTGTGGCGTAGACGAGGACTGGTAGCTGAGGAATAAACTTTACTTGTAGGCGATTAACACGTTTACTTCATTTCACATCTCCTTAATGGTTTGACCAGTCACCTCTCTAATTTGCGTTCTTGGGGAAAAAAATCCCAGAGCAAATCAAATGTTCGCCCATCAAAGAGATGTTTTTGTTTATTTCAACTAAGTTACAATTGCTATCCTGTTTGTTCATGTCACAATAACACGAGGAATGCCTTGTTATGAAATGAAAATGAAAAGCAATTTTTATCGCGCAACTAAGCCCAGTGGGCGTCAAGGCGCATAACCAAACAATACCAGCTGTCAGAAGTACTCCTGTTACGGGTAGGCCCTGACAAAACACCAGGTCTTAAGCGCTTTTTTAAAAGCGGATAGAGAAGGTTGCATCTTAATCTCCTGGGACAGCGAGTTCCATAGTTTGGGAGCAACAATGGAAAAAGCTCTATTTCCCCAGCGTACCCTTTTGGCACGTGGGACAACCAACAAATTCATCTCTGAGGATCTCAAAGTTCTACAAGGCTGGTAACGGGTCAATAAAGCACCAAGGGGATCAGAAGAACCATCTGCCAAAGCTCGATAGGCAAGACATAGGATCTTAAACGAGATCCTGAGATGAATAGGGAGCCAATGAAGACTCTTTCTAGCCATCGTAGCAGATGAGGCATTGGGGAGTGCCAAAAAAAAAGGGAGCAGTCGCATTTTGAACGACCTGCAGTCACTGAATGAGCCCCTTGTTGGAATCTGAATAAAGCGCATTACAATAGTCCAACCTTGAACTCACCAATGCCACTGCCACCTGCTTACGTGCTGAAGGAGAGAGATAGTGAAGGATCCCCTTAAGAATCTTTAACACCCCCCAGCAGGTGGCAACCGTACGGTTGACCTGCAGAGTCATAGACAAGGAGGTGTCAAAAATTACGCCAAGATTTCTTGCAGACTGGGAAGGAGATGGACAAGTTCCCAGCGAGAACGGCCACAACTCATCCGACCAGATATCCTGGTCTTTGCCAAAGACCAGGATCTCAGTTTTATCGCCATTCAACTTCAGGGAATTCTGCAGCAACCAGTCAGAGACTGTCTGCATACAGATCCTGAAGTTGGTGGCAGATGTTGAAACTGAGTGGGCCAATGACACCATGATTTGAGTGTCATCGGCGTATGACACCAATTCCATCCCCTGAGATTTTACTAGCCTTGCAAGGGGGGCAACATAAATATTAAATAGGGTCGGACTAAGAGCCGACCCTTGTGGCACCCCACATTGCAAGGACATAGCAGGGGAGAGAAATTCACCTAGCTTGACTCTTTGCTCTCTATGCTGTAAAAAGGAGTGCAGAAGGTTGAGAGCCATACCAGAAATCCCTGCCTCCCTCAGCCGAGATGTAAGAGTCGAGGGAGACAGGGTGTCAAACGCCGCGGTGAGGTCCAATAGCACCAACACTGTGGTTTGGCCAGCGTCCACCTTCATACGAATGTTATTTGCCACCATAGTCAAAGCTGTCTCAGTACTATGTGCCTTTCGGAACCCATGCTGGGAGCTGTCAAGATACCCAGATGAGTCCAGAAAGGTAGTAAGATGGCAGTTGAGGTGGGACTCAAGAATCTTAGCAGGAGCGGGTAACAGTGAAATAGGTCTAAAATTTTTCAACTGTTCCGGATCCAGCGTGGGCTTCTTAAGTAGAGGCTTCACTATCGCCCTCTTCCATATTAGGGGGAAGGTTCCCTGGGCTATAGCGCCATTCATGACTTCTAAAAGCGGCGGGAGCAGTGTCAGTCTACATTCCTTCAGTATCTTCAGAGGGCAGGGGTCAAGAGGGGATGAGGATTTAATCCTATCGAGCAAAAGCTCAAGTCCTTCTAGTGTGAGTAACGGAAAGTCTCTTGTCCAAGCTTCTAGATTGATCAGGGTTTGGAGAGAGGAATCGCCTAATGACTTTCTCTGGATTTCCAACGCGAGATATATGTCCTCAATTTTCTTACGAAAAAACACTGATATGTTGTTACAGAGCTCCTGCGAGCCCACAACTGGATCAGGAACCTGTATGGAGCAAAGGGAGTCGACAATCTTAAAAAGCTCCCTAGAAGAGGTGAGAGAAGTAGTGAGTTTAGAGAAGTACTGCTGTTTTTCCCTAATGACGCTAGATTTATAGTCAGCTAACAGACCCTTATGTACTTTCCTTTCGATGGGATCCCACGCTTTCCTCCATTTTCTTTCCTGTCTTCTACAGCCTTGTCGTAGAAGTCTTAGTGATTCCGTATACCACGGGGCAGTGGGCTTACGGCGAGCCGAATATCTAAAGGATGGAGGAGCCAACTCATCAACCGCCTTGATGATAGAGTCAGAAAGCTGGAGATTCTCATTACACCCTAACTAGTGGGTCTTAAGAATACATTTCACTTTGGAATGCAAGTCATTGAGAAAGCAGATAACACATTCCATGCAAAATCTGTAGCGAAAGGTCAGTAGAGGAAAGATATTAAATTCCTTGAAAGCTGCGAAGGAAAACAATTAAAATCTTTCTTAAAAAAACATATGTATGTTGTATTTTCCATTCATTCTTCATCCATCAATGCGTGTGTACATGTGCATAGCTGCCATGTGGCCAGTCATGTATGACACCTTTAGTCATTTCTAGCTTTATGGTCTCAGCCCTCATGTACTGTATTTTTTTTTTCTTTTATAATTAGCGCCATAAAAAGAATTAGCACATAAAATGCTGATCACCAAAACCTGCCCCTGCACACTCCTCACTGAGGGGCCCAATCACCAGCAGCTAAACATCTGACCACTTCCTTAATGTGTGACTCAACCCCTAACCTCTCGTTATCGTCGCTCTAGGTGAGGTTTACCGCCTACCCTATACTTCTCCTTTAGGTCTGGTCCTCAACACCTACCCCCTGCTCTCTCTCTCTCCCTCGATGTGGGGCTGAGCCCTTAATCTCTGGTTGCTTTTCTCTCTGTGGAGCTCACACCCCATCCCCTGGTCTCTCCTTCCATGTGAGGATCACCCTTAACCTCTTGTCGTCCCCTGGCTGTAGGTCACTCACACTAACCCCTCCCTGAACCCCTCCCCCACCTTGTTTTGGTGTTTATTCCTTAACCCCGGGGCTGTTAACCCAGTGGGGAGCTCACCCCTAACCTTTACTCTCTTCCATTGCTGTGGGGCTCACCTCTTACTTTTTGTCCCCAGCGCTGCGAAGGCCAATCCCTACACTGCCTCACAGTGAGGGTCACACCTGCAGTAGCTGCTCAGTACATGTCTTGTCCCTTGTGCTCTCAGCACTTTAGGGCTCACCTCGTGAAAGTCCCTTTGTTCTCCAACACTTGTGGTCCACTTCTTTGAAATGGAATTACACGCCACCCCCTTCTGCTTTTGTCCACATGCCTGGTTCTTGAGCACCAGACTCCATCTCGCACCGGCAGCGGGCGTCTGCAGGGACGGCTTTAGCGCCGGTGGCGCCTGGTGCGTCAATCACTTTTGGCGCCCCCACACCTCATGACCACCGCCTCGGATTTTCTCCCTACCACCTGCAAAAGTGCCCCTCATCTCTCCTATCATCATATATTGCTAAACATAGCGCCCCCTGAGGTCACAGCGCCCCTCTCCACTGGTCAGTGCCCAGTGCGGCCGCACCAGTCGCACTGTCCTAAAGCCGGCCCAGGGCGTCTGCTTTTCTCGTCGGTGCCTTATGGCAACCGTCACTTTGCATGTAACTAAACTGCACTTTTCATTGTCCTGTGTGCACTTCATTAATGATTTGCACATCTTTGGATGTTCCACGTTATGACAATATACTGCACCCACACACCCAAAAAAATAAATACAAATTTTGGGAGGGCTAATTCTTCCAGCAATAGGCAGAGTGGAGATGCAGGGGCTCTATGAAGGGGTGAAAAAATAGCAAAGCCTCATTAACAAGTAAATGATCTTTGAAAGACCTGTGAAGTACTTGAGTGTGGCTGCAATAAGACAGAAGCCTGACCAACCAACCTACAGCAGCTCAAAAACTGTCTTTTTTTGCCCAGGAATCTGTCTCAGCCCGGACTGAAACACACTACAGGGGTGGGGGGGTGCTGAATCCCTTTGAGCCCTATGGGTGTTGCGCGCCTAGATCAGTGTACACCTTTTGTCAACATTGCACCTCTTTAGATGTCCAATCACGGTACTAAATAATATTATACAGTGTACAGCAATATTCATATTTTAACATCTTCTGGTAAATGTGAGCTGCAATCAGTTATTTTCTGCTCTAAGTCTGCATAGTATGCATTGGATGATGAATTAATTGGCGCATCTGACACAATGATATTCACATGGAAAACTCAGCAGAATCGCGGTTTTTTCCTGTGGTCCTAAGTGTAGGTCTCTGAAGATGCGTTTGTGGCCTTTCCAGGGAAGTAGATTTGTAATGGGTTGTACTGTGCACTCGAGTTTCAACTGATTATCCTAAGAATCAAAGCTTATTTGTTTAGAATAGGGCGTGCGGGTAGGGAGGAGGATGCTACTCTCCTATAAAATACAATGAACATGTGATAGGTGATAGGTTATCACCTGAACCCGTCCTGCACTGCAGGTGCTAACCCTTAGGGTTCTGCAATTAATTTGTATATAAGTATTATCTTTTAACTACAATAAAGATTTTTTATCAAACTTTTGTTCTAGTCTCAGTATTATGGTGATTTATTTACATAAACAAAACACTACATTTAAAACGTACTATATAAATTCATAGCATGTTCATGTTTGACAATTAACAATTATCTTAAATGAAAATCTTGTATATATGCTCTTCATATCATGATAAAAACATTTTTGAATCCCAATGCATTTCGAGATCAGAGGATCTCTTCTTCAGGGGAACTGAAATGTGAAAAAAAGTTGATATCAATATAACATCCATGTTATAAGTCAAACTAAGAGAATCAATTACATGAAGTCTAATGACATATAGGCAATTTCACATGAGTTGTGTGTTTGAGACATGACACTTTCAACGTGAGAAAAGCAGTATTACTTTCTGAATAACTACCAAACTGCACCACTATTGGTGTTCTGATAGAAAAGGCTTATGAATAACTAGATGAAAACTCTAGCTGGAAGTTATGTGGTAAATTCTAGTCTGGATCATATAAAACTGAAATTCAAAAGCACGAAGAATTACTCAAATGCTGGATATCACGGCAGTTGCACACTGTTCTAGCTAAATAGTCAAAAAAGGTTGGAGCGTACCTTGATAATATGAAGAAAGTCAGTAACTTTTTACAAGGTGAGCAGATAAGTCCTGAAATAGAAGGGAAGTGTCATGTTTGTGTGGTTGTTGCAGGCATTTAGTTAGTTTTAAATATAAAGCGGGGTGCTTGAGGAGGAGTCGAGGACTTTGGCTGCTGAATGTATTCAGCCTTTTGGCTTTTTTCAATATTTCTCAATATTTGTCCTGGAATTTTCAATAACACTGATCTTCTCACCCAGCTCTCCTAGGGTCAAAGAGCAATGGTGAGGTGAGCCAGCTGCATGTTTTTTTTTCTTTGTCCTCCACCCTTTATGTAATCTCTCCGCATATATCAGCAGCAGTTACTGCACAATATTTTAGCTTTCTCAATAAACAAGTCATAACACTTTTATGGAATTTCAATAACTTATATTAAACAGCTGCTGCACAACACTTACAAATCTTTCACCTACTCTCAGATACCACTCACCCTTCACACTCACCCACCACTCACACAGTGATGACTGCATTCACACACCTTGACATACCTCTCAACCAGCACTCACATTCCTCCTACCCTCACCCTGAACTCAAACCGCTTATCCTGCACTTATACAATTGACATACCACCCACCCTATACTCAAACACCTCATACCCTGTACAGGGTAAGATCTCTCACGTGTACATGCACACAATTCTCATTCTGCCCTGAACACACATCAATCACCGTGCATTGAAGCACTTTCACCCTGCACTCAGACACTTATCAACTTTCATTCATGCACCACTCACGCTGCACAGAGACCACTCACACAATTAAATCTCCCTGCACTCATATACTGCTCCCACACCTGTTAACTTCCTAATATTCCCGTAGGTGAAACCCAATGCATTTACCAATGCTTGTTTACCACTATGTCGCTTTTGAATACGCAGTGAGCAGACAAGGGGCTCTCGCTGTATTCAGTTGAACAAGGGCACCTCGACCCGAGCCCTTGTCTATAATTAAGACTCTTTTTTGCATTGTATGAATTCGACTCCCAAACCGCATGTGGTTTCCTTGTCTAGCACGTTTCTCAGTATTCCACACTTTTGCAAAAAAAATTCTTGCATCCACTCTGTGCTTTATTCTGAGAATATGCTTGTAACATTTCATTAGTAATCATCGGTAATAAACATTTCCTTGTGTGAGCAATTGACAGCGTTATTGCTCAGGTTAATTTCTGCCCACATCCAGTCAGCTCAAAGAACTGTTATCCACCAAAAATAATGTAGCAGTAAAAACATTCTATATTTTTTTGTAAACTGAACAGTGATTGAAAAAGTATTTGCAGCGCTGAATAATTTAATCTGCTTTAAAAAACAAACCAATACCTCAATGCAGCCACGTTACATGCGCTGTAGAGCTTGTGAGCCATGTTGACTTATTTACCTGTCAGTGAATAGACTCTGCAGACAAGGTAATAACATTCAAACATTACACTAACCCATAGACCCCGATTCACAGAACTAACTTAAGACAAAATCCTAAACTTACTACCATTTTGGTATTCACAGAAGGCACTTACTCATTGATGAGTAAGTACCTTCTGTGAATACCAAAATGAGTAAGTGCAATTGGTAAGTGCCTTCTGTGAATACCAAAATGAGTAAATGGTAGTAAGTTTCGGATTTTGTCTTAAGTTAGTTGTGTGAATCGGGTCCTAAGTCTCCAATGCAAGATATCTGTGAGTATTGAGAGCTTCCCTTCCCCCAAGCTCTGCTGGTAGCCATTCCTGAAAGGATTGTTGTTCTTCAAAAGTCAATTTCCATGCTCCGGTGTAATGCTATAACTAAATTGTTTCTGACAATATCATATGACCTCTTTTCCTCTAACAGTCTGGTACAACGTGACAATTACTAGTTACAGACTTGCACACAGGTGAAGGTAAGTATTAGTCAGACATCTAAAAACATTATTACGTCATTCTTCACCTAGAATCAACATATATGAGCCTCCTGTCTTTCAGAACAGTACTTCGGACCATACGTTATGCTTTAGCATTGATGAGTGAACACTGTCATTTGTCTTTCTTGAATCTCGCTTAGATTCATGCAGGGCCAATGCTATTCTACGAAGGGGACAGGGTCTGAACTGCGAATTCTCCCTTTTCTGTAGAATAACACCTTCTCTAAAATAACAGCAGCTCACAGGTAAATTAGCAGAAGTCACTACCATAACGGATCCGATGGTATGAGTAATTATGTCCCACCTGCAAGTATCTAAGTCAGTTCTTTATTGATAAAGGTTATACCTTCCCTCAGTGCATCTTGATGCAAGAATCCTGTTGGTGAATTGTCTACTGACTGGCAGACAATAGATCCACTTTCCCACCTCAGTTTCACGATGAGATAAAAGGTAGCAATGTACGTCCAGGGTTCTATACAGCGGGGTCCTTTTATCTGATGTAACATGGGAAAGGACCCAGGTAGATTTATTTGAAAGAAACTCTACCCTGGACTACTTCATTGTACGCCTTTTCAGGAGAAAATCAGCTTGTAGCGCCTTCTAGTTTTCAATCTCACTTCAGCAGCTTTTCTCCTGAAATGCCACCCACACATATAGTTTTTTAGGTCTCGCGACCTATCAATGCGTGCAAGCGCATTGAGCAGAGCGAGAATTCATGTCGGCAAAATCCTCCTCAAACCACGGGCTTTCAGCCGCGGTTTTCTTTAAGTTCACGTGAATCACGTGATTAAACAAGCACGCGCATTGGCAGCATTTCTCCTGCACAAGGCTCGCAAAAGGCTCTCCTCCCTCCCCACATCAAAGGCATCAATCACCCTCCCACAGGCTTCCCCAGCGCTGCCCCGCCCATCGGCAGCATTTCTCCTGCACAAGGCTCACAAAAGGCTCTCCTCCCTCCCCACATCAAAGGCATCAATCACCCTCCCACAGGCTTCCCCAGCGCTGCCCCGCCCCCTGCTTCACGGCCAGGCCATCTGTTCCCTGTCAGACCTCTCACACCTCCGTCACAGCATGCCTGTCCGTCTTTTTTTTTTTTAGGTCTTGCCTTCTCTTCTCTCTGCTCTGCCCTTAGGCACCGTGACATACTTCATAGGCTTATCACTTCACACGACCGCAGGCCGTGCAACCAGAGCACTTCAGTTGGTGCGCAGCCCCCCTCCCAGCACTGCCTTGTTACTCTCGACAGCCGTGACTCCCTAAACACTTTTTATATTTAATTAGCAGCAGCAGCATTTCATATAATGTGTTTCCAGCCTGAGATATTCGTCGCTTTTTGATCCTCGCGCCTTTTCCCTTTCAGTTTGAAGGCTCGAGGTCTCCTTCATGCTTCACTACTCACAGCGTATTTATTTTACATTAGAGACTCGTGCTGCTCTTCGTGCTGCTCTTCGCGCTCCACTGCACGCAGAATATTTACATTTGGTTGGCAGGCTCGTGTTTGTTGGCAATTTCGTGTTTCTGTCAGCGCCCTGCCTTTTAGCTGATGCATTTTCACACAAAATGGCTTGTATGTCATGGGACACGCGCCTTTTGATTCCCATTTTTTTTCTACCATGAGCCCAGAGGAGGTTAAAATATTCCCCATTCCCTCTCTGTGTGCTGCCTTAATACACTGTGGCAAGAGAGGGTCTGGATTTTACATGCGGCTTTCTTTGTAATGCGATCCGAATACATTATGCTTTGTTTCATTTGCAACATGCACTGGTGAGCCATGGGCATGCTGCAGCTCTCGAGTTATGTAACTGCTGCTTTCAAGCTTGTGAACAGAAGCAGCTCGGTTGCAAGGTAAATAATAATTCAACTCCCCACACACACACCCCCCAACACACACAACCCCCCGACAAACACAACCCCCCCACACACCCAACCCCCCCACATACGCAACCCCACACACACGCAACACCACACACACGCAACACCACTCACCCACGCAACGCCACTCACCCAAGCAACACCACTCACTCACGCAAAGCCACTCACATCCACGCAGTGCCACTTTCACCCACACAGCATCACTTTCAGACACGCAAGGCCACTCACACCCATGCAAGCCCACTATCACCCACGCAACACCACACTCACCCACGCAACGCCACTCACCCAAGCAACACCACTCACACACGCAACGCAACTCACTCACGCAACACCACTCACACACGCAACGCCACTCATCCACGCAACGCCACTCATCCACGCAACGCCACTCATCCACGCAACGCCACTCACACATGCAACACCACTCACACATGCAACGCCACTCACCCACGCAACACAACTCACACATGCAACGCCACTCACCCACGCAACGCCACTCACTCAAAGCCACTCACACCCATGCAGTGCCACTTTCACCCACACTGTGCAGTGCACAATAGGTCTCGCAGTAGGAAAGTTGGAGCTATTGGTTTTGTAAATGACAAAGCCCTTTATGTTTTTAAAATGAAAACAAAAATAAAAGGCATTGTTATTTGCAATTGTAATAGCTTCAACTTTCCTACTGCGAGACCTATTGGCAACGCCAGTGCTTGTCTGTCAAGTTAACATTCAACACTCCATGGAAGACATCACACAATGATTCGGCTGTGGCCTTTTCTAGAGGATTCTGTCCCAAGGCACTGAAATACAGCAGCTACACAAATAATAACACAAAAGAAATGTAAATACCAGGTACACTGTACAAGAATCTATGCTGAGAATATACCCAGACTAAGATAACCACGAGACACAGACAAGCTCCACACTGTGCCCTTCCTGGCAAGTTATGTTATGTTATCGGGAGTTTTATTGAGCGCTCAGCTACTCAGGCAGAGTGTCCCGGCGCTAACAGACCTAACACAGCATAACCCCAGCGACGGAGAAGGAATTAGAGACTGAACAGCCACGTTTTAAGCTCTTTCCTGAAAGATGCTAAATTCTCGCTCTTTCTCAGTGCATTCCTTCCACCAGTAACCAACTCATACTGCTTACCAGGCACTACACAAAGGTACTGGTGTACCACCAGCTTTGAATGTACCATATGTAGAGTTATGCAGGTGAAAATGCTGGTGTGCATTAATCGTCAAAAACTGTCAAAACATTTCAAATACACCTGGAAAGCTGGAACTGGTGCAACATCCCATCCTTAACCTGGAAAAGTTCTGTGAATTGCAGACAGTTGTACATTTGTACTAATGTGAGGTCGATGCACAAGCATGTGCATGACACTTGGGGAAATGAGGACGCAGTTTTGAGATAATATTCAAACCCAAGAGAAGCTTGGTTCTTTAGAGCTTCTTCTGCCGGCCATCTTTGTATTTTCATGGTCTTCTGCTGATGCTCAGTTGTGAGCAACGGTGACAAATGGCAGGCGTAGCTGTTGTTTTTGAGCAGACCTGTCTGATGACAGGTGTTTTACACGTGTGAATGATTCTCTAGGATAGGTCAGTTACTCAGAAGCATCCACACTGGCCGCATCCTTCCTCATTTGGCAGGGAGGCGGGCTCTGGCAGCCAGGGGACATCTGTAAGAAAAGTATTCTAGTGACAGAAGAACAAATAACACATGCACTACTTATTCAGCCACCTGTCACATTTTTGCATTAAAAATAAATCAAGGAAAACTTCGGTAATCACATATGGTGCATCTTTATTTCCGTAGTCTAGTACTATAAGTGAAATGAAGAAAAGGTGTAACCATGTCAAGCACCACGGCAAAGCCCCCCCCTTTAGTCTCACCTATGGATTACACTTCAAATTGCATACCTAGTGCAGACTGATGTGTAGACAAAGGTTAATAATGAGAAGATCCGCATAAAACATGTTTGTCTCTAGAGAAACAACTTCAGTGGAGAAATGTAACCATGTTAATTTCAAACCTGACTCATACAGATTGCCACAGACAGTTTGGGATGCCCTGTGCGCAGCTAAGGCCGTGCAAAAGTGGCGGGACTTCAGGTCCTCACAATCGTTAATGTTATATGGGAAATATTTTAATCTGTATTAGGGTTGTGAATTTTGAAAGAAAAAAGGCATTGCAGTAGAAACAAGCATTTGCAATGCAATAGGTCTCGCATTTGCAAGAGTTTAAGCAATTGGCATTGTAAATAACAATGCCTTTTATTTATATGTGTTGATAATTAAAACAGAAATAAAAGGCATTGTCATTTACAATACCAATAGCTCAAAATCTTGTAAATGCGAGACCTATTCAAAGAGGCGGCCGCCATTATTCTGGACTGCTTAGAAAGTGAAAGCATGCATGGCGTGCTGAATGTTGCAGGAAAGCATGATGTGTCTGCAGTAGGAGAAGCGCATTAAAGAGAATAGTGCTTACAGACTAAAAAAGAGTCACCGTTCAAAAACCGAAGTAAGATGGCCAGTCCTCATGGGAGTTATCGAATGAAGACAAGGCGGTACTAAGGAGGGACTAATAAGCCTATTAAAGAATCAGAAGCCTGCATTTACGAAGGACAATGACACAAGCCAATGACAAATATGGGCGGAGAGTGGACAGGGCTTCTATTCGTACTCCAATACAGCATGGCTCGCAGAGCAGTGCCTGCGCTGCCCCAGCTCGACCAAAAAACAACTTTTTTTTGTCCCTATTGTCCACCAAAGTAAGCAAACCTTCCTTCCTTGAACATTTGATTTGCTTGTTATGCTGAACAGAGAACCCATAAATTGACAACAAGCAGACAAATTACCACGCAGATAGAGACTTTGTGGGAAAATCTAGTGCAAAACAGTGCAGCTTTTGGAACTGTAAAAACCATGCGATTTAAGGCTGATTATACCTAGGAGTAAAAACTTTGCAACCCCTTCATAATATAATGTTGAATGAACATTTAGACCTGTGAACGGTCATTAAAACACAACAAGATAAAGCCTCAGGAGCCAGGCTGCTTCCCTCTGAGCCTGAAAACTAGGTATTGTTTAAACTTTGTTTATCATTAAGTGTCCTTAGGTCTTGCCACAATAACACTTGATAGAGAAAGATAACATCACCCTCTTTCAAAACTATTAATTGTTTTTTTTTTAGCCCTCTAAGAGAGGGATACCTGGTGATTTTATTAGGCATTATCATGCCTAATGTCATGATGTCATGCATGCTGGTAATCTATAATATTTGATAAGTATTCAGGCACTAGGTTTTCAGAGCTGGGGAATGATGCTCCAGAATTTGGATTTTCCAATTTCTCCCAGGACACACCCATAGGTTCCACTATGGGCATTAACTCCAAAGATAACTGCAGAACACAGACAAAAACTGGAGGTATACGACCAACAGCCACCTATCCACCCCCCGTACTGCAGGAATGTTCTATACATGTAGACCAGATACAAAATACAGATGCAGGTTATTGTCAGACTTTTTGGATACATTTGCACCTGATAAAAGTAGACATACTAGAAAGACAAAATAAAAATGGTTCACCAATACTCTCAGAGTGATGAAAGCAAGATGCAAGAGATGGGCTCTTCATGGCATGCAGCCCCAGTAAAGTTTAAGACAGAGATCTTAAAATAACTTCAGAAAGTAAATGAGCAAAGAAAGAGATTTTTTGAAAATAGAGGCCAGAAATTAGGTTTTAAAAACACTTAAAGTCCATTCCACAATACAATCATTGGAGGCAAACCTGTCTGAGAAGTGGTGTAAGATGTAGAAACATTTGGAGGACAATATTCTTTTTCCAATTTCTTTTTATTGAAAATAAAACAGCAGTAAGCCTATCTGATCAGTCATCTGCACATAAGTTTCATAATCACAGAGCTTTATAGATGTCTCTCCCCATTCTCACAACCCTTTATAGGTCTAACTATCCCTTTCCTCATGGACGATCAGTACTCGGGCTTCACCACCTGTTATGGCGGATGGTGGGAAGCATATGTTTCCCCTGTAGACATTCCATTTCCCCAGATCTGCTCCCATTTGGAGAGGTGGAGAGGTGTGGCTCACTGGTTAGAGGCGGCAGATCTATAAGCAGGGAACGGCCCGGGACCAGGATTCAATTCCCGATGCGGCAGGGTCGTGGACCAGGGGTCAACGGACTCGATAATTCTCGCCTCAGTGCCTACTCTAACCAGGGAACACACTTGGTAACTCTGGGCATTAAGCTTGCCTCATCTCTACAACGGCCCCCCACAGACGCCGGGGATGCCTGGTTTCACCCTGGAGATACCCAGAAAGGGACCATCTCACAGGGAAAACCAGGACGGGTTCCCCAGCTGTCTGCAGCGCCAGGACACTCGGTTAGAGTAACAGTGCGCTTTACAAGTACCCCACATTTACATTCATTTACATTTACATTTCTTTTTGCATCCCCTACCTTCATAGACAACTTTCTCAGCTACCATGTACCACTCCATGTCTTTCTTCCATTCCATCACTGTTGGCCCTATTGTTGCCCCCATCTTCTGGCTATGTTACGTTTAGCTATCACATCCCCATATTACGCCAGATTTGTTCTTTGCGACCAAGATCCGTTGCATCCCATATGTTAGACCTGGCATCCTTGGCATGGTTTTCCCCTGTCTTTTTGCTTATGCCTCTTGTATTTTTGCTGTGTGCTGGATTTCGTTTTGTTGGTCCAGATGGTTTTGGCCCTTTGCCACTGCTGATCAGTGCCAAAGTGCAAGTGCTCCCTCTGTAAATTATGAATATGGATTGGTGTTTCCATGATTAGCTTGTTTGACTTACTACTAAGTCCCTAGTACAGTGCACTGTGTGTGCCCAGGGCCTGTAGGTCAAATGCTGCTAGTGGGCCCACAGCACAGATTGTGCCACCCACACAAGCAGCCCTTCAAAGGGGTCTCAGACCTGCCACTGCAGTTTCTGCGCGCTGTCTCTACTGCCATGTAGGCCTGGCCAGTGCACCAATTTTATCCGCCCAAACCTTCCCTTTTGAACATGTGAGTCACTCCTAAAGTAGGCCCAAGGTATCCCTGTGGGCAGGGTCCAGTGTATGTGAAAGGTAGGACATGTACTGATGTGTGTGACATGTCCTGATAGTGAAATACAGTGTATTTCCTATTTCACTATTGAAGTGCTCTCTGTTACATAGGATAGAATGGGAGTTCTTTTATAACATCTTATAAATATAACTTCCCATTGGGACAGGTTAGAAGACTGGAGTTTAGTATGCCTGAACTCAGAATATAAAAATGCATCTTTTAGTAAAGATGATTTTTATATTGTGTGTTTGAAAATACCACTTTTAGAAAGTGGGTATTTTCTTGCTTAGCCATCCTATGTGCCTCTGATGGTTTGTGGATGTACTGTCTGGTTTTGGAGTGACAGGGGCTAGGGATGTGCATTCACTGTTGACAGCCACTGTGGGGGTCGAGGTGAGTCCTGCCTTTTCTGGATCAGTCAGGGCTGGGCTGAATAGAGCTGGGCTGCATTTAGAGTAGTGTGAGGAGATTTCCTTGCACCTGAATGGGCCTGGTCTGCCTAATACAATGCTGTCTCCACCTCCTGCCGGGAAGCTGGACCAGGGAAGACAGAACTGGTTTTGACTGGGCACAGAGCCTCTCTGCCACAAGAGAACGAAGAGATATTGAGTTTAAATATTGGGGCCCAGACTCAAGAACTTTAGATTACTTCTCGTCTCAAGAAGAACGTCTGCCAAGGAGAAGAGCTGGGAAAGCTGAAGGAGAAGTACTGCCCCTTTGCTGTGTGTTGTCTGGGGTTGGCCTGCAGTGTCTGTTTCTGCCAAGTAGAGGACAAAGCCTTTGCTATGTGCTGTGTATCCTACTTGAAGAAGATCTCCAAGGTCTTGAAGTAGAACTTTCCTCCTGTTCTGAAGTCTCAGGGACACAAAGACTTCACCACCTGCTCCCCTGAACTTCCTTGGTGGGAATTCTGACCTGACAAGATGTGCCTGTTCCTATGTTGGGCCTCTGGAGGATGTTCCTGCTGCTGGGAGCTGGGAAAAGAGAAGCAACTATAGAAGCATGATGCATCCGCACCCTTTTCCGATGCAACACTGCAATGCAGGAAGAATTTTCACACATTGCCACCTAGCCGCTGAGAAACCGACACAGAGCCTGTCAGCAGCTGGAGAAATCACTGCATGCTGAGTCCCGTGCACCGATCTCTGAAGTCCAAAATCACTGCAACAACTCATATGCAGGCCCTGATGTGCGACTGCAAGAACCGACACATAGTGGGACGACGGCTGTAGAGATTAATGCAGCGCTGTTGCCGCCGCATCGAGAACTGATGCATCACAGAATCCCCATGCATGGCACCATGGCACAAGTCTACAGCAACGCCAGGGCCGCAGTAAGAAACAGACGCACCACCTCCCCGTACGTTAAGAAACTGACACATCACCTACCCTGCGTGGCAATAAGGAACCGATGCATCATCACCTCCCTTGGAGCAAAAAGCTGATGCACCCCTTCCCTGTGTGTAAAGAACCAATGCATCGCCTTCCCTGAAGCTGTTTTTGCTTATGAGTTTGACTCATCCAAGGCACTTTGTGTTTAAAGTGTTGCATCTATAGTTTTCAATGAACAGAACTGTTTTACCTTTTAAAAGTCACATCGCCTCAGAGATAAGCCTGTCTGCTCGTGCCAAGCTACCAAGGGGGTGAACAGGGGCATTACTCCCTTACCCTGACTAGAAGCAAGGGCCCCTACTTGGACAAAACGGTAAACGATTGCCAACAAGAGACACTCATTTCTAACACCATACATTGAGGAGACACCACTTAGGCGTGGGTTGCAAGTCCACCCAACTCACTTCTCACAGGCACTGTACTTTAGCCCCCTAATAGGTTTCAATCTCCAGGCATTCCCATAAAATATGGTAGAAGGTCCCCTCCTGCTCACACCCTCTGTGACACTTGGGGTCTGTTCCTCTTCCCATCTTCACTAAGGTGTGACAGGCAAGGTATGATCTAGGGAGTATTTTAAGTTGAACCAGTCTAAGTTTAGATGAGAGCTGACTCCCTCGGTGAAATCAAGGCCTCCATCCAATCTTTATTTTCCACTTCCCCCAAATCAATGTGCCAGCATTCTCAAAGTCATTGAAGGGGGTCAGGGAAATTGTTTATTAGTCAGAGATATTGCTCTATGGTCCATATAATCAGTCAGTAACTTGTCTTCCAATGGGGACGCCTCTGGGAGGTTGTTTCCCCTTGTGATAGCCGCTCTTAATGCATGCTTAATTTGTAAGTATCGGAACGTTTCCGTGTGTGCTAGGTCGTATTTCTGCTGTAGGTCTGCGAGGGGGATGGCATCACCTTTAGTCCATAGGTCTCTCACTCAAGATATACCTATGTGGTCCTATCTGTTGAAACCCGGGCAGCTCCGCACTATTCTAAGACGTTCCATGTCCTAGAGTGGCGTTGCCTGAGTTATTTTGGTGTGCAACCCCAACTTCCTGTGTACCTGGTGCCAAAGCAGGATTGTGTGGCTTGTAGGTCCTGTAATCTCATGGTGTTTGGGGCTAGTGTATTTTGCTCCGGTGTATCAAGACCCATCTGTCCAATCGATATGCGGGGTCATCTTGTGGACGGTGCACCCATTGATTGATGACCACTAACTGTACTGCCCAATAGTAGCCCTGAATTTTAGGCAGTGCATTCCCTCCAACCTACCACCCTCGCACATGCTTTTGTGTGGCTATCCTTGGAGGTTTCCCATCTCAGAGCAGTGTTCTAACCTGGCTCTCTATGACTTGGAAATAAGACTCTTGGTCTCAATATGGTGTGTTCTGCAACGCATTGCCAAACCTTGGGAGTACCATCATTTTAAAAAGTGTTAAAGAAGAAGGTACCCACACTTCCAATTGTTTAATTTAAACTTATTTAAAGCAAGAAATGAACCAAATCTATTATGTTCATCTCGGCAATTATTTGAGCCTTTTATTAATGAGTTTTACGAAAGAGCAATATTTTTAGAAAGAGAAAAAGGAGTTCTCCACAAAAATAACCACACGTTTTCGTGAATGATTTCTACAAAACATATGTGCAAGAATAAAACAGCAAACAGTCAATACATTTCATTTCATAATATGACGTGAATTTACAACAAACAGGTGGAAAAATGAAATCAAATAGGATGTCAAACTTATTAATCAATAGACATCAATGCATCCATGCATTCATTTCAAAATTACTAGAATGCCAACGATATTTTAAATCGAAAAGGTTCAGTCCCCCTATGTCAACAACAAACTTCTTCAACAATTTTAGGTTCTAATCCTTTATATCAAACTTATGGGTTTGAGTCCTTTATGTCTTTATTTCAAACTTATGGGGTTGAGTCCTTTGTGCCGACGCGTTTCGAGTGTGGGTATCCTGTGTCCACACTCTCATCAGGGCTGAGTGAATCTTTTTCCTTATCCTAATGATAAAAAACATATATGCTTATTAGAACCCCTTCCTTGGGTTTTTAGTTTCTCTAGAATTAATGAAAAACAAGGCGCCTTACCTCTGGGTTGTAGAGGTGAAGGTCACACTTGAATCTTTGATTAGAACTGTGTGCAATATTGTTTGTTATTTTCCTTCTATCTTAGGGTTGCACAGAATCACTCTTCTCACGCATTTCTGTGAAAATAAGTGACCAAAATGCCATTATGGTTTCTGTTTGTGTTTAAAAATGGAGCGCTAAAAGAGCATTATTTTAAGTCGCTCTGGCTAGTGAGCCGCTAAGCCACTCACTGCGTTTCTTCTGACGCTTTAGAAGTTGTCTTTGTTCCTTCGTGTCATTGAATACCCGTGCAGTTTTCTTTTAATCTGCAACATTAAAGGAACATTTGAAGGGCGCTGTACTTAGAGTTGGGATTCTAAAACTAGTTTAAGCGTTCTGGGGATATTCGCTTACCTATCCTTTTGCTTACATCTCCTCTCGCATCAATCCTCGGTCTGATTCTTCAGTGTTGTTAAACCGGCTGTTTCCAGTCGGGTTCTTAAAACTTTTTGGACCAATAGGAGAAGAGTGTTGCGAGAGGACCAGAAAGAAGCATTCTGGGAGTTGTAGTGAATTCAGGCAATGTTCATAGTCTATTCAACTCACTCATCGAGTTTAAGCCTTTGTTAATGCTGTCAAACTTCATGATGAGGTATGCTTCTTTGCGTAACAGCGCTTGCTCAACATCAGGCGACCTATGTTTAGGGTCAATGCTTGATAGCACTGTCCAAGTGAAATCGGTCTCCTTATGATTAAGGGACGCAAAATGGTCAACCATTGGGGCATTTGGAACTCTTTTCTTCAGTCTTGATCGGTGTTGTGTAATTCTGGCATTCACTTGTTGGCAAGTTTTTCCAATATATACTTTATTGCAAGCACACATTATTGCATAAACAACGTTCTTACTTTTACAGTTTGTATGCATCTCATGTCTCCATTTGATGCCACTGTGAATGAATTCATTTCCTTCTACGGTGTTACTGCAGGAGGCACACGTACCGCATCGGTGGTGTCCGGTTATAGGTTTTAATTTCCACTGTGATATGAGATCACTTTTTGGCTTGGCGACATAACTGTCCGCCCTGATGATTTGTTGGCCAATACTTTGATTTTTTCGCATAGCGAAAATTGGTTTTTCCAGGGGGTTTTCCAAACCCTCAAGTAAGTGCCAATTCCGCAGTATTATTTGTCTGAATTTATTGGTGTGGGTCCCATATGTGGTGACACAGACCAATTTGTTCAGCTCCTTTCTTGGTTTTATTTGCAGGAGCTCTTCCCTAGGGGTATATCTCGCTCTTTTCGCTGAGTGCTTTAGCAGTTTTTTTGGGTAACCTCTCTGACTCATTTCGTCGCAGAATGTAGCTGCATGTGTCTCGAAATTGGTTATTTCAGAACAGTTTCGTCGAATCCTTAGTAATTGGCCATACGGTAAGTTTTGTTTAAGACCTTGGGGGTGCGCACTGTTATAATGTAGAATGGTGTTTTTGTCTGTCTGTTTTTTAAACAATGAGGTTGAGAACCTATCCCCTTCAATGCCTACTTCCACATCCAGAAAGGTCATTTTTTTCTTGCTAGAGTCAATTGAAAATTTTATGTCTGGGTGTCTCGCATTCACCCATTGATGGAATTCCTCCAGCTCCATCTGGCTACCCTGCCACAGTAGCCAGATGTCATCAATGTACCTTGCCCATTGTTTGATGTTATTACTGTAGGGGTTATTCTGATAAATGAATTTTTCTTCGTACTGCGCCATGTACAGTACCGCCATTTCCGGCGCATAAGGACAACCCATGGCTGTCCCTTTGATCTGGATAAAAAATTCATTTTCGAATTTGAAGTAGTTGCTTCTCAGAGAAATTTCTGCCAATGAAATGATGAAGGTGGTAGGGACCCTATGAGGTCTCTCACGTTGCTCAAGGTAATATTCCATGACTTCAAGCGCCTCATCTTGAGGAATTTGTGTATACAGTGAATTGACGTCCATTGTGGCCATCAATTCATTTTCGCCGTCTACTACAGTGTCTTGTAATTTGTTAATGAAATCAATCGTATCCCTCAGGTAAGATTTAACCTGAGGAAGGAAAGGCTTTAAAAAGAAATCAATGTACTTGGAAATAGGTTCCAATACTGAATCGCAGCCTGAAACAATTGGCCTTCCGGGGGGTGTCTGTTGGTTTTTATGGATCTTTGGCAAGAAGTAAAGTATCGGTGTTCGTGGTGACTTTTTGTTTAAATACTCGAACTCCTTTGGGCCCAGGAACCCATTTTCCAACCCTTCTTTTGTGAGTTTGCTGATCTTGTTTTGAATCTCAAACACTGGGTCCTCTTTGACTGGTCTATACCATTCTCTGTTGTTCACATGTGCTTTACCCTCAGATAGATACATCGTGCGAGGCCAAATTACCACCGCACCCCCCTTATCCGCTTGTTTAATCACAATCGAAGTGTCTGTTTTTAAATCATTAATGGCCTTCAATTGATTCTTACTGATTTTGTGGCGAATGAAGCTTTTGCTTTTTTCCAATTTTGTGAGTGATGATAAAATCGCCTGTTCAAAGGCGTAGACCTGTTTTGGTATATTTGTCATAGGCAGAAATTTAGATTTCACCCTTAACCCAGTGGTTTCCCTCTCTGGGGTGGGTTCGGCACCGGCAAAGAAGGTTCTCAACCTGATCTTTCGGCAAAATTCGATTGCCTCCAGCTTAAGTTTGGTGAAGTCTGTTCTACGGCTGGGCACAAACTTTAAGCCCCTACTTAGAATCAGTTTTTCATCTGGCGTTAAAATTTTTTCTGAAAGATTAACGATGGTAGACGTATCTAATTGTTGTAGTATCTGTTCCTCGTGCGCATCTCCCATGGTTGTTTGAAGCGGACCGGTTGTTGTCCGCCTCTCGCTAAAAAAGGTTGATTTGCACCCCTTTTATTCTGACCCCCTTGTCTATCTTGGCGTAAATCAGGAGAAGACCCCGATGAAGAGGTGGAAGAAAAGGTTGAAAATCTTGTTTTTGATCTTCCTTGGAAAGTGTTCAAGGCCCTCCTGGACTCTACCGTTGTGTAGTAGTCCTCCTTTAAGAAGGGATATACTTGATCAAGTTTAAATGACTTAGAATCTCTTTCAAATTGAGAAGTTTTAGTACTAATCGTGATGTCTTTAAAGGTTTGTATTTCCTTTTCAATCTTCTCAAGTAGGGCTTTAGCCTCAGTTTCAGTTTTATTATCTGCAATAGCCTTTATCAGATCTGCGATTTCCTGTTCTTCCTGTTTGCATAGACGTTGGGCCGTCTCTATTGTGTGGACCATCAGGTCTCTGCTACATTTTGTGTTGATGTAGCTGAAGCCTTTTTTATATTCAACGTCCTCAACAAAGATTACAGGAATGTTCTTGACCTGTAATCCCCACGGTATGGTGCCAGCCTGGAGGTGCCGTAGAAGGAAGTGACCGTGTAGCTCGGTTCTTATATGTTTCTTTTGAAGCCTAGTTAGTTTGTCAGCCTCATTTTGATTTTTTGCAGTGGTGCTTAATGACAGGCCTGGGAAGGGGTTGGAAGCTATTAGATTTTTGATGTGGCTTTCTGTGAAGGACAACGTCTCATTCTCTGACATGCTTTTACAGGAGATTTTCTCCTGAATTGAATAAATCAAATGATCTGGGAAAGTGACCGTGAAGGTCAAAGTCCAGACCCGCTCGGGTGACAACCCGCTCAAATACTTCGGGAACTGGGGGGTATGGCCCTGTGGACTGAAGTGGGGTTGGGCCCAATTATGTTAAAGAAGAAGGTACCCACACTTCCAATTGTTTAATTTAAACTTATTTAAAGCAAGAAATGAACCAAATCTATTATGTTCATCTCGGCAATTATTTGAGCCTTTTATTAATGAGTTTTACGAAAGAGCAATATTTTTAGAAAGAGAAAAAGGAGTTCTCCACAAAAATAACCACACGTTTTCGTGAATGATTTCTACAAAACATATGTGCAAGAATAAAACAGCAAACAGTCAATACATTTCATTTCATAATATGACGTGAATTTACAACAAACAGGTGGAAAAATGAAATCAAATAGGATGTCAAACTTATTAATCAATAGACATCAATGCATCCATGCATTCATTTCAAAATTACTAGAATGCCAACGATATTTTAAATCGAAAAGGTTCAGTCCCCCTATGTCAACAACAAACTTCTTCAACAATTTTAGGTTCTAATCCTTTATATCAAACTTATGGGTTTGAGTCCTTTATGTCTTTATTTCAAACTTATGGGGTTGAGTCCTTTGTGCCGACGCGTTTCGAGTGTGGGTATCCTGTGTCCACACTCTCATCAGGGCTGAGTGAATCTTTTTCCTTATCCTAATGATAAAAAACATATATGCTTATTAGAACCCCTTCCTTGGGTTTTTAGTTTCTCTAGAATTAATGAAAAACAAGGCGCCTTACCTCTGGGTTGTAGAGGTGAAGGTCACACTTGAATCTTTGATTAGAACTGTGTGCAATATTGTTTGTTATTTTCCTTCTATCTTAGGGTTGCACAGAATCACTCTTCTCACGCATTTCTGTGAAAATAAGTGACCAAAATGCCATTATGGTTTCTGTTTGTGTTTAAAAATGGAGCGCTAAAAGAGCATTATTTTAAGTCGCTCTGGCTAGTGAGCCGCTAAGCCACTCACCGCGTTTCTTCTGACGCTTTAGAAGTTGTCTTTGTTCCTTCGTGTCATTGAATACCCGTGCAGTTTTCTTTTAATCTGCAACATTAAAGGAACATTTGAAGGGCGCTGTACTTAGAGTTGGGATTCTAAAACTAGTTTAAGCGTTCTGGGGATATTCGCTTACCTATCCTTTTGCTTACATCTCCTCTCGCATCAATCCTCGGTCTGATTCTTCAGTGTTGTTAAACCGGCTGTTTCCAGTCGGGTTCTTAAAACTTTTTGGACCAATAGGAGAAGAGTGTTGCGAGAGGACCAGAAAGAAGCATTCTGGGAGTTGTAGTGAATTCAGGCAATGTTCATAGTCTATTCAACTCACTCATCGAGTTTAAGCCTTTGTTAATGCTGTCAAACTTCATGATGAGGTATGCTTCTTTGCGTAACAGCGCTTGCTCAACATCAGGCGACCTATGTTTAGGGTCAATGCTTGATAGCACTGTCCAAGTGAAATCGGTCTCCTTATGATTAAGGGACGCAAAATGGTCAACCATTGGGGCATTTGGAACTCTTTTCTTCAGTCTTGATCGGTGTTGTGTAATTCTGGCATTCACTTGTTGGCAAGTTTTTCCAATATATACTTTATTGCAAGCACACATTATTGCATAAACAACGTTCTTACTTTTACAGTTTGTATGCATCTCATGTCTCCATTTGATGCCACTGTGAATGAATTCATTTCCTTCTACGGTGTTACTGCAGGAGGCACACGTACCGCATTTGTGGTGTCCGGTTATAGGTTTTAATTTCCACTGTGATATGAGATCACTTTTTGGCTTGGCGACATAACTGTCCGCCCTGATGATTTGTTGGCCAATACTTTGATTTTTTCGCATAGCGAAAATTGGTTTTTCCAGGGGGTTTTCCAAACCCTCAAGTAAGTGCCAATTCCGCAGTATTATTTGTCTGAATTTATTGGTGTGGGTCCCATATGTGGTGACACAGACCAATTTGTTCAGCTCCTTTCTTGGTTTTATTTGCAGGAGCTCTTCCCTAGGGGTATATCTCGCTCTTTTCGCTGAGTGCTTTAGCAGTTTTTTTGGGTAACCTCTCTGACTCATTTCGTCGCAGAATGTAGCTGCATGTGTCTCGAAATTGGTTATTTCAGAACAGTTTCGTCGAATCCTTAGTAATTGGCCATACGGTAAGTTTTGTTTAAGACCTTGGGGGTGCGCACTGTTATAATGTAGAATGGTGTTTTTGTCTGTCTGTTTTTTAAACAATGAGGTTGAGAACCTATCCCCTTCAATGCCTACTTCCACATCCAGAAAGGTCATTTTTTTCTTGCTAGAGTCAATTGAAAATTTTATGTCTGGGTGTCTCGCATTCACCCATTGATGGAATTCCTCCAGCTCCATCTGGCTACCCTGCCACAGTAGCCAGATGTCATCAATGTACCTTGCCCATTGTTTGATGTTATTACTGTAGGGGTTATTCTGATAAATGAATTTTTCTTCGTACTGCGCCATGTACAGTACCGCCATTTCCGGCGCATAAGGACAACCCATGGCTGTCCCTTTGATCTGGATAAAAAATTCATTTTCGAATTTGAAGTAGTTGCTTCTCAGAGAAATTTCTGCCAATGAAATGATGAAGGTGGTAGGGACCCTATGAGGTCTCTCACGTTGCTCAAGGTAATATTCCATGACTTCCAGCGCCTCATCTTGAGGAATTTGTGTATACAGTGAATTGACGTCCATTGTGGCCATCAATTCATTTTCGCCGTCTACTACAGTGTCTTGTAATTTGTTAATGAAATCAATCGTATCCCTCAGGTAAGATTTAACCTGAGGAAGGAAAGGCTTTAAAAAGAAATCAATGTACTTGGAAATAGGTTCCAATACTGAATCGCAGCCTGAAACAATTGGCCTTCCGGGGGGTGTCTGTTGGTTTTTATGGATCTTTGGCAAGAAGTAAAGTATCGGTGTTCGTGGTGACTTTTTGTTTAAATACTCGAACTCCTTTGGGCCCAGGAACCCATTTTCCAACCCTTCTTTTGTGAGTTTGCTGATCTTGTTTTGAATCTCAAACACTGGGTCCTCTTTGACTGGTCTATACCATTCTCTGTTGTTCACATGTGCTTTACCCTCAGATAGATACATCGTGCGAGGCCAAATTACCACCGCACCCCCCTTATCCGCTTGTTTAATCACAATCGAAGTGTCTGTTTTTAAATCATTAATGGCCTTCAATTGATTCTTACTGATGTTGTGGCGAATGAAGCTTTTGCTTTTTTCCAATTTTGTGAGTGATGATAAAATCGCCTGTTCAAAGGCGTAGACCTGTTTTGGTATATTTGTCATAGGCAGAAATTTAGATTTCACCCTTAACCCAGTGGTTTCCCTCTCTGGGGTGGGTTCGGCACCGGCAAAGAAGGTTCTCAACCTGATCTTTCGGCAAAATTCGATTGCCTCCAGCTTAAGTTTGGTGAAGTCTGTTCTACGGCTGGGCACAAACTTTAAGCCCCTACTTAGAATCAGTTTTTCATCATGCTTTTACAGGAGATTAGAGTCCAGGAGGGCCTTGAACACTTTCCAAGGAAGATCAAAAACAAGATTTTCAACCTTTTCTTCCACCTCTTCATCGGGGTCTTCTCCTGATTTACGCCAAGATAGACAAGGGGGTCAGAATAAAAGGGGTGCAAATCAACCTTTTTTAGCGAGAGGCGGACAACAACCGGTCCGCTTCAAACAACCATGGGAGATGCGCACGAGGAACAGATACTACAACAATTAGATACGTCTACCATCGTTAATCTTTCAGAAAAAATTTTAACGCCAGATGAAAAACTGATTCTAAGTAGGGGCTTAAAGTTTGTGCCCAGCCGTAGAACAGACTTCACCAAACTTAAGCTGGAGGCAATCGAATTTTGCCGAAAGATCAGGTTGAGAACCTTCTTTGCCGGTGCCGAACCCACCCCAGAGAGGGAAACCACTGGGTTAAGGGTGAAATCTAAATTTCTGCCTATGACAAATATACCAAAACAGGTCAACGCCTTTGAACAGGCGATTTTATCATCACTCACAAAATTGGAAAAAAGCAAAAGCTTCATTCGCCACAACATCAGTAAGAATCAATTGAAGGCCATTAATGATTTAAAAACAGACACTTCGATTGTGATTAAACAAGCGGATAAGGGGGGTGCGGTGGTAATTTGGCCTCGCACGATGTATCTATCTGAGGGTAAAGCACATGTGAACAACAGAGAATGGTATAGACCAGTCAAAGAGGACCCAGTGTTTGAGATTCAAAACAAGATCAGCAAACTCACAAAAGAAGGGTTGGAAAATGGGTTCCTGGGCCCAAAGGAGTTCGAGTATTTAAACAAAAAGTCACCACGAACACCAATACTTTACTTCTTGCCAAAGATCCATAAAAACCAACAGACACCCCCCGGAAGGCCAATTGTTTCAGGCTGCGATTCAGTATTGGAACCTATTTCCAAGTACATTGATTTCTTTTTAAAGCCTTTCCTTCCTCAGGTTAAATCTTACCTGAGGGATACGATTGATTTCATTAACAAATTACAAGACACTGTAGTAGACGGCGAAAATGAATTGATGGCCACAATGGACGTCAATTCACTGTATACACAAATTCCTCAAGATGAGGCGCTTGAAGTCATGGAATATTACCTTGAGCAACGTGAGAGACCTCATAGGGTCCCTACCACCTTCATCATTTCATTGGCAGAAATTTCTCTGAGAAGCAACTACTTCAAATTCGAAAATGAATTTTTTATCCAGATCAAAGGGACAGCCATGGGTTGTCCTTATGCGCCGGAAATGGCGGTACTGTACATGGCGCAGTACGAAGAAAAATTCATTTATCAGAATAACCCCTACAGTAATAACATCAAACAATGGGCAAGGTACATTGATGACATCTGGCTACTGTGGCAGGGTAGCCAGATGGAGCTGGAGGAATTCCATCAATGGGTGAATGCGAGACACCCAGACATAAAATTTTCAATTGACTCTAGCAAGAAAAAAATTACCTTTCTGGATGTGGAAGTAGGCATTGAAGGGGATAGGTTCTCAACCTCATTGTTTAAAAAACAGACAGACAAAAACACCATTCTACATTATAACAGTGCGCACCCCCAAGGTCTTAAACAAAACTTACCGTATGGCCAATTACTAAGGATTCGACGAAACTGTTCTGAAATAACCAATTTCGAGACACATGCAGCTACATTCTGCGACGAAATGAGTCAGAGAGGTTACCCAAAAAAACTGCTAAAGCACTCAGCGAAAAGAGCGAGATATACCCCTAGGGAAGAGCTCCTGCAAATAAAACCAAGAAAGGAGCTGAACAAATTGGTCTGTGTCACCACATATGGGACCCACACCAATAAATTCAGACAAATAATACTGCGGAATTGGCACTTACTTGAGGGTTTGGAAAACCCCCTGGAAAAACCAATTTTCGCTATGCGAAAAAATCAAAGTATTGGCCAACAAATCATCAGGGCGGACAGTTATGTCGCCAAGCCAAAAAGTGATCTCATATCACAGTGGAAATTAAAACCTATAACCGGACACCACAAATGCGGTACGTGTGCCTCCTGCAGTAACACCGTAGAAGGAAATGAATTCATTCACAGTGGCATCAAATGGAGACATGAGATGCATACAAACTGTAAAAGTAAGAACGTTGTTTATGCAATAATGTGTGCTTGCAATAAAGTATATATTGGAAAAACTTGCCAACAAGTGAATGCCAGAATTACACAACACCGATCAAGACTGAAGAAAAGAGTTCCAAATGCCCCAATGGTTGACCATTTTGCGTCCCTTAATCATAAGGAGACCGATTTCACTTGGACAGTGCTATCAAGCATTGACCCTAAACATAGGTCGCCTGATGTTGAGCAAGCGCTGTTACGCAAAGAAGCATACCTCATCATGAAGTTTGACAGCATTAACAAAGGCTTAAACTCGATGAGTGAGTTGAATAGACTATGAACATTGCCTGAATTCACTACAACTCCCAGAATGCTTCTTTCTGGTCCTCTCGCAACACTCTTCTCCTATTGGTCCAAAAAGTTTTAAGAACCCGACTGGAAACAGCCGGTTTAACAACACTGAAGAATCAGACCGAGGATTGATGCGAGAGGAGATGTAAGCAAAAGGATAGGTAAGCGAATATCCCCAGAACGCTTAAACTAGTTTTAGAATCCCAACTCTAAGTACAGCGCCCTTCAAATGTTCCTTTAATGTTGCAGATTAAAAGAAAACTGCACGGGTATTCAATGACACGAAGGAACAAAGACAACTTCTAAAGCGTCAGAAGAAACGCGGTGAGTGGCTTAGCGGCTCACTAGCCAGAGCGACTTAAAATAATGCTCTTTTAGCGCTCCATTTTTAAACACAAACAGAAACCATAATGGCATTTTGGTCACTTATTTTCACAGAAATGCGTGAGAAGAGTGATTCTGTGCAACCCTAAGATAGAAGGAAAATAACAAACAATATTGCACACAGTTCTAATCAAAGATTCAAGTGTGACCTTCACCTCTACAACCCAGAGGTAAGGCGCCTTGTTTTTCATTAATTCTAGAGAAACTAAAAACCCAAGGAAGGGGTTCTAATAAGCATATATGTTTTTTATCATTAGGATAAGGAAAAAGATTCACTCAGCCCTGATGAGAGTGTGGACACAGGATACCCACACTCGAAACGCGTCGGCACAAAGGACTCAACCCCATAAGTTTGAAATAAAGACATAAAGGACTCAAACCCATAAGTTTGATATAAAGGATTAGAACCTAAAATTGTTGAAGAAGTTTGTTGTTGACATAGGGGGACTGAACCTTTTCGATTTAAAATATTGTTGGCATTCTAGTAATTTTGAAATGAATGCATGGATGCATTGATGTCTATTGATTAATAAGTTTGACATCCTATTTGATTTCATTTTTCCACCTGTTTGTTGTAAATTCACGTCATATTATGAAATGAAATGTATTGACTGTTTGCTGTTTTATTCTTGCACATATGTTTTGTAGAAATCATTCACGAAAACGTGTGGTTATTTTTGTGGAGAACTCCTTTTTCTCTTTCTAAAAATATTGCTCTTTCGTAAAACTCATTAATAAAAGGCTCAAATAATTGCCGAGATGAACATAATAGATTTGGTTCATTTCTTGCTTTAAATAAGTTTAAATTAAACAATTGGAAGTGTGGGTACCTTCTTCTTTAACATAATTGGGCCCAACCCCACTTCAGTCCACAGGGCCATACCCCCCAGTTCCCGAAATCATTTTAAAAAGGGCAGCACATCCCAGTACGTAGAGTAGTAATGAACTCCAATGCCTCACAACTCTTTGAAGTCACTGCAGGGGGGCCAGAAGGTTATGTTTTTAGAACAGATCAGGGTATGTGGTTATGCATATGCCGAAGTATTTAAAACCCTCTGTCACAACCACTGCCTCACATTCCATTGGCAGAGCCGGGGTCAGACCCTGCAACATGTAAACCGTGGACTTGGACCAGGTAATCCTATAACTGGAGTAATTACCAAGATTTGTGAAAATATTAATGATTCTATGAATAGAGAAGCACGGTGCTGCAACATACATTAACGTAGCTAACAGTGAAAATTTGGCCGCCCAGTCAACGGTCCATCAGAGTCCCTGAATCAACGGGTCTCCCCTGACCCATGTGGCCAATGGTTCGAGGATTAATGCGAAGATTAATGGCGACAGAGGGCAGCCTTGCCTCATTGAAGAATGAATGATTGTGAAACCCGTCCATTCACCACCACTTCCGCACACTGGCATCTAAACTCTGGAATTCACTGCTGTTTCACATCTGCGGCATAAATAATTACCTGGCTTTCCGTAAGGCCATCAAGACCCATCTCTTCCCTTCTACATAGACCTTCCTTCTGTCAGTAGCTTCCCTTTCTGTTGCTTACCTGCCAGGGCACCCCTTTGCTGGGGCAGCTGTGCGCACTACAAATCCTTATAACATACCGTAACTTGTGCCAGTGGGTCTGCATATAGCAGTCGAAGCCAAGCCAGGAAATTGGGACCAAATCTCAGTTGTTCCAGGACTGCAAATAGATACAGCCATTCTACAGCATCAAAGGCCATGATGGCGTCCAGGGCCATTATCGCTGCTTCTTCCTGTAACGTTTGTACCCTGCTGAGTACCTCATGCAGCTGGTGGGGGTTAATCGCTGTGTTTCGTCCAGGCATGAATCCGGTTTGGTCTGGGTGGACTCATTTGGTTATTATTTTGACGAACCGAGATGCTAGTAATTGAACTAGTATCTTGGCCTCCGTGTTCAGTAGTGAAATAGGGCGGTAGGAGGTGCATTGCTCCACTGGTTTCCCTTCCTTATGGATCACCGCTATGTCTATGGGTAGCATACCCTTCTGTCTACTCTCCAAAAACATCTTAAGGAGATAAGGGGCTATATGTGTGGCATTCAGTTTATAAAACTCAATCGGGAGGTCGTTTGGCACCATTGCCTTCCCCGATTTATTACTACGAATTACATTTATTACCTCCTCCGTGAGCTCACTCTCCAACAACCCAAGTCCTCTTAAAAGAGACTGAGCAGGGCAGGAATCCCAATAGGTCTCTAATCTCAGCTGTCGTGGCAGTGGTCTTGGGAGAATATAGGTGTTGTTAGTACGCTGCAAACGTTTTGGCAATTTCTTGGGGGTCACTCAATGTCTCTCCTGCCTCATTATTGATTGCTGTGACCCAGGGGTTCATTTAATCGCGTTTGTCAAGCCAGGCAAGCAATTTTCCCGCTTTGTCACCTAGTTTGTCGATTCTGTATTTTGTCGCTCATTGTTTGATTTTCGCCATATCTGTGACTAGATCACAATACTGTCTCTTGAGACCTAGAGTGTGCCTCATGGATTTATTGTTATGTCTTATCAGTTTAGTTTCCAGGTCTATTATTTAACTTTCCAGTGTTTCTATTGCTGCCCTTTTATCTCTTTGTGCCCCACCAAGATCGAGGGCACCTTAATCACAGTTTAAAGGCTTCCCAAAGGATCTGTGGGGAGTCAACCATAGATTTGTCTTCTTTGAAATAGTTATCCTTCGCCAGCACTAATCCTGCTCTAACATGTGGAATTTTCAAATAACAGGGGTGTAGCAAGATTACTTTTTGAGTGCCTGCTGTACCCATTACATAGGTCGCCCGCAGTAATGAATGGATGGAGATACTCCATGTTACCTGTCGGAGCTCTCTAAAGTTAAGCACTTTGTTGGCTAGTGTAAGAATAAAATCTATTTGTGAATAGCTATTATATGCTCTCTAATAGTAGGTGTACTGCTTTGTCAATTGGTTGTGCGTCCGCCATACATCAATCAATCCCAAGGCAGACAGAAAATCCAACAACCCAGAAGGGTGGTGTGGCGGGCATCTAGAGGGAATATTGTCTATCACATTGCACAACATTGCGTTAAAATCCCTTCCAATAAGTAGCTCTCCGTCCCGTAGCTCCAGTAGCAATTCACTTAACTCTGGCAATACAATGCTATGCAGCAAGGGCTGACACTATATTAACCGGTTTCCCTTCCCATAAACCAGAGATTGCAGCGAATCTGCCCTGCGCATCAGCCCATGTTCTCCCCATGGTGAAGGGGAAGTTTTCCCTCATGAGTATTCCTGCTCCTCGGGATCCCGAGGTCAAAACCTGCATGCGACATTAGTTCATACCCCCACCTGTTCAGTGCTGTACAGGTGTTGCCCACTAGGTGTGTTTCCTGCAATAGGACCACATCAGGTGACTGGCGTTTATTGTATTGTAGCACTATAACACATTTTATTTTATCCCCCAGGCCGTTTACATTCCAGTAAAACAACCTGTTTAGTGCTGTTCAGTGTATCAGCCCAGGGTTAGTGGTGGGATATGCCCAACCCTTCTCCTGTACACCTGCTGTGGGATATGGGGCAGCTATTAGACTGTGGTCAAGGGTGTCCATCTGTTGCTCTGTCATGTTGTTTCGTACAGAATGTAAGTCTGACTGCTGCGATAGTCGATGGGGAGGGCAGAGCCCAAGTGCGGTTACCGCTGTTATCCATCCCCTGTGATTTTCCCTGAAACTATTGATGAACCGTATCTTTAACATATGTAAAGACCACACCCCCCACCCTGCTACCCTGCAAGAGGGATCCAGAACTACCCGCCTCCCCAACACTGCAGAGCACGTGTCACCCCACCCACCCTAAACTTAGAAGGCTATAGCCCAGCTGCTAGCCCCTGCCATCTCGCCCCTAACACAATAACTTTGGTGGCATCATGTTCATAGTTCACCTCAGCCGATCAGTTCCAGTGGTGCAGCTCTGGGGCTGGTTGCATGTGTTTCTTCGCCACTGACGGAACCCAGGACTAGAGCGGGCCAATATATTTCCGTAAAATAAGCACAATAGTTGTTTCATATACATCACTAAAAAATATTTACAGTAAAACCTTGCTTAGAATAAACACCAAATATTAGAACAAAAAGAAACAATATTTTAAATGTGACAATATCAGTTTTGAGTGCCATAAATCGTCCAAAACAAAGCTTGAATGCAGCAACAACAGTTGTTAGTGCCTAAACAGCTGTCACTTGTTTCACAGCGCCTATTGCTTTTTCAGAGATCTAATGAGATAAAAAAAAAAGCGACAGGCATCGCGAAACATGAGCTAGCTGATCGGACTTTCTAACACACAAAAAAGGTGTGCTTGATTTACAAAGCACAAATACAGACATATAAACACACACACACATACACAGGCACACACATATATATGTTGCCTATAGGTAGTTATAGTTAGGACCTAGTTTCCATAGGAAAAGTATTTTTTGACCTGCCTATAACGCTGGTATTGTTTGACCAATCTGCGTGAAAGCTTCCCAAAAAAGTGTCAAAGTAGGTTATGTGTGTCATGGAAAGTTAGGGGATGATCCATGCAGTGGTGACCGAAAAAAATGGGTACTCTTGTAATGTTAATTCCCATAGGAGCGCTTTGTTGATCTTACAGCCTGAACTGCTGGATGGAATGCACTAAATATGGCAGAAATATAGATGTTGTTATGCATATTGTGCTTTTTGCTATTTTGTGCTAATTCATCCAGTAGTTCTGGAGAAATTAAATCTGAACAGTATAGTGATATCTCTGGCCGTGGATATTTCGCGGCGCTTTCTTGGTGATCACAGTAAAATTGCGATGAGTTTGCAGTATATTGCGAATCAGCTCACCAATGGGAATGCTGTGATTGGCTGGGCTCAACCTTGTGGCGGTTTCGTGGTGCTCGCAGTTACATCACGATGTGTTCGAGGTAAATCGTGAAAATGCATCAACTGGAATGCTATGATTGGCTGGACGTAACCTGGACAGAAAGTTGCAGCCACCATTTCATGTATCCGTGACGGTTCCTGGGGCTGAAATTGTTTTTTCAAAGTGACATAAGGGGTCAGGGTAGAGGTACTTTGATCCCATGTTTGACAGGTGGAGGTATTAGTGACACAAGTTATTTGTCCAAAATAGATTTTCTTAATCGCGTGCGATATTCGTGGTGACGTCGCGTCCACCAGTGCGGCCCCTGTATTCCATTGTGAATATTGACATATTTGCAACAGCCGGTGTCACCGCGACTATGGAAGATTGATTTTAAAGATACATTTTACACAAACTACCTTGAGAAATATGATTTTAAACAGGGCACTAATAAACCCCTAGTGTCTAAAATCTGTAGAATGTTGCATATATGTGTCTTACACCTCTTAAAAAGGTGCGACTGTTGCGGTTACCAAAGTTATTGTGACTCTCAGCATAGTCGCGAAAATGGGAAGTAGGGTTCAAACACAGTTTTTAAAAAGATTACTACAAATATATGTACACTAATGTTCTTTAGGTTAGTAATCCATGTGTTGTAATAGTAGGAATGATTTTTTTGAGGTAGAATTTTGTAATGTGGTGGTGGACGTCGCCGCAAATTTCCAAAATGAAAAAAAATATAATTTAACAAGGAAATAAACAACATTTTGAGCCCTCGGTGGCTCTGACAAGAGCCTTTTTGCTTTGAGGGTGTAAATAAGAGGGCTACATATTAGACTGCATGCAAAGTTTCAGGTTGCCTAGAAACACCCTGTTCCCTTCGACTATAAAGAGAAGTCGATCACCTTAATATTCCATGCATGTCAAAGCGCAGCTTGTTGTTGTAGATAGACACCATGTTATGGTCTTTGAGGAAAGCAGAAACAGTTTTATTAACATGTTTCCTGGCTTTGTAAATCTGTGGGCAGACTTGATTTGGCCACTTCCATTTCTGTCTTTGGCATATATTAGAGTACGCCAAGAGAGTGTGAGGGAAAAGCGACATTAGTTCTCCTAGGGTATCCATCATTAAGATCTCCAGTCCTACCCCAGTCAATGTGCCTAGGTCATTGCCAACACATTGCCATTGTCATGAGATAAGGAGCTTGGCAATCCACATGGTTTTAACCAAAGGTAGCAGCTGATGAAACTTTAACCCTTACTGGCCAAACCAACTCATCTCCACATTTGGCAACCCCAACTCCCTGTCAATACCTTTGTTTTTTGCAGCCTCTTTAGCCCAATACACATAGCTGTGGCCCTCAATCCTCACTCTAAGCATTTTGTAGGAAGGAGGAGTAGCACACAGGCCAGGTCTGCAGCTGAATATTACAGTTGATACTTTGAAAGACAGTGAAAATGCATGTGTGCTGGAAAAACCCCAAAGGTTAAAGGGATGTTATAGTTAGGAAATAGAATTTAAAAACTTTAGAAATTAACTGAAACAAACAAAGGTTACAGTGAAGTTATAGTTAGGCTGACATTTCATTCATACAACACCAGAGAAATTCAGTAGTTATAGTTAGCTGAGCTAACTATCACTGTTGCTCCCACAATGAACTGCTTATGACCTCATATATTACATCACTCATGACATGGCCAGTGACATCACTCATGACATCTCAAATGACATCACCGTTGACATCATCCACAGAATCTCTGACCCCAGTCATACCCCAATATAACCTTTCGCACATCCACTCCAACATCCACACTAACATTGTCAAAACCATCGATACATCCATACCAGTACTCACTAACCCATAAAGCCACTTATAACCAACACAATCACCAATACAGCCACTGATATATCCACTCATATACCCGTACTGCCACTCGCATACTGTCAGTCACCCATATAGTTACTCATACACCTAGTCACTAATTCATAGAGTCAATTATACAGCCACTTACTCATCTATACAGTTATACACACACCTACTTACATATTCATACAGATACTAACACATACTCATTCACTTATACAGTCACTGACCCAAGCACACACTCACCAATATGGCCCCTCTCACAATCACTCACTCAGACATACAGTCACTCATATACTTTAGCACTCACATATACTGCCCTTCACATATGCAGTTACTCAACCATATACCACTGACACATCCATTTACTCACCGACACACCCATACACATACTCAGTCAACAATACAGCCCTTACAGATGCACTCACTAACCCAGGCAGCCACTGACTGACCCCCTCGTTCATCCATGCAGGCAGACACACACACCCTCAAACACCCAAACAGACACTCAAACAGGTACTCAGACAACCAATCAATCACCCATAGAGCCACTCACCTACCCACTCACCAACCGGTACAGGCAGTCATACACCAACTGACAGACTGATACAGACATTCGCACAACCTAGTCATTCATCCATATATTCACTGAAATACCTAATCACTCACTAATATAGTCAGGCACCCACTGAATCATCCATACAGTCCCTGGATGAGGTCATGAGTGATGTAAAATGTGAGGTCATAAGCAGTGCATTGCGGGGCGCAAGCTATGGTTAGCTCAGCTAACTTTAACTGCTGACTTTCTCTGGTTTTGTACAAGTGAAATGTCAGCCTAACTATAACGTCCTTGTATGCTGCATATGTTCTAGACAATGTGTGCCTAAGTATTCAGTAACAAGTATGATTGTGCTCACTTATTCAAACGTGTTCAGACTGAAGAGTTCTATCATGTTCCTAACCAATGCTCCTTTGCAGTTGTCTCTGGATCCATCTCTATTAATTTCATAACAACTATGTTACTGAAAGAATACATTATGTCAGCATAAGTTATTACCCAATGATAAAATCTTCTGTGTACCTAACTCTCAAGTGATTCAGAAGTAATTATCTCACCTTAATATACATTCTCTTATGAGTGAATCAATGGAAATATCTTCTCTGATCAGGTAGCCTTCTTAAACGTCAATGATACCCCATGATGCGGTAATCTAAAAATTGAATCCAGTACAAATTTTAGGTAATATATTATTTGGGGGAAGAAGTCCACTTTAGTCCTGAGACCCTCAGGAATAAAGTGTACTTAATTCCCCAGTCAGTAGTTTGCTAGGAGTCCCATTTGGAGAGTGGTGGAGAAAGGGGGCATAGGGGCCAGGCATTTTTAGATTGATTAGAGGGTCATGTGCCCCTCAGGGCTGTTTTCGTCCCCCGGGGACCCCACCCCGGCCTTTCTGTTTGATTCTTTTTATTATGAAAGGGAGGAAGGGGCTGGCCTCTAGTGAGTTGCCAGTCTTTTATTTATATCTATTTATTTTTAGGAAAGTGACTGCATAGCTCCTCTTCTTTGGACCTATTTCAGCCTCAGGACCCCATTCCCCACAGTCTGCTCATTTTTTCTTTATATTATTTTTTCTAAAGAAAAAGGGAGCCCCCCCCCCCTCCCGGGCCGATTTCGGCCCCACAGATCGCATCCCCAGGGCCCAAGCCTGTACTGTGGGTGCCCTGGTCCCACCTAGGGCACCCAATCTCATCTGTTAGGGACCGCGGGCAGAGCCTCAAGGCCACCGCAGTCCATACCGGCTCCCCGCCTCCTGCGGGGCGGCATTGCTTTTGGACAGAGGGAGCTGCTAAACATGCAGCTCCCTCTGTCCAAAAACAATTTCTGCCCTGCTTTGACCAAGCAAGAGCATTTTAAATGTTCTCTCTTATTTGAAGCAGTGCAGAGTTTGCTCTGGTTTGAACTGATGCGCAGGCAGCGAGGGATGACTAAATCCGCACTTACCCTTTTATCACTATATGTGTTTTCAAAAGTACGCAAAAAAAGGTGCCCACTTCTCACAAGACCCAATACAAAGATATATACAAAAACGGAAGAGAGGCACACAACAGATAACATATAATGTGCAAAATTGATGACTCTTTTGAGGTCTTCAGTGAGGAGAATTCTTCTTTATTGATATCATACTTTGAGAGATACACACAGCCTCAGCCAACGCTTTCACCCAAAAGTGCTTCCTCAGGGCTAAAGTCCAAACATAGTCCAAGGTTTGGTACCCGATTTCCAATAGCACTCCACCATATCTTGTTGTGTTTTCAGATAAAGTTCCAAAATTATTTGGAGAGGTAATACATCAAGCTGCCAACATCCTGCATTTAAGACACCAACTTTTCTCTGAGGCTCCTCAAAGGGCGTTTTTTTGTGTAGATATAATACGCCATGTCCAGTCGCGAGGAAGCCCGCTGCTGATCTTGGGCAGATCCAGCGCTTTGAAGTTTCAAGCGCATAGAGGGGAAAGGCTGCGTGCAGGACTGGAAACATGAGCAGCCCAGCTACCACTGAGTCTACCTTCACCTACTAAGGTTTTATATCAAGGATTACTTTGGTGAAAGATGGCAGCACCCACTGGGGTAAAACGAGGCGGAACTACAGGCTCCAGCATGCCCAGCCGCACTCATTAATGGAGGCGGGGCTACGTGTACTTAATAAGGTGTTCAAAATCAGCATTGACATTGCGCTTTCTGAGCCCGTGAACAAGAACATTTTTGTTCGAAACGCGTTGGGTTTTAATTATGGAGACAATGTTGTTGTACTGCGCTGCCAACATCCTGCATTAAAGGCACCAACTGGCTTCTCAAATGGGCGTTTTTTTGTGTTGATATATATATATACATATATATATATATATCACGCAGTTTCCGTATCGAAAGGCAGAAAACCAAAATCCAGGTAGTCAAAAAAGATACGGACACGGACCACAAATATCGTGCTTCTTGTTTATTTTAGTGCTCAAGCGTCACAACGCGTTTCGGTCCCGCCTTGGACCTTGATCACATGACACAGTGCAAGATTATACATTGGTTTAAATACTATGCAGGAAATGATGACATCAGCAAAGTACGTTTGTGATGGTGACCATAGACATGGAAGAGTTCAGTTTAACCACATCAAGAGATTATGTTCATTAAATAAACTGACTAAATTGTCATTTATAAAAGTCACATAAAACCAATGTTTTAAAATGTTGTTATTCAGTGTAGTGTTAATAAATGTGGAAAATAAAATAAAGTGCAAGTGCAAGTGCAAATCATGTTCTGTCTCGTTTTAGCGCAATGGTATAAACAAGAGTAGTCCCAATCTTGAGCCCAAGTGGTTGAATGTTGTGCGCATAGATGATTAGAATGACAGTATAAATACCCGAAAATGTAACATCACTCAAGATGTACATGCATTCATAATCGGTTGGAGCCCCAATAAAATTTGACATTTTGTCTCAAATGAGGATTAACAGGCTGTAGTATGTTATAATTAACCAGAAAAGGAAAGTACACCGGACCACATTAATTGTGCAGTTTTGTGGCCTTAGTGGCTATGTCAGGACAATGATTTCATCATCTAATACAGTCCTATGTTGGTCAATCTGATTTCTATAGGTGTATGGTTATCTACAAATAACAACAATCTAAATATTCATAAAAAAAATCGCATATTAGTATGTAGAAAAATATATAACAGATAAAATTCATATTATACATCCTAAAATTCATATAAATATCAATATAAATATAAATAAATAGGATAAAATAGCATACATATTATATAAATAACCATAAATATATCATAAATACCAGTACGGATTAATGCCACATAGGTAGAGTACATATTAGAATACAATGATCTCCCTGAGAAAACACTGTGTGAGGTGTATGTTGGATTTGATCACTAGGAATCATTTACAGTTCCACCACAAGATCTACAATGAGGGGGATTAAAGGCATGTAGATAAATCCTCCGTCATATTTAAACCGGTTGGTTGTTTAGTGTTGAGCTCCAAGATGTATCTTGTTTCTAATTGACGTAGTTTTTCTTCTCGGTTACCTCCCCTTCTACTGGCTGGTACCGAGTCAATTACATAGAAACTGAGCTCCCGGCTATTGGATTTGTGTGTGGATTTAAAGTGCCTGGCTACTGGGTATGTGTTGTCCTGGTTAGATATTGCCCTCAGGTGTAGTAGTATACGTTTATGTACCTGAAGTTTAGTACTTCCAACGTACAAAAGGTTACAAGGACAGGACAACACGTAGACAGCAAATTCGGTTTTGCATGTTAGCAACTGTTTAATCTTATGTTCCCTTTGATCAAATGGTGAAATGTATGTTTTGGTGTTCACACCTTGTTTGCAGGCTTTGCACACTTTGAAATTGTAGAAACCACTGTGCGTTTTTAACCAGTCTGTGGATTCTATTACCTCAGGGCTAGTTTTTATAAGCTCGTCCCTCATTGAGCGGCCTTTGCTGTAGGTGATTGACGGTCTATTTGGTAGAGTGTGACCAATGACCGGATCACTTAATACCAGGGGCCAATGCTTCCTAATTATGGATTCGATCTTCTTGTGTTTTTGACTGTACTGCAGTACTAATCTGAAGGATTTGTCCATTGTGAATGTTATACCTACGGTAGTGTCAGTACAATTAGGTATTCCCGAGATGCCCTGAATGTTGCTGCCTGTTAAAAGCAAGGTGTGAACGTTCTTTTACCATGGATTTTCTGATGGCAATATTAATGACTTTTTCACTATAGCCACGTTCTAAGAATCTGCTTGTGCTTTAAGTAGATCATCATCTTTACTGTGTATCCGCCTCAACCTGAGCATTTCCCCATAGGGGATGCTGGTGATTAAGTGGCGTACATGAGAGCTTGTGGCATGTAGTGTCGAATTTCCTGCTGTTTTTTTCCGGTGGAGTTTAGTTTCTATTCTGTTCTGTTCAATGTAAACCTCTGTGTCTAGGAATGTTATTGACGTAGGACTTATGTTTGCAGTGAAATGTAGGTTTAATTCATTTTTGTTGATACAATCCACAAATTCATTTGCCTTTTGTATGTCACCATTCCAAACAATAAACAAATCGTCAATAAACCTGAACCAGGCTATTATATGGTTAGATATAGCCTCCCGGTGCTCCACCCACACACGAAAAGGCGGCGTGTTCCTGCCTCTTTTTTTCTCTCTTAACCAACAAAACAGAAATACCAGTACTGATATGAATAGTTCAGAAAACCAATATCCACCCAAATCCAGAACAGCAAATCAAGAATGGGGATTGCTACTCAATAGCATTTTATTCAAAATATTTGCAAAATTTATTTCAGCATTTGATTCATAGTACAAAGAAAGTTTTTACAATAAACACGTGGGACATTAAAGCATTAACCAAACATTCAACCATTCATTCAGAATTTCAAACATATCACAAACAACCATATCATGTATACATAGTTGGGGGGAAAGAATTAGAAGTGAAAGGGACAGTGGAAAGAGTAAAAAAACAAAAAAAACAAGGTCTACAAATATTTTCAAGAACATTTAAACCGGCTATTTTTTTAGTACATTCCTATATTTCTAATAGATCAATTGGGACTCATTGTAATTATTATTGCACAGTAATGTACGACATTGAGCTCGAGGTTCAGCTAATTCGATGCCCAGATGCTCCAGTAGACTGGTTGGGGTGGGGCCTACGCGTTTCGAATCCCACTGGAATCGTTGGGGATTCTCTTCAGGGCCTTATAAAGTATCTGTAAAAAATAAAGAAAAAGGGAGGAAAGAAAACCGTAAGTGACGCATATTAGACCATTTTGTTGGTAACCATGTAATACAACATTGGGCAACATCAAGTGCGATGCCAAGAAATACTGGCACCCAGTAGTTGCAACGGCTTACAAATTAGGCGGGGGATTATTTAATATGCAAGAAGAGTCCTTTCAAAGTAAGATCCTATCCTATGAGTTTAAGCAATATTACTAGAAGGAGATGTAGCTCTTTTCGTTGGAGACGCTAAACTGGCATGGGGTTAACTAGATCTAAGAGGTGGTAACAGTGTATTTTGATACTCACCTTTTATTCAAAAGGGCATGTGTCCTTATAATAATAGTCCCCGTATAGTACCTATGCGCTGTGGGGTAGGCGGCTGCCTGTGAAATAGAGAGGCTTTGTTTAGACTAGTATATCCAAAAACGGCATGTCATGGATAGAAGAAAAAGGGGCGTTAATGCTATCTGACCCCTATCGTTAATTGGCTGTATTTCAGAGCTTCTGTGCAAACGGACTGTAGAGTTAAAACTTGAAACAACAATCTAGGCTGTGAAGAAAAATGGGGAACCAGTTACTTATTTGGCAGAGAGAAGCTATAGATCGTGTTGTTAACATGACCGATTTAGAGGGTCTTACCGGTCTCGAAAACTTTAGAGAACCATAACTGGTTTAGTCAAATGAGCCGCACAGTTGGAAACAGGAGATTTCTGAAATTAAGCATATGAAATGAAATAAAAATGATTAACTAGTTATACTGGATCACCATTGAGGTGAAATACATATCACCCAACAAGATTTCTCACCGGTCCTGTGCGGATCGACGTTCTTCCAGGTGTGGTGAGCCAAACGGTAATATGAAGTGCCGAAATAATCCGGCTGGAGTCACTATAGGAGCATGAAAAGGAGAAAGAAGCACATTCAAAAAAAGTAATATTATTTCTAACTCGAACAACTGCGGCATGTATTCCCAGTTCTTACCGGGTACGTGCAACAATTATAAAAAGCCCGTAATTGTGGTTTCAAGAGAAGCGTCGGGAGAACTCCCATCCGAGTAGTAGGCGTATCTACAGCAAAAGAAAAAGCAACTCTAATTATCCAAAACCAAAGGTGCCGGGAATGAAATACGAAAGCTACCGGGGGGGGGGGGAAACACTTACTTATGCGTCCGAGTCTCCGTTCTGGGTAGAAGCCCGTAATCGTGGCCTCAAAAAGCAATAGAACAATTGTCTATCAGCAGCGTGGGGGAATCTGCAGCAAAAGGCGCTGTGATTAATCAATAATAGGGGGGATCGAGAGTGGAGTCAGGTAACTAATGGAAGTGGGGGACAAAAACACTTACTTGTAAGCCCAAGTAACCGCACGTTTAGATGGCGTCTAAGTCTGCACTGCTCACTCGCGCATGTGTAGAAGAGCGCAAGCTCAGAGAAATTCCTTTTAAAGAAGGTGTGCTCCAAGGGCCGTCCAACGGGGGCGTGGTTTATGAACCTGAAACAGTTTCAGGAGGGTAGGGATGTATACCTGGGAACGAAACCACTGGGAACTGCATATAAGGGTGATTTCAATGGATAAAGGCTAATCTGAACCATACAGGATAAGGATGCAATTTAATTATGAAAGAACTACGGTGTCCTCATAGTTTATAGATCTCACTTAGCTCATTAAGACCCGACATTGCCGTGTCGAATTTGACTATAAGGAATGCCTCTCTCTTGGATAATTTGCGGTTCCAGTCACCTCCACGAGGGTCTTTTTCAACCTTAGATATGACTGTCCAACTCAAATCTCCGATTTGATGTTGCATCTGTGCCCAATGATTGACCAAGGGCGCATTTTCCAATTTCCTTTTCAATCTTGATTTATGTTGGGAGATGCGCTGGCGTACTTCTTGATTGGTTTTGCCCATATAAAGGCGATTACACGGGCACTTTATCCCGTAAACTACAAATTTCGATTTGCAATTACTGAAGGCGTCATGCTTCCATGAAACTCCATTGTGTTGGAATAACGACCCTTCTACTGTGGTATCGCAGTATAGACATGTACCACATTTGTGGTGTCCTGTAACTGGGGGCATACCCATTAGATGGCGCAACGTTGGTTGTATCTCAGCTGGTATGGCAGCTCGTATTACATGGTTGTCTACACTGCTCTCTTTCTTAAAGGCGAATAAGGGGAGTTCTTTTAAACTCACATCTAGGTTTTTTACCAGGTGCCAATTTTGTCCAATGACACGTTTGAGTTGATTGGCATTCGGACAAAAGGTGGTAACGCACACTTGGCGTTTCAAATCAGATTTCTTTTTTCACTCTAATAGTGTCTCTCTGGGAGTATATTTAGCCCTCCTCATGCAGTTTTTACGAGCTTTTTAGGGTAACCCCGATCGCACAATTTAGATACCAGATTGCCTGCGTGGTGCCGATAATCTTCATTATACGTGCAGTTTCTGCGTACACGCAGAAACTGACCGTAAGGAAGATTTTCTCTGAGACTTCTCGGATGATTGCTGTCAAACAGTAGAGCTTTGTTACGGCAGCAGAGACCTTATGGTCTTAACAGTTGAGAAAGCAGTGAGGATCTCCAAAGAAGAATTGAATGAAATTGCTAAACTAGAAGCTGTAATTAGTACCAATCCAGCTATAGCTGATGCAAAGGCATTGTTAGAAAAGGTGGATAAGGAGATACAGGAATTTAAAGATTACACGATCACACAGAAGACAAACCAATTCGAGAAAGATAAAAAAAAGCTTCTCATTGGACAACGTATACCCATATCTACAGTCAGATTTTTATTCTAAGGCGGACTCAAGACGTTATCTCCCTGACAATCAAGGGAGATCTAGAAAACATTTTATCTCTTTTTCTGAAACATCATCATAAGGCACAAACAGTGACACAGGTAGTAATTATAACCGTCCCAATAGGAATCGGAATTGGAACTTGAACCAACAACAGCAAAACCAATCTTCGAATCCTTTTTTATCGAGAGGCCAGACATGCCCCAGGGGCAGGGTGAGATACACAGTCCCTTGGGAGATGAAAACTCGCCGCCAACACTACAAAAACTAGTAGTGTCACCTATCTTTAACCTTTCTAAAAAAGTCCTTACCAGGGCAGAGGAAGGTATACTAGCTAACTGACTGTCTTTTGTGCCATCTAAAAGGACAGATTTCATGAGAATGAAATCTGAATTCATAGAATTCTGTAGAAAGTTGAGACTGACTATGTTTTTTATTGAAAACCCTATACAACGTTCTGCTGAAGTTACGGGTTTAAGAAATAAATCCACCTTCTGTCCACCAGCTAATAAGATCCTAAAAGAACTTGTAATCTTTGAAAAAACTGTGTTATCTGCGATCTCGGCTATGGAACAAGACAAAACATTTGTCAGATTTAATACCACTAAAGACCAAATGTCTGCATTTACTGGTCTAAGAAATGACACTTCGGTCATAATAAAGCAGGCCGACAAAGGCGGGGCGATAGTCGTGTGGGATGCCAACGACTACACTGCCGAAGTTATGAGACAATTGGACGACCCAAGTTGTTACCGTAAAATAGGAAAAGATCCCACACAAGATCTACAAAATGAACTGTTTGCTTTAATTCAAGAACGATTTGAACAAGGGTTTGTTGGACCAAAGGAGTTTGAATATCTACAAATTAAACATCCCAAAATACCCATGTTCTATGTACTGCCTAAGCTCCACAAAAGTCAAGACAACCCGCCAGGCAGACCCATCGTGGCAGGATGTGGTTCACTGCTTGAACCGATCGCCAAGTATGTGGATTGCTTTTTAAAAGAATTCATGAGTCAGGTAGTCTCTTACCTACAGGACACTACCGATTTTATCAACAAATTGGAGAAAGTTAATTTCTGTGAGGGGACGTACACATTGGTCACCCTCGACGTGACGTCCCTATATACTCAGATTCCCCAGGACGAGGCAGTGGCAGTCCTTACGTTCTTCTTAGATTCCAGACCTAGGCTGATGCGAGTACCTACTAAATTCCTGGTTGATCTTGCATCCTTCGCACTAAGAAAAAACTACTTTTGTTTCAACAAGGAGTTATACTATCAAGTCAAGGGGGTGGCAATGGGCTGCCCTTTTGCACCGGAGCTAGCAGTACTTTTTATGTCGATGTATGAAGACACCTATATACACAATAATAATCCATTCAGTCACCATATAGGTATATGGCTACGCTTTATCGATGACGTCTTTATGGTGTGGACAGGAGACAGCAACAACTTGTCCTTGTTCCACCAATGGTTAAACTCTAGAACATCAGACATACAGTTTAGCCTTGCCCAGTCAACCACTCGAAATCCATTTCTAGATGTTGAGGTATTCCCCAAAGCAGGCATACTAGCAACAACATTGTATATTAAATCGACCGACCGTAACAAAGCTCTACTGTTTGACAGCAATCATCAGAGAAGTCTCAGAGAAAATCTTCCTTACGGTCAGTTTCTGCGTGTACGCAGAAACTGCACGTATAATGAAGATTATCGGCACCACGTAGGCAATCTGGTATCTAAATTGTGCGATCGGGGTTACCCTAAAAAGCTCGTAAAAAACTGCATGAGGAGGGCTAAATATACTCCCAGAGAGACACTATTAGAGCGAAAAAAGAAATCTGAATTGAAACGCCAAGTGTGCGTTACCACCTTTTGTCCGAATGCCAATCAACTCAAACGTGTCATTGGACAAAATTGGTACCTGGTAAAAAACCTAGATGTGAGTTTAAAAGAACTCCCCTTATTCGCCTTTAAGAAAGAGAGCAGTGTAGCCAACCATGTGATACGAGCTGCCATGCCAGCTGAGATACAACCAACGCTGCGCCATCTAATGGGTATGCCCCCAGTTACAGGACACCACAAATGTGGTACATGTCTATGCTGCGATACCACAGTAGAAGGGTCGTTATTCCAACACAATGGAGTTTCATGGAAGCATGACGCCTTCAGTAATTGCAAATCGAAATTTGTAGTATACGGGATAAAGTGCCCGTGTAATCGCCTTTATATAGACTCGTACGCATAAGTAAGTGTTTTCCCCCCCGGTAGCTTTCGTATTTTGGATATGGATAATTAGAGTTGCTTTTTCTTTTGCTGTAGATACGCCTACTAATCGGATGGGAGTTCTCCCGATGCTTCTCTTGAAACCACAATTACGGGCTTTTAATAATTGTTGCACATACCCGGTAAGAACTGGGAACACATGCCGCAGTTGTTCGAGTTAGAAATAATATTACTTTTTTGAATGTGCTTCTTTCTCCTTTGCGTGCTCCTCTAGTGACTCCAGCCGGATTATTTCGGCACTTCATATTACCGTTTGGCTCACCACACCTGGAAGAACGTCGATCCGCACAGGACCGGTGAGAATTCTTGTTGGGTGATATGTATTTCACCTCAATGGTGACCCAGTATAACTAGTTAATCATTTTTATTTCATTTCATATGCTTCATTTCAGAAATATCCTGTATCCAACTGTGCGGCTCATTTGACTAAACCAGTTACGGTTCTCTAAAGTTTTCGAGACCGGTAAGACCCTCTAAATCGGTCATGTTAACAACACGATCTATAGCTTCTCTCCGCCAAATAAGTAACTGATTTCCCATTTTTCTTCACAGCCTAGATTATTGTTTCAAGTTTTAACTCTACAGTCCGTTTGCACAGAAGCTCTGAAATACAGCCAAGTAACGATAGGGGTAAGATAGCATTAACCCCCCTTTTTCTTCTATCCATGACATGCCATTTTTGGCTATACTAGTCTAAACAAAGCCTCTCTGTTTTACAGGCAGCCGCCTACCCCACAGCGCATATGTACTATACGGGGACTATTATTATAAGGGCACATGCCCTTTTGAATAAAAGGTGAGTATCAAAATACACTGTTACCACCTCTTAGATCTAGTTAACCCCACGCCAGTTTAGCGTCTCCAACGAAAAGAGCTACATCTCCATCTAGTAATATTGCTTAAACCCACAGGATAGGATCTTACTTTGAAAGGACTCTTCTTGCATATAAAATAATCCCCGCCTAATTTGTAAGCCGTTGCAACTACTGGGTGCCAGTATTGCTTGGCATCGCACTTGATGTTGCCCAATGTTGTATTACATGGTTACCAACAAAATGGTCTAATATGCGTCACTTACGTTTTTCTTTCCTCCCTTTTTCTTTATTTTTTAGAGATACTTTATAAGGCCCTGAAGAGAATCCCCAACGATTCCAGTGGGATTCGAAACGCGTAGGCCCCACCCCAACCAGTCTACTGGAGCATCTGGGCATCGAATTAGCTGAACCTGGAGCTCAATGTCGTACATTACCGTGCAATATTAATTACAATGAGTCCCAATTGATCTATTAGAAATATAGGAATGTACTCAAAAAATAGCCGGTTTAAATGTTCTTGAATATATTTGTAGACCTTGTTTTTTTCTTTTTTTTACTCTTTCCATTGTCCCTTTCACTTCTAATTCTTTTCCCCCCCAAGTATGTATACATGATATGGTTGTTTGTGATATGTTTGAAATTCTGAATGAATGGTTGAGTGTTTGGTTAATGCTTTAAAGTCCCACGTGTTTATTGTAAAAAATTTCTTTTGTACTATGAATCAAATGCTGAAATAAATGTTGCAAATATTTTGAATAAAATGCTATTGAGTAGCAATCCCCATTCTTGATTTGCTGTTCTGGATTTGGGTGGATATTGGTTTTCTGAACTATTCATTTCAGTACTGGTATTTCTGTTTTGTTGGTTAACTATTCGGCTCAGCCTTACTGATTAGAGCCAGCCCCCTGTTGTTTCTCTCTTTTTTTCTCTCGGCGGGCACTTGACAGGGTCGCCGACCCATAAACTTTAAATCACCTCCTGGTTATAAACTCTTCACAGAAACCAGAGTCGAGGCCCCAATAGTGCGCAGAAAAGGTTTAGTGACATATTTGCTAGTGTGCATGTGATCAAACAACATAAACAACATACTCTGAGTGTTACATTGTTACTCAGTCAAAACCTTGTGGTATTAAATCAAATTGCAGTTTTTTAACAAAGCGATTTACACATTGTTGAACCACATGTTATGATTATTGTATAAATCATTATTGACCATTTCATATTGTTATTTGTCCATAAATGCTCCAGTGGGCATATGTTGTTTCCCGTACTTCGTAAGGGACAATTATTTTATAAGAAATAGTTCATGAGTATTGCCCGAGTGGGCGAAGACAGCCATGTGTTCAATTGGTAGCTTATCCTGCAAACAGAAAACAATGATGTTCTTACTCAATACTGTTTAGTTCGATCACAAAATAAAAATTAAAATCGTTTAAAATCATAGGAATGGAGATACACTTTTTAAGCAGCTGTCATTGTTTCACAAGCATAAATCTTGCCCTTTTGGCTGTAAAGTATCATATTGAATGATATATCTGAACTCGAGTTTGCGTAGTTCCAGCCATCTGTTTCCACCCCTCTCCTTTCTCTCAATACAGTCGATAACAGTGAACTCTAATAGGTCAGGATTTTGTCTGTGTTCGACTGCAAAGTGTCCGGCCACTGGATATTGCTGATTCAGATTTTTTATCGCCCTGAGGTGTTCTAGTATCCTCAATTTGACTGACTTAGTAGTACAGCCAATGTAGAATTTATTGCACAGACACCGTAGCGCATAGATTGCAAAATCAGTGTTGCAATGTAAATGTTTATTAATTTTGTGGGCAATATTGTCTTGCGATAATTTTAGTGATTTGCAATTGTGGCTGTGTCTGCAGGCCTTACACTTCCTACAGGGAAAAAACCCTTCGACCGTATTTAGTTTGCGTGGTTCCTTAATGAGAGTAGTACTTAGACTGTCTCTCAAAGATCTAGCTTTTCTGTAGGTTACTGAGGGGATTTCATTTATAGCCTCTTTTAAATCGCTGTCTAATTTGAGTACATCCCAGTATTTTTTCAAACTGCGACAATCCTCCCATGCCTGACTGTCATAAGTAGTAATGAAACGTATTTGTTCTTTTTTGTCATGTTTCTTGGGGATAAGCAAATCTTTTCTTTCAAAGAGACCCACTCGATCTTCTGCTTGTTTAATTATGGATCGACTGTATCCCCTCTCTTGCAATCTTTTATTCATACGTTCTCTTTCTTGTACATATCCTTCTGGGGTACTACAATTACGTTTAGCTCTTATAAGTTCCCCCAGTGGGATGCTTTTAATCAGGTTGGGGGGGGTGACAGCTTCCCGCATGTAGCAGGCTGTTACCTGCTGTTGTTTTGCGAAACAGGCTGCTACACAATCCTTCACTTTTAACCTCTAGTTTTTCATCTAGGAACTCTAGTTGGGTTTGACTCATTGTGCTTGTAAACTTCAAATTTAGTGAGTTGGGGTTGAGGATGATTTCAAACTCCTTTGCCTCATCCAATGTACCTCTCCAAACACAGAAAATATCATCTATGTAACGGGTCCAGAGGACGACGTGGGTACTATAGTGGGAGATGTTGTTCACCACTAGCTCCTCCCACCAGCCCAGGTAGAGTCGTGCAAAACTGGGGGCGAAGCAAGTACCCATCGCCGTCCTCCGGATTTGTTTATACAACTGTTTATGGAAGATGAAATAGTTATTCTGAAGACAGATTCTTATCATCTCTAAAAGCATGTCAGTGTGTGTCAAATGTGAAAGTGATCTGCCTCTCAGAAAGTATTTGCTTGCATCTATACCCAAGTCTTGTGGAATACTTGTGTAAAGGCTAGAAACATCGAAGCTAATTAACCAATACTCCGGTTTCCATGGCAGGTTCCCAATGATTCGGAGAAAATCCGAGGTATCTCTGACATAGGAGGGCAATGAGTGAACAAATGGCTGCAAAAAATAGTCAATGTATCTTGAGGTGTTTTCCAATAAACTACCCACTGATGAGACAATTGGCATCCCTGGAGGTGTATTCACATTCTTATGTAGCTTTGGCAATAAATATAAAGCTGGAATCTGCGGACATTTGCATAGAAGGTAGTTATATTCATCATCTTCTATCGTACCCCTTGCTTTCCAATTACTCAAATTATCAAAATATTCTTGTTTTGATGTGTTATATTCATGCATAGTTACTTTTACATAATTTTCTTGATCTCCACGTTGTTTGAGCCCTTCATTCAGATACATTTCTAAAGGCCAAACGACTATATTGCTCCCTTCATCACTGTTTTTTATGATCACACCTGACCAACCTTCCATCTCCTTAATAGCCAGAAACTGTTTTTTTGTCAAATTCAAATTTTGTTTGGGTCTGTGCCTTTCAATTCTTCTAAATTCTTGAACCATTCCTGTTTCAAAACTGTCAATATAGCTGCTGTTCACAATTTGCGGTACAAAGATAGATTTAGGCTTAAACCCACTAGCGCTGCACATTTCAATGTTGATATCAGAGTTAATGGCATTCAAAAATGGGTCATCATCAATGTCATCACAGTCTGCCAGTTCATGAACTGCATGTAACAATTCAACATCATGCGCTGATAATGCATTTGGTTTATCACCAGTCCGATCCTTTTTAGATCTTGGCTTGGTTGCATGCCATTTTCTTAACTTTAGTTTACGCGTAAATTTAAATAAATCTATGCGTGCATTTGCAAAGTTGAATTTAGCAGTTGGGCAGAAAGATAACCCTCGTGTTAAAACCTCTAGCTGATCAACAGAAATAGTATGGTTAGAGAGATTTACCACAGTCATGTTGCTGGTTACTTGCGTGCTGTTTTTCCTGTTGTTCGGACCCCCACTGGGCTTGTCGACTTGCTTGATGAGCTTTTTCCTCTAGCTCTTGTTCCTCCTCTGCCTCCTTTTCCACGATTCCTTGGCGGGGTGCCCGTCTGGCGTCCCTGTGCTAATAAAGCGTACTCGTTTAAAATTCGGTCTTTTGCCGGCAGTTGTTCAGTCGTATCTGAGATATCAGTTTCAGCCGAATCACTCTCAGATTGTACTGCTTGTGCGCCTTCTTCAGTATTAATTATTTGTTGGTCAGAGGGTTTCTTAGGTATTACCTTCATCTTAGTTCCGGTATTACGTAAAGCATCAAAGCGTTTTGCAAAAGTTAAAATCTGGCCTTTGTTGTAGTCGACTTCGTCCCGGTGGAACTTCCTTTGTTTTTTGGCTTTTATCTCTTCTTCTATTTTCTCTAATTGTTTGTCCAATTTCAACATTTCAATGGCAAACTCGCTTTCAGTATATTTTTCTTTGAGTTTCACAATTAAGGCTTCACTTTCTTCGTTCAGTTTGGCACATTCTTTTTCTGCATGTTTGATAAGTATTTTTAACATGTTACTCGAACACGTGTGATTATTCTCCATCCACTCACTTATGAGTTGGGGGGTCAGGTTTCTGGAAAGTTGGCGTTATGAAAATTCGTAGCCCTCGTGGTATTTGGTTGCACTCCATATACTTAGTGAGGGCAGCCGCCTCCCATCATTTGGACTGTTCGCGGTTTAAAGTTTTCCAAAGTGCGTCACAAAGTTGCTTCAACTCGTCCACCTTTTTGGCTTGTGGGGCGCTTGTTTCCTCATCGCCCAAGTTAGATTTAGTAAATAACTCCGACTGTTCCTTGATTCCGCCATTAAACCTTAAACAACGGGCCGGCCGGCATCCGTTGCAAACTCTGCGCTTTATTTTTTGTTCCGATGAGCCAGGAAACCTGTGGCTGATGTTCTTACCATAAAGAACAAATTCCGCTCGTAACACCGAGGTACACGGTGACCCTCCTGGGCCTCGTGCTTCGCTACGGTTTCAGCATTATTCACCACACCTCTGCGTATTCACTCCTCTTTCTTCAGCGGTTCCTGGCGGGCAAGATTTTTCAATTGAAAATCCAAACACACGAAAAGGCGGCGTGTTCCTGCCTCTTTTTTTCTCTCGGCGGGCACTTGACAGGGTCGCCAACCCATAAACTTTAAATCACCTCCTGGTTATAAACTCTTCACAGAAACCAGAGTCGAGGCCCCAATAGTGCGCAGAAAAGGTTTATTGGCACAAAGAAAAAATTACCCTAAGCGTTTCAAGGTCAGCCGACCTCTTGCTCACGGGTGGAGATCTCATCCATTGCCATTCCTTTTAAAGTGATAGTGACATATTTGCTAGTGTGCATGTGATCAAACAACATAAACAACATACTCTGAGCGTTACATTGTTACTCAGTCAAAACCTCGTGGTATTAAATCAAATTGCAGTTGGTGTGGCCTCTGGCTCGATGACAGTCTTTTTTTAATTTTATTTTTTTAAGAAGGGGGCAGTGTAGCCCCTCTTCCTTTTCTCCTTTTTTGGCCCTGGGGACCCCATCCCCCAGAGCCTGCACCTAATTTATTATTTTTTATTTATAAAAAAATGTGGAAGGGGCCGCGTGCCCCCCCCCCTGAGACCTTAATCGGCCCCAGGGACCCCATCCCCCGGGGAATGGCCATTTCCTTTTTTTTGTTTGTTTAAAATGTTGGGGAGGGGGGCTGCATGACCCCCCCCGGGTCACTTGTAGCCCCCGGGGACCCCATCCCCAGGGGCTGGCCCTCTCCTTTGGGTACCATGGGGGGGGTCCCAGCCGGCTCCCCGCATCCGGCGGAAGCCCGCATTGCTTTTCCACATGAGGAACCCCTAACATGCTGCTTCCCATGTGGAAAAGCAATCTGCTTTGCTTCATTGAAGCGAGAGCAGGTTTCCCTGCAGTTTGCAATGACAGGGTGGGAGCCGGAAGGCTCCTGCCCTGTCATTGCAAACTACAGTGTCCCGGGGGTGGGCACCCTGGGACACTTAGGAGTCGGCCCTGGGGGATGGTGGTCCCCAGGGCCATCAAGGGCACCAGGAGGGAGGCTGCATGGCCCCCTCCTACCTTTTTCAACCCCCCCTGCAGCCCTGGGGAACGCCACCCCCTGGGGCTGTGGGGGGCCATGTGCCCCACGCAATTATTGATACTTTGCTCCAGGGGGTGGCGGTCCCTGTGGCAGTGTTGGGGGGATTGGACCCCCACACTTTATTTTCCAAATGCCCCCGGGACATGGCCCTCCGGGGGCTAATTAGCATCAAAGCGCGGGAGACCGTGCTTTGTTTTTTGTTTTTATCAGCAGGTTCTGTGCACCCTGCGCGGATTTTGCTGATTTTTCTTTTTTTAAATCTTTTCTTTTTGGCCTTGGGGGTCCTAGTTGGACCCCCAGATCAGTTCAAAGGGGGTCAGGCTGTTTCTACCCTGCCCCCTTTTTGCATTTTGCGCCCTTGTTTGAAGGGTTTCTTGTGCCTCGGTTCTACTGCCAACACTTCCTGATTTGTGGTGTTGACAGCCAATTAGCATGTAGCTTGTGCTCAGCAGGGTGTGCGGATCCTGCGCGGCCATAGATATATATGTGATTTTAATTGTGATTTTCTCAGGAACTACTGAACGGATTTATACCATTTAAGCAAAAGGCACGACTCTGAACCAAGGTCTACCTCTTAGCCAAATTTGGTGTAATTCCGTTCAGCAGTTCGGCCTGTAGTTGCGGCTAAAGGTTCCTATGGAAAACTGCATGGGGAAAACATTTTTTGGGACCCCCTTTTTTCTCACCTCCGGCTTGACGAATCACCCCAAGACTTTCAGGATAGGAGCAGACCGCAATAGTTTTGAAAATTTCACGAAGATTCGTCAACCGGCGCCAAAGTTATTCCAAATAGAATGTTGCGGCTTTCCTATGGAAAATAGGTCCTAACTATAACTACCTACTGGCAACCAGTAGGTAATATAATGTCAGAAGGAGGTTGCTGCTAAATATAGTGCACTCTCAGCAGGTTGCTTTCTGTAAGAAAGCTCTTTATTCGGATTCCCCACATCTAACAGCATTTCAAAGCCAACGCGTTTCAGGCATTGCGCCCTTTGTCACAGGCATGCTGGGATAAACGGCTACTTCAGACACATCCCCTCTTTTGCTTCCATTTCACACAGGTGAGTATGTGGGATGTGCCATGTGATTCTGGGATTTCTAGTCCTTGTGGTCTACCGTCTCAACCCACCATTAAAAAATGTATAACACTATTGATGGAATTCAACAAAGTGACTTTCCTTTGCATGGATCCTAGCTGCTCCACTTTCATGCCTGTCCCAATAAACAAGCTGCGGATCCGCGTTTTTTCTTTTAGTGGTGCACTCCACTTCTGGGCCAGCCAAAATTATGTTAGAAGAAGGTTGCACGCTCAGCAGGTTGTTTTCTGTAAGAAAGCACTTTATTCGGATTCCCCCACCATAAAAGAGGGGATGTGTTCTGAAGTAGTTGTTTATCCCAGACGTGTTTCTAGCCAGAACGAATTTCATCAGTGCCGGTCTCACAGGCTGGTTGATAGACCTGGGGTTGTGAAAGCGCTTCTATGACCACTTCCAATTTAGTGGTGTTTCGGCCCCTCCTCCTATTAAGAGGTGTATACCTCCTCGCACAGCGTCCCCAAGTAAGCTGCATACTGGGTCGTGTAGTCCTTTGTGGTAACCCATGCAGTGATGGAGTTAGTCCACACATCAAGTGGTATCTATCCACCTATCTATCTATCTATCTATCTATCTATCTATGTATCTATCTATCTATCTATCTATCTATCTCTCTCTCTCTCTCTCTCTCTCTCTCTCTATATATATATATATATATATATATATATATATATATATATATATATATATATATATATTGCAGCGTGAACAAGGGCTCTTTTGCTCGAAACGCGTCGCTGGTTCTGTTGGATTAAATAAACAAACATCTTGCTGACTTTGTTGGTCCGTTCCTCATTCTTGCTGGCGTGGAAGCTGTGTCTGCGAGGGCAGAGCGTGCTGAGGAGGAGCTTTGATTTTCATATATATATATATATATATACAACTGAAAAAATAAAGGTTTAACCCTTGCCCTGCCAGACCTACCCCTCCCCACCCCCTTGCCAAGCATTTTATGGCTATTTAGGGTTGTTCACGTTTAGGTCCCCATAACATTTTGTCCACAAAAGGTATCCACACCAAAAAAATTTCCAACATAGACAGGGTGCTAAAGGTACCCAGGGTTTGTTGATTCCTTTGGATGGGACCGAGAAATTATCCAAAATTCAGCAACATTTTGTTTTTGGGGGCTAGAAATGGGGAAAATGTGCTGCAGAAGAAAGCGTCTGTTTTTGTCTCTGTAATTGGTTTCAATGAGGTGCTAAAATCACCATCTTCCTAGCTTTCAGGAACAGGCAGACTTTTATCAGAAAACCAAATTATTCTACCCAGTTTCGGCATTTTACTGGAACATAGCCTGTTTGTTGTGCTTTCAACCTCCTTCTAGTTAGTGGTAGAAATGGGTGTAGAACCAATAAGGTATCCAAGAAAGCTATACATTTCTGAAAGAAGTCACGATTCTGAATTCAGCAAGGGGTCATTTGATTGGATCCTTCAAGGTTTTCCTATAGAATGTAACAGATGAAATAAAAAAAATTGAATTGAGTTGGAAAAAACAGCCATTTATTCCTACATTTGCACCTGTAACTTCTTCTAACTAAGACAGGTGTTTGAAGGCAATATACTGCTACATCTGCTGGACCCTTCTGGTTGCTGGGATATATAAGGCTTATAGGTTCACCAAGAACCCGGGGTACCCAGAGTCAATAACTGAGCTGAAACTTGCAATGGTTTTTCATTGTGAACAAGGAATGCAGGAATTCATGTGGTGAAATATAAAGAGTGAAAAATAGGTATCAAGGAGACCTATGGATTTCCAGAATGGGTACAATAAATGAACTTTAGAAGCATTGTTTATTTGCACATCTCTGAATTTGGGGGTACCCATACTAGTATGTGAATTAGATGGCATTTTACTAAATGATTTCTTTTTTACAAACTGTCTTACATTTGGATGGCCGACATACATAGAAAGACATTGGTGATAGCACTTGTTCTACTATTCTGTGTTTCCCTAAGTATCCTCAACAAAATTTTACCTCACATGTGTGGGTAGGCCTAGTGCCTGCGACAGGAAACGTCCCAAAATGCAACGTGGACATCACATTTGTCCTCTGAGAACTGACCCTTTTGGGGGGCGTGGCCAACTGCTGACAGGAATGGCCGCAGGGTAGCTGAGCTCTGCTGGGCCACTTCCAAATACATCTGTTTATTTATTTTTATTTATTTTTAATATTTATAGAGCGCTGCATATACCCTTGGGCGTCTTGGCGCTGATAAATCATTTGTTTACATACGAAATGTGAGGCTATGGACCGGTTGATAAAGCAGACTGGAAGGGTGATATAATTATTGAGTAAACAGCCAGGTTTTCAGGAGTTTACGGAACTGAAGGAGGGTGGTGCTTTGCCTGATGTTGAGAGGCAAGGTGTTCCAGAGTCTGGGGGCCGCCACCAGAAACCGACGGTCTCCCCAGGTGACAGTTTTGGTGCGAGGTACAACCAGTTGATAAAGAGTGGCTGATCGTAAAGCTCTGGTGGGTTTGTAGTGTTGTAATTGATCTTTGAGGAAGTGTGGTCCTTGATTGTTGACTGCTTTGAACACAATGCAGAGGGATTTAAAGTGAATTCTTTTTTGTACAGTGAGCCAATGAAAATCTTTTATATTTTTGGAGATGGATTCAAACTTTGTCTTGCCAGAGAGCAGGCGTGCCGCCGCGTTTTGTATTGTTTGGAGTTTTGTGATTACTCTAGTTTGAGCATTAAGAAATAGCCCATTGCAATAGTCCAAGGATGAGAGGACAAGGGCAGTGACTAGTGTCTTAATGGCAGAGTCAGGGAGAAAGGACGTATTTTCCTGATCATTTTTAATTTCAGGTGTGCCGTAGACACTGTTTTATTAGCGTGGTCCAGGAAGATAAGACCGTCATCGAAGATGACTCCGAGGTTCCTGACCTTGGTGGTGGGTATGGGAGGGGTACCGAAGGTTTCAGGCCACCAACTAGTTGGCCAGGCTGGTAAAAGGGGTCCAAAGATGAGTACCTCGGTTTTTTCTGAATTTAACTTTAGGCAGTTAGTAGCCATCCATTCTCCTATATCCAGGAGCCCTTGTTACCATCCTCCCTGGCCAAAACTTGCTCTTGAGGGGACGGGGACACCTCACAGTGGAATACAGCCGGCGAACACAGTTTGGAAGATTTCCGAGGGGGCTGACTGCGAAGACACCGGGCGCCCGCTTCCTGCGCTGTGAACGTGCTGCGGTGGAGTGACGCTGGCCGGCGTAGGGACTGCATGTGAGGCCACAGCTGCGGCCTGGACTTCGACCTCTATGTTGGAGCGTGCAGGGGAAGCAGTGGAGCCTAGTGATGTCCCGTAACTGAGCCTCCCAACTTCCTGATATAGGTGAGAGCGGCGGGGGTGTGCTAGTGCCGGGTGGGCGCCTGGGACAAAATCGACCAGAGCGCAATGGTCAAATCGGGAACGCTGTGCCCCCCCACCCCCCTCGGTGGGATTGACAGTCCTCGTGGGACATGCTGCAGACTATTTTTTGCTGGGGAGGCCAAGGTAGTCCAAATACACCGGTGGGGCATATTGAGTGACATTGGAGGGATTGAGTGCACAGCTGGGGCAGTGGATCCCACCCACGAGGGACCAGAGGCCTAGAAGAAGCGGCGGGGCGTGATGGGGTACTCAGACTGTGGAGAAAACCCCCTGACTGGGGGGGGCTGAGAAGTTTGGGAGCCTATGGGTAGCCGTGAGTGAAGACATACGGGCCATTGTGCAAGGCCTATGTGGTGGGACTGAACTAACTGCGGCCCTCAAAATCATCGGTCGCCTGGGACTGGCTAGAGGGCTGGCAAATGGTTGGAAAGAAACAGCTTAAGTCTACAGCAGTGCCCACTGGACAGGGCAATTGCCGAAAACAGCGGCATTCCCCTCTGCACTCAGACTCTAACTCTCAGGGTCCCACAGGGTGACTATAAATGCGGTTTATGATGATAGTTTGTTTGATGATTAAGCCAGTTCTTCCTACCTAAATGCACACTGTAAAGGCTTCAATGGTATTGAACTATTCATTTGGGACGATGTGTAGCTCCTGATTGTAGTATGCGTTAAGGTTTCTATATTACTGTTACCAAACACTCCTTCTTAAACAATGGGATCCGTGTCCCTAGAGCTATCTAATGTATGTTCTACGCAAATGCTCTGTAGGCCGGTCAGATCTTGAGGGTTATTAGAGAGTATTGCGGGAGTGGGGTTGCCACGTTCCTGAGTTTGATGAGGGTGGGCGACAAGCACTCTGCAAGTTGGGGGGAGGCGGGCGGTTTCAGGCTCGCTATCCAGGGAGGCAGAGTGGGGGGGGTTCTGGGATGGGTAGGGAGGGGGGGTTGTTGTTCATGGTTTTATTGTTTCTTGCATTGGTTCAATATATTTATTGGCACATTGGTATCAAGCAAGTCCCTCCATTATGCACTACAGGGGATTTCTGTGGTAGCGGCCCTCTACACATGGTTGACCTGTGCCAGTCGTGGGGGGCAGCCGACTATCCTTCCGGGGTGGGTTCGTCCGACCACATAATTAGCTCACCGCAAGTGTTTGTTGGTACCTGACACAAAACTTAAAGTCGCCACGTGGAATGTAAATGGACTGGGGGACAAAAGCAGAGAATTGTTCTGAGATATGTTAAAAGGCAAGAACTCGATCTGGTAATGTTGCAAAAGACCCATCTGGTCGGGAACACATGCATGGCCCTGAACAGGAGAGGATATACAATGGGGGTACTTTCAGGGTTTTCCTCTGGATCTAGCGGAGTGGGGGGTCCTGCTTCGAAAGGTCTGCCCGTTCATCATGAACGGCAAATGGACCATCAACCTGGGTAGGTGTTCCACTGTTACGGGCACTTGGGAAGGGTGTAAATTGAATATATATGCTGTCTATGCCCCCCTGGTCTACAACATTTGACACTGTGAGACGTGGGGAAGCTATTGATGGAACTACCCATGGGGCACAAATCCTGGGAGGAGACCTCAACTTAACCATGGATGGCACCAGGGACCGTCTCCCGTCCAGGCGAGGGGCTTACAGTTTGAGGGTTTGCAGATGCCCTGGGTTTGGTGGACTTATGAAGGTGACTGAACCCCACGCACACTCACTACACCTTCCAGTCAGGGGTCCACAGAAGTCAATCACGAATTGACTATGTATTTACCCACGCACAGGACATCCAAAATTTCACTGAGGCCCGCTGCTTGGCACGAGGGATCTCAGATCACTCACCCCTTTTGACGACATTTGGTCAAACACGATCCAGACAACCAGGCCATCTTAGGATACAACCATGGGCACTTAAAATACCCCATATTAGGGAGGCCATATTGAAGGACACTGACTACTATTTCAAGGAGAATGTGGGGACGGTAGGCTCCGCAGTGATGCTTTGGGGAGCGTTCAGGGCTGTGATTAGAGGTAGGAAACTCTCCTTGACAGTGGGACACCGCACCGAGCACTACCGCAGGGTAACCAAACTTGAAACAGAGATATTCGCTCCTGAGGCATCCATTTCGCTGGACCCTGATCCCATTATACAGCACGCTATTAACATTAAACACCATGATTACAGACAGCTCTTACTAGAGGAAGCCACAATGCGCTCCTTGTCTTCCAGGCATATAATCTATGAACAAGGGGAGCGTACCGGTAAACTCCTGACATGGTTAGAGCATTGAGAGCAGGCATCACGATGGGTCGAAGCAATCACGACCCTGACGGGGAGCTCATTACTGATCCACAGCAAATTGTAAATATGTTTGCTTCCTATTTTGAAGAGGTGTGGAAGTTTCCTGATGCCTACCAGACCCCGCTTTAGGCTGATCTACTCGCCACAATTAAAATGGAGTGCCTTACCCCGCAGGATACGGAAGCCTTAGAGGCAGATATTACCATTACAGAGATTCGTAAGGCCATAATGGAGGTGCACTCAGGTAAAGCAATGGGTCCTAATGAGTTTCCCATTGAACTCTTTAAACCCATGTCTGGAAAAGTAGCGCCGCATCTTTTGGCCCTCTATAACGAATGCTACCAAACTGGGCTCCTTCCTGAAGAGATTTGTACAGCAGCCATAGTGGTAGTCCATAAACCCAACAAACAGGTGGAAGAATGCAAATCGTACAGCACTATATCACTGCTTGCGGTAGAAGCCAAAATCCTCGCCAAACTCCTGGCTAACCGACTCCTCCCCTACATCACTGAGTTAATTCATCCAGACCAATCTGGCTTTTTGCCTGGTAGGAATACAGCCAGGAATCTACGAAGAGTTCACGGGGCCCTGGGGAGACTTGCCACCATTGAAGAAGATGCAATACTGTTATCCCTTGACGCCACCATGGCATTTGATACCATCAAATGGGACTTCCTCTTCGCGTTGCTGAGTCGTGTGGGATTTGGCCCCCGACTAATTGGCTGGATCAAACTACTATACACACAACCAACGGTATACGTCACTGTTAATAACCGTCGGTCTGACACTTTTCCCCTCCATCAGGGCACGAGACAAGGCTTGCCGCTGTCCCCACTTCACCCTAGTATTGGATCCGCTTGCTGTCTGGATCAGGGGTGATCCGGGGGTGAGAGGATTCAAATGGACGCACGACCACACGGATCTAATTTCCCTATACACAGACGATATCCTCCTCTATTTAACATCTCCAGCACGTTCACTGAGAGAGTACTCTATATTTTCCATATTTTTTGGGTGCACTCGGGATACCAGATAAATTGGTCCAAATCCCGGATGTACTTATTGTGGGGCCCAAGGGGATACAAGATACCAGTGGCCACTCCGGGCTTTCGATACTTGGGGGTATTTGTAACTGCAGATGCTCAAGTCTTTTACGAGTGGAACCAGTAACACCCCTTCAACGTCTAAAGTCAGATGCCCGACACTGGCGCTCTCTTCCTCTTACCCTTTTGGGACGTGCATCCCTGTACAAGATGCTAGCTCTCTCTCGTTTCCTATATGCACCTCAGAACACCCCCTATCCGATTCCGAACTCTTATTTTGCCCAATATTTGCCCAAATTGACGGTGTGTTGCGCGGGCTACTCTGGGAGGACTGTCTGCCTCGAACTACTATGAATAAACTCACTATGGGTTGGTATGACGGAGAGATAGGTTTGCCTGATTTTAGGCTGTAATATCGGGCGTCCCAATTGACGGCCCACATGACGAACCCAACTTCTGCACCGACCATTGCCTCATGGGAAGGGGGGGATATAACCGAGGACTGTATACCAACCCCGCAAACTCCATTTGACTGGCCCCCTTTCCCGAACGGTTGACACATGGCACAAAACTACGAGAAGACTGGGGTGGAAAAACCAAATAACGAAAGCAACGCCACTGTGGGTACCAGATATCCTGGGTCGCCTTAGCAGGTGCCCAGGGTTTGATAAGTGGGACATGATAGGAATATCCACTGTGAGGGACATGTGGGTGAAGGGTAATCTGGCTACATTCTCCGACCAAGATACTCAAACAAAAGAAGAGGGTCAATGGAATAATATATGGGAAGCTACTTACCTTGCTCAAATGGAACTGGAATGGGCCTGAATGGGGTGGATATTTGCCAAGAGTAATATTGCACAGAAATGGGGGCATGATGCCAACTCGAAGGTGGCGAACTGGGCGAAAGACATGGACGGGGCAATGATTGCTGAGAAAACAGTTTTAAGGGAAGGGGTTGCCCCAGTAAGTGGGACCAAAAGTGGGGGAAGTGGAACAAATATTGGGGGGACATATGCATCTCCCCAACAGTGGAAATGAGGCATGAAAGACAAGATCGAATGGCCCGCCTCATGATAAATGAAGTGCCCCCGCCATAGGTGATAAGAACATGGATCAAGACTATACCCCAATATGCATCCTAAGATACTGGGTGGGATGCTTAACCAACTAAATGTATTAGTCACAATTGAGGAACCCCCGAGGGAGGGAATTGGAGATAACACCCTACGTATTGTATTTATTGATTTGATGCCAAATTATTGTTTTATACTATTGATGAGCCACCAATGCACTTTCTCATAAATAAACAGTTTTAAAAAAAACTGACTTTTTTTGCAATGTGCCTAACTGTGAATTCTGGGCCCTAGCTCAGCCAGCGCCTAGGGAAACCTAGCAAACCTATACATTTTTTAACACTAGACATCTAGGGGAATCTAGGCTGGGGTGACTTGTGTGGCTCTCACCGGGTTCTGTTACCTAGAATTATTTGCAAACCTCAAAATTGTCTACAAAACATTTTCCTCATATTTCTGTGATGAAAAGCTCTTTAATCTAAAGGGAGCCACAAACGACCTTCCACTCGGCATCCCCCCAAGTCTCTCGATAAAAAGGGTACCTCAGTTGTGTGGGTTGGCCTAGTGCCTGTGACAGGAAATGGTCCAAAATGCACATGGACACCACATTTTCCACTAAAAACTGACCCTTTTTTTGCAATGTGCATAACTGTTGATTTTAGACCCTTGCTCAGCCACCACCTAGGGAAATCTAGCAAACCTGTACATTTTTGAAAACTAGAGATCCAGGGAAATCCAGGATGGGGTGACTTGTGTGGCTCTCGACAGGGTCTATTACCCAGAATCCCTTGCAAACCTCAAAATGTGTATACAAAAAAACATTTTCCTCATATTTCTGTGAAGGGAAGTTCTGTAATCCGTAGGGAGCCTCAAAATTCTACCCACACAGCATTGTCCCAAGTCTCCCAATAAAAATGGTACCCCCCCCATGTATAGGTATGCCTAGTGCCCGCATCAGGAAACGGCCCAAAAAGCAACGTGGAAACTTCACAATTTTACACTGAAAACTGACCCTTTTGTGCAATGTGCCTAACTGTGGATTTTGGGCCCTAGCTCAGTTAGCTCCTAGGGAAACCCAGCAAACCTGTAGATTTTATAAAACTAGACACCCAGGGGAATCCAGAACGGTGTGACTTGTGTTGCTCTCACTAGGTTCTGTTACCCCGATTCCCTTGCAAACCTCAAAATCTGTCTAAAAACACATTTTCCTCACATTTCTGTGATGGAAAGTTCTGGAATCTGTGGGGAGCCACACACTTCCTACCACCTAGCATTCCTCTAGGTCTCCCAATAAAAATGCTACCTCACTTGTGTCTGTGGCCATGTGCCCGCAACAGAGAAGGGCCCAAAACGTGGAAGAGGCATTAAAATTATCGATCATAAAGCAACCTGTTTTGCAAGGGGATCGCCTGCATTTTTGGTCCAAGGCTTGGTGGCCATCAAGGGAAACCTACCATACCCAGACCACAACATTTTCTTACCCAGATTCTCCTGTATACCTAAAATGTTGCTAAACAAATCCTTACATTTCTGTGTGGGAAAGCTGTGGGATCACCAGGCTGGCACAAATTTCCTACCACCCAGTGTTCTCCCAGGTCTTCTGATAAAAATGCTAACTCACTTATGTGGCTGGGCAAAGTGCTTACATACATGATGAGTACTTAAGCAAGGTTTTAGCTGACTTGTTTCAGCAGAAAGTTGGTATTCCATGTTTCTGTGATAAAATCACAGCTAGAAGCATACTGCACTTTATTTTACTCTAATAAATATATAGGCATAAGGAAGACCTGCTTATTACCAATTCTCTGGGTTGCCAACTTGAGAGTTCCGCCTGGCTCTGACGTTTTTACAGACGCTTCCCCCACTATCTATAGCAGCATTGATTGTGGTACTTTTTCAAGCCGCTATTATGAATCGGAAAAGGTCTGCCTCTTATGTAACCTCATATCTCACATTTGGACATTTTAATTGTAATAAGTACTTTTTTAACCTATCTCTGTTGTTATAATGTGCTTTTCTTCATGTGCGTCTTTTCATTGGTCATCCCAACAGATTAATAGTTGGGTGGCCTGTGGAACAAGGTGTGAAAGAAATATGATTCAGATTGTGTTATGACCAAAGCACACTGTATTTTTCCCTGATTTCTAGATTTTTTTATCAGCCAGATAAAATCGCTGTGCGTCTCAAAAGGACTAATTGTCGATGTGTATGATTATTTTATAATTTTGTTCTTAATCTGTAAATTGTAGTATTGACTATGCATTGTATTTAAAATGTCTCTAAGAGCCATTAAGAATGTTTTTAAATCTAATTTATGGGCATTCAATATTTGTATTTTTTCTTTGTAATATGATCTATCTGTTCTATTTTATGGCCAGAATTGGCCGAATAAATACATATTTGGGTACAATAATCGTTATAGAAAGGTAAACATAATACTTCATTTTCCATGATGTTGCAAGGGCGTTGGTCTGCGTTGGCTGCGTTGGTATGTCCTAGGCTTGAAATAAAAGGAAGAGTAATCCCTGATGAAAGTGAGGGCAGGGCGGCTAGCAGCCTCTCGTTACTTTGGAATGGAGCCGTTTAGTTGAAAGAGGATTCTAGTGTCGAAGTATGAGTTTTGAACAGTACGATCACGAGAAACGTTTGTTCTGCATGGCCGTAACTGAAACTGCAAACTAATAGAGCGTATGCACTTTAGAGCTTAGAACGTCTAGTCTTTCATGGACAGAATAAGCTAAAAGCATCATCCATCATTTTATTTAACACTTTATAGAACACAACTCAATACCATTTGGAATTATTTCACTGGAGGCTGTGAGTGTGGCTCTGCACTGGAACTAGAAGATACCATTGAGTGGATATATATCACTCTTGCGATAAGTTGATGGATGCACTCAAACACAGGCTTAGTGTTTCCAAAGTTTTATTGTACCTCACCACATGGCAGCACACCGTGTTTATGTCAAGGTGATGTATGATCTATAGATACACATTGCTCAGTAACCATATTTAAGTCTTAAAATGTCCTTGTGTGCCTGTCATAGCTATAGAAACACATACTAAATGCAATCTTATGACTCTCCTAAAAACAGACATATCAAATAAATCTGTTGTTTTTACAGTGTTATGATGCCTGCATACTTGTTACTTCTTTGAAGAACAGGTTAGTAGCAAGATATATAAGTGGCAAACTGAGAAGTGGTTACCGCTGGCTTAAAGAAATCGACTTGTTTCTTTTTTTTTTATTTCAGTAATTTTTTTATGAAAAAAAGCATATTTACATGGTGCAGAGTGTAACACATGGGGGATGGGAAAAGACAGGGAAAAAACGCCCCGGGGGGGGGGGCAAGCATTGTCTCAATTGGCTTGTGCCTGTTTGTCCATGTTCTCATGCTTGCTTCTTCTTCTTCTCGTCAATCCTTCATGCTTCCCCCATGCCCCTTACAGACTGTCTGATTGTCTTTTCGCTCCCCTGGTGGCGTGAAGAGAAAAGAGATTATAGAGAGTAAAGAGAGAGAGGAGGCACATTGTGTCGCAGAGTAGGTGATGCATGTGGTTGTGCAGTGTTGCCTAGTCTGGATGTTCAGGGTGGCTTATGAGAGGACAGGTAGTTGTCTAGCAACAGCCACATCTCGCTTTTTTTCCTGAGTTCGGTAGGTTGTTGGTTGTTATGGTGTCGGCTCCTCTTAGGAATATGACCCAGTTGAACCACGCTTTAAAAGTGGCCTTTGCTGTGTCTTTCCAGTTGTTCAACACCGTCTTGACCGCCGCTGTGAGCAGGAGGTCAATCAGGTCCCTGTCATTTTCGGATGTTATGGATGGGTCGGTGTACCCCAGTGCTGGGTAGTGAAAGTCCAGTGTTAGGGACTATTCTATCGACTTGTTTCTTAAGAAAATGCTAACACTATAAAGCATGCAAGAATGTCCTGCACCACACAGAGCTTTCAAAAACACAGCTATAGCATAAAACCCATCCACACCATTCCAGAGATCAAGAAACATAAGTTTAAATCCAAGTAATAGCTTCATGGCTTTCATGACCTTTGATTACCTTCAACATGTACCATCCTTCCTATAACAGGTGAAAGCCAGTGGGGTACCCACAAGAGATTATAGAGGATTCAGGAAAATCTGTATAGACCCATGAAGTAAACTTCTGTGGAATTTGAGGAATCTCACTAAAAGAGAATTGACCTCTATGATCTTGACCACACCGGTGGCACAAAAATTAGGAAAGGTCAGTAAAACCCATTTTATGTTGTTGGTATATGAACATAGAGACAAGGATCTTAGAAACCAATCAAGAAGGTAAACCTCATTCAAGACACCAACTTCAACTGCTTCAAAACCACCTTGCCACCGACCGACCAGCCACGGCACAGGCTGTAAATAATATGTGAAGTTAGAATGTTCCTCATTCCACCTAGCCTCTAGTTCAGCTTTGAGGAATGTCAGGAAAAGTTCCACCTCCAATTAATGGTAGAAAAGTTCCATAATGAAATCAAGAATGCATAAAATATGACCATCATCAGTGTCCGAGAAATAGACAGTATTCTGGAACAAAACCCAGGCTTGACCAAGAGATAACGTTAATCCTAGAATCGTCCATTTCTTTGACATCAGATGGCTGAGAAGTGATATGGTTGAACGAAATTTAGATATGAACAGCATTGTCAGTGGGCGTGAAGAACAACACTGCTGGTGACCCCTAGATAAAGCACAAATCTAAAAAGGAAATATTCCATCAAAAGCATCCCATGCTATGCTCTCCCCTAAACATTCCTCTTTCTCCGAACATCATTTTAGTAATGACATGCTTTTACAGTCTGTTGTTTCCTAGGTAAGATATTCCCTGATTGCCTGAAATGTTTTATGTAAATCATTGATAGGAATTTCGTTCCCATTGCTATTCACATGTATGGCAATTGTAAATATACAAAACTTTGAGATCCACCCTCCTATATCTCTTGCCCTTGCCCGAACTCATGTTTTAGGTTTTTACAAACGGCCTTAAAGTGCTGTGATTATAGATAGACCAAATATTAGGCTCATGTTTTACTTATATTTTTTCCTGAAAATATACATATATGTTTAATCAATTGTGACTTTTTACTTACTATGCACCAAGCCCCCTCCTGAGTCTCTGAAGCGCTAGTGACTCCATCCCCAATGGCAACACATATATCTAAAAATGGGGAGGGTTGTCGGGCACCCCACACCTGAGCCTCTTTAGGCCCTGGGGACCAGATCCACCAGGGTTTTGCATTTTTTTAAGTGGCACCTCCTTCATGAGATGTTATCTGGACCGGGGTGATTTTCATTGGGAGAGGGGGCACACGGCTCCCCTTCGTGGGCCGATTTCAGCCCTGGGTACCCTATTGCCGGGACCCTCAAATTTAAAGGTGGGTTCCCTGATGCCCACACAGGGCACCAAACATACTCTTGTTGGGGGCTGCAGGGGGGCCCCGCAGCCCTAGCCAGCTCCTCTCATGCAGTGGGAGGTGGAATTGCTCCCGCCCACAGGGAGCAGCTCCTAATGCTGATCATTCCGGGGAAGAAGCAATATTTTGATATGTTTCCCCGTCTGCTTCAGTGCGGACTGGTAAACTGATCAAAATTCTGCTCCCAGCTGGCAGGAGCATTTTCAAAACGCCTGCCCACTGGGAGCAGATATGGTGTTGAACCCGCTGTGTCCCAGTGGTTGGCTCTGTGGGACATAGCTACTGGGCTGCCCCTGGGGCCATTAAGGGCTCAGGAAATAGGCCCCGGGTGTGCTCCCCAGGGATTTTAATTCGCTCAGGGAGGGGGCCTTTATTCCATTTTAGCACCAGAGATGTGCTTCCCAGGCCCTTTTGAGGCTCAAGGAGGGGGGCCACGCGACCTCTCTCCACATTTACTTACATTTTAGCCCCAGAAGTGGGCTCCCCGAGGTCTTTTGAAACTGCGCTCCCCTCCCCTTTTGAAATATGTTTGGCCCCAAGGGTGAACTCCCCAGGGCCTCTGGAGCATCTGGGAGGAGGGCAGATAACGAATTACGACCGGTGGAAAAGTGGCAGACACACTTTGCGTCAGCCGCGAAACCCCCCGCCATGGTAATATCGCGGGGGTAAATCATGTTGTGATGGCGGGCAAATCGCCACTGCCGGATGGGCAGTGGCGATCCGCCTGTCATCATAATCACCCCTTAAGTATGGATGGAGGTATAGACTGTCAGCATTTCAAAGTATGGAACAGAGCTAAAGTTTCTTAGGTTGAAGGGAACTATAGAATCAAGCTAATTAGAAAATGGGGCTCTAGTGTGTCTGATCTTCTGAATACATTGAGCTATATTCGACTCAGCGATGTGGCGAGTACAAGGTAAGCAGTTTTATTTATTCATCTATTTTAGTTTCACTATTCTGTTGTATGTCGCATTCCACCCACCCACTCCGCACTACCACCCCACTGCGCTTAACTGAATAGTCTGCAACTGATAAATTCATGTTTGACAATTTGAGCGTAGCAACGGGTGGCACACCAGGTACATATATTTTTATTTGTGAAAATTTGAAAATGTTTCGTGTTATGATCTTGCTGAGGTGAAACTTACATAATGACTAAGTTGTACACTTCGTGTTGAACAGAAATTGATGTCACTCACATTTCTACGTTCCCTCATAATAAAGGGACTCCTAATTTTAATTGCAATGCTGGTGTAAATGTACATATGTGTTACCTTTTTTGTACTTCCGCCCTTCCTACAAACACCATGTGCCTTCACCCTATTCTCAGAACGGTGGTGAGCCACCTGATACAAAAAGGTGCCCACAATATCTCCTATATCAGGTGGCTTACCACTGTTCTGTCATCAGTGCCAGCTTTTGGGCGGTGCGAGCGCTGCCACCGGACCAGGTGCCAAGGTCAGGGGCCACCATCTGTGCTCCGAAATCGGCACCAGTCGCATTTCCAAAAGCCTGTACCGTTAAATACTGTTGTCCCTCTTTATTTTCCACAATGTTAATCTTCGTAGAAATAGAAGAGAGATAACAGTGTTAAACAGATCACAAGGCACGCTTATGCCCGCCCATATGCAGTGATGCCACCTCCTGTGGATGCAAACTGGTTTATTTAGATCCCAGTGCGTCAATCCACTAGCATGCTAAAGCACTACCAATGACGGCCCTGGAGTGCTTTGGAGTTCGAGAGCAGAGGAGGAGTCAGGAGTGTTAAGGCATGGGCTGGCTGGCCTATCCTGCAAACCATGGACTCATTTCACATTTGCGAGAGTTAGAGCTATTGGCGATGTAAATGGAAACATTTTTTAATGTTTTTTCGAGTGGAGTGGATGTACGTTGTGTGAAGTGGAATTATGTGGTAAGTTGTGCAGTGAAATTATGTGGATAGAAAGTATGTGGTACTTATTTTATGGAATTATGTAGAGTGGGAATATCTGTTATGGAGAGTAATTATGTGGTATGGTAGTCTGTGTTGTGGAGTGGTAACCTCAGGTTTAGTCTTCCTTCTTTCCATATAAGCTAAACTATGAACTCAATGAGACCACAAAAAGAAGGAATCACTGAGGTGCACTTCTGCACCTAGTTATTGGTATGAGCAGGGCCACTGGAATTATATGACTTTTTGGCTGCACCAACTTTTGTACAATTGTACATTTTTTTTGCATTAGCCACATAGTTCATCATCTGCTGCCTAATCTGCAGATTTACACAAAAAAAGCCTTGTTTCTAGCTCAAATGGATCAAGCGTTACCAAAAATACAGCGGCAAGTGTTACAGCGTGTTGGAAAGCTGGAATGGTCACCTGTTACTTATCGCTAAATGTGGGTGTTAAATTAGTACTAATGGTATGCAAGCCAGTGTGGCTCAGGGGTTAGAGGCGGCAGACCTGGAAGCTGAGATCGGCCCTGGACCAGGGTTCAATTCCCCGCCTCGGCGGGTCTTGGGCTAAAAATTCCACGGTCTCGATAATTCTCGCTCCGGTGCCTTCTCGACTCACGGGTTCACGCTCTGCGACTCTGGGCAATAGCTTGCTTAATCTCCACAACGGCCCCTCGCAGCGGGATGCCTGGCTTTCACCTTGTGGATACCCTGCCGGGGCCTCTCACAGGGGAATACCTGGACGGGTTCCCTAAGCAAGCGCCAGGATGCCCTTTGGGTGACAGGTTGCTCTATATAAGTACACCTACATTTACATTTAATCTTGCTTCTTTCTGCGCCCCTCTTGCCTCATTCTGCATTTCTGTTGCTTCTTTCTGCATCTTTCTTTCTTTTTCTGCACTTCTCTTGCCTCTTTCCGCACATCTCTTCTACTTTCTGCACCCCTCTTGCCTCTTTCTCCACCCCTCTTCCCCCTTTCTGCATGTCTGTTACTTCTTTCTGCACTTCTCTTGCCTCTTTCTCCACCCTCTACCCTGTTTCTGCATCCCTGTTGCTTTCTCCTGCACTTATCTTGTGTCTTTCTGTAACTCTCTTGCTTCTTTCTGTACCCCTTGTGCCTCTTTCTGCACCCCTCTGCTTTTTCTGCACTCCTCTTGCCTCTTTCTGCACCTCTGTTGTTTCTTTCTGCACTTCTTTTGTTTCTTTATGCACCTCTCTTGCTTCTTTATGCACACCTCTTGCCTCTTTCTCCATCTCTCTTCCCTCTTTCTGCACATCTGTTCCTTCTTTCTGCACCCCTCATGCCTCTTTCATGCCTCTTTCTGCACCCCTCTTCTCTCTTTTTGCACCCTTCTTGCCACTTTCTTCGCAGCTGTTCCCTCTTTCTGTACCCATGCTTCCTCTTTCTACACCTCTGTTCCTTTGTCCTGTACCTCTCTTGTTTCTTTCTGTATCCCTCTTGCCTCTATCTCCACCCCACATCCCCTTTGTGCATCTCTGTTGCTTCTTTGTGCACTTCTCTTGCCTCTTTCTGTACCTCAATTGCTTCTTTCTGCACCCCTCATGCCTCTTTCAGGCCTCTTTCTGCACCCCTCTTCTCTCTTTTTGCACCCCTCTTGCCACTTTCTGTGCACCTGTTCCCTCTTTCTGTACCCCTGCTGCCGCTTTCTACACCTCTGTTCCTTTGTCCTGCACCTCTCTTGTTTCTTTCTATATCACTCTTGCCTCTATCTCGACCCCACATCCCCCTTTGTGCATCTCTGTTGCTTCTTTGTGTACTTATCTTGCCTCTTTCTGTACCTCACTTGCCTCTTTCTGCACCCATCTTGCCTCTTTCTGCAACCCTCTTGTTTCTGCACCCCTCTTTTCTCTTTCTGTACCTCTCTTTCCTCTTTCTGTACATCTGTTGCTTCTATCTGCACTGCTCTTCCTTGTTTCTGCACCCCTCCTGCCACTTTCTGTATCTCTCTTGCCTCAGTGTCCACCTCTCCTACCCTTTTCTGACCCCCTCTTGCCTCTTTTTGCACCTCTGTTAGTTCTTTCTGCACTGCTCTTGCTTCTTTCTGCACCTCACTTACCTCTTTCTGGACTTCTCTTGCTTCTTTATATACCTCTCTTGCTTCTTTCAGCAATTCTCTTGCCTCTTTCTGCACTTCTCATCCTTTTTGTACCCCTCCTGCCTCTTTCTGTACCTCTCTTGCCTGTTTGTGTACCTGTCCTTCCTTTTTCTGCACCCCTCTTTGCTCTTTTTGCACCTCTGTTGGTTCATTTTGCACTGCTTTTGCTTCTTTCTGCACCTCACTTGCCTCTTTCTGCACTTCTCTTGCTTCTTTCTAAACCTCTGTTGTTTCTTTCAGCAATTCTCTTGCCTCTTTCTGCATCCTCCTGCCTCTTTGAGCACTTCATTTGCTTCTTTCTTCACTTCTATTGAATCTTTTTGCAACTCTCTTGTTTCTTTCAGCAATTCTCGTGCCTATTTCTGCAGTTCTCTTTCCTTCTATCTGTACCTCTCTTGGGTCTTTCTGCACCTTCCCTGCCTGTTTCTGTACCGCTCTTGCCTCCTTCTGTACCAAAGGTGGATTCTTTCTGCAGGCCTCATCCTTCTTTCTGCACCCTTACTGCCTCTTTTTGTACCTCTATTTCCTCTTTGTGCACCTTTCCTACCTTTTTCTGCACCCCGCCTGACTCTTTTTGTACCTCTGTTGCTTCTTTCTACACCCCTCCTGCCTCTTTCTGCACCCCTCTTCCCTATTTGTGCAACTCTCTTGCCTCTTTCCACACATCTCTTCCTTCTTTCTGCAGCACTCTTACTCCTTTCTGTACCTCTGTCGCTTCTTTCTGCACCTTTCTTGCCTCTTTCTGCACCCTTTGTGCCTCTTTCAGCTCCTCTGTTACATCTTTTTGAACTTCTCTTCCTTCTTTCTGCACCCCTTGTGCCTCCTTATGCACCTCTGCTGCTTCTTTCTGCACTTCCCTTGGTTCTTTCTGCACTTCTCTCTCCTCTTTCTGCACCCCTGTCGCCTCTTTCTGCACCTCTGTTGCTTCTTTCTGCAACTCTATTGCCTCTTTCTGCACCTCTCTTGCTTCTTTCTGCACCTTACTTGCCTCTTTTAGCACTTCTGTTGTTTTATTCTGCAGATCTCTTGCTCTTTTTCGCATCCCTCTTTTCTCTTTCTGCACTTCTCTTGCCTCTTTCTGTACCCCTGTTCCCCGTTTCTGCACCTTTCCTGCCTGTTTCTGTACCTCTCTTGCTTCTTCGTGTACTTCTCTTGCCTCTTTCTGCACCCTTCGTGCCTTTTTTCAGCTCCTCTGTTTCATCTTGCTGCACTTCTCTTCCTTCTTTCTGCACCCCTCGTGCCTCCTTTTGCACCTCTGCTGCTTCTTTCTGCACTTCTCTTGGTTCTTTCTGCACTTCTTTCCTCTTCTTTCTGCGCTCCTGTCACCTCTTTCTTCACCTCTGTTGCTTCTTTCTGCACTTCTGTTGCCCCTTTCTGCACCTCTCTTGCTTCTTTCTGCACCTTACTTGTGTCTTTCAGCACCTCTGTTGCTTTTTTCTGCAGATCTCTTGCCCCTTTACGCACCCCTCTTTTCTCTTTCTGCACCTCTCTTGCCTCTTTCTACTCCCATGTTCCCTGTTTCTGCACCTTTCCTGCCTATTTCTGCACCTCTCTTGCTCTTTCTACACCCTTCACGCCTGTTTTAGCACCTCTGTTGGTTCTTCTTTCTGCACTGCTCTTGCTTTTTTCTGAACCTCACTTGCCTCTTTCTGCACTTCTCTTGCTCTCTTCTACACCTCTGTTGCTTCTTTCAGCAATTCTATCGCCTCTTTCTGCACTTATCTTCCTTCTTTCTGAACCCCTCGTACCTTTTTCTGCATCCCTCTTGCCTCTTTTTGCACCTTTGTTTGATCTTTCTGCACTGCTCTTACTTCTTTCTGCACCTCACTTGCCTCTTTCTGCACCCCTGTTCCCTGTTTCTGTACCTTTCTTGCCTGTTTATACACCTCTCTTGCCTCTTTCTGTACCTCTGTGTTAGTGGTAGTTTTAATCTGCCTGCCCTATTATGTACTAGGGCCTTACAGGGGAGATCATGCCAATCGCAGGGATTCCCCAACTCATAATGTACCCTAGTGCTGTAGTGTTTTCACTGTATTCTAAGTGTCTTTCAGCATAGCATAGCACTGCCTCCGGACCTGGTTAGTCAGAGTCAGTTACCACCAGTACCAGTCAGTAAAAAGTTGGGGACAGGATGACTTTGAAACAAGGCCTCTTTCTGCACCTCTGGTGGAGATGTCTGCATAACTCTTACTTCTTTCTGCACTTTCCTTCGTTTTTCTGGACTTCTGTTGCCTCTTTCTGCATTACTCTTGCTTCTTTCTGCACGTTTCTTCTTCTTTCTTTACATGTCCTACGTCTGTAGGCATAGTTAGAAATTAGCATTTTAAAAAACTTAGAAATTCCCTGAAAAACACAGGACATTATAGCTAGAAACTAGCATTAAAAAAACCTTTGAAATTCAAAGAAAAAACCTAGGTTTCCAGGATATTATAGTTAAATTATCATTTTTAAAACCTTTGAAATTCACTGAAAAAAACATAGGTTTCAGGGACATTATAGTTAGAAATTAGCATTTAAAAAAACATAGAAATTCACTGAAAAAAAACATACGTTTCAGGGACATCATAGTTAGTTGGACATTTTACTCGTACAAAACCTGAGAAATTCGGCCGTTATAGTTAGTTGAGCTAATTATAACTCGCCCCCCCCCGCAAATGTCACATATTACATCATTCATGACATGGTCAGTAACATCACTGATGACATCTCAAATGACATCACTGATGACATCATCTAGTGACTTTGTGTTTCTGTAAAGTCTTGCACAAATCCTGTTATGACACAGAAGACGATAATCCAGAATCCATTTTTCTTATAACTTGAAATCTTATTTTTCTGAGGTATGTCGTCAGCCGTGCTGGTTATGTGGATACAAGCGTTCACTGATGCTCTCCTGGGGGTAGTGTCACCAGCCCAATATTACAGTATGTTGCCAGTTGGAAGATAAAATTGGATGTTACATATACTGTTGGTTGTTCTCAGGATCGGGCTCTGTAGTAGATGTTCCATATGTCTCCTACAAAATGCCCTGGACCTGAAGTTCATATGCAGAATGATTATCCTGATCAATTCCTATATCAGGATAAAAGAAAAAAATCATATTTATGAAAAGAACATGAAATAAATCATCTGTTTTTGGTGGATAAAGGACTTAAAAAACAATTAGTATTCCTAATTGTCTCCATGCCATAAGCACCAAGGAACACAAGTTTAGAATTTTAATTTGAATTCATTATAGATTCGTTCTTGCTTAAGATGTTATAAAAAAAAAACTGAAGCATTTATGGAGATTAAGCAATCATAGCAGGTGGCAGAAGATGGGCCAGATGGAATCTTTTTGTTCGAAAATCTATTTCTGTTCCTTTAGTCTAATCTAAATTCAATTCTCTGCTTTAGACGTTTAATGAAACTGACACTGCACTCTTTGAGGTAATGTAACAAACAATGTTTCAGTAGCCGCGTTAAACGAGATGTACACAACATGCTTGCCAAGTGCTTGGATGAATGTCCTTAATGGTTCAATGCTGATCTCAAATTTTGCAGGTTGATATTTGTTGCATTGAAGCAGTGGACATCGGCCAATTACAAGAGCTGTATTTGGAAAAAGAAAAAGACTCTGACTGGCAGCCCGAGAAGATTGCTATAAAAGAAGGAGAATTTGCAGAAAAAAAGATAATTTTCCCTTTTCAAAGATGGGTGAAAGATCGCAAGAATAAGACGTCGGCAGCAACTTTGCAAGTTGAAGGTCAAAAGATTTATTTCTCACTGTGTCAATGAACTACAGAATATTCAGCATAAACCAATGTTATCATGTTACAATTGTGAATATGGATGAGTGTATATCCATAATAACCATGCATTTTTAGAAAATGGGTAGAGGGCATAAGATCCGATAATTAAACGAGAACTGAGAAAAAAGAAATAGATCAATCTTTCAGGGAAGAGGAATGGAGAATAACAATTTGATAAGGGTGACTGGATGAAGTGAATACCAACAGTTAAGTCAAACTTCAGATCTTCGCTGCTGTGATAATGAAGCAAAACTTAATGCCTTAAAGCGAGGCATCACAAACAGCCAGAGAATTTGATTTTAAATAAATCATTACCATTTTATGTGCGCATTGACCAGATCATTCTAACCTGAACATTTTTCGGGCATATTAGAAAAAAACTATTTTAAAAAGTTGTGAATGTACCCATAGTAGCAATACTGCACATACGTTGTTACACTTTTTCTGTAGCAGGTACATTGATTTCTCGCAGTCCTAGACATTTCAAAGAAATATGAGTGTGTGGAGAACCTTGCCACCCATTTACACCCTCATTCACAAAATGTCATTTTTCATCCCATATTTACATGTATAAATGGATGGGGAAAAATGCAAAAATATGTGAGTTGCAGTTTTTTGGTGTTCACTTCTTTCCCACTGGCCATCTGAATCTGCCTCGCCAATTTTTCCACCCCACCTATAAACACTTGGTTGCTACGTGACTAGCAGATATGTAAAGATTCACTACCTGAAAGCATACATTCCTGACGACCCTGGTTGAGTTTTACACAGAGCCAGGTGTCTATGCCATTCCCCAGGTAAAAGACTAGCAGAGCACAGAGCTCCTTTGCCATGTTATGATCATTTAAGGTGTCTGGATTGGCTCCAGGTTAAAGCTAGCAGATAACAAATGACATCTGCTTTGAAAATGCACAAGGCGCATTCAAGCAAGTGGAGCCTTGGGAATGGAGCACCCTGTGCAAATACATCAATTTGTATTTTTTTCCACATAGAGGGGGGGTTACTTCAGCCTATAGGTGGAGTATATTTCAATCTATCCAACTGTGGGAAAGAGATCAGACTGGCAACAAACATACTTGTTTGTCGGCATTCACAAGCTCGCAAACCTAACCTTGCCTTGTAACATCCACTTTTCCCTTGATTGTGATTTACTACTGTGGACTTCTCCACACTTGTACTGGAAAAATCCACAGTAGTTAATCCATTTGTGCCTGCCAGAAATCCTCTTATGAATTTCTGGTATGTGTAAAAGGAGATATTTACAGCAGTATACATACAGTACGGACATAAATACCTTTGTGCGTCAAGTTCCAATTGATTACGTTGAGTTGAATTGTAGGGAATATGTATAGCACACTTGATACCAGAACATCTCTATGTGCTGAATGACATGTGTTATACCCTGTTGGTGGACCAAGGGGTAAGCTACTGGGTCTCAACTGTGGGGTTCAGTGAAAAGCATGGGGGTTGTATTCCCCCGTAACCTATGTGTGTGTACACGGGAGTGTACATTGAGTGACTTTTAGAGTGTAAGGATCTTTGTGTTTTCTACTTTATTTGCCTTCATAAAGATTAGACTGCTTTCAGTCTTTCCTTTAATAATATTGGTATCATACGTTTTTGCAGTGACTCAAAAGAGAAACTCTGACCGAAGAGGACGGGGGAGGAGTCCATTGGGCATAATATACAACAATTTATGATCACTCAGCCTCCACTTCTGCAGAGAAGATTGTGGTTACATCCCGGAAGCATGTAACTATGTTTCCTGTGAAGACTAGACATATGTTCAGTCTCATTTGACACTTTCGGCTGCATGACACAGGGCAGATGTGTTCTGTCAGAAAGGTATGGGAGTAGCGAGGATCACTGAGGATCCAAGTTGCCAGAAATAGCTTGAGTCAAGTCCTGAGAGCTATTGAACATTTATTGAACTGTCCTATGCAACAGACACAGTTTTAGTAATCTGAGTATGGTAACTGTGTGTGTTCTCGCCTATAGGGGCAATAGCTCACAAACTGGCCAATACAGCATAAAGTCACATCCTATACCCTCCCCTTGGCCCCAAAAAACCTCTCTGATCTGATCTCTGAAGTAGATGATACATCTGTAAAAAAAGAGTTACTTCTAAGTTTTATTTTCAAAATGGTACACAATGTGGTATGGACTGAGTGCAACCACTGAGATGGAATATGTCAGGTTTTTCTTGTTTGAGAAGTGCAACACTCTGAAAGAGTGTCCATGTTTGCAATAGGGGCTGAGAAGAGTATGCACATTTTTTTATGCTGATTGATGCTATGGGAGATCCTAAGTTCAATTAATAGACTCTCTAGTTTATGGACTGGAAGAAAGCTTCACAAGTGGCTATCTGTGAAGTCATTCAGTTAACTACTCAGAGGATTACATCCAGTTAAAAGGGTTTATTGAAAGCTTTTACGCATCAGATGGTTTGAGCTTTTGGTGTTCTTTTCAAGTATGGAATGGGTGAGGCTTGGACAGTGGGCCAGGTTAAGGTGTTGATTATTATTAAGCCACTGAAGCAGAGTCTCAAATCAGCTGGGCTCGTGAGTGCTCCTGAATGCTTTGTCAGTTATGGAAATATTTTGGTTTAGACCTGTAAAGATTAATTTGTCATATGTGTAACACATGTACCACACTTGCACACCAGAGACCTAATGGTTTGTTTATTAATATTGATGCCAAGCTTTTAGATCTGGTAGCTACTTAGGCTGCACAAGATACAACTGATCTTATCTTAGGGAAGAAGTTCATACAGTAAACCAATAAATATGTGACCACTTTGGGCAGGATGGTTAAGTGTGGACCGTTCTAGGAAGTTGCTTCTAGTCCATTTTATTGCCATGCTGGTAGATATGGAGTTTATTCCTCTACCAGTTGACTTCTCTTAACTCGCATTGAAAAACTTTCTTTGGTCATCTGCAGAATATTCGCCCTTTCTTTTCCTCTTATCTAAAAAAGGAGAGGGAAACCAGCCAACAGGGGCAAGCATTTGGGTTGTATTTGCCAGGCAGAACACAACAGTTACTTCCTATTTGTTCACAATTGGGCAAGGTTAAACCAGTGCTCATGGACCGTGAAGGCAGTGCTGGGGTTTGGATTATTTTTACAAAATTCAACTTCTGGGTCACATTCAAAAAGTTCTGTTTTCTCATGAGATCTATCGGAAGCATATATTGGATGTTGAAGACAAAGGAGTGATAACATTAATGAGCGCAAGGTTTCTAAGCATTTGATTTTTATGCACAGGAAAGACAAGGTAGGGCCTGTCATTCATTTGAGGAACTACATTAGTTTGGGGTGTTATTTTGCGGACATTTTAAGGTAGAGACGATCCATCTTTTCCAAGACTTCATTTTGCCTGGATATTTAATATTTGGTTCCCATGTGAAAATATTGTTTGCCACTTCATTGCACGGACTTACAATAGTAGAATTTCTGTCATTTATTCATTCATGGACATAACTGTCCTGCCAGCAGGCAATTTCTTAAGCTGAGCAGGCCAGGGAGGAAATGCAATTTTGACAAAATATGCCCTGGCGAAATAGTTGAAACATGTATACTTCTGTTCCTTATCTGATTTTGGGATCGAAGGCCAATCTCCTGGTTTAACATAAATACAGAGAAATGGCCAGGGAGGGAGCTATCAACACATATAAGATACTGATTGCAAAGTTGTTCAGAGTGAGATGTTTCACCACAACGTCCCTGCAGAACTCATTGCCGTTGAAGGTGGGCAATGTCTCAGCAGTATTGTACATCAAGCATCAGGGTGGCATGAATGTGGGGTCTCTTGTTAACCTGACCAGTAAAAAAAAAGTCTTCATCCTGAGAAAATAAATATCATTAATAACAGGAAAAGTCCATAAGACAAAATGTGTCCAAATCCATATATTCTTCTTTATTTCCAAGAAGTAATCAGTTCCAGTTGATACAGATGATTCACAGATGATTCATAACATCACATGGACGTAGCCAACAGGTGTTTAGTCTCAGGAAAATCACTAAAATGACTTCCTCAGTGCTCCAAAAATAGTAACCTGCTTTCAGCTGAAACAGGTTACTATTTTTGGTGCACTCTCCATTGACCAGGTATATGTTTTGAGAAGTACCTTTTATCCAGGACAATAATGGACACAGGTTATTACCATGAATATTTTTCTACAACTGAATGAAGACTGAGAAACACATCATTAATTATATGGCCTAGGGAAGTCATTGGGTGATATTCCCAAGACGAACCACGTGTTGGCTACGTCCATGTGATGTTATGAATCATCTGCGAATCACCTGTATCAACTGGAATTGATGACTTCTAGGAAATAAAGAAGATATGGATTTGGACAAATATTGACTTATGAACTTTTTCTGTTACTCATTACATTTGTTTGCTCAGGATTACGACTTTTTTGTGTATTATTTTTCTGTACTACTGTCTCCAGAAATATTTGGAAGCGAGGGTGGCCATTTCCCCTTTTTCCTTAGAGCAACCTATGGAATTATTTGTTGGACTTGTCATTTTGATGCGCAGACTCTAACCCAGCCAGCCTTGTGTTCTCTCTAACCTGACCAGGAACTTCGAAATTCTTGTATAGAACGTTGTACCTCACTGAGGTTGAATTATTTGGCAGGCTTTCACTTCTAATTTTCAGATTTAAATTGTTTTGAAATGTTGCAGTGAATATCGGTTATACGCATTCACGTTGTCTTGGCCCATTTCGATTCACAATAATATTTTCAAGTCTTACTAGTCAGATGCCACAGTTTTTCAATTTGATGATGGATCCATTAGTGGAAGTTGCAGGTATATTAGTCATGATTCTCCCATGCTCATTCCGTCCCATGTTCTGTTCTGAGAGAGTTGATGGCTCATTCATGATTCCAGTCAATGTTAATAGTTGGTATATGCATGGATTGCAATTTTGCGTGAAGTGTCAATGGTTACCCAATTTTTATTTCAACTTCTCTATAACCAAAAATCTCCTGCATTGGCTGACTCTAGGCTATCCCATAGGGAAGTTAATTTGAAACGTTTAGATATTTTGGGGGGAAGTTTTCTCAATTTCTTAGGCAATGCTTGATGACAGCCAATATAATTATAGATAAGGTTGGCTGCTTGTGCTCAATGGTGTCTGGAAAGGAGTCTTAATTCTGATTCAACAGATGTGAGGGATGCTATAAATTCTAATTTCAGCCTTAGCTTTATTTTTTTATGTGTGGGTCCTGGCCCAGCATTTCAGCAAGTCACATTCCTGTGCAAGAGGTAATTGACAGTATGTTCTCATATGTTGCGATGTAGACTAATAAAAGGAAATTGTGTGCCTCAACTTCCTGGAGTTGCTCATGGGATATTTGGTATTGTGAAATTTTTCATGTTAGGTGTGTCAGCAAAAATCACCATGCTTTATTGTCTGCCAGCTCTCTGCCAGCTCTCTGAATTGTTTTCAGACGTTAGAGCCCTAGATCTTTCAAGAGAGTCTATTTACCTTTGGAAATGTCATTTCTTATTAGGAGGCATTGCACAAAATCTTTTTTCAGGTGTGTATTTTCTAAACAACCTAAGGTTTGTTATTATTCGCTAGTTAAAGAATAAGATTGTGGGGTTATTGGGTTGTAGTCGCTAGGGCTTCAGCAACTCATAGCTTTATTTCATAAATCCTGTGGACTGATGGCGTTTCCTACATTAGGAGTGTGTGTGTGTGCGAATGGTTATAGAGAGTCTGACGTGAATTTGGAGGTTAACTTTGTTGCCTTGTTCTTTTGCAAGATGTGCCCTTGTAGTTGTAGTCTTGCAAGACAAAATCTCCTGATTTCAGAAGGCACCGTCCATTCTGAAACAGTTGTAATATTTTTGCATTTCGATGTGAAAGTCCCATTATTGTGGTTATATTTTACTTTTTAATTGTTAAAAATTTGTTTCAGTACCCTTTTGCATTAAAAAAAACCTAACCTTTCGTTAGATTTTACATTTTCTGAATTATTGATTGGCACTGGCACTGGCACTGTCCATGAGAGATCTGAATGCAGTTTGGATTGTTCAGTGGATGTTTTTTTGAGTAAATCTCTATTCCATACCTCTTTGTAACTATCCTCTGTGTTGTAATTCTAAGACACTGAAATTATTCCGGCTGGGGTAATTAACATTTTTGTTAGAATTGTAGTAATAAAATTGAAAACTTTGATCATCGAATCTGCTTATGGAACTGATTTTTGTATCCAGAACTACTGTAATTCATTTTTTGTCAGGGGACCGTTGTCTCTAGAATTACTCAAGTACCCTCGGTCCCTTACGATCTTTGGGTTTCCCTTCTGTACACATACTATCCACAGTGTTGTCCCACTTAAACTTCACCATACTTTGACCGTCTTCATATGTCGGCTTTAAGGAACAGGTCTCTGTCCTTTACAACCTTATCTAGGAAATTCTACCTTTACCATTTTCATGGTTCTGCTTCTTTCCTGGGCTTGAAAAGAGGGGGTCTGCACTAATAGACCCATAAACTAATATATTTAGGATCTGTGTCCAAAGTCATTTATATGATTCTATTCTATTCTGTTCTGGTCTATTTTACATTTAAAAAATGCAAAATGTTACCTAACAGGTTGTCCTGGCGCTAGCAGAGAGCACTGTCAAAAAGATGGACACAATTAGTTGAACAACCAAGTTTAAATCTTTTTCCTGAAGGTTACATGCCCTGATACAAGATGGATATTTAGTGGCAAGCTAGTCTTATTTTTTAATAGCATGGCCGAAAAAATATCTGCCACCTATTCTCACATGCTACAATTTAGGTGGCACCAAAGGTAATTGTGTAGCAGAGCAAACAGTGTGGGTAGGTTTGAACAGTCTAAAATTAAATTTAATTTGGGATGGACCCTTGTTATGAAAGACTGTATGATAAAAGGAGAGAGCCTTTAAAATAGTAATTTTCTTAATACTCAGATGATTTCCTACTGAGGCCAACCGAGGAATATTCAGCAGCACTCTGGCTGCCATGTTTTGAACTGTTTGTAGTCTCTTGGTAAGGCCAAGGCATAGACCGATATAGAGAGCTTTGATTGCATCTCTGTTTCTCACTGGACCAAAGGCAGAAGAAAGGAAATCGTCCATTGTAATCATACATAAAATATGCTGAGTTGACTACATTTATCTGTTTATTTAGCGCAAACTTACTAATCAACTAACACTCCTAGACTTTTAATTACCTATGCTGGAACCGGAGTGGCACTTAATTCTGGGGGAGAAACAGAACACACCAAAAGTGGACCAACGACTTCAACTTAAGGGAACTGGAGACTATCCAGAGAGAAAACCTCTAGAGGCATTTTTGAAGGGCTCTTGGATTGTTATCAATGATCGATAACACAACCTGACTTTCATCTACATAAGAGAATAACTGAAAGCTAAGGGAGCGAATGAGCACTGCCAAAGAAACCACATAAAAATCAAAAACCTCTAGCCAGTATTTGTGACAGTGGTCCTAATAAGTCTTTCAGGGAGCCCTGGTAGGACTTTGTTGCTTGGTATATACCCTTTTGTATATTTTGTGAAGAAGCATCAATTTTTGAAGGTCAGCACTGGACTCACAGACATTTTTAAGAACTATAGATGTCCTTGTACATTCAAATTTCAATGTAAGCTGTACTTTAGTATGGGTCTTTAGTGTCCGAATTCATGTTCCGCAATACATGGTCTACAAACAGTGAATTTTGCAATGCAAAGATTTAAAGTAGGAGGGCCTCATGCCTCTGTAATGTGGTCCACTCTCATTGGGTCAAGTCTTTTTTTTGTGCTCATTTTGGCCTATGATCGGGACCAGTTTTTGTCTCTGCACTGTAAAACCCCATTGTTCGTCTACTCCTAAAGACCATTGTAAATATTAAACCACGTGTCCCAGTTTATTCAGTCTTATCTTGCCTATCATTGTTTTGGGGTTTTGGATGCCAATACAGGTACTGCAAGTCTTACTCTCTCTGGTCCCTTATCTTGTTTAGGTCTACTGAGATAATATTTGCCCTCCTTTAGACAGTCTGTGTTGTGCTTGTCACTGAACCTCATTTGCTTGGAAAACTAATGCTTGCAGCATTTCTATGTATGTGCTATGTTTTCCAGTTTAACAGAAAAACTACATGAGGTAAGCTTGATTCCTTCTGCACCTCCAGATTATGCCCCAGTGGTATCCCAGGGACCATGATAGATGTCTGTCTGTGGTCCCTGAATTCTAAGTGTTTTTGTAGGTCAGGCTTTAGCCAAGACTTTTGATTTGACTAAAAATGATTTGTATAATATATTAATAGGGGCTTTCAGCAATCAGCATCACTCATTGGTCTGTTATTGTGTCATTCACATTTTTCTTCTGGCCACTACACCGTACACCATAAAAAAATGGGTCAGCACACATCAGGCATTGGCTAATTTCACTGTGAGGGATGGCATTCTGCTCATTTACAAACAGTACGTCAGCACACAAATGGCGTGATTACGAGTTTGTCAGTCTTTTTGTCAGCTTTGGTGACGGACAAGCCTGCGGTCTCTCGCCTGCCAGATTATGAGTGTAATCCAGGGTTGGCGGTGAGGGGGCGATGGTTTCATGGTGGTGATATGTTTGGCCCAATAGGAGAGCCTTACAGGCATACCGCTGCTGTGACAGTGCCTTTAGGACTTCTGTACAGGGTGTGGCATGCACCACGTAGTGCATGCCACACCGTGTACACACGACCGTGCACTTTTGGGGGCCATTTCATGTGCCCCGCACGCACCACCATGGGGAGATTCGACCAGGGGCCCTGTTGGTGGCCCATGTACATGCCTATCTGACAAGCATTTCATGGCGGGCCATGAAATGCTTGAAGGAAAGGCAGGTCATAATATGCACTGTGGTGCCGGGATCAGCGCCGCCGTGGCAGACCGTTGTCTACCCCACCACCACCCCAACGGGATACAGGATCCCTGCAGTGGCGGGAGTCTTCTGTCGGGCTGCTGACAGTCCCATTGCCACCATCGTGATACGGCGGTCGGACTTCTGGGGTGAAAGCGTTTGGACTTCCAGGGTGGTGGCAGTCGGACTGCCACTGCGAGTACGGCGGTCCGAGGACCACTGTACTCGTCGTAATAAGGCCCAATGCAGTTCCCTTCAGTGCCAGGGACTACTATTGCAATGGGTGCTTTTTCAGACCAAAAAAATGTTTTGTTTTAGCCACTGTCTTTTTATTGCATTGAAGAGACCCAGCAGATTCCTTGGCAATACAGATTTCCACAATACATGAGAATATAAAACAAGCATTGGCCAAGCTTTTATGCATGCATACATTTGCCTATGCTCTCATTTACTGGCAGTCAGAGGCATTGTATTAGTTTTTGTTTTATCTCATACCCACCTTTCTGCTTTTGTGACTTAGCTTCTTTGGTTGTAAACGCGGTGCTGGGTGCTGTTACGGCATGTCTCTCAGAGGTTTTGTGTTTTTCCTGTATTGCCCTTTGACTGAGATTGACACTGGTAGTACTAGAAGTTGTTTTAAGCCCAGTGTGGAATTTTGTGAGCAGCAGGAGTCAAATTACCATTAAAAGGGAAAATTGCTTATTTGGAGAAATAAAAGAGATATTACCTGTGGTACCTTTGTTTGTCCTCCATTTACATACCCTTTATTCCTTTGTGAACTATCACCTCATCAATACACCTAAGACCGTTGTTGTAGAAATCTCCAACCATTTCAGAGAAAGTACTCGTCAGAGGAGCAGCAAAGAAAGAGACAAGATTGCTTTACAGTTCTAACATATGAAGACTTTGGTTCAAGCTGTTCGGTCGCAGTAGCATGCAGTTACAATGCTTTGGGCCAGATGTATGAAGCGTTTTCCTGTTCGCAAACGAGTCGATTCAGCCCGTTTCGGAACGGGTAAAAACATTTGGGATGTATTATCCCAAAAGGCATTCGCAACATAGGGAATCGCAAATTTTGCGATGACCTATTATGCAAATGCAATTATGGAATCGCAATTTGCGATTCCTTAAATGCTATGCAGGAAGCAAAAAAAAAGTTGCGACCTGGCTTGAAGCAATCGCAAATTACCACCAACTTCAAGTTGGTGGTAACTTGCGAATTCCAAGAAAAATGCACTTTTTTGCATTTTTCTAGGTGCCAGTTGGCATACATACATGCCCTAAGGGCATGTATGTGCGCCACATGTGCACACATGCATATTTCAGGGGTGCAACAGGGTGTCCATTTGGCATCCTTGAAATTGCATGGGCAATTTGCGAGTACCTATTGGGTACTCGCAAATTGACAATTCCTATGGGCCTCTAGGCGCAAATAAGGAATATGTAGGAATCACAATTATTATTGCAAAACCTACATACATTGCATTTTGCGATTCCATAATAGTGAATCGGTAAAATGTTCTATTATGGAATTACAAAATCTAATATTGATACATCTGGCCCTTTATGTCTTGCTGTACATTATAACTCCTAACCTCTCATATTCAGCGCACGCAACATGTTGTACCAGGAGTATGCGTATGACTTGTGCTATGCGTATGTAAGCTTGAAGCCCCTCCACAAGAAGGCTCTGTTCAACATATTGAATTTAGGCAACTTCTAAAAATATTTATTAATAAGATAACAAATTCTGAAATGCTTTAGCGTTTTTGTGTGGGTTTCTCAGAGGACCCTGTAATGAGCATCAGCTGTAAAACTGCTTTAAGAAATATCGGCAAAGAAGATAATTATCATTTAGCAAAACCGGGAATAATTTAAGTCTCGTTTATTCTGTTTCAATTAGGGGTCCAGGAAGTCAGTAATGGAGAATCCTTCCCACCAGGTGGCGAGCCGATGCAATCAGGTAAACACCTCGCTGCTCCATGCAGTATTTCAGAATGCATTTGAAAGTGCAGTTCTGCACAACTGTTTTATTTTCTGACATGTCATTGCCTACTTTAGTGATTGATATTCATGACAACTGAAAGAACTATTTCATATCAAAAGTACATTTGATTATGAGAACCTAAATTCGGTAAAATTGTTTTTGTATTTTCTTGAATTCAAACTTCACACCTCCAGCCTACCCCTTATTGCCTGCGTTGTATTTTATTATAGGAGGAGAATGGAATGTTTTTTTGACAAAACGGCACAGGGGTGGACCAAGACAATCTGTAGACACCAAGGAAAGCAGGTGTAATTTCTTTATGGTATTTTATGGAACCAGGGGGACCTCGAGCTCGATTGAAATGGAAAGCAGCAAACAGTCCCAATCCCTGGATCAGATAAAGTGCACGGTAAGAGTTTATATAAATATTCAAATTTCAAGATTCTTAGTATATGAATAGTATTTTAGCACTGAGCGAGTTGAGCAGGAAGCTAGCTTTAAATTACCCTTGAGTTCATCGTTGTCATTCTAAAGCTTTCATACACTCTCCTGCAGTTTGGATCAGCTGCAATTGTGTTTAAAAGACACAATAGTACACAGGATATTGTACATTATTTGTGTCCATGGCCAGAGATGAGTTTATAAGGTCTTTATTAAGAACGCAAGGTCGAGTTTAGAAAAGGACGATGTGTTTACCACAATAATTCTTGCATTAAGTAATTTAATGTGTTAGACTGAATACATTGTTGTGTAGGAAAAATGACTAACTCTGGGTTTTGCATTAGGGTATTTACTTTATCTGTCCAGCATGTTCAGCGGGTCACGCGACCTATGTGGAAAGGGAATCGTAAACACTGATCAAGTCACATTGCTGCTAAATAGCATGCCCAGCTCAGGGGCTAGTTACCCCACTCATGACTGAGGCTATTGTTAGTGAGTGGGGCGCACACACATTACTATTGCTTGCTATGTCTAGACCAGGCAAAGTGCAAGAAGCCCTGGCTGTGTAAAGCGGACGCACATCCATAGGTCTGGTATGGCTGGCTGCATCTTGGTGTCATTTATCTATTACAGTCTCTTCTGCTGTAAAGCCATTACCACAGTGCCTTATATGCTCAGGGAAAAATAGCAAAAGCTAGCATGAATTCCTTAAATAGTAGAGTGATGTCCCTCAAAATGGCCTTGTAGGCAATGTGTGAGTGGTTTGCCAGCTGTTGGGTGATGGTTGGAGAGGATCTGAGTAAAGGGCCCGATCCACCGTGGGAGTCAGGGTGAGGAATGTCAAGCCTTTTTAGGGGGAAGCTCTGAGGAAGTTATTTTTCCCAGGGCCAGGCAGGCCATTGCTTCATAAATCTCCTCCTAGGCCTCCCTCAGGCACAGATGCCGCAGTGCCTAATTGTCTACTTGTAGCTTAAGAAACTCCAGACTTCTGAGAGTTTGCTTCTGTACCAGAACCTCACCACTGTCCCTAGTATGTATTTGGCTGGCCACTGCATTCAAAGGTCCACTCCGCAAACCACTAAATTTCTGCTTATTTTGAAGGAGTTGATAGTATGAGGTTGGATACAGACAACATGGGAGGGCTATGGAGCGGGTCCTTGGAGGGGTTGGAGTTTTGATAACCTCGACCATCAGAACTGGGAATCGAATCGTAGATGTAACCATAGCAGCCGAAATGAGCATCACAAATGCAAGGGCCTGTAGGATACGGCTGGGGTTTTTCACAAGCACTCCAATGCCTCATGAACGAAAGTAACCATGTCAAAAGTATGTTGACAAGAAAGAAGTTGATTGTTATTTAGAGTGAATACATCACAGAATAGGTTCGTACCTGTTTGAGGAGACTTCACTGCCGGGCTTTGCTCCGCCGAAGCGCCGCACCAGCAACCAAGGGCCGGGCCTTGCTCCGCCTGTTTCCCGGCCGGGCTTGGCTCCGCCCGGCCCCTCCCACCACCAGTGACGCCCACAAGAGCGTCAGGAGGCACATAAAGGCAACGCCAGTCCCTAGTCCCGCGGGACGTGCCGGGCTAAGCCCGGGCAAAGGGCGGGCCCTCTGTGGCCCTCAGAGGCCTGAGGAGACTGGGCCAGGGACCCTACATCTTTTTAACTGGACCTCCATTGTGTATTATTCACGTGAGACTTTATTCCGTACTCTGCTTTATTCTATATGAGTGAGTAGTGGCTTTTACACAAGTTTACATATCGTTCCATAGCTATTGAGGATGTCTAAATCTAAATGTGATAAACCTGCAATAGGTCCCGGCACCATCGAGAACTATATGGTGAAGAAAGTTCGCCAGATAAATAATGAAAGGCGTGCCTCTCTAGGGAAGGGCACTACGACATTGGATTTGCCATTGGTTTTGTCAGAGCTGTCTCCTCTTAGGATGACAATAGAGGCTGAGGCTGAGGCAAATATGAGCGGAGACACCAGAGTAGAACCGCAGATGCCCATTACAGTGAGACCAACTCAGACCAACACGTCCTGTCAAGCGAGGAAACAGGTGAGGCTCTGCCTGTTATTAGGCCGGTGCGAACCTGCAGGATAGCACATCAAAAACGGGGGGGAAACATAGTACTAAAAGAAGGGATCATGATGGGAAAGAAGCACATAGCCCTGCCATAAACCCTTTTGTGTTCACTGGAAATAATGATAGTGGTCTTAACTTAAACTCTGAACAGTTTGCTTCTCTTATTAAAAATTTAGAAGCAAAACTTGCAGTGAAAATAGAGGAGATGACCAAACCACTGACCAGTCACATTGAGACCCTGGTCACGGAAGTAGCTAGTCTGGGCGGCCTGGTGTCTGCACACCTGGCTGCACCAACTAGTGGCAGGGTTAAGGCTGGTGGAAAAGGGCAGGATGTGATGAAGGCAAAAGACCATCAGAATACTCGCAACACTGTTGCAGCAGCTACCACTGGGAATGAGGCATTAAGTACACCAGTCGCTCCAGTGGCACCTGCTTTGTTGAAACAACCCAATATAGCCCCACGAAGTGGCCCAGCCCCTAAACCCCCCAGGAACAATCGATACCTGAACTTATCACCTGACTGTGCACCGTTTGTGGCAGTTTTGACTAATGTTCCATCTTGTGGTACTCAACCCGCCTCACCTTATGATGAATCTCATGTATCATTGAAAAATAAGACAGTGGCATGGCTTAATAAAAATTGCGGTTTTCCCATTTCTTACTCAGATCAGATAATGGCAGTAAGGAGGGTGAACTGGGTAGGCCCGTCCAAAATGATGGGCAATGGGGATTGCATTGTCGTAAATTTTATACATCCCCAGCATGTGGCAACTGTCCTTTTAAGAGCATCCTCACTAGTTTACAATGAGAACAGTATTTGTGTGCGCCCACTGGGGTACTTTTACGCACATTTGTGCAAACCCACCCCTCAACAAAGGATAACTAGGTGGGTGTTTGAACCACAGACCCCAGTCATGGACACACAATTCATTTATAACATCACTAACCCATGCGGGCCTGGATATATGGATGAAACCTATAATAGGACTAACAGCGCTGGACGCTATCACCATGGGTCTAATGTCAACACACAGAACAGGTATTAAGCCCTGTCTGGACTCGAGAAGTGTGATTGACGGGAGGTACCTGCGGCTCAGGGCACTGTGGCTTCAGGTGAACCTATACACACAGAGAACCCACAGGATATAGCATCTGAATGTTATGTTGTTTCATGGAATATTGCGGGCTTGGCTGCCAAAATGGCTGATGGAAATTGGGTTAAATATATTAAGCAATTTAAGATCATCTGTCTACAAGAAACTTGGTTGGTGGGGTGTGATCTTTACCTGGAAGGGTACAAGGCCTTCTATGTGCCAGCTACTCCATCATTAAGGGGTAGGCCAAAGGGGGGACTTGTAATTTTTGTTTCTATTTTAGTACCATGTAAAATGCGTAGTATTGAATCACAGCACACCAGAGTGATGGGCTTAGTTCTATATGGAGAAAATTATCGGGATGGTTTGGTGAATTTTTATAATGCAACTCATGATAGTGCAGGCTCTAATCAAATTTCTGTATTAAATTCTTTCATCACTACCTTCTTGAAGGATCTTGGTCATAATCTTATGATCATGGGGAATTTTAATGTGCATCCTTGCGGTGATCCATTGAAGAAATGCTTAACAGATTTGCATTGTGAACGTATGGGAGGCATACACATGGAACATACTGTGGATGGGGAACTATGTAATGAGCTGATGAATAACTTTGACCTCTCATTGGCCATGACAGTCTGGGACCCGTTAAAATGTTTTGATATTCCTACTTTCAAAGGGCATGGCAGGGGCACCTTTATAGATCATATGTTAGTCTCTCTGACGATGCAGATTTTTCTGGATTCTTTCAGTGGTGAGCTAAGTGAATTCAGTGACCATAACCCCCTAACAATCTGTCTAAAGGGACCCTGGGTTAAAAAGGGAAACCAGATCTGTAGCACAGGCAACAGATGGGAGGAGGCGACTTAAATGGTCAATGGTCACCCCAGATCTTCTCTATAAAAATATTGCTGATAAATGCACTGAGGATATTAAAAACTGTACCCTTGAGGGAGGGGGAGCCTAGGCAGGTCCTAGCTGCTTATCAAAACTTATCGGAGAAGGTGTCAGAATTATTGTCAGTCCCCGTTAAGAAAATGGTGAAAGTGGTTCCCAGGTGGTTTAACCACGACTGTACTAAAGCTGTGCGTAATCTTAGGTGTGCTTTGTCAGCCATCCCGAGAAACCAGGAGGGTGTAAAACTGTGTAGAAAAGAATATAAGGCTGTCATCGCATCCCGTAAGGAGTTTTTAAGAAGAGAGGCTTGGGATGAAATACTTGACCCCTCCACTTTAAATTGTATCACCAAATTTTGGGCGCTAGTTAAAAGACCGTTCTTGGTAGAAGAACCGGGTGATGGACTAGAAATTCATTTTAAAAAACTGTACTATTCAGCGGACCCTGTAACAGCTGATGCTTTACCTTATGCCAGGGGAGGCAAAATTAAATTTGATAAAAGTGAGGTAATGGATGCCATAGAGGCACTCACAGCTAGGAAAGCCCCTGGACCGGATGGAATTCCACCAGATCTTTATAAATCAGATCCAGGTTTTTGGGCGCCTATCTTGGTAGCTGTATTTAATGCTGCCGCCATAGTGGGCTGTCCCTTGCCCTGGGGATTGCCAACAATTGTCCCTGTGTTTAAGAAAGGAGACAAGGGAAGCCCCCTTTGCTATCGTCCAATCTCATTAATAGACTCTATGGTCAAGATTATGGGGAGAATCATACTGCAGCGTTTATCAAGTTGGACATCTGACAATAATATTATGTCCATTTCCCAATATGGCTTCTGTGAAGGCCGTTCTACCATAACACAGTGCCTCAACCTGTTCCTCATACTGAGCAAATATACTGTCGTGCAGAAGGGAGCTGTCCACCTTGCCTTCATGGATCTGTCATCGGCCTTCGACTGTGTTAACAGGGGAAGGCTGTGGCAGACAATGAGGGAGAAAGGTGTGGATACAGGGATTGTGGATATTCTGGTGGATTTGCACAGTGACACCAGTGCTAATGTTAGGTTCTCAACTAATGGGGAAACCACTGGTAATTTTAACATCAAAAAGGGTGTGCGTCAAGGCTGCATCCTGGACCCATTTCTTTTAAATTTTTACATTAATGACTTAGATGCTGCATTACAGGAGGTAAAATCAGACTGCCCTAGAGTTGGCAGGCGGGGTATTCCTGTACTTTTATACACAGACGATGCAGTTTTAATTTCTAGGACGGAAAAGGGTCTCCAGGCACTTTTGAATGCTTTTAATAATTTCATGATTAATAGAGACCTTTTGGTCAACAATTCCAAATCTTATATAATGCATGTTGGCCGCCAGCCGAAAAAGAATTTTATTTTTAAACTAGATGATGTTCTGATCCCCATCACTCAAACATTCTCATACCTTGGTGTTGTATTTGACACAAAGCTCAGCTGGGGCCCACATGTGGCAAGAAAGAAAGGGGAAATGACAAGGGTAAATGCCCCTATCTTTAATTTTGCCACTAAATTGGGGAAAAAGCCAAATACTGCTATGATGAAACTCTATAATGCTAAATCGATAGCTACCGCTGTTTATCGCAGTGAGATATGGGGCTATGTAAGTGGTGAACAGTTACAGATTACTGAAAAAAAATTTTAAACGTCTCCTCTGTGTCCCAGCTAGCACATCGAACCTAGCGGTACACGAAGAATTGGGAAGTCAGTACCTATCTGATATATTTGCACTAAGACCACTGACATGCTGGGTAAAATTGTGGTTAAACCAAGATATTCCGCTAACCCACCTGATTGTGAAAGACCTTGTATCTCATGATAATTCAATGTGTGTGCCCTGGCTAAAATACTTGAAATCTCATTTTTTAAAGCTTGGATGTTTGAACTTGTTTGAAAACCCTAGTGGGATAGTAAGGGTGATGTGGCAGCAATTAAGCGGGCTTTTTACATGGATAGGAGGGCCCAAAGAGAAGAGGTTGAGCTCATGAAACCTAATGTTAGGAAATAAGTCATGTTAAAAACCTGTAATACTATGGAATTATATCTAACATGCTCCTTCACTTCTCATGAAAAATTTCTGTTGACGAGGTTCAGGTTTAACATTTTCCATCATCTTTTAATTAGACCAAAGTCTGACATTTTTAATAAAACTGCTGCTCCCTGTGGCTGCGACGAGAAGTCTCCACAGGATATGCTGCATTTTATATTTTTATGTAGGTTTTATGAATACCCACGAAAACGTTATCTTGTTACCCTTTTAAAGAAACTAAATTTTAATCAAATAAGACCAGCACTTGTGTATATGCAGCTTTTGCACAGTGATAGTGTTCTGCAAGTGATAGAATTCTTAAAATTGACTGTCAAACTGAGAAAGTGCCTAGACCAGTGATTATATACTTCTGAAGGATGATGAACTCCCCACTGAATGATTATGTATCTTGTTGTAAATCCAGCACTATTCGCACTTTATTCATGACTTTGCCTACTCACTCAATAATGAAATATGTATAATATGTTTTTTAGTAACCGTGATTTTAATTATGAAATGTCTAATGTATTTTACTTGTGTAGTTTTATGGATTGAAATATATCCGAAATAAAGTCTCTATTTAATTGAATTGATAACCTCGACCATCAGAACTGGGAATCGAATCGTAGATGTAACCATAACAGCCGAAATAAGCATCACAAATGCAAGGGCCTGTAGGATACGGCTGGGGTTTTCACAAGCACTCCAATGCCTCATGAACGAAAGTAACCATGTCAAAAGTATGTTGACAAGAAAGAAGTTGATTGTTATTTAGAGTGAATACATCACAGAATAGGGTTGTTTTAGACGGATGCTACAACTTCCTGTTCGGCACTTAGATTTGTTTTTTGTTGCTCACCGAGCTCTCAGATGAAAGAACCCTGCACGTTTTCCTGCATGCACCGTGGATCCCACACAGGTGATGGTTTGATTCAGTGGCATTTTCCCTTATAGTTATGGTTATTCTTTACCTTTTATATTAGATATACCCCTGATGAAGGCCCTGGTGCCGAAATGCATAGGGAAGGGAGCTATCTACAAACGACATTGATTATGTTTGTTTCACCATCTTAAACGTCTTATGGATAAAAGATTCCAAGGAAGTGATATTTTTCCCATGGATTTATGTTTTGAAGATTAAAAAAAACGTATACTTCTACCCTGTTTTGGAGAACTTTTTCAGTTGAACTTGGCTGGGATCCTCAGCACTTGACTCCAGTGCCCAGAGAGACACCTCCACGGGTATGAAGGTGCTTCCTGTATTTCTATCTTTTATTTACTCAGCTCCCTGCCATTAGGGCTATCTAGAGCTTACCTTAGGGGTGACCTATGTGTAATAAAAGGGGAGTTAAAGGCTTGTCAATCTGTTTAAACGCCAGGTCGAAGTGGCAGTAATGTGCATGCACAAACCTTGCCAAGGCAAGCCTGAGACAGGTTTGAAAGGCTACTTGTGTGGGTGGAACAATCAGTGCTGCAGGCCTAGTAGCATCGCTTGGATTACAGGTTCTATACACCAATGTTAACATGTTTAGGGGAGAAACACATGCACTTTAGCACTGGTTAACAGTGAAAAAGAAAGCAGGCCAAATGTTGGGGGAAGACCACCCTAAAGATGACAGGTCTAACACCTGTGTTTTTTACTGTTTTATTTTATGTTGTCTATTCCATGCTGTTTAAAATCTCAGGATTTTATTAATGTTCATTCACCAAATGTAGCCAAAGTGTGCAAATACTTTTTTACTACCAGGCCACATGAAATTTCAGCATGTTCGAAACTCAGAGTCGCACTACATTTGTTTACCTTTGACTCTTTCCAGAAGACTGCCATCCTTACACCTGGCATTTCTTAGGCAGCACGGTGCAGGCATACTGACTGGATTGAATGGTCTTATATGTAACTGCAATTTCCTTCCCTCTTCATTGTAATATTCATACCACTGTGAGACATTTTGCCTCATCGTAAACTCATGAAGCCCCTGGCTTATGATTTTTCTCTCAGCCCTCCCAGGGACCCTCCTTTTTTATCTGCCCCTATGGTCATGGATAGTTTAGTTGAGTTGTTTGTGAGAGGGAGCAAACATATGGCTGGGTGTATGGTTCAGTTGCTTGGCTGCATCCTTTCAGCCTGACTACAAAGCTCAACACTGCATCTTCATCGAAGTAAGGCAGATAGGGATCAGCATCGAGGCAGGATTTGCAGGAGAAGACTGTCCTGCTTGTGACTGGATGGTGACTTCTATGGCAGTTTCTGCAGATAGGATGTGCTCCTTGCTATGTGTTTTTGTGTTAGGTTGGCCTACAACTGCTGTTTTTGGTTGATGTTTGGAATCCTTGGGTAGGGATATATCCCTAAATGACAATGTAAGTCTATTAGGGGATCAGAGAAGGAAGTCTGGCCAGTCCTGTTTGTGGTTCTGCTCCTGCCCCACTCCCCAGAGATAGTGGCACTCCGTCAGTGAATGATTCTTCTGCTTTACTTCACATTGGAAGAGCTGAAGGCTTTGATTGATGTTGCAGTCTCAGCTTTTGAGAGAGAGCATGGCAGTCATTCTGTGGCTGATGATTGGGAGGGCAAAGAGGTTTAGGCTCCAAACGACTTTATCTCTAAGAAGAGTGTGGGGCTTGTTTTGACAAATATATAGGTGAGCACAAGCCTGGACAGCCTGGGGATTATGCAGCTATGGTTGAGATATTATGGCAGCCTTCCCCTCTCACATAAACAAGAAGAATCCTACCACTTATAGGGAAGAAAAGTGAAGAAAGAAAGGGGGACACTCAGTGTTGTGTAAAATACCCCTCACACACCAACAGGCCCCTTGGTGTCATGCTTCATCATCGGGGTCTTCGCACCCCGCTAAGGGGATGCGGCACGCTACGACCTACGACTACGCGGGAGCGTTGACAATTCAGTCTATGTGTGGTGTGTGTTGAGTGCAAGTGAAAGGAATAGGATGTGAGTGGGAAGTGTAGTGAGAAAAATTAAAAAGGACCTGGCCAGTGGGTAAAAAGAAAAAACTTTATTCTGTACCTCTGGCTGGTACTATTAAAAAAAGTGCTAGATGGCGAGGTTTTGTGTCTTAGTAAGGGACAGAACCTCTGGTGTGCGTCGACATGTTTCGGTACATACGTACCTTCTTCAGGACGGGGCACAACTCCCAACCCTACTCACGTTTCTCTACAGAACAAGATTATTGTTCTAACTTTCCTAAAAAAGTGATTACATTCACTAAAGACAAATACAATGTGCCTACAGCGGTTTTACTTGAACATGTAGTTACATGTCCTGAAAAAAGAAAAGAGCGTTAGGTTTTGGTTACCATATAGGTTGGCTCATACAGGTGCAGTCACCTGGAGCCCCAAACGGTTGATTTAACCTGTAAAGGGAAAAAAAGACATACAGAACACATAACACACAAACTCACACACACTTATGACAGACTTAGGGTTCAGTGTTTTCAAACATACTTATTGTATAAGCTGATTAAAGCCTCATGAGCAATTTCAGAACATCAGGGTAGGTAGGTAGGTGGATCCACAATCTATAGGAATAGAAGAGTGGAATCAATGTTGTTGTCTCTACTCACTTGTTGGACTCTGTAATGTGCCCACAGAGTTTAAACTCCGTTTCAGTGAATACTCACGAAATCCGCCTCAGTCGGCCTCTTTCCTCCACCCTGTGTTGCTCCGTCGTAAATGATGTACGGCTGAGCTTGGTGGTATTTAAAGGTGGATGAAGTACGTTCTCATTGGTTAATTAGTGGAGAGGCTCATGACCATGCAAGGGTGATAACCCTGTTGACGCCCCTTCCATGCATGTGATTTCGTCACATGTACCATGCATATCACTGTCATTTGTTAATTACCGGGTTTTAACCTGTCCATATATGGACTTTCCGCTTGTTAGCCACTCACACTCTGTTATTTCTGCTCGCGTTGGGGGAGCGCCCGTGTGATGCAGCCGCCGTTCTCTTCTTCGCGCATGCGCGCTGCCGGGTCTCGAATGTGCCATTGCGCATGCGCGCATGCGAGACTTAGGCGTTGCAATGCGCATGCGCATTGTTCGAGTGTGGTTCGCGCATGCGCGTTTGTTAATAGCGCAGCTATTTCGCCCGGTTGATTCATTTTTATTATTTTCGGTAGTACATTTTGAAAAAGGAACCAGGTGAAACACTGGAGTTTTTTGGATCACGTGGATCTGCTCTTATTGACATAACCACGGAGGTGGTACCATACAGTTTCTAGTGATAATATGGTGTGGTAGGATTCTTCTTGTTTATGTAACAGTGCCCGTGGAGTAGGAATCCTACTTGATACTCTACCTCCCCTCTTTGTTAAATATAGCCTTCCCCTCTCAGCAGCTGGTTAATAAGCCAGTGAGATCAGTCCATCCTATATGGTGGGTTCCTGAGAAAACTTGACATTTCCCAAGTTCATGTCAAAGTAGTTTTCTGTGCAGGATGAGGAATTGGGTCTCTCTAAATGTTGACGTGTATGCTGGCTTTCTAAGCAGCCAGGGCAATTCTCTGGCTTTAGGGAACGTGTCCTCCAGGCTTAGGGTTGACTGAAAAGTGGGATCTGCTGCAAATAAGGTAGGGGACCGTTGCTTAGGGGTGGGCAAGGTTCTACACAGCTTATGCAACTAAGTCCCTCAGCAAAGGTATCTCTACCTTGTACAAACAGATGCGAGAGGAAGTTTATTGTTCAGAGACTGTCTGCCATGGATGAGCAAGTGCCATTGCAGACATTTTGATTAGAGCAACTGTTTTCAGTGGGGATTATTCTGTGGCTGCTTTACTGAATATTTGTGTCTATGAGTGGAGGCTAATCAAAAGAAATGTTTGTCTTCAATTCTAGTTTTAGGAAAAAGCCTCCTATCTCTTTACTGGAGGTTTGGTCTGCTCTTGGAGGTTCTGGTGAATGGCAGTCTGTGCCCGATACTTAAACAGCTTTCATTTTGGATCTTTGGGTTCTGTAGGATGGTGTTGCTGCTGTATTGCTTCACTGAATTTTGAGTTCTCTCCCTCTGAATCAAGCCTCAGGGTGGCTAATTAGTGATAGAACTAAAGTAGAGGGTCGCTTTGAAGGTTAGAGCCACTGATCAACTGCTGAAGAGGACCATTGTTCCAGTGGCACTGATGGAGGTCAGAGTTGGGTTCAGTTTGACTGTCATTAAAGTTTCAAAGTCAATGGAGAGTAAAAATTGGTGGTTGACTTGAAGGATTTAAACAGGCTATATCTAATGTGCCCTTCAACATGTGAACCTGCATTTGTGGCAAGGAGTCTTTCCAATGTGCTTTTCTCTTCAGCAGGCAAATCTGTATTTTACTCTGGACAGGCCCTTTGGAGGATTCTCCAATTTGTCCTATGTGATTGTCACTTCCAACTTTTTGCCATTTAGATTGAAGTCAACCACCAGGGTCTTCAACAAGGTAGTGTCTTTTCTGATGGTGGTCTCTTAATTTGTGGATTCTAAATGTAAATCTGTGCCTGATTGTCTGGTAAAGCCTGCCTGGTCAAGGGAAGCCACCCTTGCTGCTACATTTGGGCTCTGCATTGTTCGGACTCATCACAGATTAGTGGTTATCGTAAAGAAGTCTTATGTATGACCATCTTAAATGGAGTTAATTGTGGTCTTATTCATGGCATCTGCAGGTAGATGTCTCTTCCAGAGTGCTGTCTTGTGACCATACAGCTTGGTGTGAGGTCTCAGCTCGAGTTCTGTGATGCACTGGTTCAGACTAGGCTTTGGGTACAGGAGCACGTGGCTTCTGCATTCTTTCTGGTGCTTTGGGACTAATATCACTTGAAGATTTTATCTCTGCCATCTCCTACATCGGAGAGACCAGTCGTTTGGTCTTCACAAGGTCTGTACTAGCCGTTCTTCATTTTCACATGCAGTGATGGTTGCACAGCCGCAACCTGGTAAATGGGGGTTCACTGGGGGTTTATGAGTCAACGAGGAGGCAAAAAGCCTTGTATCGTCATCAGTGGTGCAAGGACAAGAAGGGAGGTGGTAATGGGGATCACCAGATTACCAAGAAATGTAAGCATGGCAAACCACACAACGCAGAGAGCAGACAAGCAGAAACATCCTGGGGAATGTATTTCAGATGAATTCAGAATCAAAGAAATCTATAACTGATTCAAAATGCTTCAGATCTGCCAGACATACAGAAAAACTGTTGGAGGTCTAAACCTTTGTATACTTATTAAGTCATGTACAGGACAGTGCACAACATCCAATAAATCACAATTTATGCCACAGTAGAGGGCGGACTTACAGTAGAGGCCAGCTTACAACCATCGTAATTTAAATATTGGTATTTCTATAGCAGAAGAGTAGCTGCTTTGGATAACTCTTACTATACCGACATTGATGTTTTCTAATATATCTAAATTGGGAGCAGGGGAAAGTTCTAGAGATGGCATAAGTGCTAAATTCCCTCCATTGTTATTCTCAAAACTCATACTTCTGAATCATACTACTTTTTCAAAACCAACACATTTCAATTGTATATAATTCCGAATAGTTTCTAAGGGAATCTACACTTATATGTTCTTGAGAGTAACGCCTCGCTCCCAAAATGCACAGGGACTGACTCCCTCATCCATTTTTGTAAATCTATGATTGCACCTGAAAATTGCTACATTTACGCATCAGACATCCACAGAAGGTTACACACAGGTTTTAAAATTATTTAATACTGTAAAAGTTTAAGCATGACTGAATGTAATTAAGCATTAAACTGCATCTGGTGGTGGGAAATTGGCAGATCAAAGTGTGATTTGCTTTGAGAGTTCGTGAACACCCACCAATTTGTGATCTTGTGAGCATTTAAAAATCATCTGTGATCTTTTTCCACCTTGAAAATGGTCGTAGATTTGCTCCATCAAAGGGATAATGTAAATGCAGTTCGAGGTAGGAAGCGGATGAGAGTACTCAAGCGTTACACATGTAGGGACGGGATATAGCCAGAAAATACATACAGTAGCACAACAGGGCTGTGTGTGGACAATTCAGCATTGGAGTAATAGCATCATGAAACAATCTCATGGCATCCACTTGTGTAAACCTACGACAGATGTCCTTGTCTGTGAATTACTCACAAAAACGTACATCTGCATCCATTTGTAGGAGCACTAATACAAATGGAGATTAAGTACTTTTTGCTACTCAAGCCAGCAGAGTACACGGACTACTTGTCTATGCCAGTATTTGATGTGAAGTTCAAAAGGCGTCCACAGTCCTGCTGCCTCGAAGTCGGCAGGTAGATTTGTAGCATCCCAGTGTTCCCAACAACGTTTGGGCATTTATCTTGAAAGCGAGAGAGGTTGTCTTTCTTTAATAAATGCTGCACTGCCCTGCAAGGGTCTATCCTCTTTTGTTGGACTTCAAAAAGGTATTAATTTGCTGCTTGGTAATTAGAATTGACACCGTTTATTTAAAAAAATAATGTGCCCAAGATCATGCTCCACCACATTTAATCATGGATGGACGAAAATTAAAAGTCCTCTCCTAACCATGAAGGCTTCAATGAAGAATCTGTCAACTATCCAAATTTTCAATTTGTGTCATTTGGTCAGTAAATATCCAATCGAGAAAAAGACGCCCCTCCTTCCATGCTTCTGAAGACTTCCCCCACACCTTCCACTTACTAGACAGTACCTCCTGTAGCAAAAACTCAACAATGTTCAGGTGAGTCATTTTTGAAATATGCTAATAAGCATCTACTTTCAGATGCACAGGTCAGAACTGGCCAGAGCAGAGAAAGTAGGGACACATTTTCGACCAATCGTGGAGGTGAACAGGGACGCTGCCTGCGTGTACCCTCAGGTTCATCCTTTAAAAATATAAGTACATCTGCAGTACTAACAGCTTCTCCAAACGTACCCCAAATCTTAGGCGGGAAAGTACACCTTCTTCTTTACACTGGTAATTCCGTTTTACTAGTTGGGACACAAGGTGTCTTCCAACCTCAAATGAACCAAAACCTTCAGGTCAGAGTGTTCTATGTTACAGAGCTGAGATCTAGGGTCAATGCACATAGACTGCGTTTAGAAGAAAGTTGTAAGGCTCGTGTAGTTGACTGCCAGGTGTGACTTAGAAACCGATAGTGTGACAAACTATCTTCTCAATAAAGTGTGGAATGAGGCATTATCTGTTTCTTCAAGCTCCAAATACATGAAAGATATCATAAATGTTGTGGGACATCTAGACTTAAAATAAGGTCTGAGCTGCTCTGATAATTACACCAGAGGGAACGTCACAATAAAAGTGCTCCGAAAACAGTGACTAGATTAAAGAAGCGCCTTGGAAACCCATTCAATCAACTACAAGCCCATGTCCTTGCTGCCGCTCCAGAAAGCTGCAGCTGCAGAAAACTGCGGCCAAATAAGTAAAGCTCCTACTGGGTTTCACCTTATCTTCCTGTTTCTATTTTATTCGTACCCATCAATTTATCAACACCAAGACATAGGACACACAACAATTACACAAACAGCAGCACAAGGCCAAAAATCTGTCACTGCCTTTTGTTTTACTTCCCTGTTATTATTTCATACGCTCAATTCCCTCCTTCCTTCAATCCCTCACCTCTTTTTATATTTATTTAATTTATATGGGCCTGATTCACAAAGGTAACTTACAATTCTTTTTATAATGTACACTTTTGGGTACGTTTGGTACTATGGGATACTCCCAAAATCCAATTACATGTTACTTCTCAAAATAAATATTAGTAAATCCAACACCACACATGGCCAACCACTGGTTCTGCAAAACCTTTCCATCGAAAATAATGAAGGCAGGGAAACAAAATTAAACCCCATAGAAAATAGTATTACATTTAAATATTTTTTAGAAAAATTAGTAATATAAATAAATATAGTTTAATGTCAAATATATATATGACAATAGGGCCTTTTATGTAATTATAAAGTATTTTAATAACCTATTTGAATATGAAAATGAATTAAACTAATGTTTAATAAAATATAATTCAATTAATTTTAATTACTTGTATACATTGCTTTTACTAGTTATTTCCTTTCGGAAAGGGAAACTCATTCAATCCAACACTGTGGTGGCCAGAGGATGCTATTGTCCCCCCTAACACAGCCAACGCAGTACGAAACCTAGGGATAAAATTTGATCCTTCCCTGAGTTTCCAACAACAAGCAGTAGCTGTGGCGGGGACCTGCTTTAGCATATTAAAAGGGCTCAGGAAATTCTTTGACCTGATCCCTTTTGCAGCAAGGAAGATGGTGGCAGTAGCCCTCATTACCTCACGCATCAATTACTGCAACAGCATATACGCAGGAACAAATAGGACAGTTTGCCACAAACTACTAATGGTGCAGCATGCAGCGGCCAGATTAGTGTTGGGATGGAAAAGAAGGACCTCAGCCACGATAGCTATGAACATCCTACACTGGCTGCCTATACATAAAAGGGTGCTGTTCATAATTCTGCTAATCACCTTTAGGGCTTTCAACAGGACAGGACCCAAATATATTGAAAACATGTTCCAAAGGTAAGTCCCCTCCCGATGTCGGAGGTCCCAAGGTGATAACCTCCTTACCATCCCCAAGTTTAGACTGAAAACTAGGGGAGGAAAAGCCCTGGCAGTTTTGGGGTCCAAAGCCTGGAATATACTACCATCCTCTTTCCGGCAAATCTCCACAGAAGCCACTTTCAGAAAGTCCCTTAAAACTTGGATCTACACCTTATCCGACACACAATGTAAAAACATGATTTAACACCCCTGTTTCACGACCTGCCACATGAACATAGCCACCTGTTTTGTTACACTCTGAAGCACTAAGATGCTCCCTGGAGTGTAACCCGCGCTATATAAAAAACAGTTACATTACATTACTAATGCATAATACAAAAAATAATTATTTGAGTGGGAATTTATTTTCTGATTTAAACATCAGAAAATAATTAACATTTACTATGCTTTCATTAGTTAAAGATTTATTTCAAAATTAAATTAGTAGTGTTTTTCAATTTTTTCAACATTTACAATAAATATATAAAATTAGTTTGCACCGATATTTGACTTAAAAATCTGTTTATATTTATTTTGAGCAGGATAGCCTTTTTTAATTTTCCCTTTACTTTACCATACCCATTCTACCTATGGTATCTTATAGAAAAAAAGAAAAAGTAAAGTATTTAAGTACAAAAAAATATAAAAATATATTTTTCTTTAAAATATTAATGTAAAATAATTTTGCGAATTTCTCAACCCCAGTGGGACAATTTGGAGGGTTAGTCTAATTTTGCTCCTAGTTGTGTGATATAGCCACCAGGAGTGTTCTTGTAGTGCTTTGTAGAACCCGGATGTTCAAGGCTAATCCTTTTGTTGTTTCAGATGCTTCATTACATCCCCTCCCTTGACATGAATACTGCCCCCTTTTAAGCAACAGTGGGCTGTGAGCGTCTGAACCTGGCATCATGCTCATCTCTTGGTAGTCTACTGACATTGGGTCTTCATGCAACAGTACCCATTGTCCTCAAGGCAAACAACTCTCCTTGCCAACACATCCAAGGCACCCAAGGACTTTAGCCACCTGCGGAGAGCTTTTGTGTCCAGCCTGGGGTATTCTCTGTTACAACCAGGACCAGTCCATAGAAGGCCTAGGGGACACTCTTCTTTTAGAGCCTACATCTAGTCTAACCTCTTCTCACCCTTTTATGGAATCATGAAGCTAGTGTCATTAGCTTTGCAGGCAGAGTTCAAGAAAAGTCTAAGAAGTATGTGTTCTTCCATTCAGGCTTGGGTTCAACCCTGTTCTGCTCCTGTTGCTCCTCATCTTCCCAAGGGTTCTTCTCCCTATGGGGTTAACAAATATGGGGGAGGAGTACTAATAGGAGCTAAGTTCACCCCAATCCAGAGATGTCACATCACCCATCCACCTATGACTGGCATATAAAGGCAGTACTGTTTGGCTGTCCATCCTCCCTGCAGAGCATTCTGGGAAGAATAAGAATGGGAGCATAAAGGGACACTGGAACAGAACCCGCTCACTAAACCATGTTCTGACCACCAAAGTTAAGTCTATTCGGTTGAACTTCGAAGACATGCCCCGTGGTGTCCCAGACAAAAAGGTGTGCAGACCTTTCCTTTGTGCCAATTTGGAACATTTAACTGTTCTTGTCAATAAGATGCAGTTAATAAATGTATGGAAAGTTCACCCCTTCACGATCAAGGCCCGAGCTACCTCAACAACCGGATCAACTTCTACGCTCCCAAACGCCACCTCCGATCAGCCAGCCACGCCCTCGCTGCCGTCCCCCGCATCCGAAGAGCGACAACAGGAGGAAGGTCCTTCTCCTACCTGGCCGCCAAGACCTGGAACTCCCTCCCGACCGAACTGCGCCTGACCCAAGACCACCTCTCCTTCAGGAAGAAGCTCAAGACCTGGCTGTTCGAGCAGTAACGGCACCCCCCCCCCCAAGCGCCTTGAGACCCTACGGGTAAGTAGTGCGCTCTATAAATGTCTTTGATTGATTGATTGATTGACCCCTTCATCCTTCCTCCACAGGAAGAAGGGTAATGTACCAGAATGGGTCTATTGTTGTGGGGAATCTTTAAACTGTCAGCTGGCAAGTAAAATAACTGTACTGACCCAAGAGGGTAGCTCAAGGAATGAATTTCATTGCAAGACTGTAGGCTACCATTATGCATTATTCCTTTAATGCATCTTCAAGTAGCCATTTTAAAGTGAATGCATCACAAAGCAAAGCTCTCGAATACTCTTAGGTTACATTGGCACAAGGCTAGATAGATCTGCCTCTTTTAAATGCGGCTTCAAGCATATAAGTTTTGTTTTTCATTGCTCTCTATACTTTCTTGTCAATGGTGCATTGTATATTGTGTTTAATCTTGATTATACCTTATATTATAGCTGTAACATTTCCTGCTATTATTATTTTCTGTTTAACCTTTTTACTTTGCTGTTTATTATTATTTTGTGCTTCTGCTGCTACCAATATACCTCGGTGCTCCTGTCACCTCCATCGAGCCATCTACACCCTTACGGAAGAGAGACGCCACTCTCCCTTTCCGATTTCTGCTTTTCTTTCACTTTTTTTCCTCACCGCAAAGCTTTACAATTTGTTACGGTCTGGGCGCGGCTCTCCTCGCGCTCCAATTTACGGAGCGTGGGCCATGCCAGGACACCTTTGTTCACCGGTTTCATCCCGGTTCCTCCTTTTGGCCCATACGGGCTTCTCTGCATTTCTGGCCTTCGTAAAGCCAGGGTCTCTCCTATTTTATTGGAGAGACCCTTAGAAAGCACAGAGTGACGCGCTATGCTTCCTTGACGAAGGCGCGGAGGGAAGGTGGCTTGAAAACATCTTTGTTCAATATTTGCACCGCGTTGCCTAGCAACGCATACACCTATTGCATACAGCTGATCGCTCGTGCTGTCTCTTGCCGGTTGGGACTCTAGCGATCAGCTAAGTCAGAATTCATCATTTGGAAAGAGATTAGGCATAAACCAATTAATACTACTGCACTAATAGATTTAATACTGCTGTTTTAATAGAATTATTTTAATACTATTTTGAGGACTTCTATTTAGAAACCTGCTTTAACAGAATTACCAATTAACCATTATTAAACAGTCCATATTATCTAATCAAGCGACTAAACGCTTGGAGCATACATCTTATTCTTCTAATTACCCACTACCTATAATAATATTAATAATCAGTGTTAACACCCTTTTGACGGACGTAACCCCCTGTGATACAATTTTTTTCTATGTCTGTTGTTGAATCAGATGATTCACAAGCCCAGGCCCCTACTCCAAATCTTAATGAGGAAATTATTTAAAAAATATATACAAAAAGAAATGCGCTCATGCATGAAATTGGTACGGAAAATGACCCCTACCTGAATCTACAAACCCAGTGCTCTCCATGGAGTGCACATTGACGATTTAACTAAATCTGGGAGTAAAAGATCAAGGAAAAGAAATAATTTAGATAGGTAGAGCGCATTGAGCATATTGGGATGTCCAAGCACCTCAACCTTATTAGGAAGCTTACGCACCTAACACCCTAAAGGAGGACTAAGTGCCTCAAACACTAAGGGAGGTCTACGCGCCCCAAAAATATCTGGTGTCCATAGCGGCACAACCTAGCCGGACACCCTAAGCGTCTCACTTTATCCAAGTGCCCTATCCAACCCCCACTTAATTGATGCTGATCAAGGAACAACAGAATCTTTTGACAAATACATCCTTGACCTAGACCAGGATGATAATGACCAGGATTTTGCACTCTCAGAGGACGAACTCCCCTCTTCCTCCAAGGAAACAGTCATTGATCCCTTGGGTGAGGAAATATTCTCCCCTTATAACATTCAACGCCCTAGGAGTTCCCAATGGTGGCCTCAAAACCACATGGCCAAGTTTATTAAGAGGTGGATAAGAAACTCCCTTGAAAGAGACACTAGGAATATCCTTAAAGCCAAATACCCAAGACCTATGGTCCAAGACAAAATTTATCTCACGCCAAACCTGGACCCAGAACTTATTAAGTTCTTATTTAAACTCTGCAGTGGCCCTAGGAAGGGGATGGAGCGCTCCCTCAAACCCTGCCAAGACCGCATCCTCGATATGCTAGGTCCCTTGTGCAGAATGATTGATATAAATTAGAGAGAGCCATATTAACGGCTCTTTACCAAACTTCAATTTGTTGAGGGGTTGGAGCCAGAGGACACTAATTCTCCTCGTCAATGCTAACGCAACAATTAACACCGAAAGGAGGAAAGTTGTTTTATCAAAATTTGACCCTAAACTCTGTGACATGGCTGAAAAGGAGCCTTCTGTCAACCCAAACGGACTTCTTTTTGGGGAGGAGATGATCAAGGGACTAGGTAAATATGTGGCAACATTCACTGCACTGGATAAGGCACAAACTAACATACGCAGAGTTTTTAACCCAAGTGTTTTTGCCAGGGCCGGCAGAAGGGGTCACTCTACCGGCTGTCCCTACCAAAGACCCTTCTACAGACAACTGGGTTTTGGTCATCCCTGCCAGTCCAATATCAGCTTCTACCCTCAGAGAGGAAGACTCCTCCATTCAAGGGACTTCAGAACCCGAGATTAGAACTCCTCCAATACTCTAAGTAAGTACCTTTCCACCTCATCCTTCCTTTTAAACGGGGAAAGCGGGGGGTCGCCTAAAACACTTTTTACACACCTGGAGACAAATTACACAAGACCATAGGGCTCTACAGACTGTCCAGAGTTTCAAAATATATTTTATAGAAAAACCCAAACAATGTACAACACCCAGAGTGTTAAATCAACCCAAAAACAATGTTCTATTGTAACAGAGGAAATAAACTCTATGTTGGTGAAGGGAGCAATTGATGACGTCCCCTGGGAATGCCGGAATTTCCTGAGCAATATCTTCCTGGTGGAGAAGAAGGACAAAGGGTGGAGACCGGTAATAAATCTCAGAGAACTGAACACATCTCTAACCTATAGACATTTTAAGATGGAAGGTAGCCATCTCCTCAGGGACATGCTTTTAGAAAAAGACTGGTTAGTGAAACAAGACCTAAAGGACGCCTACTTTCCAACTCCAACGGTGCTAGATTCCCAGTCCTTTCTCCAATTTACCTGAAACAATCACCTATACCACTTCCAAGCTCTTCCATTTGGTCTACCCTCTGTCCCCTGGTGCTTCACCAAAGTAATGAAGCCCATTACCTCAGTTCTGAAGGAAAGAGGTATCCACCTTATTATCTATCTACACAACATTCTCATCATGTCTCAAGACTATTCTCAAATTCAAAAAGACTAGAACGCTACCGTAAACTTAATAGAGATTACAAGTTTTATTAGTAGCAAAGAAAGATCAATCATGACTCCCTCAATGTCTCTAGAGGTCCTGGGCTTCACTGTGGACACTGTGAAGTCTATGCTGCTACTTCCCCCGAAAAAGATATCCAAGATTCGAAAGGAGATACGTCATGTCCTAAAACTCGATCTGTTAACCTTAAGAGAACTAGCCAGACTCCTGGGCCTCCTCTCATCATCAATCCGAGCTATTTTCCTGGGTCCTTTAAGCTATCGTGCCCTGCAAAGGCTGAAAGGCAGAGCTCTCCGGTCTGGCCTTTGGTACGGAGACAAAATTCACATCGATTTTGAAGCCAAGACAGAACTGACCTGGTGGTTAGAAAATCTGGCCGCATTAAATGGCAAAGCCATATTTGACATTTCCCCGTAATTTGTCCTGGAAGCAAATTCCAGTCTTCATAGCTGGGGTGCTTGCTTTCAGAATCAAAACACGGGAGGCTCATGGTCCTATTTGGAGAGTATGAACCACATAACTGTTTTGGAGTTAACTGCCGTACTTTATGCCTTTATGAGTTTCAGGCAATCCCTTCATGGGAGGTCGGTCATTCTCAAGATGGACAACATGCCAGCCATAGCCTACATAAATCGCCTACGGGGCACCATGTCACCAGACCTCTCTAACCTAGCAAAAAAGCTATGGATGTGCTGCCTAGAACACAAAATACCATTAAGAGCAGAATACTTTCCTGGACAAAACAATGTTTGTGTGGACTGGAATTCCAGATTCCTAGTAGATCATACCATCTGGAAACTAAACACAAATGTGTTAAAAATACTAGATTTCCTTTGGGGTCCCTTAGAAGTAGCAAAACACACAAGATGATTGACAGAATGTTGCACATTGGCAAAACATTCACCCCCAGTCACAGATCTGGATTTAATCCATCGTTATTTTGCTCACCATGCCACCCCAGTTCAGACATGGCCATATGCAAATCAGTCTTGACCTTGTGCCTCATGGCAACAGTTCAGCCCAAACTGCCAAGCCATGTCTTCCCTGGACAGGAATCAAACATCCTAGGACCGGTTTCTGGCTATCAGCTATCATCACCAAGGATAGCTAGACTCCAGTGGCGTAGTGAGACGGGACCCACGTCTAGGCATACCCTTCCCACATAGGGCGAACAGAAAAACACACAAGATGATGGACGGAATGTAGCACACTGGCAAAACATTCACCCCCAGTCACAGATCTGGGTTTAATCCATTGTTATGTTGCTCACCACGCCACCCCAGTTCAGACATGGCAATATGCAAATCAGTCTTGACCCTGTGCCTCATGGGAACAGTCCAGCCCAAACTGCCGAGCCATGTCTTCCCTGGACTGGAATCAAGCATCCTAGGACCTGTTTCTGGCTATCAGCCGTCATCAGCCAGGATAGCTTGACTCAAGTGGCGTAGTGAGCACGGGACCCACGTCTGGGCATACCCTTCCCACATAGGGCGAACAGCTGGATGGAATGTTGCACATTGGCAAAACATTCACCCCCTGTCACAGATCTGGGTTTAATCTATTGTTATTTTGTTCACCACGCAACCCCAGCTCAGACATGGCCATATGCAAATCAGTCTTGACCCTGTGCCTCATGGGAACAGTCCAGCCCGAACTGCCAAGCCATGTTTTCCCTGGACCAGAAACAAGCATCCTAGGACCGGTTTCTGGCTATCAGCTGTCATCAGCCTTTGGTTTTGCTTTGTTCGTCCCTTAGAAGTAGACCTCTGTGCGAGCTGGTTGACCTGCCAATTATGCAAATACTTCAGCTGGATGCCATACCTGGGTGCTCTGGCAGTGAATGCCGTCCTTCAACCTTGGAAAGGAATTCGGGGATAAGCTTTCCCCCCTTTGCAAGGATCCAATGCGCCCTGCAGAAATTGAGAATGGAACAATGTTCAATAATCCTAATAACACCCTTTTGGCCATTCCAACCTTGGTTTTCAACAACCTTGGAATTAACTTACGAAATACCCTTTCTTCTCCCAGCTTCACCAGGTCTCTAATGAGACATAGACGGTTTAGAACATCCCCTTCTTCAAAATGGGTCTTTGAACCTTCTTGCCCGGAAAGTGTCAGGCGAGCCAATGAAATCTCTGACCTTTCGTGCATGCTTCTTCTCTCCTCCAAGAATCCTGAGCCCCCGGTACACACTATAGATACAACGGTATCTGGAAAAGATTGGTTTGTTGGTGCTTGGAAAGGAACCTGGATTCCATGGAGGTTCCTATCGTACATGTAGCTAACTTTCTTGTTGAACTATTTCAAAGAGGTCTTACTTATAGATAGGGCTCCTGGTTTTATGGTATTTATTTTTTTGGCATTTCCGTCTGTATTTTCCATATTTATTTTTTGTCAACTTTATCTGTATATACCCATATTTATTATGGACGTTGTGAAAAAGGTTTTGCTGAAACTGGTATATTTCCACATTTATTTAACCAATAAATATGCAGTCATGCTTGAATGCCGGCCAGGTTCCAGTGATCTGAACACTCGCAGAAGATAAATGAATGCACTGATAAGAAAATATGCAGGTTTCAGAATCATCCTTGTGCATAGCTAAAGCTGTTTAAGCCTCTTTACAAAAATTCTATTATGTTTTTTTAACGCCCTTACCTATCAATCTACACAGTTATTGGCCAGGCAGTCATGGCAAAGTGTATTTAGAATTACTCAAAAAGCACCCAATTTCCGTTGTTATCCACATATAAAAATTAATACAGACAAAAAAGTAAATGGTGTTCTGTCTGTATTTATCTGTATAAATCAGTACTGAGGGAAAACAGGAAGCCTTACTTATAGATCAATTAACTGCTATGGGTCAGCCATTTCTGCAGTTCATTCCCTTTTAAATGGTAGATCTATTGGTAATAATTCTTTAATATGCAGAATTATGAAAGTTATCAGGTTTAAAAGACCTCCTAAACCTAAATACGAAACAAAAATATTACTTCACCTATTTTGTAACTGGCCCAATAATAATCTGCTAGATAATAAAAAAAAAAACTTTCTATTAAACTAGCTTATCTCCTACGTCTATTATTCTGTCAAAGGGTTTTAGATGTCAAAGCACTGGAAATAACCAATAGATCACATAACGCTTTCGGTGTCAGATTTGAAATTATAAGAACTAAAACCAGGTCTGACATGATTTTTTACTCTAGGTTTGATGCTTGCCTAAAGTTATGCGTTGTAGACTGTATGAAAGAGTATGATGCAAGGATGAAGAAACATCGCACTGCTAGTGTAAACCAGCTTCTTTTTTCCTTTGTCAAACCCTTCAAACCACTCTCCTCTTCCTCTACAGCTAGATGGTTTAAATTAGCTATGCAGATGGCAGGCGTTGACCGACAAAGATTTCAAGCACATTCTTTAAGATGCGCTATGGCTAGCCAAACTTTTTGGAAAAGAGGTAAGTTAGATGATATTCTTAAGGCAGCCGACTGGTCTAGTTCCTATACCTTTGCACAACATTACTGCAAACCTGTAGAATATATGTCTGATGTAGTTTTACTACCAACATGCATAATGGTAGCCTCCGGTCTTGTAATGAAATTGCGATTCTCCTATTACCATGACCAGAGAATCTAGATTTCATTAAAGACACAGAGTCTAACATTATCCCAACCCTCCCTTCCCAGGAGTGGACTCTTATTATATTTTAGAAGTGAGGGGAAAGAGGTCCCAATCCCTTACTTGCCAGAAAATGACAGTGAATTGTCTTTTTCTTCCATGATTCTTGCCCTAGACAAGGGGAGTGCCCCCAGCCCCCTAGGGTGAACAGGATTTTTTCAGTTTTGTCCGGGCAATATTTGTTATGTCTCAGGTATTCTGGAAAGAATTCCAATTCCGCAATGGTTTTTTATTTGTTGATAGTAGATTTATGTGTACTCTATTCATAAGAGTAGGTGAAAGAGAAACAGCCAACACGTGTTTTGCCCCCTTACATGGCCATCCAGCCTGGGGCTTGCTCAGGGCGGATGAGTATTAAATAAAGTCTATCAGCGTCGTCGGTCAGTAAGAATTCTCGGAGATTCTCGATGTTCTAGCCATATTGCCAGGGCGGAATGCGGCGGTCCGGTCACGTCCGTGTAGAAATAATAAATAAATATAAATACATATGAGTTTGGATATATGTCTATATATTGCGATTGCGGTCGCAAAGCAATCATACATTGAAGTGCAAGTCGCTATTAGGAATGGACGCCCTTGGCACGCCCGTTCCTAATAGCGAGTCACGAACCCAATTTTGCGAGTCGGTAATAGGTTACAGACTTGCAAAATAGGGTTTGTACATAGGCCAGAACAATTTTGTAGTTGCAAACGGACCGATTTCTCATTTGCAACAGCAAAAAACGGTTGTACATCTGGCCCTTGGTAGCTATTGCACAAGCAGTAGGCTTTTCCACTGAAAAAAGTGTGTTAGCTTCAAGAAGTAACAAATGATACTAAAATCAAGACAAAAACAATCAAATTCCCAAATCACTTAAAAAAGATAAATATAATATGCAGAAAGACACAGAAATGTCTAAAATAGCTGTCATGCCCCTCGGGTTGTCTCTGCTTGTGACGGAGCGGTTCCGTCATGGCCCCGCCCGCTCAATAGAACGCGCCGCGCAGGCACGGCTAGCGGGCCATGACGGAACCGTTCCGTCACCAGCACAGCCCACCCGAGTGACGGAGTGGTTCCGTCATAAGCGTGGGAGGGGTTAAAGGACATATAGATTTTTTGCATTTGTATAAGGTGCAAATATTTGTGGACGGTGTTTTGATCCGTTTAACACATTACACGGATCATCATCAGGACATGTGATAGATGCCTAATAATTAAAAGGCTCATTTGCTTAAGGGAAGGAAAGGGGAGGAAAATACAAGAGAACAGTATTTAGGGAAAAAACGTCTCAAACAGAGGCAATCATGACGTCACACTCGAGGGACATGCACTCTGTGAGGTAAAAGCAAAGACTACTATGAAACTGGTACGGAGTGCTCAGTGTGGTACAGAGTCCAGAATTAATTACGGAGGACCGGCCTAAAAGTAGCACGTGAAGCACGTGAGAGATACATTCGGCACGCATGCAAGTCAACCCTAAGTGCTGCTGACATACGTAGAGCTCATTGCAAGAACGATGCAGTACAAGGAGTATACCGGCATGTATTGTTGGAGGGAAAGGAATCAATGGGGTCTTAAGTGTGGTAGAGAATCCAGAATACTTTTAGGGGATGGGGGAGTTTGGGGTAGTATTTAGTGGGTGGGGGTTCGGGGTAGTTTTAAAGAGGTTGGTGGTGTATTTACGGCTAAAATCTTGGTAAAGGAATGTGTATTAAAGCAATTCGTGGTTAAGATGCAGTCGTAGTAGAGACTCCGTTGTTAAGTTAGGCGTTGTAAAGGAACTCGCTGTTCTGACTTACATAAGAGATGGAGTCCAAAGGGCAGCATTTGGCCCAGTGGGCTGTGTGCCCCCTCCCCATTAAATTAAGCAGTGGGCCCCGGCAATAGTCATCAGCAGTGCACTGTGGGGGCCCGAGTTATAGCTAGCTCAACTAACTACAACAGGGGAATTTCTATGGATTTCTATGAGTGAAATGTCCAACTAACTATAACGTCCCTGAAACCTATGGTTTTTTCAGTGAATTTCTAAGGTTTTGTAAATGCTAATTCCTAACTCTAACGTCAATAAAACCTATAGATTTTTTTCAGTGAATTTCTAAGGTTTTTTAAATACTATTTCCTAACTATAACGTCTGTAAAACCTATGGTTTTTTCAGTGAATTTCAAAGGTTTTTTAAATGTCATATTTTAATATGTATGAAACCTATATTTTGTGTAATATTTTTTCTAATATTTTGGAACTCTATTACCCTTATTTTAACTTTAAAAAGTATGTAATCTTTTATATCTTCCAAAAAAATATGTATGTATATTTTTTGGGGGGAGAAAACTAGAGTCCCGTACCGGTAATGTACCAAGCTCCATCAGCACATGAATCCTATCTGCCATATTGAAATGATGCGCATTTTGTATCCAATGGATTTGTGGCACCGCGTACCGCATAAGAACATATACCTATGAGGTCGCGCCAGCTGCTATTTTGGTATGCGACGGGTACGCAATACCAAGCCACTTGTTACGTCATGTACGTATGGGGTCACTCTCTCTGCGTGTTGCGTATGCGACGAGTGCACGCTGCCAGACCCGGTGTTATGTCATAGACGTATGGTGTAGCGCCGGGTACCTCAAAATCGCGTCGGGTGCAGTCTCCTTGTGCGCTGGGTGCACGATTGCCATGTGACTTTAAAAAGCATTTGATTGGTTCATACCATTTCCCATTGTACCAGTTAGAAAACACCAACCATTTTACTCATTCTCTCTACAGGATTTGATGAGACACACCTCTTCAGCTTAGAGAACTTTTTTGAAAACGTTTTGCTATGTACACATATCTTACACTACATACAACATTCAACCATCATCTTCATCAATATTCATGGTCTGTAAAGTAGCCTTCCACCTGTGATAGACACACACCTAGAAGTTACATAACCAAAGTTTTCCCCACTGCCAGAGGTAACATGGTTGCATATGCTGTCCACAGCACAATGTAATGTAGTACGGCTCAGGGGCAGTATCATGCATAGATAATGAGCACATGGATACACTTAGATAGTGCAAGTGGGTACGGGCATGTGCGCTCGACACCTTTTTTTTACCAGGGTCCCAAATCCAGTGAAGTCTGTGCTGGATGGATGTGGAGTGAGTGTAAACCAGCCCTAAGGGAATGGTTGCTGCTAGCATCAACTACAACAGTAATCATTTGATCACACCCAGAGATTCAATAATAAAAGAGTCAATAGTTTGTGCTGCAGTAAGGTAGGGACAGTCGATGTAAAATAATACAGAAAATTGTGAGCACTGCTGTCTGCAGTGTAGGCCAGAGAGCGGTCAGCAAGGGGCCACAGCTACGTAATGTGGACTTGAGCTGCCGAGTTTGTCATACGCGAAGCAACAAAAAGCGTGTGCGGAGCCTGCAATGATACGTATGCGTGGTGCGGACACGCATGCTTTCTAGACCAAGACCCTTCTCCCTGCCAAATTTGGGGTAATTCCGTTCACCCGTTCGACCTGTAGCCTTGTCTAAAGTTTCCTATGGAAATTAACATGGAGAAAACACGTTTTGGGACCTCCCTTTTTTCTCAGCCCCCCCCTTGACGAATCACCTCCAAACTTTCAACATAGGAGCTGATATGAACAAAGAATTCGTTTGGAAGATCCATCAAACGACGCCAAAGTTATATGCAAAACAAAAAATGCTCTACCTATGGAAACTTGGTAATTTTTATATATACACACATATATATATATATATATATATATATATATATATATATATATACATATATATACATATATATATATATGTTTCCAGCGCGATCAATATCAAGTGTGATTGTAGCAGGAGAGCGGAGGTTTGTGCATATATATATATATATATATATATATATATATATATATATATATATATATATATATATATATATATATATATATATATATATATATATATATATATATGTGGAAACAATGTCCTGCTGGTTCAGCACTCGACGCTGCACTTTTGACACAGGTACAGATCTCTCAGACACCAGAATTTGTGAAATGAAGTGTTTTATTCTCTCCTCTCCACCAGCATATATATATATATATATTACCTACTGGCGGTCGCCAGTAGGTATATATAGTTAGGGTTTTTTTGAATAGGGATTTCTGCAAATTCTATGTTGAATTACTTTGGCGTTGATGGAATTGCACATTTTGTTTCTGAGTGTCCCCTGAAAGTTTGGGGGGGTTTCGTGAAGTGGGGGCCTGAAAAAAAAGGGGGGTCCCAAAACATGTTTTTAACATTGAGTTTTCCATAGGGCGGTTGGACTCACTTTTAGCTCGAACGTATGAATGGATTTCTATGAAACTTGGCAAAATTGTAGGGACTGGTAGCCCGGTGTGCCTTTGCTAGGTCTCAAGATATGTGCTCTAGTGGATTCTGAGTAATTTAGGTTCAAAAAAATATGTATCTGTAAGCGCGCCCCGGTACGCACACCGGGGAGCGCTCCGGGCGCGCTACGCGACTTGTGCACGGAAAGCTGATTGGCTCTCGGTTGTCTGTAAACATTCTAAACAGTCCGGAGCGGCCGCCATCTTGTGTCTCGGTAGGATCGAGACACAAGAGGTGGCCAAAATAAAGGGGGAAATGACCATAAGGGGGCAGAGTAGATCCTCCCTGACCCCATAGGTTTGATGTGGGGGCTTTAAAAGGGCCGCGCGGGGCAAAAAAAAAAAAATCATTTTTTTTTGCGGGGGGAGCGCCCAGTACGCGCACTGGGAAGCGGTCCGGGGAGCGTACTATGGGGAAAAAAGAATGATAGACTTTTCAAATATTGTATGTTTATTGATTGTTCTTTTTGTTGTTTTTTATTTTGTTTTTTTTATTTAAGTAGCAACATGTAGGTACCAATGCAGAGTCTAAAATTTAATATACACCGTCTCCTTTGTAGATATCTTGCATGTTGTTTCAGAAGTTATTGTGGTATATGGAATTCATACCATAGTCTGTCAGGAAAGCAGAAACAATATAGAGGCAGGAGATGATAAAGAGATGTTAAATACACATTGGAGATAATATAGTTGGAGAAAGGAAGTAACTATGAGCCAACTTACTATGTAACACAAAAAAGTTGCACAGTATATTTTAAGTCTCACTTTATATTATATCTTTTTGGGTACTATTTCATAATTTTCATATAAAAAAGAATAATGTCTCAAACAATTTTAACTTTTAAAATTTAAATTTATTGTTGGGATTTTTCAAAATCTAAAAGAATTTGCAACATTAATTCATCTGGTATGTCCTCCTTTTCATTCCATGATTCACATTCTTCAACACATTTAATTAAGTCTTGGCCTACAGTGTCATCCAAAAAGTCTATTTCTTCTTTGTCTTCCTTAGTATTGTTTTCAATATTAATTTGAAATGAAATATTATTTTAATTTTGTTGTGCTTCCATTTTCTTGCTGTAAATTGCATAAAAAATAAATATATCAGTAGAGATAGGGCACTGTTGGGTTTAAGTTCAGACAGGTACTTGTGAGTTTTTAACAGTGAAGTTATCTTTGGGCACTGTATGGTTTCAGGCAGGAAGTAGAACTATTAAAAAGTGCCTGTGATGAAGCCTAAGTAAATTCATAATTATACCACAGAAGCCTAACTCAATCAATAATTTAAATAAATAAGCCTTTCTCAATGTCTAACTCTTATAGAGGGACAGTATATAACTATCTGAAAACGTTTTACAAAATTAACTTAAAGTGCATAACATAGTTCTCCTTTCAAATTAACAACTAACCTTCTTCAAAGTAGTTGAAGTTTTCTGTCAAATTCTTTTCCAAATGTACCTTAGGTAGTGTTAGTCAAAATGGCTGTGTTTCCCTCTCATTTTTTATATATATTCATGTACTTAACCAATCAAATGTCAGCACATAAAAGTACAAAATGTAAGTAACATTTTAATTGGTTAAAAATTCAAACAGTTTCATATGTGTTTTTGTCATGTAATTTACCTTAGGATATTTAGACAGGGCTACAGCCCAAATGGCTCAATGGAATACCACCAAATTTGGGTAAATGGTAGGGACTGCTATGTAGTAGGGCCTATTCTATATTTGATGAAAGTGTCTCCAGTGGGTTTTCTGTAAATTACTTTCCCACCGTTTTTTTGCGAGCGCTTACCGGTGCGCGCCCCGGTACGCGTACCAGCAGCGTTATGGGAGTCCTCCATTTTGTGTTTCGGTAGAATTGAGACACATGATGGAGGGCAAACAATGTTCGGAATGGGTAGAAGGGGGCACGGTAGACACTTCCTGACCCTCTAGGTTTTCTGAGGGGGGCTTAGGACGCTCATATAGGCAAAAAAAAAAATTCACGTGGGGAGCGCCCGGTACGCGCACCGGTAAGCGTACCGGGGAGCGTACTTTGGTGAAAAATAGTGAAAAAAGTTAGAAAAAGATAAACGTTTTGAATGATCAGAGGTAGGGTAGCTCTGAAAAGAGCTTTTAGGTTCTGTGGCTGATTTAGGTACCTACAAGTAGGTTCCAATGCACAGTCCTAAATTCAGGAGGAATATTCTATTCCCCTCATCTGAGAAGTGCACATCATCTCCTCTGTAGATGTCTTGCATGTTGTAACGCAAGTTGTTGTTGTATATTGAACCCATTCTAAAGTCTCTCATGTAAGCAGAAACAGATTTATTCACATGTTTCCGTGCTTTCTCAAATTGTGGACAAAATTGGTTGGACCAGTTCCATTTCTGTCTTTGGCATATATTGGAATATACCAAGGCAGTTTGGGGAAAAAGTGTCATCAATTGATGAAAGATGTCCTTTAAAAGCATTTCCAGACCAACCCCAGTCATAGTGCCCAAATCATTTCCACCACAGTGCACTATTAAGAGGTCAGGGTTTGGCAGATGCATAAAACAATTATATTAAAAACATATAAAATATATTTTTCTTTAAAAGAAAAATACATTTTACAGCTTTTGATATTTGCTATTAAAAAACCATTGAAATTCACTGAAAAAACCATAGTTTATAGACCATATATAGTTAGGAATTAGCATTTACAAAACCCTAAAAATTCACTAAAAAATCCATAGGTTATAGACCATATATAGTTAGGAATTAGCATTTACAAAACCTTGAAAATTCACTGAAAAAAACATAGGTTATAGACCATATATAGTTAGGAATTAGCATTTACAAAACCTTATTTTACTCACACAAAACCATTGAAATTCGCATATATAGTTAGTTCCACTAACTATATATTGCGCACCCGCAATCCACTGCTGATGATGTCACATGTAGGAAGGTGGATATCTGACTATGGTTACCCCCAAACTTTTTGCCTGGTGTTTAGCTGGTTTTTGACATAGTTGGCCTGGGATCCTGCTATTCAGGGCCCCAGGCTGATTGCTCTCTCCTTAAAATGGACTCCATGTACCCTAGGTGCATTAAGAATTGGAACTGGTTCACCTTATTGGCCCCTGTAACAGTGTACCCTAGGTACCCAGGGCATAGGTGTTTCCAAGGCCTACCAGGGGCTGCAGCATGTATTGTGCCACCCCTGGCCTGGCCTCCATATTTGACACAACTGGCTGATCACTCAGCTGGGGTAAGTTGGTGTAATCACCTCTTACTTAGATATAGTATCCCTATATCTAACCTTAAACTGGACACATATGTTCCTATCAGCCACTCCTATGGAAGGCCTCATCAATCCTGGAGGCAGAGTGCTTGGAAATATGTGAGATGGTGCTCTAGCATGAGCTGAGCCTGTCTGCAGCTGTCGGGAACCACTCCCTTAGCTGTTCCGGGATATTGCCATACCATATACTCTTAAGTGCATTATAATCCTTGCGGTTATATGCTAGCTTTGGTTTGGCTTTATCAAAACATGTCGAGTAAGGTGTCATACGAATTGGAATACTATCCCCTCGACAGTTCTGTCGACGGGGATAGCATTCCACCCTTCTAGAGGGACACAACATGTGTGTAGCCTTAACCCCGGTTAAAGTTAACCAGAGCCTCAGCATCACAAAATAGATGCTGCCACCGCAGACACAAGTCTGACCTCCTGCTGCTGGGAGTCCTTCCAGCGAGGGAGGCTTGGACGAAGGGTTTCCTGCCTTGGGAGGTGCGAGCACCACCCCAGACAGGGTTTTGTGTATTGGGTAGGACAGGGCTGAATAGATTGAGACATGCCCGGGGCACACAAGGTGTCCCCGTGCATAAGCCAGTCCAAACCGGTCCTGGGACTTTCCAGAGCCAGGCCTGGCGAGGAGCTGGACAAAGGAAAGGGGGTGTAACCACCCCCCTTCCTGGTTCCTCCCAGAGGAGGGACCTAGTAGGTGATCCACCCCTCAGATTGGGAATAAGAGTGGGAGCAGTGCCATTGCACAGCAAATCATCCTGAATCAACTTTACACGAAGAAGAAGATGGGACTTCAACATTCTGCTGCACAGAAGACTGAAGAGAATCTCCCTTGTGGCCTAGGAGTGGCCACCCTGCGAAAGCAGGCACCAACCAGCGAATCGAAGTCTGCTTTGCCGCCGCCTCCCGCCGGAGCCCGAGCACAGAGCCTGACAAGACCCAGACTTTCAGACTTCTCACAGCCCGATCCACAGTCCCTGCAAAGAAGGGACCCGTGGAGGCACCAAGAGACGTGGGACCGGACATCTTGGAAGACACCCGAAGAGCTGACAGTGCAGCACCAGAGGCATCCTCGACGTTGTACTTTGGGGACTGAGAACCCTTACCACCGAGCAGCGCTTGCACCAAAGATCAGCCCCCCAGCATCTCCACGATCTGCGTGGGGCCCTTTGCATTGTGCCACTAGATGCGCCATCCCGGCCACTAGCCACGTGGTCAACGGCCATCTTGGCAACTACAACTACAAACTACACTGCGGGTCTGGTTGCTCAAGACTTGCCCTAGGTCCTGTGAAAAGGAGCCCCTGCTCAGACCTTGCTGGTCCGAGTAACAAGCCTTTCTTGATTCCTGCATGGCTTGCATTAGCCAAGGCCTGTTTGCTACAATCAAGTTGCCGACACTGCCAACAGCGAGAAGCCTGCGTGGGACAGCTTGTGACTGACTCCTGGACGTCCTCAACCCCCGGTGTCCACGTGGCTGCAGAGAGAAGCTACACCTCAACGCCTGTTTGCACCCAACATCGCCTGGTTCCAATCTGGTTCCACGGTAGTCACTGGCTAGTGACTTTGAACATTGTCCCCTCTGCTTTCAGGTCTTCCCATCTTCAGATCCACCCTTGGATCCACCGGAACTCTTCACATCGAGCCGCCTGCAGCATCTTCTGCTCCAAGCACCATCGACCAGCGTGAAGAAACCCGACACTACTTCGACCCTGTGCACCCGCTTCCTGTGGGTGAGGTAACTCAGCTCCGCCGGTGTTCCTACACTGGTACACATCTCTAGGGCCTGTGTCTCAAGTTTCAGCTTTATAGGTCACTCGGAAGGTTCCAAACTAACTAACTTTGTACTTTTTACGCACCATAGACTTTACATTGGTGAGTGCGTGCACTTTAAACACTGCACCCGAGTCCCGCGGGCCTTTCCCGACTTAGTCACTGCTAGTCCCGATCAGCTCCAGCGATTCCCAAGGCCCTAGGCCTGTTTCCTTTCAGATTGGTATCTCTTATACCACTTTCTTAGTATATGGTTTAGGTGGCCCCTAGGGCTCATCCATATTGTGCAACTTTTGTGTATTTTAAACTGTCTTGTGTTTAACGCTTGTGCTTCTGTGCTCATAAAGAGTCCAGGGGATACTTTTAGTTAATAAATCAATATATATTTTCAATATATATCTGTGTGGTGTCCTTTCATTTGGTATTCAAGGGGGTTGTGTATGGTAATACAGCTGGCTTCACATGCCTTTCAGAGTTTAGCCTAAGACTGCTTTGTCCACGTTACCACTAGGATAACTGGCCTATAAGGATGACTTACAACTAATCATCATAAGGGTTGCTTGGCATGGTACAAAGTGATCACTAGAATTAGTGAGCATTATATACCAGGCCATCTTCTCACATTGGTGAGCAGCGGATTGGGATCTGAGCTTGCTGTTGTTTTACCATTACAATCTTTGAGATTCTCATTTGAAAGATCATACAGGTACCTGATAGGTACATATAAAACAAGACTAATATACTTAAGTTCTACTGAACTTAGTTGTTGTAGAGCAAAGGGAGTAGCACACCCTGACTACAACTACTAGATAGGTTTAGTAGGTAAACACCAGTGTAGGTAGATTGCAACATATCCACCCACACTAGAGCAATGTCTGGAACAGAGGGTTCCACTGGGAATGTCCCTGTTGAGAGTGACCCTCCAAGGGCACCATCCAAATTTGCTATTTTTTCCTTTAAGGAATTAAGACAGCTTTGTGTCTTAAGGGGTCTGAGGACAGGGCCTTCCCCTACCAAAGACCACCTTAGAGAGATCTTGGACCAGTCTGAGACTCTAAAGACCTCTAAGGCAGACCCCACAGGGGATGCTGAAGGAGGCCATCCTTCTGAGGATGACACTGTAGAAACCCCTGTCCCTATCATCCTGGTAGATGAGGAGGAGGAAGAGGAAGAAGAGACAGAAGGGGGGAGCAGTGAGTCTGATGATGACAGAAATAGTCAGGTGCTGGTCAGTAGACTGAACCAGGCTAACTTAAGCCTATTTGGGACTGAATCTGGTAACAACCCATTCAGACCCCCAGGTGGACTTAACCAGAAGCCTAGGAGGAGAAGGACTCACTCAGGTGACTCTAACACCTCCCATGCTTCTAGAGGTTCTCATGGTCACTCCAGAAGGGAGATGACTAGCCCTCAGAGAAGGGAACATGAGGCCAAAATGAGAGAGGCTGAGCTTAGGATCCAGAGACAAGAATTAGAGGTTGCCCTGGCCAAAGAGAAACTTGCTAGAGCAAGACAGCCTAGAGAGAGTGGGGTAATAGAACCCACTGGTGGCAGCAATATCCACAAGGATAAAGACAGGTCTTTTGATAACAGAAACCTGAGTAAGATTGTGCCCCCCTACTAAGCTGGGGATGATATCCATAAATGGATAACTGCAATGGAGAGAGCCTGCAGAGTACAGCAGATCCCTCAGGAGCAGTGGGCAGCAATCTTGTGGCTCTCCTTTGAAGGTAGAGGCAGAGACAGACTCCTCACAGTTAGTGATGGGGATTCTAGAAACGACATGGTCCTGAAGAGTGCTCTGATTGATGGGTTAGGCTTAACCACTGAACAGTACAGGTTAATGTTCAGAGACACCCAGAAGACACAGACTCAGGACTGGTCTGAATTTGTTGAATGTGCCACTAAGGCTCTGGAGGGCTGGTTGCTGGGAAGTAAGGTTACTGACTATACAGGATTGCATAATTTAATTATGAGAGAGCAAATCTTAAGTAATTGTCAAAATCAACTTCTACATCAGCACCTGGTTGACTCTGATCTGACCTCCCCACAAGAATTGGGTAGGAGGGCAGACAAATGGGTCAGAACCAGGATCAGGCCTAAGAACCAGGGTGGTGACCAAAAGAAAGAGACTACCAAGCCTCAAGAGAAGGGTGGGGCAAAAGTAAGGAAAAGACTTCCCCAGGGCCCCAAAACTCCAAGAATGGGGGTGGGTCCCAAGACACTTCTACAACCCAGAAAAAGCCTTATTGTCATACCTGTAAACAGGTTGGGCATTACAAAACAGACAGCTGTTGTACCAAGAATGGCAATAAGGAGAATATACCTCCAGGTAAGGCTCCAACACCTCCTGTCACTGTTGGTAGTGGTCCCCCAGGTGGTGGGAGCACCCCCAAGAATTTGGGTGGGTTTACTTTTGGAGGACAGGTGGACTCTGGCCTATCCAGGTCCCCTAACTCAGATACTCTTGTCTATGAGACTGGCATGGGGTTTGCCAATTTCACTGCTTGCCCAAACACTTTGAACAAGTATAGACAGGAGCCCCTCATCAATGGTTTGAAAGTTGAGGCCTTCAGAGACACAGGGGCTAGCATCACCATGGTGGCTGAATGTCTAGTCTCCTCAAGGCAACTTTTACCTGATGCCAAATATCAGGTCACAAACATTGATGGCATAGAAACCAATCATCCCATGGCAGTAGTCAATCTTAGCTGGGGAGGTGTCACTGGCCCAAAGAGAGTGGCAGTGTCAGCAAACTTGCCTGTAGATTGCCTACTGGGTAATGATTTGGAAATCTCAGCCTGGGCTGAGGTCGAACAACAAACCCATTCTAAAATGGTAAATCTCCATGGAAAGATTAGTGGGGCTGTGATGGCTACAGCCCCAATCCAAGATGTCCTTCCTGAAAAGGTTGGGAGGGCTGAGCAAACCTCAGCCCCATCTTTAGCTAACTTCCCTCCTGAAAAGAGTAGCAGGGCTTTACTGGTAACAGCCCATACCCAAACTGAGTCTCCTCCTGAAAAGGTTGGAGGAGCTGTGATGGCCACAGCCCAAACTCAAACAGATACCTGGGTAATGAAGCCTGAAATGATGGATCACTCCACCCAAACTGAGAGCATGGAGGAGGAAGAGACATCTCCCCCTCACCAGACTTTAGGAAAGGATCAGCCTCCTCAGGGAACTGATCTTACCCCTGATGAAGGAACTGTCCCAGAGGTTGTTAGGCCTGGCCTGACAGAGCCTCTGATGGCAGTGGACCCTTCTCAGGTGGGACCCAGTCTGGAGCAGGTAACCTGCTCCTCTCTACCTTGCCTTACTCAGCCCAGGGCTGAAGAGGACAAGAAGGACAGTGAGACCCAAAGGGCCCCCTGTCAAATAAAGCACCCCCATCAACAGATTAGCGGCACCGAAACTAGTAGCCCTAGTGAGGGGCAAACTTTAAAAACTCCTGAGGGATCCCCCTTAAAAGTAATTAGGGACCTCCCCCAGATGGATATTGTTGGGCACAGCCAAACCTGGGACCCTAAGGGCCCAAACCTGAACTGTCCCTCCAGTAAGCCAAACAGAGGGACCCAGCCTCCAGCTTTAGGTAGCCAGAGGTTGACCCTGAGAGCACAGTGCAACTCAGTCAAAGAAAGAAAGGCACACATGGTGGAGAGTGATTGGAGGAAGCTGAGCCCTACAGAGGAAACTCACTTCAGTACTCCATCTCAACACCATCCTTTGACTTTGCAAAGACACACCACAGGTAAGGTTCCCTATGGTGGAGACCCTCAGATACCCTTAGGGTGAGGGATTGCTTAGTGGACCATGAGACAGGGGGTTACCAAGCCAGAGCTGGTACTTCCGTATATGGCCACTTAGGCAATATAGGCTTACCTGGTCAAGGATAGCCTTATCTCCTTTCGTTTGGGGGGGGGGGGGTTATGTAGGAAGGTGGATATCTGACTATGGTTACTCCCAAACATTTTGCCTGGTGTTTAGCTGGTTTTTGACATAGTTGGCCTGGGATCCTGCTATTCAGGGCCCCAGGCTGATTGCTCTCTCCTTAAAATGGACTCCATGTACCCTAGGTGCATTAAGAATTGGAACTGGTTCACCTTATTGGCCCCTGTAACAGTGTACCCTATGTACCCAGGGCATAGGTGTTTCCAAGGCCTACCAGGGGCTGCAGCATGTATTGTGCCACCCCTGGCCTGGCCTCCATATTTGACACAACTGGCTGATCACTCAGCTGGGGTAAGTTGGTGTAATCACCTCTTACTTAGATATAGTATCCCTATATCTAACCTTAAACTGGACACATATGTTCCTATCAGCCACTCCTATGGAAGGCCTCATCAATCCTGGAGGCAAAGTGCTTGGAAATATGTGAGATGGTGCTCTAGCATGAGCTGAGCCTGTCTGCAGCTGTCGGGAACCACTCCCTTAGCTGTTCCGGGATATTGCCATACCATATACTCTTAAGTGCATTATAATCCTCGCGGTTATATGCTATCTTTGGTTTGGCTTTATCAAAACATGTTGAGTAATGTGTCATACGAATTGGAATACTATCCCCTCTACAGTTCTGTCGACGGGGATAGCATTCCACCCTTCTAGAGGGACACGACATGTGTGTAGCCTTAACCCCGGTTAAAGTTAACCAGAGCCTCAGCATCACAAAATGGATGCTGCCACCGCAGACACAAGTCTGACCTCCTGCTGCTGGGAGTCCTTCCAGCGAGCGAGGCTTGGACAAAGGGTTTCCTGCCTTGGGAGGTGCGAGCACCACCCCAGACAGGGTTTTGTGTATTGGGTAGGACAGGGCTGAATAGATTGAGACATGCCCGGGGCACACAAGGTGTCCCCGTGCATAAGCCAGTCCAAACCGGTCCTGGGACTTTCCAGACCCAGGCCTGGCGAGGAGCTGGACAAAGGAAAGGGGGTGTAACCGCCCCCCTTCCTGGTTCCTCCCAGAGGAGGGACCTAGTAGGTGATCCACCCCTCAGATTGGGAATAAGAGTGGGAGCAGTGCCATTGCACAGCAGATCATCCTGAATCAACATTACACGAAGAAGAAGACGGGACTTCGACATTCTGCTGCACAGAAGACTGAAGAGAATGTCCCTTGTGGCCTAGGAGTGGCCACCCTGCGAAAGCAGGCACCAACCAGCAAATCGACATCTGCTTTGCCGCTGCCTCCCGCCGGAGCCCGAGCACAGAGCCTGACAAGACTCAGACTCCCAGACTTCTCACAGCCCGATCGGCAGTCCCTGCAAAGAAGGGACCCGTGGAGGCACCGAGAGACGTGGGACCGGACATCTTGGAAGACACCCGAAGAGCTGACAGCGCAGCACCAGAGGCATCCTCGACATTGTGCTTTGGGGACTAAGGACCCCCACCACCGAGAAGCCCTTGCACCGAAGATCAGCCCCCCAGCATCTCCACGATCTGCGTGGGGCCCTTTTGCATTGTGCCACTCGACGCGCCATCCCGGCCACTAGCCACGTGGTCAGCGGCCATCTTGGCGACTACAACTACAAACTACACTGCGGGTCTGGTTGCTCCAGACTTGCCCGAGCTCCTGTGAAAAGGAGCCCCTGCTCAGACCTTGCTGGTCCGAGTAACAAGCCTTTCTCGATTCCTGCGTGGCTTGCATTAGCCAAGGCCTGTTTGCTACAATCAAGTTGCAGACACCGCCAACAGCGAGAAGTCTGCGTGGGACAGCTCGTGACCGACTCTTGGACGTCCTCGACCCCCGGTGTCCACGTGGCTGCAGAGAGAAGCTACACCTCAACGCCTGTTTGCACCCGACATCGCCTGGTTCCAATCTGGTTCCACGGTAGTCACTGGCTAGTGACTTTGAACATTGTCCCCTCTGCTTTCAGGTCTTCACATCTTCAGACCCACCCTTGGATCCACCGGAACTCTTCACATCGAGCCGCCTGCAGCATCTTCAGCTCCTAGCACCATCGACCAGCGTGACGAAACCCCACACTAGTTCGACCCTGTGCACCCGCTTCCTGTGGGTGAGGTAACTCAGCTCCGCCGGTGTTCCTACACTGGTACACATCTCTAGGGCCTGTGTCTCAAGTTTCAGCTTTATAGGCACTCGGAAGGTTCCGAACTAACTACCTTTGTACTTTTTACGCACCATAGACTTTACATTGGTGAGTGCGTGCACTTTAAACACTGCACCCGAGTCCCGCGGGCCCTTCCCGACGTAGTCACTGCTAGTCCCGATCAGCTCCAGCGATTCCCAAGGCCCTAGGCCTGTTTCCTTTCAGATTGGTATCTCTTATACTACTTTCCTAGTACATGGTTTAGGTGGCCCCTAGGGCTCATCCATATTGTGCAACTTTTGTGTTTTTTAAACTGTCTTGTGTTTAACGCTTGTGCTTCTGTGCTCATGGAGAGTCCAGGGGATACTTTTAGTTAATAAATCAATATATATTTTCAATATATATCTGTGTGGTGTCCTTTCATTTGGTATTCAAGGGGGTTGTGTATGGTAATACAGCTGGCTTCACATGCCTTTCAGAGTTTAGCCTAAGACTGCTTTGTCCACGTTACCACTAGGATAACTGGTCTATAAGGATGACTTACAACCAATCATCATAAGGGTTGCTTGGCATGGTACAAAGTGATCACTAGAATTAGTGAGCATTATATACCAGGCCAACTTCTCACATCACATATTACATCATTCATGACATGGTCAGTGACATCACTGATGACATCACTGATGACAACTCAAATGACATCACTGACAACATCACTGATTACATCATTCATGTGATAATACGATGAACCTCTTCAGACTCTAATATAACCTTAGATACACTCGGTGTAAACAGACACTCACAGATTGTCACTCAGCCATGGAGTTACTCATACACCTAGTCAGTCATGCAAATAATCAATCACACCTCCATTTCCTCAACTATACAGTTATACACACCTTACTTATTCAAATATATTCTAACACATATTTACTCTCTTATACAATCACTGATACAAGTTTTCAATGATCCATGCAGTCACTCACACATTCACTGGCTCTTATACACAGTAATTTATATATGTCAACTCTCACATGTACTGTGTTTTACAAATGTACTTACTTTGACATGTAGCAATGAGATATCCATTCACTCACCAATACACTCATGCACACAGTCAATCACCCATACAGCTGTTTCCACATGCAGTTTTGAACCCATACATCTAGTGAATCAACTGTTCACACATCTATGCACAGAGTCACACACCTCCCAGCCACCCACACACACACACTCACTCTCCCATACAAATTCTTGGGCAACCAATCAATAACCCATATAGTTACTCATATAGCTACTGATCAACACATGCAGAAGTTTACATAACAACAGATATAATGATGCACAAATTAAGACAGTTTAGTCACTAACCCATGCACTCAGTGAGACACATTTAATCACTCTCTCATACAGTCAGTCATGCACCTACTAAATCCTTCATCCAGACACTTATACATCCACTCATTATTTAATATGTAAAACATATTTTAACTTTACAGAAACATACAGTCACTGGATGATGTCATCAGTGATGTCACTGACCATGTCATGAATGATGTAATATGTGACATCATCAGCAGTGGATTGCGGGTGCGCGATATATAGTTAGTGCAACTAACTATATATGCGAATTTCAATGGTTTTGTGTGAGTAAAATAAGGTTTTGTAAATGCTAATTCCTAACTATATATGGTCTATAACCTATGGTTTTTTCAGTGACTTTTCAAGGTTTTGTAAATGCTAATTCCTAACTATATATGGTCTATAACCTATGGTTATTTCAGTGAATATATATATATATATGTATATATATATATATATATATATATATATATATATATATATATATATATATATATATATATATATATATATATATATATATCACATACAATGATAATTGATTCCAAGCCTAAAAGGGTCAAAACTCTCCACTGTGAGGGCAGTGTGATTACCAGGGTTACCACTTTCCCTTACCTAGATGTTTTATTTGATGACAGAGGTACGTGCATCCCACAATTACATGCAAAGAGAAATGTATTGGCCAGATCCACATCTGCAGTTCTAGGCTTTGCATGCAGGTTAGGGGCTAAACCAATGCAAGCATTGTTAAAAGTATATAGAGCAAAATGTACCTCCATTGCAATTTATGGCATGGATATATGGGGTTTTAGAGAAGCAAAGGAAATTCAAGTAGTTGAGAACAAATTTTAAAGAAACAGGTTATCGGTATCACATTCCACGCCAACATATATAATTCACCAAGAGACTGGGACAGGTTTTGTGGAGGATTTAATTGTAATAGCACCTCTCTTAAAATGGATTTCAACCTGCTTAAACCCCGAACTAGAATTGAATCACAAAGTCATGAGAGATTGTTGGCTCTAGATCGAGCTAGTAGTAACCCTTGGCTGTGTCATGTCAAAAGGCTGGCAGTGAAACAGGGACGGACAGAATTATTTAATTCCCTAGACAAATTAGTAAAGGGTGTTATGCAGTGGGTGAAGAAATCTTACTTATATATGGCTTTTATTGAAAGAGAAGAAAGCGAGTTGGCAAACCAATGATACGTGCTCACCAATTGTTAAAAATGTCTTGTGCAATTGAACCTCATTTAATTTAGGTAACCAACTCTAACCACTTCTTTCTTCTGGTAAGATTCAGGCTGAACCAGCTACATTTTCTCCTTGCCGATCCGCCGGGATGGAGAAGGGTGGAGGATTTGGGAGTATGTTTATGTGACAACTTCTTCATCCAGGACACATTGCACTTTGTTTTATTTTATGAGCATTTTTTGCACATTTAGAAACGTTTTATCCTCCCAATTCTAAAGGACAAAGGATTTTTACAAGCAAAACCAGCACTTATGTATTTACAGTTGCTGTCCAATGTTTGGGAGATTTTTAGTATAGCGAGTTTCCTTACTGCAGCAGTTAGAATAAGGAGGAAAAACAGTGAAAGTGATTTCTATGATCTAGTTTACATTAACTAATTTTAACAAATCGGGTTTTTTAATGTTGAATTTTAAACTGTTTGTTTTTGATTATTCTATGTTTATAATTAGTGTAACATTTTTGCTGCTAACAAACAGTATATCAACTTAAAAATTCTGTGTATTGAATGCTTTTATGGTTTTAATTAACCGAATAAAGTACTTTTTGACTTGACTTGACTATACATATATTTATATACATATATACACACACACACACAAACATATATCTTTATATATATATATATATATGTGTGTGTGTGTGTGAGTGTATACGTATATATCTCAAAAGGTCCTGGCTAATGGTAGACCTAAAAACAGGGATACCAGATATATACAGTGGAGCAAGCACTCAGGGCATGTACCACCACTGTACGCCAGGCAGGGGGCATTCACAACCCAACAGTATTAGACAGATATCCATAGTGCAAAAGTGAAAGAAGGGGGTTCCCCAATGGGCTTCTTGTTGGCGGCTCCCTTGGCAGCTACTCGATTTAAAGACCTACAGACTCAGTGCTTTTGCAAGCCCTGTCCCCCGTGAGGAAGGGTCGATCCGGCCAATCGACGGAACCCCATCTATGGACTGTGTGTCCATTCTGCCAAGTAAGTGTGCTTAGCCGATACCCCAGTTTTTTTAAGCAGAATGCGCTAAGAAGTTTCATTCACTATGCTGCTTTCCCCTATATCTAAACATTAGGCGGCTCCCTCGGCAGCAATGCGCCTTCCCTGATCCGGAGAAACATAGCGGGCACTAACCTCTACTTCTAACGGTGTGTATATGTTAGAGATTCTCTGACCTCGATACCCATAGGTTATCCACTATTGCACGTATTTACTATTCTATATTGCCTACTAGGTACCTCTTCAATAAATCTGTGGTTCGACATATGCCAGCAGTTTTGGTGGACCCAGATCTTCCAGATTCACCGCTCTTAAGTCGTTTTTCATTCATGGTGTGTATAAATTATTAGTAACTATACCCTGTGTTACTGAGTAGCTAATGGCCATTATGTATACTTACTACATTATTTTACTTTAGGGATGCCTGCTTGATATCTCTAAAATCTTCAAAGTATAGCGGTCCTCCTTTCATCCTTCACCTGTAAACCCCTGCGTAGTGGAGCGTATTTTTTGGCAAACAAATCCAAAGATTCAGGTAATAGAACTAAAAGCATCATCGATTGTCTGGTTGAAACAAATCAATGAGGATTATTTATATTCAGAGCTCATTTATTACTTACTAGATTCCTGTTTTCCTGAAAAAACAATTAATGCGCATTTTGCTCTGGGGAACCCTCTGTATACCATTTCAGGTAAATTGAAGACTTAGACTATGTTGTGAGCCTCTATATCGTTTCCAACCAGAAACTTCCAATAGGTAAAACCTGATGCAACAACGTGTATCCTTGGTGCAACAATGTTTAGTTAGGACTAACCAGATACTACCTAATGTCACCGTTGTTTGTTCTTATCTACTTTATTTAGTATATGCTTGCCTGTATTGACACCTAAGGTTCAAGAAGTATCAATAATCCTCATTCCTTCATCTTGTTTAGATCTATCCCCTCCTCCAGCCAAAGGTTGGGCTCCTTAACACCGTAGCCCTTGGCTGCCAACCTGATGTACAATAATTTTTCTTGCTCTTGATCAACATGTGTCCCAGAATGACTGTATGTTATAATGCTACTTAATGTGAGATATGAAAGATGCTAAATGCTCTCTTTATTGATTACTTAGTCCAGGTTATCTAATTGCCTTTCACAGACCTCACCTCTCCGGGAGTCTGGTTTAGGGAGTGGCCCTAGGTAGTTTGGTACTGCACACCGTCAAAATGGCAACCACATAAACATCAGACTAAAGATGACAATCATGGTTTAAATTCTATCTATTTTTTTATAAAAGAAATGTATTAGAAAGATATATGCCTTGACAAATTCAATTGCTATATAGAAAAATACTAAGGCACTGTGTTTTATTTTTAGATCATTACCTCCTCTCCTCCCAGTCAACAACTCCCAGCCCTGACGAAGGTGTGGCCCACCCGGCCTGTCACCGAAACGCGCGTCGGCTTGTGGTTCCAGAAATACGGCATTCTATGTGGCATTAATTAGGGGCCGTATTAAGATTATTTGTCTGGAATAATATTCTGTTCTATGCCACATATCTACCATCCATGTGTGGCATACACCAGAACGATGGGAATGTATTGAAGAATGTGAGTGGAATGATAGAACTTTAGGTAGGATTAGTTTTTGAAAAGCTGAAAGAATGAAAGTATGATTGAAGTGTTAGTGTTACTGGGTAGGCTCCAAAGAAGAATGCATCTTTGTCACTTTTATCTTTTCTCAATTTATTATGTATGTTGTGCAATATTCTTAAGATAATCATGTGTTATTTATGTATATAAATGTTTTCTACACCAAAATAAAAATACTTATATATTTGCTAAAAACCTTCTCTTGCAAATATTTGAATTGAGTTAATTTTGTCACGTGCAGTGCCAACTCCTAGGTTTATCACCCCACATATATTGGGATCCCAGCTTCGGGACCACCACATCAATTGGCGGGGTACGTCCTTTGTTCTTTGTTCAGATATCCATAGTGCATCTGCATCTCCTGTGCTTATAAGGTGAAGGGACGTGCTGCTGCCCGCCCCACCTAGAAAAAGAACTAAATGTAAAATTATTAGTAGAAATATGGGATAGTTTACTGCTTTTTGTGTCCCCAGCTGCCTAGAAATACTTTGTTGTTGCATTGACCCTGAGGTAAGAGACAAAATTAATACAGAAAAAAATGTATCCTGAACACAAAATAACTTGATAATTTTGGTGTTCGGATTTGCAGTTTCACTGAATTGCCTGTGTTAAAGAAATGCTTTATTGCTAGAGCTATTGATCTGCCTCTTCCAGTCGAAAATGATATAGTTTGAAAGAATATATGGCTAATGATCAAATTCCAGCATGGTAAGAGAGTATGGCGTGTGATGATTTTGTCTTCTCTTACTAAGTATCATTTTAAAACTGTACAAGCTGTTCTCAGACTTCTGCTGATCATCGTGTTATCACTCAGTTTCATCTGTTCTAATACAGAACAGTCATTTATCAGTTTCGAATTTTCTTCTCTAAAATGCAGTCTCAGGACCATAAAGCAGATTTTTTTCACATATGGTATTGCAGAATATGTAGTAACCGTTTGCTGTCCTTTTTCTGTAGGTTCATCTTCCACTTGACTTAGGGGAGCTTTACAAAGTGCGACTTGGACTTAGGAATTTTCAGGACCAAACAGCTGAAGTATTTCTTCAGCATTTTAAAATGCAAAACACAGCAACTTGTAATACTTTCAGCCACACCATCAACAAAACACTTCCGCTTTCGTTTAATGGAGACAGATGCATCGAAATCCCAGTTGAGTGGCCATTAAAGGCATCCCTTTCAGGTATGTATGCTATACATATTCAATGAAGTGGTAGAATGGCCGCAGGGGTTCGTAGGGTGCCATTGCATAACTCTCTCATATTTGTTTTTATTAGAAGGCTATTACTGTTAAAAATATATTTGTAATATATAAAATTAGAAGAGAAGTGATTTAAGAGTGTCGGTGATAAAATCAGAAATCTGATTGGCTGTTGTATTATCTAGTTCCCCATGTCTTAGAATTCTCAGTTTATAAATGAATAAGTGCAGGTGCCCAAATGTTTGCCCAAAACCCCCAAGCTGGCACTGTCGAAGGTCAGGGTGCTGATTCATATGTCTGCGTAGCCTTGATTACATCACATACCCTCTGTAGTCCACCACCAGACTGTCCCTGACTCTTTATCTAATTTTCGGCTTTTTTTTCTTCCCTCCATTCTCCCTTTGTCACTGTTCTTTCTCTTCCTCTTCTTTTCCCCTTTTGTGGTTTTCTCTTTCTCGCTCTGGATCAATTTTTGTTGAGAAAATATAACTGAATCTAGGCATCAATTAGCAACTGGAAGAAATGTCTCTAGAGAATGGTTTCAATTGCCAATGCCCTATTATTATCCCATTTTCCCCACCCCAAATTACAGTTTAGCAGGAACTCTGGTAAATCCATGGGGGGGGGGGGAAATAACAGGTATTAAAAGATTGTGGGGAATAACACAGAGGAATCAGTGTGTGAGAAATATCTGTGTGAAACTACGCAACACATAACTCCATTGGGACCAGAAGCTCCGGTTGACAGGCCTTTTGAATTAACAGGCTACTTGTAATCGAGGCCAAAGAGGCACAACTCATCCTGGTCTTCATCAGTAAGGCCACAATATAAAAAACTTTAATAATGATTGCCTGAAATTAAAGCATACACTTAGTTGCAAACCTGGTGAGTTCAGAGTTTTCACTCTAGAGACAGCGACGGTGTCAAATCAGGGGCATCTTAGATTGCACTAATATGAGTTCCGATCACCCAGAGCAGAGAAGAGAAAACTCTTTATGTTATTGGCCCTCCTAAATAACCACAGCAACCACTCGAATGGGCAAATGACCACTTCACGGGGCAAACAACTTAAAAGACAGAACTCAAGAACTGCATCTGAAAGTTTTCCACTCTCATCTATTAGGCATCACACTAAGAATGTGGTTCTGGTGTATCAGCATTTTATTCATTGATATTTCACATACATATGCTCTAGCTGCTTGACAGTATCTCCTGATGCCAACGCAGATCCACCTCATGAGTAAGAAAGCTTCTGAGTGACAGTCTGAGTAATATGTGGATCAGGGAAATTAACACAAGACCAGGCCTAGACACAAATCAGATTAATTTGCCCGAAACGTCCAGAAACTAAAGCGTCTGGTCCTTGGCGATCAACCTTCACACATTCCCATTGCTTTGCCATTGCTCAGGTTCATCAATCAATCCAAGTAAGCTGAATCCAAAACCTCGCTGAATTGTTCCACCAAACACTGACCTCCCAACTCAAGTGAACTCAGTTTCAAGACTCATCCTCCTTTAGATTTAATAATGAAATGATGTTCCCGTTTTATATGACACCAGATTAAAAATCTAGAAAGAGAAACCTTTGTAGGCACAGTAGATTATTCCATGCTTTCTGCACCGGGCTCCCTCAATAAATCAATACAGTGTGTATGTTGTTTTAGTTATTGTTGGACTTGGCCCTCTGCCCAGGGTCCCCCCCCCACATGTTTTGCCTTCTGCCCTCCTGTTTTCTGAATTTTATTTTTGTTGGCATTAGGACTCATTGCACTTCACCACTGCTAACCAGTGCTAAAGTGCTTGTGCTCTCTCCTTTAAACATGCTAAAATTGGCTTACACCCAATTGGCACATTTATTTACTCATAAGTTCCTACTAAAGTAGTACTTCAAATACCCAGGGCAGTGACACAAACCCCTACCAAGCCTCACTGCACAGTCACATCTGAACCAATGCCAGACAACTCGAAGCCTCGCAATGTAACACCAGCAGACCTTGCACAAAAGCCAAAAGATACAATCCTCAGCAGGCCAAACATGGTATTGTCCCCGGCCTGCGTTCCTTCATGGTTAGCCCGAACTTATCACTTTGTCCTGGTCCAAAAACCCACCGTCAGAGTTTATATATTAAAATGTACTCTATTTTTCTAAATTTGTTTGTGATTTATATTACTTTTTGTGTGTTGCATAAATACTTATTACCTCTAAGATAAGCCTGACTGGTTTTTGCACAGCTACCAGAGGGTTAAGCACAGGTTAATTTAATGTTGTAGTTCACTCTGACAAGGATTGTGGTTGTTGCTTCAGAAGAGTTCTCACCCCCTCAAACTATAGCCCAATTTCTAACCGGTATCATTTTAGCACTATATTAGTTGATACCACTGTTTGAAAAAGCCTTATTTTCCTCAATTATGATATCCATGAACAACTCAGCTTCAGGCAATTTGGGATGTACGTGAGTAAGTAAATCCATATTATTTGACTACTGACTTTCACTCTCTCAAAACAAATGAAAATGCCACCGGCTCGATTTGTTGTTTTGAAAACAATATGTTTCTATCTTCTCCTGGGCCTTTCTCGGTGCACTCTCCACAACAGGATTGGATGATTATGATAAATGTCTACTTCGAAAAGTAGTAAGTGATGCTATAGGGAAGCACTCCCTTACACAGAAATAGAGCCATGCACGAACAGCTTGGCACACATCAAATTAAATACAAAGGGGCCCATTAGGATGTTGGGCGGATTGCCACCACCATGTGGGCGGTGGCGATCTGCCTGACATCCTTGTCCGCCCGCCAACCGGCCACCACCCATTTCCCCCTGCCATATTACTATGGCGGGGGTGAGGTAATTGAAATTTTTATGGTCAGGTATGTCCCCTACCGAGTACCCCATCGTCTCCATGTACGAGTTAAAGTGCATGTAACTTCCCTTCGCAACCGAATTTGATGACGCAAATACATTTGCGTCCAACGTTAACATGTCCTCTTTCAGATCCACCATAAATGGATTGATAATTCAGTTCCTAAGTGTGCCGTGCCACCGTCTTTACATGGTGCACTTTCACGTTTTCCTGGCTCTACCGAGTTAGGCCCTGATTCCTGCCATTGAACCACTTTTCCCATCTCTGTCTACAAAAGCTGCAACGTGGAGATGAAATGCATCCCTGACCTCTGCCTTACTTCCTGCCAAGCGAGCGGTGCCCGGCTCGGCCTGCTCTGCCTGCCAAAAACAGTATTTTGCCTTCAAGTTATCAGCATAGCCAGCTCAGCCTCCTTGAAAACACATTCCTGTCTAGTAAAATAAGTAAACAGCTCCCCGGCTGCAGAGTAAAGGGCAAAGCCTTCCTGTCCTCCTCATGTAATTCATTGCTCCCGTTACCATGGTAGGCCCTGGCTCTGCACATTTGCACCTAGACACGCATACATTCAGTATAGAATAGCCTCTGCCCGAAAGACCTTTTCCTCCAGTATAAACATCCTCCAGACACAAGATATCAGATATGTTTCAGGAACAGGTCGATCTGACATGCCAGACTTATGTCTCTTCTACTAGTGTTAAAAGTCAGACTCTTAGCTTCCTCCAGACGCACGTCAATCACACGTCATATTAGCTGCGCGCGCATTCAGGCCACAGGTTTCGGCTGACTCTGCAAGAATTCCCTAAGCATCCACCCACTTATGACACCTTTCTGTGACGTTTCTAGTTCACGCCTCTGTGCGCACCCATGTTCACGCCTTTTTGTTACGCACATGTGTTCTTATCATATACATTTCACTAGTCACGCCTACTGTAATGCAATGCTATTGTGTCATTTTACTATATATGTCATGTTATGTGAATAAATCGTTGACATCTTTCCTGACATCTTCCCTTGCATACCCGAACCCTTGTATTGATGGAATAGATCTCCATTGACTCGAGTCATTTCTTAATTAAAGCCCTTGAAGACTCAGACACCCCGGACTCTGCCTTATAGGTCCGAATAGGGACCCCTCCCCCACCCCACGCGCCGGAGATGCGTCGCAGGCCTTGCCCCCTGCCACGGCCGTGACGGACCTCATGCGCATCTGCAGGATTTCCTGTATCTCCCTCAGGCCCACGGAGGTGACGGGGACTGCGGTCGACATCCAGACGAGGCGGTGAGGAGGGCGGAGGATCCTGACCAGAGCCCAGCCGAGAGAGCAGCGTCCGAGGTGTCGAGAGGCCCACCTGTAGTGCCGAGGCGCATGCGTAGTGCGCAGCAGAAGCGGTGACGTCAGTCCAGTCTAGTCGAGTTTCCGAGGCCTTCCGTTCCGTGCTTCCCGGTGAGTACCGTTGCTGGGGACGCATCAAGACGGGTGCATTAATTTGTATCCGGTCAAGACGGGTTTGGGTACACAGACCCGGTCTGCACTGTTTTAGCAGTGTATCTGTACTGTTTAGCAGTATATCAAGTAATTCTTGTATTCAACGGTTCAATTTTGTTCTCGTTATTGAATTAGGGGGTAGTCAATATATGTTCGAAATGTTTCAATGTGTTTGATGTCGTGGTATGAGTGATTGTTTGCATATTATATTGTGTTCATTGTTTTCGTGTCCATTTTAGAGGCAGCAATGCCTTTGTTCTCGAAGTTACGACAGATAGGGACTAGGAAAGGGATTCTTGAAGAAGCAGTTCCCATCCCACCCAGGGACACTCCTGGGCATTTTATGTACCTCAAGCACGGCTTAGATGCCATATTATATCTAGATTTGTGGGTGGATTACACGAAGGACTTGTCAGAGAATCAGAGATGGCCTGTTACAGGGACATGGGATGCCGATTGCATCATGAGAGTAGAAGAAGCGTTATGGAAAAAGAAAGCTAGACAATCACAGAAAGATGCCATTGAATTGTGGCGTAAAGAATCACATAGACGGACAGAAAAAGCGTTCAGAAAAGAAGAGAAAAGTAGAGAGGATTCCGAAAAAGCCAAAGAAAAAGAACTAATAGAAGAAGGAGAACGAGTTAGAATGGAACAACACGACAGACAGAGTAATGTAAATGTAAATGTAAATGTATGAAACTTATATAGCGCAGGACTTACCCTGGGGCATCTCCGCGCTTGCTTAGGGAACCCGTCCTGGTATTCCCCTGTGAGATAACCCTGGAAGGGTATCCACAAGGTGAAAGCCAGGCATCCCGCCGCGAAGGGCCAATGTGGAGATTAAGCAAGCTATTGCCCAGAGTCGAAGAGTGTGAACCCGTGAGTCGAGAAGGCACCGGAGCGAGAATTATCCAGTCCATGGGATTATTGAGCCCAAGACCCGCCGAGGCGGGGAATTGAACCCTGGTCCAGGGCCGAAACTCAAGCTATGCCGCCTCTAACCCCTGAGCCACATGCCATTGTGACAGGACTGTATCCAGTTCTGGCCGAGGGCCTGCCCAAGGCGACCCCGGAAATACCGAAAGATCTGCCCTCTCCATTGGTTCCGACTAAATTACGTCATAAGACTGCAGCAGACATTTTCCTTTCTTCCTATCTAGACGATGTAGCCCCCGCATATACTACTGCACCTGCCCATGTACCCGTACCACCTGCTGACGTCAACCTACCCCACGATCATCTACCCCCAGGTCCGCAACAGCAAACCCCACCCGCACCACATCCTGCACCTGTTCCTGCACCTCTTCCCGCGCCACTTAACACTTCCCATATAGTTCTCCCTGGTGGTATTCATCCGCTTAATCCTTTTGGGCCTGGCACTGTTCAGGGCCCAACCCCGTTACAAATACCGACCCTACAGCCAGGTTATGCTCAAGCCTCCGCCTCAGGAGGTGCTAGAGGAGGTTTTCGCACCCCGCCACAGTTACAACGTATGACAATGAGAGATTTCGCAATGTCGCGAACACCTAAAGGAGCTCCAGCCGAAAAACTTCAAGAACAGCTTACTGATTGCAGATATGATACAGTGCCAGGAAGAACAGGACCCATGTTGTTAGCATCCCTACGTTTAAGACGTGTTACGGATTATTTAGTTTTACTGCCAGAAATGCCAGACCATTTAGACAATATGTATCATTTTATTAGAACAGGAGAAAGACCGGAGTGTGTTGGTGAAGCCATGTCACGTCAGAAAGTTGAGACTCAAGGTATAATAATGCGATTTTTGGTTAATTGTTTGATAAGAGAACAAGATCAACCCGGTTTTCCAGAAGGAGAGATGAATAGATTGATCAGATGGAGTCAGAATATTGCAGAGGGTAAACATGACAGAGAGAAATGTGTGCATGCTATGGTTAGAAAAATCCGTTCAGAAATATAAGCAATACATGTCCGCCGAGAGTCTGATAGGCAACTCGAGTCAGATGTCGAGAAAACCTCAGACGAGGAAGAACAACCAGAGACTACAGCAGAAACCTCGCAATTACCAAATAGAGACATGATAGCATACGTAGGTAGAGAGAAACTCCCTAGATCATCTCCTCTTGATCGGCCCTTTGACAGACCCATTCGTTTAGAAAACAAGAAACGTTACCTATGTCCGATACCAGAGCGATATTCCCTTGAGCATGTATTCCAAAATACTGACAAAGTACTGAAAGACAGAGTAGGTTATCACGAACTCAATACCTTACGAGAACAGGAACTAGCCCGGTCCGCAGTACAGTGGGCCGGGGATGACAGCATATACCAAGACGATTCAGTAGTGCACACATTTTTAAGTCTCACTCCAGAAGAACAGCGACTAGCTGGTATATACATGACCCAACACCTTATTATACAGTATGAAAATCAAGCATCTGATCCAGGTCCGTTATACAGTTTATTGCAAGACTTACTCCTGAGAAGATGGAGAGGCCTAGGTACTGATTTAATTGAAACGATTTTAGAACAACGTCACAAATATAGAACTTTCTTGACTCCACATCTTGTTTCCGTTCCACCCCCAGTCAGGCAGCCATATCACTTAGACAAACAGAATCCTTTACGTGAAGTACATCCAGTCAGGAAAGCCGATGATACCCTTAAACGCGTGTTCGTTTACACGCCTATAACTAAAATGGAATTATTGGAAATGAAGAAAATAATACTCAGTCACGATAAAGACCCTGCAGATTTCCACCGTGAAATAAAAGACATGTTACTCATGGGTGACTACACCTATCCCGACATTATGAAAATATTGAAAGTGTTACTGCCTGCCGGTATTTACGAGAAACTCTAAGAAAAAGAATGGGAGGTGGGAGACAAAAAGATTGATTGGGCTGCATTAGAAACCGAGGAAACTGGTCGAACCCCAGGTGTAGGTCTTGGGGAGAAAACTAAAGCATTACCAGGTTTATTAGTACAGGTTTTGCCTAGACTGTTAGCAACTAAAAAGGAGGATTGGGATGCAATCTCAGCCTGTAAACAGAAACCCGACGAAGACACTAGTGATTTTTATTCCAGATTCGAGAAATGTTTTATTATTAATAGTGGCCTGAAAACAAGTAGCGAGTCATATCCACACCTTTTTGTGTCAAAATTAGTCGAGAATTCTTTGCCTCAGTTTAAGAACCGTGTTTTGAAAGTCGAGAGTACATGGCAAGCCAATACGCCATCCCAAATGTTACAAATGTTACAATACCACCAGAACAGAATTAGGGAGGAACATGATCACGAACAGAGACGTATGAAAGACACAAACATGAAAATGTTAGTTGCTCAGTCAGTTCCAGCAGGTGGTCAGAAGAAAGGCGCGACACATTCAAATAATTCAGCGGCTCCCGTTAAAGGGACATGCAACTATTGTAAACAGCCAGGTCACTATGTAAACGAATGTGCAGTTTTGAAACACAATATCTCCACGGGTAAAACCAAAGAGAGACCACGTCCGCCCAGACAGGATCAGGTCCAACAACATGTTCCACAGAATGTACAACCTATGCATGTTCCACAACAGACCGTAGCGGTACCACAGCCCCAACCCATTGCCGCTACTCAGCATGTCACACAACAGATGTACCAGTATGCTCAATCCGATTACCCCGATTATCAGCAATACACATGAAACAGCCTAGAGAGGGAGGTTGGCTTGCCTCTTATTGAGGTTCCTGTAGATCAAGAGGGTCCCTATGTACATAGTCAGGTATTAGGGAAAGATAGAAAGTTTTTGATTGACACAGGGGCAAGCAGGACAACCATCAGTCATGAAGAGGTTCGAGGGGCACCCCTCTCAGGCTCACAGAATGTTTCCCTTGGATTTTCAGGAAAGCCTATTGTTAATGAAGTATCGAAACCAGTGCCTCTTGCAGTTGGTCCATTGTCCCGAACCACAGATTTATTGCTCACGAAATCATGTCCAGAAAACTTGCTTGGTATAAAAACCCTGAAAGCTCTAGGAGCTGTAATTTGTTGTTCTCCGGAAGGAGTCAGGCTGTTCCTTCGTGACTTCAAGGGCCATTATGTGTTGAGAGATTTTGATCCCAGGTTACAGAACGTCCCTGCACATTTATGGGCGAAAGGCCCCACTGATGTAGGTTGTATGCACATTACACCGTACCGTGTTACACTCAAGCCAGGAGTTATACTACCACGTATCCGACAATATAAGTTACCACCAGATGCTGTAGTGGCTTTACTGAAAATCATTGACGAGCTCATTGCACAAGGAGTGGTTGTAGAAACCGACTCCAATGTTTGTAATTCTCCTATCATTCCGATTCTTAAACGTACTGATCCAAATGCACCTCCAGTTTATCGACTGGTTATTGATTTACTTGAATTGAATAAATGCGTGGTACCACAGTATCCTGTGGTCCCGGATATTTCCTCATTGTTGACAGCTATTGATTCAGAGGCGACGTTCTTTACTGTAATCGATCTGAAGAACGCCTTCTTTAGTGTCCCCATTGATCTGGAAAGCCAGTATCTTTTCGGATTCTGTTTAAATGGCCGAAGCTTCAGATTTGCACGCGCACCTCAAGGATTCACAGAAAGCCCCAGCATCTACAGCCAAGCATTGAAACGACAACTTGACAATATTCACATGCCTCCCAATACTGCCCTACTACAGTACGTCGATGATCTACTGATCACCGCCCGAAGTGAACCAGAATGTGAACAAGCCTCACTGACAGTTTTGTTTTTCGGACAAGGGACACAAGGTGTCTCCTTCGAAGCTGCAATTCTGCGCCCATCAAGTTGTGTACCTTGGGCACTTGCTGTCCAAAGAGGGGAGACAGCTGACACCAGATCGTATACAGTTAATTGCACATCTTCCACAACCCAAGACACAGAAAGAAGTACGAGCCTTTGTTGGACTCACTTCTTATTGCAGACAATGGATTCCCCAATATGCATTTCTAACTAAACCACTCATACAGTTGACAACACAAGAGGCAGCGTCTTCGACTGTCCTCCCTTGGACTCAGGAACATACACAAGCTTTTGACGAATTAAAGAAAGCCTTATGTCAAGCACATGTTTTAGCAACACCATGTTACAGCAAACCTTTTACACTTTTTGTCACAGAACGCGATGGCACAGCATTGTCGGTTCTCACTCAGCTTCAAGCAGACAAACACAGACCGTGTGCTTATTTTTCGAGCACATTAGACCCAGTAGCCCAGGCCTTGCCTGCATGCTTGAAATCAGTTGCAGCGACAGCTCTAGCAATCAGACAAAGTGATTCCATTGTATTGGGACACCAAATGACAGTACAGGTTCCACATTCTGTGGAAGTTCTCCTAAACAGAACACAGACCCAACACTTGACTATAGCACGACTGACAGGTTATGAACTGACATTATTCCAACCACACATAGAAATCAGACGTTGTAATACACTGAATCCTGCTACACTTTTACCATCAAGCACAACAGATCCTACTCCACATGATTGCGTAGATGTAGTTGACACAGTTACGAAACCCAGACAAGACTTGACCGATGTCGCATTACCCGATCCAGACCTGACACTTTATGTGGACGGTTCATGCATGAGAACAAGCACAGGAGAGTTAGTGGCCGCATATGCAGTGACCACTGAAACTGAAGTCATAGAAACACATCGCATTGATACCCTGTCAGCCCAAGCAGCAGAGCTCGTTGCTCTGACTCAAGCCTGTATACTAGCCAAGAACAAGAAAGTAAATATATACACAGATTCACGTTATGCATTCGGAGTCGTTCACGACTTCGGTGTCCTCTGGCAAGAGAGAGGTTTTCTAACCTCTCACGGAGCCAAAATCCAGCATGGTCCCCTCATTCAAGCACTGTTAGAAGCAATACATTTGCCTACAGCCATAGCCATCATGAAGTGCAAAGCACATACGAAAGTAACAGACAAGATTTCCCAGGGTAACGACTTTGCAGATCAGACAGCGAAATATACAGCACAGACTCATGCACAGACGACTGATATGACAAAGACTGGTGTATCATCACTGACACACAGCATGACAGTCAGGGACCCCACACTAGATGTCATTGACATACAGACACATGCTACTTCAGATGAAATCAAGAAATGGGCTGAACAAGGAGGGGTCCAGACAGATCAAGGTTGGATGACGAGGGGAAAGACCACCTGGTTCCTCCCCGACTCTATGGTTCAAGTTATCATCAACACTGCACATAGCCCAGCACATTTAGGTGAAAAAGCCATGTTAGACAGTTTACAGAATCTCTGGTTCAACAAGCATTTACGAGCAGCAGCAAAACAGAAAGTGCGTACCTGCATGATCTGTTGTCAGTTCAATCCAGGAAAAGGGATTCCCGTAGAGCAAGGTGGATTTCATCCTCCTGACTATCCTTTTGAAGTCCTCCAGATGGATTATATCCAGATGGACAGATGCCGAGGATTCAAGTATGTCCTCGTAGTTGTATGTGCCCTATCCCGATGGACAGAAGCATATCCCGTTCCAGATTACACCGCCCCGACCACTGCCAGGCAGCTAGTTCGTGAATTTTTCCCTCGATACGGTTTGCCCCGTGTTGTGTATTCAGACAACGGTCAGCCATTCTCGTCTGAACTGATGAAGCAGATCTCACTTCTATTGGGGTACCAGTGGAAGTTTCACTGTGTCCGGCATCCAGAGGCAGCAGGTCTCGTGGAGCGCCACAATCAGACTCTGAAAACTCGCCTTGCAAAAGTGTGTAAAGAGAAAGGCGTAGATTGGATAGTAGCATTACCAGTTGCACTGTTTTATATGAGAATGGTAGCCCATTCTAGGACAGGGCTATCTCCGTATGAGGTGGTCTTCGGTAGACCTCCTAATATGTGGGGGACGCCTCTGCCGAGAAAAATCACTGATGTCGAAAGTACTATGCTGACAGATTACCTTGCTTCCTTGATGTCTGCACTACAATCTTGTCGTTCACAGGTTGCTGCAGCCTTCCCAGACAACACCGAGGTGAAGCCACATGCACTGGTCCCGGGAGATACTGTTGTTGTTCGGAACTTCGATAGGACGAGTCCTTTGGAGCCCCGCTGGAAGGAGCCGAAGATTGTTTTGTTAACAACCCGGACTGCTGTAAAGTTGGAGGGGAGGAAGGGCTGGGTGCACTCCATTCACGTGAAGAAATTTCATGGACTTCCGCCAAACCCTGACTCCCAGAACTCTCACGTACCAGAGACAGATACCAAACTCCCTTTTCGAGAGAAAAATCCCCAAGAGGAGTACAGACAGAAATTGAGGTCTAGTAAGTCAGACAGTTTAATTGTTTAAGTCCCCCTCGGGTGAAGCGGTTAGGCAGTTTCTGACAATGTACAAGTTAGACCCAAATAGAGAGAGAGATAGACAGGAGATCATGAAAAGAAATCGTTACTGTAAAAATCTCCGTAGTAGGTGCATCTGCACCCTGATTATTATGTTTTTTCTGAGTCTTACGTTAATTGGCATCAGCTTGATGTTGTACCTGTATTTTCCGATTGCACATTCTTTTTCTAATGACACTGCAGAACACACGTTTAGTGAACTACCTCCACACGAACTGTCTTATCGACTTGCGCTGCGCAACAATACATTCATTCGTATGTTACACCATTCTCACCAGATCAACAATGCTACTAACTGTTGGATATGTGGCCGACTCCCTCCCTATCAGAACTACAAGGGAGCTCTTCCCCTCTTTTCTTACCCGTTTACACATAATGGTTCCTGTGGTGCATGGTTTAGTTTAATATCCTCTTTAGATACTGAATCAAGGGTTTCCCAAGGCAAATGGATATGGGGGAACCTGAACACAGTTTTGAACAAAGCATGTTTCCCAGATGAAGAAGGTCTTCCACAAATGACAGGGACCGATCTAGAAAATGAAGTGTATGGATTAGGCAATTTTACACTCAACCTCATGATTCTAAATGTGCAGTCAGAAACTAGTCCAGACTTGCCATCCATATCAGTTTTACCAGCTAAAGGTGTATTATGCGTCAGAAAGAATGGTTCAGTACATCTAGGCCATAGTGATTGCACTACTGTGGTCGAATTCAGTGATGAAGGCAAGTCTACATCCAAAGCTTCCCGACATTCCTATTTCATTTGTGGTCATACAGCTTATGTACGTTTACCTCTAGACTGGGATGGTACGTGTTTCATTGCATTCTTATTGCCACCAGTTTTTCTAGCCCCATCTGATTATCACAGAAATTCCCGCCTCAATCTAGTTAGGCACAAAAGAGATCTTCCATTAGTTGATTTTACTGAAACCGCATGGGAACAATATACAGATTTCAATAAAGGATTCTTTCCCTATTTAGGCACAGTGTCCAATAGTAAACTGATACGCAAATTAACCAGAATTCTCGAAGCAGTAGTGAATGAGACTACTTCAGCTTTGGGCAATTTAACAGAGGAGCAGTCTGCTATAAGACTTGTTGTTCTTCAGAACCGCCTTGTCCTTGACGTCATCCTGGCCGATAGGGGCGGGGCTTGTAGAGTCATCGGATCCAGTTGTTTCGTGTTTATTCCTAATAACGTGCCTTCGGTCTATAAGGCCATCACCAGACTTCACGGAATTGCCCATCAGATACACCAGAACCCAGGCTCCTGGACTTGGTCCGGTTGGCTCTGGAGTGTAATAACAGCCTGGGGATGGAAGCTATTGTCATTCCTAGGGATTATATTGGCCATTGTATTCAGTTGCTGTTTATGTCTTCAATGTGGACCAGCGATTTGCGGCTTGTGCGCCACAGCTTGTGTTCCCCGTTCAAGTTCACGTTCCCATTCCAGATTAAAGAAAGAAGAGCAGATGATGTTATATGAACAGATAGATGGTCTCATGAAAATAGATATATCCTAATGGGTCCGTAGGGGACAAGGAGGGAATGAGGTAATTGAAATTTTTATGGTCAGGTATGTCCCCTACCGAGTACCCCATCGTCTCCATGTACGAGTTAAAGTGCATGTAACTTCCCTTCGCAACCGAATTTGATGACGCAAATACATTTGCGTCCAACGTTAACATGTCCTCTTTCAGATCCACCATAAATGGATTGATAATTCAGTTCCTAAGTGTGCCGTGCCACCGTCTTTACATGGTGCACTTTCACGTTTTCCTGGCTCTACCGAGTTAGGCCCTGATTCCTGCCATTGAACCACTTTTCCCATCTCTGTCTACGAAAGCTGCAACGTGGAGATGAAATGCATCCCTGACCTCTGCCTTACTTCCTGCCAAGCGAGCGGTGCCCGGCTCGGCCTGCTCTGCCTGCCAAAAACAGTATTTTGCCTTCAAGTTATCAGCGTAGCCAGCTCAGCCTCCTTGAAAACACATTCCTGTCTAGTAAAATAAGTAAACAGCTCCCCGGCTGCAGAGTAAAGGGCAAAGCCTTCCTGTCCTCCTCATGTAATTAATTGCTCCCGTTACCATGGTAGGCCCTGGCTCTGCACATTTGCACCTAGACACGCATACATTCAGTATAGAATAGCCTCTGCCCGAAAGACCTTTTCCTCCAGTATAAACATCCTCCAGACACAAGATATCAGATATGTTTCAGGAACAGGTCGATCTGACATGCCAGACTTATGTCTCTTCTACTAGTGTTAAAAGTCAGACTCTTAGCTTCCTCCAGACGCACGTCAATCACACGTCATATTAGCTGCGCGCGCATTCAGGCCACAGGTTTCGGCTGACTCTGCAAGAATTCCCTAAGCATCCACCCACTTATGACACCTTTCTGTGACGTTTCTAGTTCACGCCTCTGTGCGCACCCATGTTCACGCCTTTTTGTTACGCACATGTGTTCTTATCATATACATTTCACTAGTCACGCCTACTGTAATGCAATGCTATTGTGTCATTTTACTATATATGTCATGTACTGTGAATAAATCGTTGACATCTTTCCTGACATCTTCCCTTGCATACCCGAACCCTTGTATTGATGGAATAGATCTCCATTGACTCGAGTCATTTCTTAATTAAAGCCCTTGAAGACTCAGACACCCCGGACTCTACCTTTCATTTTAATGAGCTATTCATGTACTTAAAATTATATGGCAAACATGTACGGTAAAATATTTAACACAGGGGAACCGCGGTGGACGGAAAGACCGACTGCCGCTTTTCCGCCGGCGACCGGGATGGAAAAGGTTTAAAATGGTGGCGCTGTCTATCAGACACCACCAGCCATATTAGTATGGGCTTTGGGGAATGCCTTTCCGTAGCATCAATGGCAGGCCGACTTCACTTTAGGGGCCCCCTGCGGGCCCCCATGGTGAAGGCGAGGTGGGGGGTGCACATGGGGGTACCTGTGGTATTCCCTTGCATTTGCATACACAATGCGGCAGGCACCGCGTGGTGCCTGCCACTTTGTGTATGCAAATGCATCACATCCCCATGGGCAGCAATTGATGTCAACAAGGGTCCAACATTAGTCTTTGCCCATAATTCCTCTCCACTCAATACCACCTTACCAACCGCATGAATTTTGATGAAGTCTCACATGCTGGAAGGACCAAGCAGGCTTGGATAGGAGCCAAAAGCAATGTAGCAATCTAGCTTCAGTGCTTTAACTGTCACGCACTTAATAACACCTTATTTCCCATTCACGTTTTTTCACTTCATATCATGCCCTGGTTTAAAAATCTGATTCCCTTGCAACAAATTGGACTGCATAACTCATCATCTGCCTTAGTAGGAGGAGCATCTACTACTGCAATGAGAAATCTGAGAGTCAAATATACACACTGTGTATGGTTATATTTTCGACAAGAAGACCTGAAAGCTCAGTCTGCACTTGATTTCTAGCAATATTTCAATACTAATATTTACTCACTCTTTGCTTACTTGTTCATTACAATATTCCTTCTTTGTTCCCTCAGAGGTTACATATCAGGTTATTATTATGTCCAGCCATTATGTGGAGAAGAGGAACATATCTCAGGTTTCTCTGTGCCTGTATGGTGCAAATGGTGATACAGGAGAAAGGTATATTTCCAAGCTTTGGGCCGACGGAAGGAAAGAAAACAGCAAACAGGTGAACTATCTTTTCTCCTAAAGAAATTGGCAATAGAGCTCGTTTGCTACAGTCTTGTAATATGCCACACATTGTAATTTAATGGGTCATTAATACTAAAACAGCTATTTGCAATTAAAGGGGCCATGAAATAGATTAAAATTGAGCTGGACACTCTCAACCTTTCTGGTTGATACATTTTCAATTCATTTAGAAGTTTTTGGTTTTCTAAAGATTCTCATTTCACACTGGATCAGTTTGTTTTGTGACAATAGTGAATGGTAAGTATACATTATATATACATAGTGCTTAGTACCTCTGAAAATGAGGTGCTGAAGCCCTTTGCTGCGAGTAGCCCGCTGCTCCAGAACCCAAGATTAGAGTTAAATAGTTAGTAGAATAATAATATGTGCTTTCTGTTATTTTTCTTCTTGTGGATTAGTTGTGTTAAGTTTGTACTCCTAAGTTCTTGTTTGTTTAATAGTGTTTTGAGTAGGGATAAAATTATGGCAATAGATTAGAAAAGGTGAAATAATAAGTTGTAATCGGGGGTAGAGGATACGTGGATATGTGTGCCTGTTAGTTGAGTGGATTGGCTAAAGAAGAGGAGAAATTTGAAAAGGATGTCTGAAGGTTGAAAGTCGTAAGAGGTTTGGGATGAGTCAGAGAGGGGGGTGGAACAAAGGTTGAAAGGTGTAGATTTAGTAAATATAAAGAAACTTAGCAAAGTTTTAGTAGCTGGAGTAAACATTTATATATTTATATTATATATTTTTATATATATATATTTATATATTTTTATATATATATATATATATATATATATATATATATATTACCTACTGGCTGTCGCCAGTAGGTATATATAGTTAGAATTTTTTCCCTATGGGACTTTTGAAAATTCTATGTCTAATAACTTTGGCGTTTGTGGACGGAATCGGCTGAAATTTTCAGGAAAATGGCACATTTTGTTTCTGAGCAGCCCCTGAAAATTTGGTGGGGTTTCGTCAAGGGGGGGCTGAGAAAAAAGGGGGGTCCCAAAACGCGTTTTTTGCATTGAGTTTTCCATAGGGCGGTTGGACTCACTTTTAGCTCGAACGGCTGAATGGATTTGCACGAAACTTGGCAAAATTGTAGGGACTGTTAGCCCGATGTGCCTTTGCTAGGTCTCAATATATGTGCTCCAGTAGTTTTTGAGAAATTAACGTTCAAACCAAGATATATATCTGTAACAGCGCTCTGGGCAGCGATCCGGTCCGCTTACTTTTCGCTTATCGGAACTTTGCGCGCAGAAAGCTGATTGGCTCTCCGGTGTCTGTCAACATTCTAAACAGTCCGGAGCGGACGCCATCTTGTCTCTCGGTAGGATCGAGAGAGAAGAAGAGGTGGAAAACGAAGGGGGAATTTAATGAAAGGGGGCAAGGTATCCCCCTCTTGACCCCCTAGGAATGTTGTTGGGGTTATTAAAGGGTCCCGTGGGGAAAATAAAAAAAAAATGATTTTTCACGGTAGAAGCGCGGCCGCGAACTGGTAGCGAAACGGGAATTCGCCATTTTGTGCTTCGTAAATTAAATTACTAGTTATAAGTGGGTGCGGGAGACGTATCCTAATCCCCTATGTTTCCTGAGGGTGGGTGAGGAGGCTGATATATGTTGATACATCTCTTCCAGCGGCTGTGCGTGAGCTTTTTTTTTTTTTTTGCTGCGTGACAGTCCGGAGCGGCCGCCATCTTGTCTCTCGGTAGGATCGAGAGAGAAGAAAAGGTGAAAAACTAAGGGGGAATTTAATGAAAGGGGGCAAGGTATCCCCCTCTTGACCCCCTAGGAATGTTGTTGGGGTTATTAAAGGGTCCCATGGGGAAAATAAAAAAAAAATGATTTTTCACGGTAGAAGCGCTTCACGGGCCGCGAACTGGGCCGCAAACTGGTAGCGAAACGGGAATTCGCCATTTTGTGCTTCGTTAATTAAAGTAGTAGGTATAAGGGGGTGCGGGAGACATATCCTAATCCCCTATGTTTCCTGAGGGTGGCTGAGGAGGCTGATATATGTTGATATATCTCTTCCAGCGGCTGCGCCATCTTGCCTTTTTTCGAATGCCACAATTTTGTCGTGCACGGCAGCCATTTTAGATGCCAGGCTGGTCCCAGGCTATCACCTACCCCTGCGGATGTAGTTTATGGCCCCAGCTGTAGAGAATTCAGACATGCCAATCCTCCTGATTCAGGCGTGTGAGTACTGATTTCAGTGCTAGTCTCCCGCCTCCCGATTTCTGCAAGCAAAAACCCGGGGGCATATTACGAACAACTAGCGATAATTTTTGTCTCTAACTTGTTTAGAGACAAAAATTATCGCCGCACATCGGCGATTTTTATCGCAGATAAACCTTGCTATTATCGCAGAAAAGTCAGCGATATTCATGTATTATCGACCTAATGCTCTTAGCCATGTTATCCACCTCCCATTGGATAACATGGCTAAGAACTGCTCAGGGCAGGTGTTAGATTTTGGAGATATTCGCGCTTAGCGCGAATATCTCCAAAAGTTGGTAATAGAAGGTAGCGATGTTAGGGACTGTTTCTAGTCGCTAACATCTTGGCACGCCACTTTGCATGTCATTAGTGATAAGTATCACTGACATGCAAAGCGGGGCCCAAGATGGTCGCTATCTCCTTTTAGCTGTCACTAACTGGTGTTAGCGACAGCTTGATAATAGGGAAATAATTTTATCTCCGCTTTCATGGTTTTTAAAGCCAAAAAAGCGGAGATAAACCCCCTTGATAATATGCCCCACGATTCCTTGGGGGTTTCAGCTGACAGGGCTTGGTATTGTGTTACATGGTAATTTTTCCAGGAAACGTCAGAGGGTCGATGCAGGGGTTCTAGAAGAGGTGATAAACCATTTAAGCCTCATGAACAAGCGCATGGTCTTTTAAAGATTTGTGAAGTACTCGGGGCGGCGGTGTGTGTGTGCCCTCTTTCAGGAGCGGGCGGGGGGGCACTGCCAGCAACTTGCCAGGTCAGGTAGTGTTCAACACGTGCATCACCCTTTCTCTGTCTGCTATTGCGCTCCATGCTTCGGAAAGGTAAGAAAAAGAACGTGCATTTGAGTTTGAAATGTCCGATCCTGCAGCAGCACACTTCCAAAGCCCACACATGACAATAACCCGATTCAAAGCCCCATTCACCCGTTTAAAAAAAAATAGATAACACTCCAACAAAGTAAGGTTATAAAACTTTATTAACTTTTAACGATAATGAACAGAACAAAAACTAAAAACATTTAAACATTTATTAACACAAAAAGCAACAATGGTTAGAAGCTGTCTTTTGTGCGAATAGTCCCAAGGCAGCACAACGTGCAGAGTTCTGGACGGCACCCAGGTGATGTCGCCTGGGTGCCGCACTGGTTTAGGGATCCTACAATGCTGCTCCGAAAATTGGCGTGGGGCGTCCCGGGTGGGGCGGGGGGAGGCCTCGTCAGTAGCGGTCTGTTGTGCGAATAGTCCCAAGGCAGCACAACGTGCAGAGTTCTGGACGGCACCCAGGTGATGTCGCCTGGGTGCCGCACTGGTTTAGGGATCCTACAATGCAGCACAGAAAAACAGCGTGGGGCGTCCCGGGTGGTGCGGGGGGAGGCCTCGTCAGTAGCGGTCTGTGTCCAGTGTCACATGGCTGACACAACATGTACGACAGGCACCCAGGTGATGTCCAGTAAACTGCCGCACTGGTTTTGGTATCCTACAATGCTGCTCCGAAAATTGGCGTGCGGCGGCCCGGGGGGGGGGGGGGGGGAGGCGGCGTGAACGGGCCTCCCCAGGTGGCGGCCATCTAGCTGAGTTGCGCTCGCTCTTGCGGCCACAGCGTCTCGCTCACCATGTTGTGGAGTTGCTCCCACTCTTGCAGTGCAGCGATAGGCGGCTGCCACATGGCTGTCAAAATGGCGGACGGCTCTTCGGTTTTGGGCCTGGTCCACTGAAATGGCCCTGGGACACCTTGGAAGTCGGACGCTTGCCTGCTAGGGCTTGGGCTCCATTCTCGAAAAGCGTCCCCTCAGCCGTGAAGATTGTATAAAAGTCTTGGGGGCCCCCGACTCCCGCAGGCTTCCGGTGGGGAGCGGCTGCCATGATTGCTCGCGGAATGACCACGACGGAGCCACGAGATGGTGGTGCTCTCATGCTGACGCCAGCTTCAGTCTGAATGATCCAGAAACAAGGTGGGGCTTTCATCGTTTGGGAAAAAAAAATGTTCTAAACCAATGAAAAGTGTTATTTTTAGGTCATATGACCAAGCCTTCCATCTTTAGGAAACCAAAAGTAAAATGAACCAATGAAAAGTTTTATAAACAAGTCACATGACCTGTTATGCGACATAGGGCTACAAAAAGCGTAGAAAATCCGTTGGCACGTGAGGCGGCGTCAGTAGCGGACCGATGTGCGAATAGGCCGAAGGCAGCACAACGCGCCGAGATCCGGATGGCACCGAGGTGGTGTCCAGCAAATTGCCGCACTGGTGTGGCCATCCTACAATGCTGCGCCGAAAGACGGCGTGTCCAGCTGAATTGCGGTCACTGTTGCGGTACAGTGACTCGAACGCGCCGAGATCCGGATGGCGCCGAGGTCGTGTCCAGCAAGTTGCCGCACTGGTGTGGCCATCCTACAATGCTGCGCCGGAAGTCGGCGTGGGGTGCCCCGTTGGCTTATGAGGTGATGTCAGTAGTGGACTGATGTGTGAATAGGTCGGAACCAGCACAAGGCGCCAAGATCCGAATGGCAAGTCCTGGATGTTGAGTGCCTCAGTTGAGATTTCTGAGCAGTGCTTGTAGAACTGTCTGAAGCTTATTTGCACCTGCTGCAGCTTCACTAGGTCCGGCGGAACTTGTTGCCTTTTCCTTTCTGCTTCTTTTCCTACAATGCGTTTCTTCTGAAGACACGACCAGGTCCCTGAATGTGTGCAGGGGGACGCTATTGAATGAATGAACGCGCCGAGATCTGGATGGCACCGAGGTGGTGTCCAGCAAATTGCCGCACTGGTGTGGCCATCCTACAATGCTGCGCCGAAAGTCGGCGTGGGGTGCCCCGTTGGTTTATGAGGTGATGTCAGTAGCGGACCGATGTGTGAATAGGTCGGAACCAGCACAAGGCGCCCTGCACTGTTGAGCCTTTTTCAATGTCTGTTTTTTGTTCTTTCCCCTCCATCAAAAACAAAACAAAAATACAAGGCGCCAAGATCCGAATGGCAAGTCCTGGATGTTGAGTGCCTCAGTTGAGAGTTCTGAGCAGTGCTTGTAAGACTGTCTGAAGCTTATTTGCACCTGCTGCAGCTTCACTAGGTCCGGCGGAACTTTTTTCCTTTTCCTTTCTGCTTCTTTTCCTACAATGCGTTTCATCTGAAGACACGACCAGGTCCCTGAATGTGTGCAGGGGGACGCTATTGATTGAATGAAAATGGCGGCTTGACACAAAGCTGACTCAAGCGTTACTGTTGGTGCTATACAGACAAAAATTGGTTTTCAGTTTGTACATTCTTCAGGTTTTTTTTTCCATCCAAGTCTGATTGAGAGTTTGTAGAAAAATGGCTTCAGATTTTCCACATACTACTCTTCAACATTCTTCCTAAATGTAACAATGTGAAACTCACTAGGAGAACGGCTGTTTCTGTTTCCTTTCAAAATGCTGCCACCAATATTTTCTGAATGGAAGACACCATCTTGTAACATAAAGGGCCGAAAGGGGTTCTGGTCTGGCCGATGGTTGGTGGAGACATTTTGACTATATCTTGGACCTGCCCGGCCTCGCCCAAAATGGCGCCGGTATAAATGGGACTCGTAACTCTTTGCCCGCAAATGTATATCTAGAAAATGTTATTGTAAGTGGCCCTGTCGTATTTTAATTACAAAATGTACGTCCACCGATTCCGCAACTGTTAGACACCTTTGTTCTTGTCACCTAATGGCCCGCTCGTTACGTTCTTCTACAGTGTAAATGTCTCCTCATCATATACGATTTGAGTTTGCTCCGTGGCCGGCCCACGTGGTTATAGGCCCGTATTTGTATACTGACATTTTCACAATAAAGGTTTTTAAAACAAAACACGGTAGTAGTATTTTCATTTGTAAAGTTTTTACTTTTAGTGACTGTTTTCGAATCAGTAAAAGGCAAGTGAAATAAAGCAGTCCAATTACATGACGGATAAAAGGTATAATATGTAGGAACGCAGTAAAGATAAATGGTCAAGGGCAGTTGTGTTTTTCATGTCTGCAACATAAAGTGATCGATAAGAATCTGATAATCAGGCGTATCGGCGACTAAGACAGCAGGCCGAATCTCTTTTACTCAACGGCTCCGTCATGGAAGGAAGAAACGCCCTTTTTCTCGAAAAAGGAATATATTTTACTTGCAAGACAGTTGTAAATTTTCCGGGAAAGTACATTAGCCTGGAATATTATAACATATGTTTGAAAAAAAAATATTGTTCGAAAATAATAAAAAGCGTAATTTTTAGGTCATATGACCAAGCTTTTCATCATTAAATTAACAAAAGTAAAATGAACCAATGAAAAGTTTTATTAACAAGTCACATGACCTGTTATGCTTACGTTACGCGCTGCGCGCCGCGCCTCGGATCACTTCCGGGTGCGCTAACGCGGCGTGTCATAAAACGCATTACGCGACAACGTAGGTCAAGAATATAGTCTAAATGTCTCCACCAACCAGCGTTCAGAACACAACCCCTTTCAGCAGTCCAAAAAGTTCTGTTAAATGACAACAGAGGGGACAGGCAACAAGAACCATCAGTCAAAGAGGGGAGGGCAAGTTCTTCTCTTCCGGGTCATGTTGGGGCGCTACCGGAACTGATCGAATTGGTAGTCTACAGTGTTTCTGGATGTTTCAGACTAAAGCTGGCGTCAGCATGAGACCACTACCATCTCGTAGCTCCGTCGTGGCCATTCCACGAGCAATCATGGCAGCCGCTCCCCACCAGAAGCCTGCGGGAGTCGGAGGCCCCCAAGACTTTTGTAGAATCTTCACGGCTGAGGGGACGCTTTTCGAGAATGGGACCCAAGCCCTAGCAGACAAGCGTCCGAGTTCCAAGGTGTCCCAGGGCCATTTTAGTGGACCAGGCCCAAAACCGAAGAGCCGGCCGCCATTTTGAGAGTCCTGTGGCAGCCGCCTATCGCTGCACCGCAAGAGCGGGCGCATCTCAACTACATGGTGAGCGAGACGCTGTAGTCGCAAGAGCGGGCGGAAAACAGCTGAATGGCGGAAGAGGCACAGTGTAGCAAAAGCGGGCGGAATGGCAACTAAAACGATAAAGGGGCGCCTCACTACAGCTTGTCTTCAGGTCAAACGGATTGTGGGACAAGGTCCAGAATTGAAGAGTCATCAAAAGGCAAAAAGTACCGCCGGACCCCGGGAGCCGGCCGCCTATGTCGGGGGCGATCTCAGGCTACACCAGTGCTATAAGACTTGGGGAGGGTGTCGGAGCCAAGCGTCTTCTCCGAGTCCATGGCCATCACAGCGCCCCTCAGGGGCCTCCGTCAAGCTGTTTAGGAAGGTAACATATCACATTGTTTTCTAATGCAGTCAGGTCCACAAACGACACTCACTTACTTTGAGAATAGTGAAGCTGCAGTAGGTGGAAATAAGCTTCAGACAGTGTTACAAGCGCTGCTCAGAACTCTTAACTATGGCACCCAACATCCAGAACTTATGCTATTTGAGAATGGTAGTGACATCGAAGCATCTCAGGGACCAAAACCATTAACGTACTTTCACGTATGAAAATCTTACTTGGGGAGGGGGCAGGAGCGAAGCGCCCCCTCCCAGTCAGCGCCACCACACCGTATGTTGAAAATCTGAAGCCATCGTTCTACAAAGTCAACCAAACTTGGATTGAAAAATCTAGAAAAATGTACAAACTGAAAACCAGTTTTTGTCTGCATAGCATCAGTAACAACGCTTGAGTCAGCTTTGTGTCAAGCCGCCATTTTGATTCAACAAAGCACAGGCATTGAAAAAGGCTGAAATTTAGAACTCTAAACTATGGCACCCAACATCCAGGAGCTTGCTATCCGGATCTTGGAGCCTTGTGCTGTTTTCGATCTATTCACACATCGGTCCACTACTGACATCATCTTATAAACCAACGTTATGTAAATAGTTTTTTAATAAAATGTTTTACCCTGTTTCTTTGCTGGTGTGTTGTCTATATTTTTAATATTTGCATAGGGTTTGTCATTATTTTGTGCGGGATGGGTGATGGAGCCGAGCTGTCTTGCAGCCCTCATGGTGTGGAGCTCAGTTCATCTCACTATTTTCGTATTTCTCAAGAAGGGTTGTTCCTAATATTTCTATTTTAGCGAGGTCAAAAAGAGATCCAATTAGTGGCCTACTGATTTTGCTCGATTACTTTTATTTTTTTACACGATTTTTCACTATCTGCAAAGACTAAACAGAGTATTGCGACTTTGTGCTTGTTTGTAAATAGAGAATGATCCAAAGAGAACCAATTCTAAAACAGTAAATGCTTGGACAACAATTAATCAAATGGAGAGACAAGGAGGTACGACGGATTACAACGGGGGTAAAGGCCTGCGTTAACTACCCTTCTGTATCTGCAAAGAGAGAGTACTACTAAGGCAAAAGAGGGGAGGGGGGGGGGCAGCGTTCAAAGCACATCAGCGTGCATAAATACGAAAATGTTTTTATCTATCACGTACTTGACATTTTAAAGCTTTTCATATTTGCTATTAAAAAACCAATGAAATTCACAGAAAAAACCATAGGTTATAGTGGATATATAGTTAGGAATTTGCATTTACAAAACCTTGAAAATTCAATGAAAAAACCATAGGTTATAGGCCATATATAGTTAGGAATTAGCATTTACAAAACCTTATTTTACTCGCATAAAACCATTGAAATTCCATATATAGTTAGCTAACTATAAGCGCTAACTATATATCGCGCACCCGCAATCCACTGCTGATGATGTCACATATTACATCATTCATGACATGGTCAGTGACATCACTGATGACATCACTGATGACATCTCAAATGACATCACTGATGACAACTCAAATGATATCAATGATGACATCTCAAATGACATCACTGATGACATCACTGATGACAACTCAAATGACATCACTGATGACATCTCATTTGTCATCACTGATCACATCACTCATGTGATAATACAATGAACCTCTTCAGACTCTAATATAACCTTACATACACTCAGTATAAACAGACACTCACAGACTGTCACTCATCCATGGAGTTACTCACACACCTAGTCAGTCATGCAAAGAATCAATCACACCTCCATTTCCTCAACTATACAGTTATACACATCTTACTTATTCAAACATATAATAACACATATTTACTCTCTTATATAATCCCTGATACAAGCTCACAGTGATCGATACAGCCACTCACACATTCACTGGCTCTTATGTTCAGTTAATTATATATCTCAACTCTCACATGTATTGTGTTTTACATACGTACTTACTTGCACATGTAGCAATGAGAAATCCATTCACTCACCAACACACCCATGCACAGTCAACCGCCCATATAGCTGTTTCCACATGCACTCTTGAACTCATACTCCTAGTGAATCAACTGCTTACACATCTATGCACAGAGTCACGCACCTCCCAGCCACCCACACACACACTCAGCCTCCCATTCAAATACTTGGGCAACCAATCAATAACCCATATGGCCACTCTTATAGCTACTGATCAACACATGCAGCAGCTTACACAACAACAAACATACTGATGCACGAATTAAGACAGTTTAGTCACTAACCCATGTACTCAGTGAGACACATTTAATCACTCACTCATACAGTCTGTCATGCACCTACTAAATTCTTCATCCAGGCACTTATACATCCACTCATTCTTCAATATGTGAAACATATTTAAACTTTACAGACACATACAATCACTGGATGTTGTGATCAGTGATGTCATCAGTGATGTCATTTGAGATGTCATCAGTGATGTCATCAGTGATGTCACTGACCATGTCATGAATGATGTAATATGTGACATCATCAGCAGTGGATTGCGGGTGCGCGATATATAGTTAGCGCTTATAGTTAGCTAACTATATATGGAATTTCAATGGTTTTATGCGAGTAAAATAAGGTTTTGTAAATGCTAATTCCTAACTATATATGGCCTATAACCTATGGTTTTTTCATTGAATATATATATATATATATATATATATATATATATATATATTATATATTTTATATATATATATATATATATATATATATATATATATATATATATATATATATATATATATATATATATATATATATATATATATATATATATATATATATATATATATATATATATATATATATATATATATATATATATATATATATATATATATATATATTACCTGCTGGCGTTTACCAGTAGGTAGTTAGAGTTAGGATGATGTTTCCATAGGAAAAGCGTTTTTTGTTTTGCCAATAACTTTGGCGCCAGTTGACGAATCTCCATAACATTTTAAAAACTTTTCCCATTTTTTGGTTCAGCTGCTGTTTTGAAAGTTTCAGAGTGATCTGTCAAGATGGGGTCAAGAAAAAAGGGGGTCTCAAAATGAGTTTTCCCCATGCATTTTCACATAGGCAGGCTGAACTGCTGAACGGAATGACACCAAATTTGTGATGTTGGTCCAGAAAGCATGCTTTTTAAGATTTGGTGTACATTTGTTCTATAGTTTTAGAGATATTTAAGGTTAAAAATTATAGATATCTGGTGACGCAGATCCTTGCAGTGGACTCGTGGATCTTACTGAAATTTGATTGACTGGCAAAACTTCGACCAGAAGTGTTGGCAGCCATCTTGGGACTTGGCTTGAAGTTGAGTCCCACAAAAAATGTAAAATATAAACAAAAGGTGGCCTGGTAGGATTACCCTTACCCCCTCATATATAGTGAGAGGTCCTACTGGGGGGTAAAAGCTTTTTTAATTCAATTTTGCCTGAAATTTCAAAGTGTATCCGCAGCAAAATTAAAAAAAAGATGCGCAGGCTCCTGCGCATCTTTTTCAGGAAGTCTCTCTCTAGTGTTACTGTACTACTAATGAGTGAAACTGCTTCTAATAGATGTCATCTAAATGGTTTGTGACTGTATCAATGTGTGAGTGGGTCTCTGAGTTGCTGTTTGGCTGTGTGAAGGCCTGTATGGATATGCCAGTGGGTATGTAAGTGGCTGTATAGGTCTGTCAGTGGATATCAGAGTTGCTGTATTGGTCTGTGAAAAGGTTTGTGGTTTTCTGGGTATGTGAGTGGCTGTATGTGTATGTGAGTGAGTTTTATCAGTGTTGGAGTGGTTGTATGGATGTATGAGTAGATGTCTGAGTAGCTGTGTGAGTTGGTGTGTGAGTAGTTGTAAGGGTATGTGAGTGGATGTGTGGGCGTGTGAGTGGTTCTTTGGATGTTATCACTGACAGGTGTGTGAGTGGGCATACAGGTGTGTGAGTGGTTGTTTGGGCATGTGAGTGCTTGTATGGGCCTGTGAGTGGTTTTGTGGGTGTTTAGGTGGGTTTGTGAATGGTTGTGTGGGTGTGTGAGTGGTTGAATGGGTCTGGAATTGGGTATGTGAGTGGTTGTATGGGTGTGCAAGCAGTTGTATGAATCTGTGAGTGGGTGTATGAGTGTGTTTGTGGGTATGTGAGAGGTAGTGTGAGTGGCTGTAAGGGAGAGTGTGTTTGAGTGGATGTATAGGTCTTTGAGTGGGTGTGTGAGTGGCTGTATAGGTCTGTGAGTGGGTGTGTTAGTGGTTTTGTGGGAGTGGGTGTGTCAGTGAGTGTCTGTATGGGTTTGAGTGGGTGTGTGAGTGGTTGTGTGGGGGTGTGTGAGTGGTTATGTGGATGTCATCCGTGATCGGTGTGTGTGCGAGTGTGTGAGTGGATGTGTGAGTGCTTGTTTGGACATGTAAGTGCTTGTATTGCCCTGTGAGTTGTTTTGTCGGTATGTAAGTGGACGTGTGAATTGTTGTGTGGGAGTTTGTGAGTGGTTGAATAGGTCTGTAAGTGGGAATCTGAGTAGATGTATGGGTGTGCGCTGGTTTTATGGATTTTGGGTGGGTGTGTGAGTGGGTATGAGTGGGTGTGGGAGTGGGCAGTTCTGTGGATCATGTCATCAGTGAAGTCATTTGAGATGTCATCAGTGATTTCATTGGGGATGTCACTGACCATGTCATGAGTAATGTATTATGTGAGGTCATAAGCAGTGCGTTGCGGGGGAGTGAATTATAGTTAGCTCAAATAACTTTAATTGCTGCATTTCACTGATTTTGTTTGAGTGAAATCTAAGCCTAACTATAATGTCCTTTTAACCTTCGTTTCTTTCGGTGAATTTCTAAGGTTTTTTTAGATACTATTTTCTAACTATAATGTCCCTGTAACCTTTGGTGTTTTCAGTGAATTTCTAAGATTGTTTTTAATTATACTTCCTAACTATAACGTCCCAGTAAAATATTTTTTTATAGTTAATTTCCACATTTTATTATGCAATTCCCTAGCTGTAATGTACCTGTAACCTTTAGTTGTTTTGTGTGAATGTCTATGTTTTTTTAGTGTTATTTCCTCACCATAACGTCCCTGTATTCTTCGTTTTTTGTGTGTGAATTTTTAAGGTTTTTTAATTTTTTCCCCAAACTGTAACCTGCTGTAACCTGTAACCTTTCAGAGTGAATGTGTAAGTGGCTGTATAGGTCAGTGAGTAGGTGTGTAAGTAGCTGTATGGGTCTGTGAGTTGCTGTGTGAGTGTTTTTGTAGGTGTGTGAGTGGGTGTGCAAGTGGCTGTATAGGTCAGCGAGTGGGTGTGTGTGTAGTTGTATGGGCCTGTGAATGGCTGTGTGCATCTTTGAGTGGGTGTGTGAGTGGCTTTGTGCGTGTATAAGTGGGTGTGTCAGTGGGTGTATGGGTTTTAGTGGGTGTGTGAGTGGTTTTTGTGGGTATGGAAGTGGGAGTGACTATGGATGTGTGAGTGTGTGAGTGGCTGTATAGGTCTGTGAGCATATGTGAGAGTATCTGAATGGGTGTATTAGAAGGTGTCTGAGTGTTGTTGTGGGTGTGTCAGTAGCAGTGTGAGTGAGTGGGTTAGAATGGAACCTTACCTGCCCCTTTGTCCACATGTGCACAAAATGTCTACCCAAATGGTGTACTTCTACTGAATAATTAGTAAGGGCTACCTCACTGAATAATAACTATTGTATATTCTACACTATAGCTGCCTAATGGACCGTGAGGAAATGTCACCAGTGACCTAGTTTGCATGTAAATTTGGCATTGTGATTGTTCCTCAATCGTCTTGATCCACAAATCTGTGATAACATGAATCCTCGTCTGCCGAACAGGACAAGACTACAAAGAGGATAATCACCATCCAACAAGGGTACCTCTTCCTAACTGTATGAACTAAGTGCTTCTTTGTCTGCTAGAGATGTGCTCAAACTTCCTCTGCATCAAGAACGTGTCACCAAAATCTCGGTGAAACGTGCTGAGGCCATTTAGTAAGGTGTCCATCAACATCCGAAAAGGTGGGAAGACCTTTGCATACACTAAGAAAACAGGGCAGGGAAAACCAGGCGGACCTTGCAGATGATTTGGGCATTTGCATAGTCCGGGTTATTAAAAGGGAGAACCATGGACTCCTCTCTGAAGACAAGAAAGAAGCCAATCATCATAGTCACTACAGATCAGATTACGCTCCAATTGATTAACGATGCATTCACCTCCATTAAGGATTTCATATTGTTTTTCAGCGTGGTATACCGGAGAAAACACACTTACTTTGCCTTCACCAAGCCCAAGAAGTTAGGATCATTTGTGCATTAAAGAATTGGAGCTTCAACAGGTCACCTGCTGTGTTTATATTTGTGAGGGCTTCCCGTTGAGGTTTAATGTCTGTGAAATGAGGATCTGGGCCAGAATGGAACCACATTTTTTCCAAGAAGACACCATAGTTTTGCTCAAAATGTATACTCAATTGAAGTACTTTCCATTGATTACTTAGTGAGGGCTACCTCTTTGGGTAAATGTCTAGTGCTTATTCTTAACTACAGCTGCATAATGGAACATGAGGTAATGTCTCCAAATCCAGTGACCTTGTGTGCATGTAATTTCGGCCATGTGATTGTTCCTGCAGCGTCTTCATCCACAACTCTGTGATACTTCAGGAGAAGACAAGAAGACTACAAAGAGGTCAATCTCTACCAGACAGGGGTACTTCCTCCTAACTATATGAAGGAAGTGCTTATTTATTTGGTAGAGATGGCCTCGTATTCCTCTGCATCAAGAATGTGTCCCCAAAATTGGCGGGAAACGCACCTGGGGGACTTTTGGTAAGCTGTCACTCAATGTGGGAAAAGGCGAGAAGACCTTTGCATACCAGTAAGAAAAATGGGGCGGGCCAAATGAGTGGAGCTTGCAGATGATTTTAGGCATTTGCCTACTGAGGCTGATTAAAAGAGAGACCCAGGGTCTCTGGTTTTATATTTTTCCAGGGTGATGGGGCCGCGCGCCTGCCTCCCAGGACTGCTTTAAGAATCAGGGTCTCCATCCTCCAGGGTGTAGCCTTTTCATGCTGGGTGCCCTGGAGCTCACCCAGGGAACTCAGTCTCCAGCGTAGGGAACCATAGGGAGCCTAAAGGCCCCTGCCTCCAGTGGGAGCCAGCATTATTTCCCACATTGGGAGCAGCAAAAATACTTCTCCATGCATGTAGTGCCGAGTTTTCATCTGTTTCCCTGCCGGTTTCACAGCGGGCAAGTAAACAGATGAAAAGTCTGCTCCCAACGACTGGGAGTAGTGCATGCTGGGAGCAGACTTACATTTTGCTCTTGCTTGGCGTGAGCTGTAAAAGCTCCCATCAAATGAAAGCAAACTATCTCCAAAGGCTGGGAACCTCAGGAGATAGGGAGTTGACTCTGGGGTGGCGGCCCCAGGGCCATTATTGGCTCTAGGAGGGGGGCAGCCCTGCCACCTCCTTTCATTTTCAAGAGCCTGCCTCACTAAGGTGGTGGTCCCTGAGGCAAAAACAGACCAGGAGGGGGAGCCAAGGGGTAACCCTCTTTCTAAAAAAGAAAGAAAACTCGAGAGGTGGAGGGCCCCAGGGTCGTACATTGCCAGGCAGGTGGCCCACCTCCCTCTCTTATATTCTTGACCACAGGGAGGTGGTCGTCCTCCCTTATGGGTAATGAGGGGGTCTGCTTGGCTCCCTCCAACTCATTGATCAAGCTCTGAGGAGATGGTGGTCTCCGGTCTCTTTGGAGCCCAAGGAGGGGGGTGCGAGCGGCCCCTTCCTACATATAATTAAAGCCTCAGGAAGGTGGTGATCCCAGGGTCAGTTTTAAGTGCATTGAGTGGGGCTGCCTGTGCCCCTCCCCTTGAATCCCTAAACCGCTTTCCCGAGGGACCTGGCCCACCCGGTAGCTTAAAAAAAGGTGCGGGAAACCACACTTCTTTTTTTTAAGTTTTTCACTGGATTTGCAGATCCATCCGTGATTTTCAGTATGCCTTTTATCCTGGGGGACCCCAGTACAAGCGGTAGAGGGTCAGGGTATTCCTACCCTGCTCCTTTTTCTTTTTTTTAAATGTTTTTTTGGGACTCAGCTGAGTATGAGTCCAAAATGGCTGCCAACACTTACTGGTTGAAGTTTTGGCAGCTAATCAGATCTCTGCATAAGATTGGATTCGCAGAGGGTCAGCATCTCTAGATATACAAATTTGGTTTTCCTTTAATATCTCAAAAACTGCTGAGCAGATTTACTTCAAATCACAAAAAGTATGTTTTCTGGACCATGAGCTAGCTTTCTGGCACATTTGGCATAATTCCGTCCAGCAGTCCCGGCTCTAGTCATGTTTAAAACCCCTATGCGACATTGCATGGGGAAAAACCTGTTTTGAAAACCCTCTTTTTCTCTGCCCTTGCTTGATGACTCACCTTGAAACTATCCAGACATCAGCTAAAGTGATTTGGGTCCTATTTTTTTAAATTTCATGAAGATTTGTCAAAAACAGCTCCCAAGTTATTGGCAAAACAGAAAATGCTTTTCCCATGGAATCTAGGTTCTAACTATAACTGTGAAACTGCCTTTACAACGCTGGCTGACCCATGCATGCAATTTCCCCGCAAGCATAACCGAGCTTGCTGAACCATGCATCTGCCTTAGCCACACATATGCTGCTGATCCTGAGCACATAATTATTCAAAGCAAATAATTATCCAAAGCGCATGCCACTTATACATATTCAATCATTTTGCCCTCAGTTCACCGTATGAAATATGCATACGTGAACAGGTATATTTCAATAATTTAGCTGGTGTAACTCATTGTTTTAATTAAAATGCAATTGCATATGTACTCCTACTCACAGTACTCCCAGCTTAAAATGCATAACTATATATATACATGAGCGAATAGATTCCAACAGTTCAGCTGATGCGACCTATTTCTTTACTTCAAAGTGCAAATGCATATATATCTATCTATCCAAATATATAAAACCTATTGGCGGTTGCCAGTAGGATGTTTTAGTGGTTGTATAACAGAGACATGCATGGCAGAAACACGTGGCCTCTACAACACAGTTCTAGCCACAAATACATCTAAACCATGCATTCCTTTACCACGCATGTCTTTACCACGCATGTCACATATATTCAATGAAAAAACCAAGGTAACAGGAACGTTTTAGTTAGGCTCAGATTGCACTCGTACAAAACCAATGAAATTTATCAGATATACTTACCTGAGCTAATTATAACTTACTGCCCGCAGTGCACTGCTTATAACCTCATATATCACGTCACTCATGACATGGTCAGTGACATCACTATGACATCATCCAGTGAATGTTGAGTCTTTACGAATAGTTAATGAGTGTTAAAGATATTTACTGGAGTACTCCAAAAGTTAAAATAGTATACTTCGTGTACTACTAATGATTGATACTATTTCTAACATATTTTATGGGAGCAGCTGTCTGAATGTGTGTATGAATGAATGAATGAGTGACTACATACTTATATAGCGCATGGCTACCCAGAGGCATCCCAGCGCATTCAGTGCCCGAATCATTCCCCCCTGGTTCAGGAAAACAGAAAGGTCTTTAACATTCTCCTGAACACTTCCAGTCTGATGGTGTCGGGAAGATGGTTCCAGAGCTTTGCGGCTTGGAGGGAAAAACGTCTGCCGCCCATGCGGGTTTTCTTTATCCTGGAGATCGTCAGTAGATTCTTATTGCTGGACCTTAGGGTTCAGGAGGTCTGGTACGGGCGAAACATAGGTTGGATTAGGGCTGTACCAGCATCGGCCATTGCTTTATGCACGATGGTCATAGCCTTGAACACAATCCTCTGTTGTACTGGCAGCCAGTGTAGTTGAGTTACGCTGGTTTAGCCGAGGTGCTTCGAGGGACATCAAGTAACACGCGGGCCGCACAATTTTGTACGGTCTGCAGGACCCTAACTGTTCCCTGTGGGGCCCCAGGTAGACAGCATTTGCGTAGTCTAGTCGCGATAGGATAAGGGCCTGTACAAGGATCCGCCTGGCTTCGAACGGAAGGAGCGTAAGAATTTTTCTAAGTAATCTTAACAAGGCATAGCAGGTAGCTGCCACCTTCCAATATTGTACCATAAAATTCAGAGTAGGGTCCAGCCAGACTCCTAAGCTCTTAATTTGCTCCTTTGGAGGGGGAGGCTGGCCCAGGCACTCGGTCACCATGCCTCCACCGAGGAGGGTGTTTGTTAAAAACAAGGGAATCCCATACAGTAGAACCTGGGGTAACGAGATGCTTTGAAAGAACAATGGTTCAGGGTAGGCCTTAGGAGGTCCTTAGTGAGGAATAGAACAGAAAGCGAGTACTTAATAAGTCGCTGGGGAGCAAAAGTAGTAGGTATTGGTAGGAGTTTTTATTTTACTCTCTTTTCTTAAGGGTATACATAAATAATTATACTGTATTGCAGGTGCTCAAGTGAATAGTAAGGTGCAGGACGTGACATAAGTGATCAAAGTGAACGAACTGTCACACAACAACAACAAGGATAAAAACACAACAATTATATACAGATAGAACGGGTGAAATTCCTTGGGTAGGTCGACGGCGTTTCGATCTATATTAATCTAGATCATCATCAGGACAGATGAGCCTCCTGAAACTATAAGAATTAAAATTAAAATCAGGCTCCTACATGTATGCCTCACATGGCATTCCTACATGTATACTTTTAATTGCAAATTAGTTTTTTGCTCCCGGGGAAAAGAAGGTCAAAGGATGCACATGTACATATCTTTACACATGGGCATTTGGTGAAGACTCATTTTAAAGTTAGAATGAATTAAGGAGGCATGTAATTTTACCTCAACTTAGTGTGTGGCGCTTCATCAGTCAAGAGTTATGAGCGCATCTATTGCTGGTACAAAATAATTTATACAAAAGTGAACAAATTAATTTAAATTTAAATTTAAAAATATATATACCTTGCCGGTGCTCTTTAAGGCAAGGACGATTAGTTGGCAATACAGTAGATGTTGCTGTGCTCAATTGAATCTGTAGGTAATAGAGAATGGTAGTGAGCATGGGATGTATTTTGTAACATTAAAGGGTTAAGGGCTGTAGATAATGTCTATAAATGCAGGGACAGTTAATAAATTGGACGGATTTAAGGAAAAAATCACATATATTTTTACAGCATATGCTAAGTTTCTCCCCTTAGTTAATGAAACATGGTTCTGGGGTTGGGAAAGAGTATCTACTATCGAAGAGTTAGTTAGAGAAGGCGGGCTAAGGAATAGCCACACAAACTGCGACTTACAGTTTACTTACTGAGAACGGGAGCAAAAAACTAATTTGCAATTAAAAGTATACATGTAGGAATGCCATGTGAGACATACATGTAGGAGCCTGATTTTAATTTTAATTCTTATAGTTTCAGGAGGCTCATCTGTCCTGATGATGATCTAGATTAATATAGATCGAAACGCCGTCGACCTACCCAAGGAATTTCACCCGTTCTATCTGTATATAATTGTTGTGTTTTTATCCTTGTTGTTGTTGTGTGACAGTTCGTTCACTTTGATCACTTATGTCACGTCCTGCACCTTACTATTTACTTGAGCACCTGCAATACAGTATAATTATTTATGTATACCCTTAAGAAAAGAGAGTAAAATAAAAACTCCTACCAATACCTACTACTTTTGCTCCCCAGCGACTTATTAAGTACTCGCTTTCTGTTCTATTCCTCACTAAGGACCTCCTAAGGCCTACCCTGAACCATTGTTCTTTCAAAGCATCCACCGAGGAGGGTGCATTATGCAGACCCCCCAGGATATTGCGGCATGAATTAGCAAATTTAGCGGCACAAATATGGAAATTTAGCGGCACAAATATGGAAATTTAGCGGCATTTTTGCTGCACTTTATTTTACTCATAATAATTCATTTTCAGCCTGAAATCAATGGAAACTGTTTTAGAAGAGTATTCCACTTTGCAATAGGAATTTTAAAGTGTCTGCAGCTCTATGGAAGCACTGATCCAGTCCTAACCTTGTTGGAGTGAGCTGTATTTCTCCCTGGGATGTTCTAGTGCCCATGTATGCACCCCTGCTAGGGCACCGCTGCCTCCCGATCTGTGAGGCAGGACACCTCTTCCTCAGGCACCCTAGGGTGCAGGATCGTAGTGGCTGATTCAAATAAGTGAGATAGACTCCATAGGGAGGTCACCTCTGGCTTACCTTGTCCAGTCGTCATAGGTCGACTTGAGCATACACCAATAATGGCAGAGAATTAACAAATGGTCAGCTCCTCCACAATGCCCAGCTTAAGACACCAAGGAACGACCCTCAGCATAGACAAATTAACTATTAAGTCTGCATATCCCTCTTCAGCAACAAAGTAGTTGGGAGTAGGGGGTTTTATGACATTTGAACTTCACTGTTGGTTGCCAACAGTCCATGTTGTGTCTACAGTTCCGATTTGTGTCACTGTTGAACTGCTAGACCTATAGATTGTCCGTTTCAAGGTGATCCCCTCTCTGGAATCCTGAGCATCTGAAAGAGACACGTTAGTGATAGATTCCTTACCTTAGAATATCCCCAGGCGTCAGACTGGATCCGGAAACTTTTGCGTAGCAATACCCCTGCGCGCCTGTAGGCGTCGTCTGCGGCTCCGCGTCCGTCGTCGGCGTCGTGAGCGCCGGGATGACGTCGTCGGAGTACTTAGACGGCGCCCATGAGCGCTGACGTCAGTTCTTCTTTTTTCCGCGCCAGCTAGCGCAGATCCGGAAGAAGCTCTACCCCCAGTCAATTTTTGACAAAAATTTTTGATCCTTTTGATCTTTCTCTCTTTGTCGATTTCTCGACTATCGGTGCCAGGGATGCCCGGGTTCAAGCCTTGTTTGAAGTGCGACCGACTCATGTCGGTCACGGACCCCCATCGCCGGTGCCTGAAGTGTTTAGGCCTCGACCACGACGATCGATCCTGCTCCGACTGCCGGGCCCTGACGTCGAAGGCTAGGCGGGAGCGGTCCCGCAAGCGTCTCGAGCTGAGGCAGTCGGCCCCGCGCCGCTCCAGGTCCCGGTCCCACGGGAGGTCGAGGGACAGGTCGCGAGGTCGGAGTCCTCGAAGCTCCGGGAGTGGACACCGTTCGTCTGGTTCCAAGTCCTCAGGTAAGAGGCATGAGAGGTCGGAGCGACGTCATCGATCCTCCGACCCGCCCCGACGCTCGCACGATGCGGCCGGGGACTCGGGCGACACCGCCCACGCGGCTCCGCGGGAGTCGCACGCGTCGCCGCCTGCCCCACACCTTCGGGTCCCTGGGCACGGCGCGACGCCGGAGGAGGTCGAGAGGTACCTCATGGCCATGAGAGCCCTCCCTCCTCAGTCGGTTCCCGTGGCGCCTTCGGGCCGATCGGTTTCGTCTGGAGGTCCTTCCGGTTCGGGCGCTTCGGCCCCGACGACGTCGGGTGCTTCGGACCCGGCGCTGCTGGCGACTTCGGTCTCGGCGCCGCAGGACCTCGCTGGATCCGGCTCCGGATCCGGGACCTCGCCGGTCGACCTTACGACCTCGCCGGCGCCGTCCCTTCAGGTGTCGTCCCCGGCAGCCAATGTGGTTGCCGCCCCCAATGTCTCCTGCGGTTCTGCTCAGGCGTCGGGAGGGCGCCGCTGGGCGCCGATTCCGTCGGCCTTTGGAGATTTTTATCTCCACGAGGAGGCCCTGGCTGTTAATCCTGGTCTCCAGGACACAGGTGACGAGGAGGCTTGGGAGGGGTCCGAGGACCCTCTGACACATGATTGCCAGTTTATGCAAACAAAAAGAAGGAGTATCCCCAATGTCAGGTTTTTGAGGAAAAAACTTTCGGAGGGTCCGTTGTTTGGCAAAAAAAGGAAAAAAGTCAACCTTTTTGATAGGAAACCCCTCACTCACCACCTAGTGGTGACTTGCTTCATCATCGGGGTCCACCCTGGTGACCTAGCGTCACCAGGATGTGCTTCGACACCTGGGTTACAGTGGAGCAGGTTGTGACTGTCTGTGCAAAAAAAGGTGTTAAAAATTGTCCCGGTTTAACTTAAAATCAATCTTTATTATAAAGTAATCAGAACAATGTTAAAAATTACTAGCGAGATACTCCTTGGTGAGTTACGGCCAAGGTATCTCTATATGTGTCTGAGTGGTTTGGTCGACATGTTTCTACCATCAGGGCAGTAGCCCGGTATTCTTCAGGACCAAAAACAGGTGGATGGGAGGTGAGTGCCCCCTAAAAGGCACACCCTCTCCTGATCCCCTGTGAACTAGTCACTAGCCGAGCAGAGGAGGATAGGAGTAGGTGAAAGGCCGTTTAAATCTCCCGCAAACTAAATAAGTTTGGCGGTTAGAAGAACCTACCCCCTGCCCGTTGAAGTAATCTAGAGGCTTATAACAAGTCTCTTTTTCTTCTCTTTTTTTGCAACCAGCTCTCTTTATTTTAAAAGAGCACATTCACCACTGGTAATTTTTCCAGTTGGTTCACAGGGGATCAGGAGAGGGTGTGCCTTTTAGGGGGCACTCACCTCCCATCCACCTGTTTTTGGTCCTGAAGAATACCGGGCTACTGCCCTGATGGTAGAAACATGTCGACCAAACCACTCAGACACATATAGAGATACCTTGGCCGTAACTCACCAAGGAGTATCTCGCTAGTAATTTTTAACATTGTTCTGATTACTTTATAATAAAGATTGATTTTAAGTTAAACCGGGAAAATTTTTAACACCTTTTTTTGCACAGACAGTCACAACCTGCTCCACTGTAACCCAGGTGTCGAAGCACATCCTGGTGACGCTAGGTCACCAGGGTGGACCCCGATGATGAAGCAAGTCACCACTAGGTGGTGAGTGAGGGGTTTCCTATCAAAAAGGTTGACTTTTTTCCTTTTTTTGCCAAACAACGGACCCTCCGAAAGTTTTTTCCTCAAAAACCTGACATTGGGGATACTCCTTCTTTTTGTTTGCATAAATATTCCTATCAGGGGAATAGGAGGTATCTCTTGTCACTTCCTAGTGACAATATCCCTTGCTCTCTCCTTTGATTTCAAAATCACATGATTGCCAGTCACAGCAGGACTGGACATATGAGCTTGGGGAGGCCAGTGGTATTGACACTTCGCCAGACACTGGATTTACTTCGCCCCCGACTGTGGCTTCGGAGGCGGGTTCTGCTTACAGTGTAGTGTTGACGAAGGCAGCTAAGGCCTTAAACCTTCAGCTCCCCGTCGCGGCCGTGAGGACTAATCTCCTCACAGAGGTCCTCAAACCGCAGTCGGGCTCCGCGGAGCCCCTCCTGCCGTTCAATGAGGCCTTGTGTGACGTTTTTCTGGGCACTTGGTCCAAGCCCGCCACAGGCCCGCCTGTGGACAGGAACGTGGCCAGACGCTACCGCCCGGCACCGGGCGACCCATGCTTTTTGTCCACCCATCCCACCCCCGAGAGTCTGGTCATCCAGGCCTCAAACTCCCAAACCGCATTCCCGTCGGCCCCGCCCGACAGGGAATCCAAGAGATATGAACAGTTCGGGAAGAAGGTTTTCTTGTCTGTAAGCCTAGGGCTGCGGTCTGTGAACACCGCCTGTCTCTTGGGCCGCTACACCCACACTCTGTGGGACACGGTTGCGGAGGTGCTGCCTAGATGCCCGGAGGAGGTCCAGGCTAAACTCAGCCAAGCCCTTGTGGACGGCCGAGATGCAGCACGCTTTTCTATCCGGTGTGGGCTGGATACAACGGACTCACTGGGCAGGGCGATGGCAACGACAGTGGCGGTTCGACGCCACGCCTGGTTGAGGTCCGCCAACTTCTCGGCCGATGTCCAGGCCACCCTCCTGGACATGCCGTTTGATGGCCGTCGCCTCTTCGGCGACAAGGCAGACCATGCGCTGGAACGTTTCAAGGACTCCAGGGCTACGGCCAAGTCCTTGGGCCTTACGGCCCCGCGCCAGCAATCGGGTGCCTTTCGCTCCTTTCGTGGCCACGGAAGGGGCGCCCCACCACGGACCGCCAGCCACACGCCGCAAAATGTCCAGCAGCGCGGTGGCGGACGTGGGAACCGCCGTGGCGGTAGGGGCCCGCGGCGAGGCCAGTCCACACCTTCCTCAGCAGCACCTGCCTCAAAACCTTACTAGTCCGAGTTTTCAGGCCCATGTGACGCCCGTGGGGGGCAGGGTTCGCCATCACCTCCCCCACTGGCATACAGTCACTTCGGACAGGTGGGTGCTGCAGATTGTCCGAAGGGGCTACTCCCTCCCCTTCGAGACATCCCCTCCATCCATGCCACCACAATGCCACCGTGTGTCGGGGGATCACTTGCAACTTCTGCAAGAGGAGGTCTCGGCCCTCTTGGCCAAGAGGGCCATCGAGCGCGTTCCTGGGCCAGAAGTAGGGTGTGGTTGTTACTCCCACTACTTTCTGGTGCCCAAGAAGGGCAAAGGGGGCCTACGCCCTATCTTGGACTTGCGGAACGTCAACGGCTTCCTCCGAACAGAGAAGTTCAAGATGCTCACTTTGTCTCAGGTCCTGGCTGCTCTGGACCCGGGAGACTGGATGGTAGCGTTGGACCTGCAGGACGCCTATTTCCACATCCCTGTCCTGCCGGCCCACCGGCGTTACCTGCGGTTCACGGTAGGCCAAGAGCACTTTCAGTTTACTGTGCTCCCCTTCGGCCTTACCAGCGCCCCACGGGTGTTCACGAAAGTGATGGCGGTGGTCGCAGCTCATCTGCGCAGGCAGGGGGTATCAGTCTTCCCCTACCTCGACGACTGGTTGTTGAAGGCGGGCTCGCCCCAGACAGTCGTCAGCCACCTCCAGACTACGGCCGACCTCCTGCACCTGCTGGGGTTCTCCATCAATGTGCCGAAGTCACACCTGTGTCCCTCTCAAAAGCTCCTCTTCATCGGAGCGGTTCTCGACTCGGCGCAGTTTCGGGTTTCTCCACCCGAGCAGCGGGTTCGGGATATTCAGGCTCTGTTTCCAATCTTCCAGCCGTTATCCCGAGTCTCGGTCAGGTTGACGCTCCGGCTTCTGGGACTGATGGCCTCCTGCATCCTTCTGGTGCGTCACGCCAGGTGGCGGATGCGGGCTCTGCAGTGGGACCTGAAGTTTCAGTGGGCCCAGCATCAGGGCAACCTGTCCGATCATGTCCTGATCTCGGAGGGCACTGCGAGACAACTGCAGTGGTGGCTCACGGACCGCGACTGGGTCAGTGGCAGATCCCTCTCCCTACCCCACCTGGAGCACGTAGTTGTGACGGACGCGTCCCTCCAGGGCTGGGGGGGCCACATGGGAGAGGCAGAGATCAGAGGCCTCTGGTCTCCGGCGGAGTCCCGGCTCCATATCAACTTGCTGGAGCTTCGGGCGATTCGTCTGGCACTGAAAGCATTCCTCCCCTCTGTCCGGGGACGTGTAGTGCAAGTGTTCACCGACAACACCACCGCCATGTGGTACTGCAACAAACAGGGCGGGGTGGGGTCGTGGACCCTTTGCCAGGAGGCTCTGCGCCTATGGCAATGGCTGGAACATCAGGGCGTGACCCTGGTGGTTCAACACCTGGGGTTCTCTGAATGCCAGGGCGGACGAACTCAGCCGTCGGTGCATGATGGATCACGAATGGCGTCTGAACTCGGACGTGGCGCAAGGTCTCTTTCAGCAGTGGGGAGAGCCTTGGTTAGATCTATTCACCACAGAAGAGAACGCGCAATGTCATCAGTTCTGCGCGTTGGAATTTCCAAGGCGGCACTCGCTCGGAGACGCTTTTCGTCGCGAGTGGAGCTGCGGTCTGTTGTACGCCTTTCCGCCTATACCACTTCTGCCCAGAGTGCTGAAGAAGATCAGGCGCGACCGGGCCCAGGTTATCCTTGTGGCTCCGGACTGGGCACGAAGATACTGGTATCCCGAGCTACTCAGCATGTCAGTCGATCCCCTGATTCGTCTGCCTCTTCGGGAGGACCTTCTGTCGCAGCAGCAGGGGACGGTCCTGCACCCGAACCTGTCCAGTCTCCACCTACAAGCTTGGAGATTGAGCGGCGGCAGTTGAGGCCATTTGACTTGCCTCCTGAAGTCTGTGATATCATTCTGGCAGCCAGGCGTCCCTCCACAAAGTCGGTATACGCCTGCCGGTGGAACAGATTTGTGGCATGGTGCACAGCAAAGGCTGTGGATCCTCTCTCTGCACCCCTTTCGGAAGTGCTGCTCTTTCTTCTTTCCCTTGCCCAGCAGGGCTCTGCCCTGGGCACTCTTAAAGGGTACCTTTCTGCTCTATCTGCCTTCTTGAGGCTACCAGATCAACCTTCTTTATTCAAGTCCCCTATTGTAAGTAGGTTTCTGAAGGGCATCACGCACATGTTCCCTCCTGTTCCCTTCGTGATGCCCCAGTGGGACTTGAATCTTGTTCTCACTTATCTGATGTGTGCTCCCTTTGAGCCACTTCATAACTGTCCTCTTCGTCTCCTTACTCTGAAGACTGCCTTCCTGGTTGCCATCACCTCTGCCAGGAGAGTGAGTGAGCTCCAGGCTCTTTCTTCTTCTCCACCTTTCCTGTCTGTTCATCCTGACAAGGTGGTGTTACGTACACGACCTTCCTTTCTGCCCAAGGTTGTCACAGCCTTCCACATCGGGCAGTCCATTACCTTGCCCACTTTCTTTCCGCCTCCGCATCCCTCGAAAGAGGAAAAGAGGCTCCACCGCCTGGATCCAAAACGTGCGCTCTCCTACTACCTAGATCGCACACGCCAATTCCGGGTGGATGACCAATTCTTCGTTGGTTACGTGGGCGCGAAGAAGGGTAAGGCGGTGCACAAGAGGACCATCTCTAGGTGGATCATCTTGTGCATCCAAGCATGTTACTCCATGGCAAGGAAGCAGCCCCCGGCTGGATTGCGGGCTCACTCCACTCGGGCCACGGCGACGACAACTGCTCTGGGCCGAGGTGTCCCCCTGCAGGACATTTGCCAGGCAGCCACGTGGGCCTCGCTGCACACGTTCGCAAGACACTACTGCCTGGACAGTCAAGTCCGGAGGGATGGCTTCTTTGGCCGTTCCGTCCTCCAGGACTTTCTGGTGTGATATTGGTTGCAGACCCACCACTGGGGTTGGTATTGCTGGGGTATCTATTCTAAGGTAAGGAATCTATCACAAACGTGTCTCTTTCAGATGCACAAGTTACTACTTGTGTAACGATATATCTGTAAGAGACATTAGTTAGTGATAGATTCCTTACCGACCCACCCATCCTCCCCGTTCTGCGAACCGATATCTAGGGTTAAGGTCATCCCCTTTCAGGGCCCTAGTTTCATGGCACCAGTGTTAGTTCTATCATGGCTCTGCGTATCTGGCGCGGAAAAGCTGTGTGTCAGAACTGACGTCAGCGCGCATGGGCGCCGTCTAAGTACTCTGACGACATCATCCCGGCGCTCACGACGCCGACGACGGACGCGGAGCCGCAGACGACGCCTACCGGCGCGCAGGGGTATTGATACACAAAAGTTTCCGGATCCAGTCTGACGCCTGGGGATATTCTAAGGTAAGGAATCTATCACTAACTAATGTCTCTTACAGATATATCGTTACACAAGTAGTAACTTGTGCTTTAATCATCATCTACTTTGCGATGAATTCATCTGTTGCACCCATTGTAAATGTAGGAAGGTCTTTCTTACCTATGAACAAGCTGCCCTTTTCTGAGCCAGAGTCTGTAGAATTTGTTTCTGAATTCCTGTTCCTCTGGAGAAAACTTATGACGAGTTGCTCTACAGAGGATACCACTGTACCCTTCCCCTCTTTTTTCTCCTGTGTTGGGGTTGGTCATCCAGTTTGAGCAGTGTGTGGTTTCCTCAGACAGTCCATGCCTCCACTAAGGACACTGTTTCCACATTTAAAGTAGTCCAGCACACTACTTGCCTGTGACTCGGACAAGACACATTTCTCCTTTGGGACTTAAAAGGAGACCTACTGGTCATGGAAAAGGAACAGATTGCTGGTAATAGCAGCAGGTATTTAATCCACGAATGTTAGAGTTTCTGTTATACTTCAAGGAAAATAGTTTATCTGTGTTGGGCTGCTGTTGTATAATCAGGGGATATCCTGACCGTGTTTTCCAACAGGTAATGCCCAACCCTTCTCACTCTTTACAAAATCACATCTCTGTTCCTGTAATTTATGAGTCAAGCCACCACCAGTCCCAGTGGTGCTAAGCAGGAAGTCTTGCGGGCACTCTATGTGCTCTCCCAACAGTATAGAAGAACAGGCCTTACAACCCAACTGTCTGCCTCAGTGATGCTTCTAAGTAAGCTGTCCTATCATTCCTCTCCATTTTCTATGGCAGCCCCAACACATGCTCATGATTGTACCAAGATCTTCAATCCAAGTCCTCAGCCAAGTACTTTGAAAAACGGACTTGCTGAGGGAGGTCTTTCATTTTCTTTTTGAGTTTGGGCTGCAGTCAGTCTGATATGACTCAGCTCAGTTTCTGTTTATTTCTCTCTGTACATGAGTATCCTTTAGCCAACCAACAGCAAACGTGCATCCACTACAACTGAGTCCATCAAGGAAAGGAGGGTCTCCGTGGTGTGGTGATGGCCACAAGTATTGTGTCAAGGGTATTATTGGCCATGCTTTGTTTTCTCAGAGCTAATTTCCATCTTCATGTCAGCTGGGCCCACATTTGACTGGGGAAGTGAACATGTTTCTTTGGACAGCCCCTGTGGTTTAATTGGGTTCTGTTTACCCATGTTGTGGAACTGTGCACTGCATTCTCCATGGCCTCTGGTATTTTACTGAGGTGCTCTGCAGATCTCTTAGCAGTCTCTTCATTGTTAAGGATCTGTCTCACGTGGTTTGTTGGGCCAGCTCATGTGGCACCTCCATCTTGCCATGAACTACACTTTTCACAAGAGGTCTATCCTTACTCCAACTATGAGGTGTCCTTGCTCCAAAATAGCAAATGGATCGCCTCCGCCCTCAACCACCAACTACAGAGTTCACTATGCCAGGGAAAATTGTCACAGAGGCACAATCAGGATGTTCTTGAAATCAAGATAGCCCCTGGCTCTGGCAATACACCACCTCTTTCATTGGCTGCTCCAGAACACCAATAAACTTATGTGGCTCTGTGCATTTGTTTCAAAATAAATACTTTTCAGAGACATACTGCATTTGCCTATTAGAAAACTCTGACAAGGGTGACTACATACACCATGGATAAGCAGTCTTGTTCAGTTCAATAATCTATATTCGATCTTAAAAAGATCATAAAAGGGCAAGATAAAAACAGTATAATAAAGCATATGAATAAAAACGACTATATAAATAAAGACCCTTAATAACATTCTCGGTTCATTCATGTTAGATAAAAACATTAAAAGCAAATCAATCCAACACATGAAACTGAATAAGCAGTCAGTTTCAGTGAACCTCTGGTTCCAACTCCCATAAAAATCTTTTGGTTAAATTGTATTTACTATCACCTTAAAAGGAAGGAAAAGTCAATATTTAATTTCACCAAGGGCTCTAAATCGGGAGGATAAAGTAAAGTGTGGGTTAAAGGTCGTGCACATGAAATCTTCCTCGAGGTACGCGTGGGCATGAAATTAAAATGGCAGTCTACGAGGATGGTACATCTGTCAAAAGAACGGCTACAACTTCTTGACGTAACACCTCTGAGCAATGAGGCGAAGACGAGGTTGCTAAGCAACATAGGTCACCATGCTGTACCTCCAGAAATGCCAGTGTGCCATGCAACGGAAGTAAAAGATGATCATGAACCCTATTAGCAGTTTTGGAGTTTTTCTGTACCTGAGGAAAAAGGCGGTAGCGGAATTCTTCTTCGATATGCATAATTTTCATTTATCCGAAGTCACAGTGATGTAAGCCCGTGCACAAACTATCACACAAGTTATTGGAAGAGACCTTTTTCCAAGTCATTAGTGACATCAGACCGTTGCTGCGTGCATTGTTTGGTGACTCTTGCGGCAAGTTACCCGCCGGTAGACACTTTTTTTGTGAATATCGCGGCCAAAATTGTTAATATCGCGGCCATCGCGCAAGTCCGCCGATTTCGCGATTCTTTCGTGAATCGCGAAATCGCGAAATGCTGGAGGGTCTGATTATGCCCCAACAACATGACCTCAGTTTTGGCACCATTGAGCTTCAGGAAAAATTCATCCATCCACTCGAGGACTTTGCTGAAACATGAGGAGAGATTATTATAGGTTGCCTACTGTCCAGAGAGAGTGATGACTAGCTGGGTGTCATCAGCGTAGGTGACCAGTTGCACCCACCAGGGCAACACCACCTCAGCCAACTTCCTCATGTAGATGTTAAATAAGGTGGGGCTGAGGGATGAACCCTGGGGGACGCCACACGGTAAAGGCATCTGGGGGGAGGCAGCCTCGTCCTCGTAGACGGTGAAGGTCCTGTCAGTGTGGAAAGAGTGCAGCCATTTTAATGCAGTGCCAGAGACTCCTGTGTTGCTCAGCCTTTGAATCAAGATGGAATGGTTAACGGTGTCAAAGGCTGCACTGAGATCTAATAATACAATGGCTGCACAGCTTCCCAAGTCCACAATCTTTCTGGCTTCCTCAACTACTGCAATCAGGGCCGTTTCTGTGCCCTGTTTACACCTAAACCCCATTTGGGTGGGGTGTAGGAAGTTGTTGTTTTCAAGGAAAACAGAGAACAGGGAGTTCACATGCTTTTCAGCAAGCTTACTAATGGTAGGTAGCAAGGAGATAGGGAGGTAATTTGCCCAGTCCTCTGGGTTTAAGTTAGGTTTTTTTTAATAGAGCCTTTACTCCCGCCTGCTTCCAGGATGGTGGCACTAGCCCAGCTGTCAAAGAGGAATTGATCACTTCCTGAATAACTGGGGCCACAATGTCTGACACCCTGTTAAGAATGGTGGGGGGGGGGCAGCGTCAACCGGGGACCCTGACTTGAGGTTTCCTAGAAGAAGCTGTACCATTGGACAGTCAAGCGGGGTAAACTCCTCGAGCCTGGTCATACCAAGAGGAGGAGGGCAGAGTGGCCCTGTGGCTGTCTGCTGGAGTGAGGAGTAAATATCAGCCCCTTTCGAGGCAAAGAAATTTGCTCATTCCTTACAGCGAGTGTGAGCCAGAAGCGGATCGCTGAGGGGGCGGGGGGGGGTAACTAGCGATTTGAACATTTTAAAAATTTCCCGGAGGGGAGTTTGAGGCTAAAGCAATCTTTTCTTGAAAATATTTGGACTGACTAGGTAGATTTGATTTCTTGCTTATAGTTCCGCAGTGAAGATCTATAGCTATCTTTACTGGACTCGGAATAGTCTTTACTCCATTTCCTCTCCTGCTGCTTGCAGATTTGTTTGAGAGCTTTGAGTTCCGGGGTGTACCATGCTTTTTTGTTCGCACCAATGCGGTGGGAAAATTCAATTTTTGGGAGAGTGACGTCCAATGAGGACTCCAGCCACTGATTGAAGATAGCATTAGCTTCTAAGGGATCAGAGCAACCCCTGGGCATGGTTTCCTTCAAGTTTATGATCCATTCTTCTACCGATAGTTTGGACCAAATTCGGTTTACTTTTTTTGTTGAGTTTGCTGGGCATAGCTGTTCGTGGGGGGACAAGGAGAAGGATAAGAGTGCATGGTCAGACCAAGGGACCCTCAAGGAGTTATTGAAGTTAAGTGTGTCCAGATTGGTAAAGCAGTGATCAAGCGTAAGGACCTTTTACGATTTGTTTAAGGTGGAGCACCACCAGTCCTGCCCTTAGGTTCTGACATGCCGGAGTGTCTGGTACATCTAAGTGGATATTAAAATCTCCCAAGATGATGAAATTGGGAGAGCGACTGGAGTAGTTTATTGCGGTACTGGGAAGGTCGTCGCAGAAATGCGCGTGCGCCCCTGGAGGGCGATCGAGTAATATCCCAGAGAGAGTGCAGGTAGGTGAAAATGTGATGGCAAATATCATGCTCTCTGCACCTGGGATAGCAACATTCGAGTTTCTACATCCCTCCGCGACCATCTGCCCTATCTTGCCTGAGTATGACATAGTTTGGGGTCAAGGCTCGGACGACATCGGGGTCTGAGCTATCATTGGTCCATGTTTCGGTCAGGAAGAGCACATCCAAGTCTCGTTCCTCCAAAAGCAGGGCAATCCCGATCGCATGCTTGGGCAGGGACCGACAATTGAGCAGTGCCAGGGAAAATGGACAGGTTTTTGAGGAGGCAAATCTATATTTACAACATGGACAGGACCGCTGATCCACAGTAAGAGTCGACAGTTGGACACATCTCGATCCCTCCCTCTCTCTTAATCTCAGGAGCTGGTCACTGCTGTACCTCAGCCCAACCCTTTCTTGCCCGGAGAGAGCAGAGGGACTGGCCCCTGGGCCCGACCTGGCCCGGACGGGCCCAGACAGGCTTTCCTTAGGTGCTCCTTTGGCGCGTTGTTGGCGCGTCCGCTGAACGCGTCCGCTGCGCGGAGGCATAACCGTCTGCTTAAGTACTGGGGCCGAGCGCCTTGCACCTGAGTCACTAGACTGCTGCCCTGTCCTGGGATACCTCCCCAAGATGGCCGCGCTACTTCCACTCCGCCTCCTGAGATCGAGGCCCGACTCAGCGCCTGCTCGGCTAAGTCGAGTGAGTAAATGCTACTTTAAAAATGCAAAATGCAAAATAATGATTCGAGTAAATTGTAAGGTAATTTTAAAACAGTGGCCACAATACAAAGATAATAAACAATCCGCGTAGACTCCCGGCTTCCGCCTCAGGAGAAAAGGACAGGTCAGGTATCTGTGTGTGAGTGTGTCTGAGTGGCTGTATGGTTGTGTGACTGGGTGTGTAGTGACTGTATGGGTGAATAAATGGCTGTGTAAATGACTGTATTGGTGAGTATGTGGGTGTGTGTATGGTTCCATGGCTAAGTGAGTAGCTGTATGGATGGGTGAGTGGCTGTATGAGTAGCTGTATGGAAGAGTGAGTGGGTGTGTGAGTGGCTCTATGAGTGAGTAAGTGGGCATCTAAGTGGCTGCATGAGTGAGTGAATGGGTATGTGACTGGCTGTATGGGTGAGTGAGTGGTTGTTTGAGTAGCTGTATGGGGAGTGAGTGGCTGTGTAAGTGGCTGCATTGGTGAGTGAGTGGTGGTATGAGTGAGTGGGTGTGTGAATGGTTGCATGGGTGAAAAAATGGCTGTGTGACTGTATCAGTGTGTGAGTGGGTATGAGTGGCTCAATGAGTGAGTGAGTGGGTGTGTGAGTAGCAGTATGGGAGAGTGAGTAGGTGTATGAGTGAATCTATGGATGAATGAGGGGTGTGAGAGTAGTTGTATGGGCCTGTGAATGGGTATTTGAGTGGTTGTGTGGATTGGCGCTGTTTGACGAATCTCCACAAAACTATTTTTTGAAAGTCCTACTTTTTGACTAGTTTGCATATGGATGGTCCATCTAGCACAGACCATCCATATGCCTGTGGTCCAGGGTGGTCCATCTAACACAGGCCGAGAAAAAGGAGGGGTATCAAAACACGTTTTCCCCATTTATCTCTCTGTAGGAATGTTAGATACAGCTACAGACTAAATTGCTCAATGGATTTGCACCAAAATTGGCAGAGAGTGAGATCATGGTCCATACAAAACAGCTTTTTGTCATTTGGTGTAAATCCATTCAGTAGTTTATGAGCAATTAATGCTCAAAAACGTTGTAAGTCTAGAAATGCGGAGAGTGGCAAATTATAGTTACTGTGTGGTCAGTGAGCTCAAAACAGTATCTATGGAAGAGAGTTAGTTATAATAACTTGAACATGGTGCATAAATGACAAATGTAAGATATAACTGACGTTGAAATTTTAGATTTTGTGTACTTTAAGTTTGGTTTTGAAGAAATAAAGTTATAGTAATTTAAATGTGGTGCATACATTAGAAATCAAAGGTATAACTGTAACTTTAGAATTTCTAATGTTCTTGTTGTTTAAGTTTGGGTATGTAGAAAAAATTAATAAAGTTTTCCTAACTATAACGAAGTTTTAATGTTAGTTTTTTCATTGAATTTCAATGGGTTTAAAAAAAATGTGTTTCAAATCATAGAGACTAGTGTCGTTGAGTGATGTGCTGTTATATGGACTGTTGTACAGTACAGTGGAGAACAGTGTCATAGAGTAGAGTGTCATAGAGGGGAGTAGAGTGAAGTTACATAGCATAAAGTGGAGTGGCATATCTTAGAGTTCAGTAGCGTGGAGTGCAGGAGAGTGGAGTGGAGTAGTATAGAGATGAGCAAAGTGTCATAAATCAGAGTGGGGTCTTGTAGAGTACAGTGGAGTACCGTGTCATAACTTGTTGGAAGGTCTTGTAGAGTGAAGTAGAGAGAAGTACAGAGTTGTACAGTGTAGCATACAGGTATATAATGGAGTAAAGTCTCATAGAGTGGCATACAGTGTAGGTTAGTTTTGTAGAGTGGAGTTGCTTAGAGTGGAGGAGTGTGTTGTAGAGTGGAACAATGTAGAGTGGAGTGTCGAACAGTGGCGTAAAAGGGGTATAGTATTGTATAGTAGAGTCGCATAGACAAGAGCTAATTGTCGTGAAGTGTTATGTTGTATAGTAGAGTGACTTGGAGTGGAGTAGAGAGGCCTGGCATGGTATACAGTTGAGTAAAGTTTCATAGAGTGGAGTAGAATGGTGTGTCATACAGTGGAGTGATATGGCGTGTCAAACAGTCTTGGAAAGTGTTATAGAGTGGAGTACAGAGGAGTGCCACAAGGGGGATTAAAGTGGTTTAGAGTGGAGTAGTGGAGAGTAGAGTGTGGTAGATTGGAGGAGCATAGATTGGAGTAGAGTTATGTGGCAGAGAGTTGAGTAGTGTAGTACAGTATAGTAGAGTAAAGTAGTGGCATAGAGCCATGTCCAGTAAATTGAGGCGGAGTGGCATAGAGGGAGTTACATAACTTGTTGTACAGTGGAGTAGAATGTTGTACAGTGCAATACATTAAACTAGAGTGCTGTAGACTGGCATTGACAGGAGTACATTGTTGCATAGTGAAGTGCTGTAGATTGGAGTTTAGTGCAATTGAGTGGAGGGTGCATAGACTGTTGTTCAATGGAGTACAGTGTTGTTGAGCGGAGCACAGTGGAGTGGTGCACACTGTAATAGCATAGAGTGGAGTAGTGTACAGTGAAGTGGCGTACAATGGAGTGGGTAGAGTTGAGTGGAGTAGTAGAGTGGAGTAGCGTACAGTGGAATAGAATACACTGGAGTGGCGTACACTGGCATTGCATAGATGATGTCCATTTTGCCATCTATGGAAACCATATCTTCCTTTCAAACTTAATTATTGGCTTATCCAACATATCTAAGTTATTTTCTTTTCTAAACAACCAAAGGCTCTTGGAAGAGGCCCCCTATATTATGTCTAATATAATTTGATATTGTGATATATATATATTTTTCAAGTTTACTGGTAAAACAGCATTTCCTAGAAAATACTGTGGTATTACCACGGAAGTCCATAATTAAAAAACAAAAACATATGTATATTAAATGGCATATCCCTACCGCTACTATATTATGTGGGCTTTCTGAAGCCTACTTACAGTACATTTACAACCTTTCAATCTCTGTTTTTTTATATTAACATACAGAGCAGTCAAACCTCTTATTTATCCAACAAGGCTGCCTTTCCACTGTGGACTATAGGCCAGTAGCCAATCATATTTTGTGATGTCATCTCTATTTACTGCGGTATTACCATTGTACTTCAACAACAACAGATATCACTAAGTTGTTTTGCCTTATAACTTAATAGCCACAAAGCCAATTTAGTTGACATGTCAAAAAGGATCAGTGACCTAGAATACTGTAAATTCTTGTGAAATGTCTTTAAAATACGTACTGCCGTTTTGCCGCTACATCCAAAACAAAAAGTCTATGTAAAATGTATTGGGGTCCAAATCTGTTTTGAGACCCCCACCATTTTTCTTCATACCCACTTGACCAAACACCGCAAACCTTTCCATCATCTGCCAATTTACAACGAGGAATAGTTCTGAAAAGTTTCAAGAGATTCATCAAATAGGTGCAAAGTTATTCAGGGCCAAAAATACAAGGAATTTCTATCTCTGGATGCCCTATCTATAACTACAGAGTGGCAACCGCAACTCAGTTTTTTAAATATATACCTCTTCTTACGTGCTTAACCTTGACATTGCCTGTTACAAAAGGATACCTACTTGCCCCCTACAAAACATCTGGTAAAATAAATGGAAATAATTTATGGGTTCTTCCCGGTGGCAGCTGGACTAAAATGTAAATATAAAAAGGTATTATTGATATGAAATTTTTAAAGTTGTAACTTTATGGGTGCGATATTTCTTTTTTATTATATTTTAACCACATAAAGAAAAATAAATGTCATTCTGAAGCACATTGCAAGTGTGCGTTTGTCATTTCTGGCAGGTGCCCGAAGAGTTATTCATGTTATTCCCGTACATCTTGGACTATTAAGTCTTGACCTCCCAGGGGTTGCTCCTTACTTTTTTCTGCCACCAGGTCAGCCATATTTGTTCCAAACACTACATGGAACCGAATCCTGACCTTCCTATGATTTACATCAGAGTTTCCCTTTGAAGCATGAGGTAAGAAAAAGGTGGGTGGCAGACCATAGACACCCAATGAAATACCTCTCCCATATTGGAATCACGTGGTGCTTTAGGTGCCTGCTTCGACCTTTAATAGAGAATGGTCTACACACTTTATACTTAATCTGAGTGTAGGTTAGTTGAGAGATGCTGTATGTTTGGTGTACTTTATAAATCAAAATTTCAGAAATAGAAACACTGATTATCTTAATAGAGTACCTAACTAGAGCTGTCTGACTTGATTGCATGTTTTGATCTTGAACTTTGTCTCAGTTCAGAAGGGAGTGTAAGTGAAGATGTGTTTTCTCTTTTGCAAGTGTTCTGGGTAACAGACCTTAACTATCAGGATTGAAGAAGCCATTTTTTAAAAATAGTCCTTAAACTAGCGAGGGTAATCCACAGCCTGCTTCACCTGTGGCGTACCTAGTGACTAGACTTCAGTGCCTAAATCTTTGTGTAGCCTTGTTGCTAGTAACCCAAGGAAAATAGAGGAAGGTGAAGACTGTACTGGGGTTTCCTAGGAGCTCCAGGGCGTCGTTGGCATCATCCATGTGCCTAGCATTTTGCAAAAGAAGTGAGTAACATTTGCCTAAAGTTATCTTACTGTTTGCCTGTATTGAATGGCTCTAGAAATCCCATGGACAAATTTCCAGAGTATTCTATGTTTTTCTGAAAAGTTAGCAAAGATTACACACTCATTGGAGTACCAGAGAGTGATATTTTTAAATCTCTTAATTCCTCTCAATTGTGAAATCCTGATCCCTTCCCATCCATCGAATCAGCCAAAGCTTTCTGGCACTTTCCTCTCTGTGGAGAATTTTTGAGAAATGGCCCTTTTTCAGATCACCCTCATTTTATGTTTGCATATTTTCCTTCGCTGGTTTTTTGACTCAGAAAAATGCAAGTCACATAAGTGCCACAATTAGCCCAACAACCGCAAAGTTTGGAAAAAGAAAGCAAAACAAGTTAGTTAAAAGACAGTTTCAAAGCTCGGGCTCATTTTAGAAAGAACGCCATTACACTCTCTCTTCATAAAAGAAATCAACCCACACTGAAACTTCTCTCACTTATTCACTTGTGCACAACAGGCAATTATGACTGCAAAAGCACAATACAAAATCACACTATTAATTCCAACCCTAGCAGGTCTAGAGAGAGTGACATCAATCTTCAACCAACCTACGCATATTTCAAGTAGAGTAGCAGATTAAACACTCATATTGACTCATCTTTATATAACCCTATCGAACAATCTGCACACTGACCCAGAGGCCATCATGTAACCCTCAGTGTTCCAGGAGTTACTGATATGCCTATTGGATATTCTGCTGCCAAGGCTGTGCAGGGAGCATGCAAAATCGTTGTCTGGCATCCCTTGGACACTCCTAAAAAGTACAACATAATTTCTTTTAAATTTCTGGTTAAAGGTGCCCTCAAGAAAGATGTTCAACTCTTAAACAATTACTTTAAGAACGCTAAAATTATAAACTGAATAAACAGCTACCGCCATGTAACAAAAGCCTGTGGGGGAAACATCCATTACAACGCAGACATTACATCGCACTGCTTTGACAATGCAACTGTTACAACTCAACTGCCTTTACATTGCATGCCATTACAACGCATGTCACTACAATGCATACCATTACAACAGATACAATTTCAACGCATGCCATTACAATGCATTATAAGTTAAGTAATGGAGATTTTTTAGTTTTAGGGTCAGTATGGGTTTTGGGATAGATGAGAATAGTTACTCACAGGAGTGAGAATAGTAATTTTTACCCAACACTATCCAACAATTACCCTACTGCTGCACTCAGTGGAGTGGGAATAGCATTTTTTACCCCTACACTATCCAACACTTACCCTACTGTTACCCTAAAAGTATTATGCATTTTAATGGTATGTGTTGTAATGCAATGGCCACCGCAGGGACCGCCAAGGGTACCAAAAGGTCTAGCTACGCCACTGGACCAACTTTGTGCAGTTCTTTGCTGAGCTATTACCTAAATGTAAAATGGGAAACCTGTTGCTCTGAAAAATATTTTCATTTTGTGCATGTTGATTGTGCTTGTTAATTATGGTTACTACTCCTTGTTATAATAAGTCAAAATGATAGCATAACCAATACATTTCTATAAAAATCCCTACCATAAGTGTAGATGATAGCCTTAAGGTGCTATGGTAGTGGTTCTTAACCAGGGGTCCAAGGATCCCTACTGGTCTGCAACACCTACGCAGGGGATCCACTGCAGTTTAGAAAATAAAATAATACTTGCAGATTCATAACGTACGAGCAAAAAGAACAAAATGATATGCTAGAGTCTATCATATTACTTCATTTTTTAGAAATAAAACAACATCTTGAACAGTTTCAACCTTTCTTTTAAAATTAAAATTTCGATTTTTGGATTTTGTTTTGCAAATGTAATAAAATCTTCTATAATGTGTCGTGTATTTGTTTGATTTGTACTTGTTTCAGTATTTTTGTGTATTGTTTAGACATTCCAATTGTAGAAATTGCTTAGGCGGGGGTCCAAGGCTTCCAGTATTGACTCAGTGGGGAGCCACAGAAGACATAAAAGGTTATTAACCGCTGCACTATGGCATCAAAGGCAGAAGGGGGCATCCTATTGCTGGTCTAACTTAACACTTAACAAAAGTAATTGTGTTCTGTGTTATCCTACATGGGTACACATCTCTAATTCACTGTTGGTAATGTAAGTTGTGCTTTCTTTTGTAGAGTTTTTCAGTGGCTGTTTATGCTGTGGAACTGGGAGAACTACAGAAAATCAGTCTCTCTGTCAGCAACATAAATGGTAAGATTTACTTGCTGAAAAATTGGACTATGCATGAATGAAACAATTGGGTAGAATACAGTATTCTTGCCGGAGTGTTTTCGAGTACAGACAGACACACACACACACACACACACACACACACACACACCCACACACACACACACACCATCTCCCCACTCCCATCCGCCCCCACCTCGCACTCTCCGCTTTACTCTCACCACACACACTCATCATTCAGCCCACCTCATCAAACTGACATACTTCAAATCTCTTTCTGTGATCCTTGGGGCATGGTTGGTGTGGGGACAATGCCTCTTCCAGTGGAAACCTTTGCTCTGTAGCTCACTGCACCATCAGGATTCAAGCAAGCCGGGCCGAAGACGGCTGTAATGCCAGAAACCGGTCCCCGGAAGCTTGTTTCCTTTCCAGTAAAAGAATTGGCTTGGTAGTTTGGTCTGCCCTGTTCCCATGATGCACTGGGCCAGTGACAGACTAATTTGCATGTAGCCAGGTTCTGAGCTGGGATGGTGCAGTGAGCTAAAAAACGGTGATGTTCAGCCCTGATCTGTTTACTGGGTAGGAGTGTTCTGCTTAATTCAGATACTCTGTCCATCACCACCCCCTTTTCTGAATTGTTTTGTCCACCATAAGCGTGGAAGGGTATGCTCAGACATGAGTCCCTTGCTCACTGCACCATCAGGATTCAAGCAAGCCGGTCCGAAGACGGCTGTAATGCCAGAAACCGGTCCCCGGAAGCTTGTTTCCTTTCCAGTAAAAGAATTGGCTTGCTAGTTTGGTCTGCCCTGTTCCCATGATGCACTGGGCCAGGGACAGACTAATTTGCATGTAGCCAGGTTCTGAGCTGGGATGGTGCAGTGAGCTAAAAAACGGTGATGGATCAAGCCCTGATCTGTTGACTGGGTAGGAGTGTTCTGCTTAATTCAGATACTCTGTCCATCACCACCCCCTTTTCTGAACTGTAGCACAAGCTGGCATTTTTTTATTACCAAGATGTTCTGTCTGTCCCATGGGAGGAAAAACATTAGCAGTTGCAAGCCTGGTTCTCACCTGAACCCCATGCAGAAAAGTAGATACTACTTGAGTTGACTGTCAGATACTACTTGAGTTGACTGGGAAGTGCTGTGACCAGCAATGTCATTTTAACATATCCTTGCTTGCATGAAGTGAAATAGTCAATCTTGCTTCCATAATCTGTTTCCATACCAGTAAAGTGTAAAAGAGACTGTACAGCATGTTGCCGTCTATATCATGGGCACAACATGGACGGACATCAACAACTACTCCACATCGAAGCACACTACATTGTTGAACTTTGCATCACCAAAGTCCAGTACTAATATTAAATTGGGCAAAGAGCACTGAAAAATATAAAACTATAGTTAGGTAATTATTCATTACATTCAAAATATTAATTAAATAAAAAATATTCAAATGCTATAATAAGGTTAATAAGAGTAAGATAGTGTATATTAAACAAGTAGATTCAAGGTTAGGTTTAGGTTATTATTATATTAAATGAATTATGAATAAATTATATGTCAACAATTTAAATTAATTGTGCATTATTTGAATGCACTTAATATTTGTTTGTTTTAAAAAAAGCTAAATTAAAAAATATCTCTAATTAGTTGTATTGTGTTATTAAATTAATTATTTCATACTTAAATTGAACAACCTGTTTTTGTGTCCTTTCTAACATTCAAATGGTTTGATTGTTAGCCATTCACTAGGACCAAAACCTTTAAACCTTTGTATGATATCTCAGTTTCACTGAATGTTTCCCCATTGTTTTTAATGCTTCTTGTAAATAGTTCCAGTTTGGATTCTGGAATGCTATTTCAGCATCTAATGAAAGGATAAAAGCATTTCCTTTTTCTTTTTTCTTACAATATTTTCTAATAATCTCAAATGATCACGGTCAAATCTCCCTTTCACAAAACCTACTTTTTCCCTACAAAATATGCATTTTATCACAATCTCCTATCTATTGGGCCATCATTTTATCAGGATTTTGACATCCAGATATTATAAGGAAATTGGTCTATAAGTACTGCACAATAGTGGATCCGTGTCTTCTTTGCATGTCTCTGAAATTATTGATGCTTTCTAGTCTCATGAAAAATCTCAGCTGCGAATCCATGCTTGTAAACACTTAATAAACCAGCGGCTTCTTTGATAAATGTATTATACTTGTTTACAGTACATTTAAATGTCAAATAAAAAAATTCAATGGTTACTATTACAACAAAGAAAATAATAAATACAAATAAAAATATAACTTACATATCACTTAGATGTAGGTTAAATTGTAGGGTTCATGTAGTGATAGCCGCGGAAGTGGTAAAAATAATGCAATACTTACCATGGTACTAACATCATAGCAGATGTAGCACATGCCACATAGGGTCCCACGATGTGGAGGAGGTCGATGCAATAGCATACAGCCATGATTCACCATTATGCTAATCCAGCACCAGGACACCTTTTTTGTACACCTTATAAACAAAATCTAAACACATACCATTCAATACTTAAGTTCCATAATCTTATGAAGAGAGGCAGAAACAAATAGAGATGCAGTATTGATTTCAATGAGGAAGTTGTCAGGGTAGCAGTGGGTATCCTTTGCTTGAACGTTGCCACTGCTGCTACTGGACTTGATGACCCCTGGTCTCAGGTACAATGAAGGGATCAATCTGCATGAAATAGAAGTAAACAGGGCTCTTTAGAAATCCTGTTTATTTACTGCTCCTCCTTCTCTGTTCATCATTCGTAAACCGAATGCTGTTAAGGGGCTAAGAGTGGGGAAAAGGGTCAGTCTTAAAAGACCACTTCCACCACCCCTGACTCTTTGGGATATCAACGTCTAGTAAAAGTTACATTGCATATTTTACCAAACATTTCATCTGCAGAGCACTTAATGTTTAGATTTTGTACCTGTTCCTTCAACCTTCTAAATCCATTCTAATAATGTTTAGTGTTGAAGGCTATAGTAAATATTGCACCTCTGTGTAAAAGCAGCATCACTCCACCTGTGCATTGGCAAAACTACGATTTTTTCATTTAAGGACATTTCTAGCTTATATTGAGTAACAAGGAGGAACAAGGAGGAACTTTTAGACCCAAGAAAGAGAAGTCACATTAGTCTTATCTAAACTGCGATAAACACACGTATGCCTGTGCCTTTGCATGTGTAGTATTTATATTAATAGAAATATAAAGTAGTAGACTCCCATGTCTGAGAACTCAAATAATCAAAACATTCATTTATGGCAAACCAAGCTAAGACAGTGCAGTTTGGTTTCAGAAACAAATATTGCAATAATAACAAAAATATACATTTCTTTAAACATTTTAGAACCCACAGTAAATGCTTGGTATGGGTATATACTTTTAACCAGAAAAAGTAGTAAGTGGACAAACAGAACTGGAGATAGTATAGGTAAAGAATTAAAGGGAACATTGAGAATACAGAAGGCGCCCACCAAAAAAAGGGGGGAGAAAGAGGATCTTGTTGATTGAAAAAATACTTTTTTTAAAAACTGGTAAAGGGGAGGAGTCAATGGGAGAGAAAAATAAAATGGGAGAGGGAAAACAATTGTCTTAGCAGTGAACTGGGGCGCCCCAGGCACGCCGCTTCTAGTATATACTGTTGCCTATGCCTCACAGCTTAGTTAAAGTACACACAAGTTTAGGTACAAGTAAACCATAATTTATTAGTTTACTCTAAACAATTGATGTTTTCAATTTGCATTAACTTTAGGAACACAAAGGAGAAATTCAAAATATGCAGAACTAAGATCGCTATCAACTTTACGTCTTAGCCATATGCTGTTTCACAAACATTTAGAGAAACCAGACAGTAAACCAAACATATATTTAACATTTGACATTTGACAGAAATTAACTTCTTAATCAACACAACAAATTAAACAGATGGACATAAATAACCTTATGCATTTATGAATGAAGGAATACTTTTTGAAACCGATTATTCAAACACGGGGAGATCACAGAAGAACAAATTGTTTTCAAAAATTGGTTCAACTCCCACAGCCTGAACAAGATATACTCAATAGAATATCAGGAATATAGCCTATTTCTGCGTCACTAGCAATGGCCAACTGGCCAAGAGAAGAGGGGGTGCCGACGCGTTTCGAATCCTGATTGAGGGTTTACAGGATTCTCTTCAGGGCAGTGTCAGTCTAGTCCATGGGAACTGTTTAAAAAATGAAGAGCAAAGCAAAAAATATTTATTAAAAAGGGTCCTCTAACCACTATTCTTAGGCCGACTCGAGTGCCAGAAAAAAACATACCTTATGTTTATCCTGCCCACGGTCAGTCTTGTTTAGGAAGAAATGTCGTGTAGGCTCTGTGGTCTGCAATGTAACAGAGTGATAGGTATATTGAAACCTTATGTGTGAACGCGGGGCAAACTACCGAAGAAAGCAGATTAGACTACTATTTGTTTACCTTAGTTGGCTTTAAGGTTCTGTGCGGTGTCTTTGTCCACAGTGAAGGGTTTATTTTAAAATCATCTGCAACAAATAGACAGAGCGCGTCTAAGTCAGTTGCACACAATGGGCGCGTGTAAAACAGTTGCACACACTGATGCGTTAACGATTGAGAACCGCGTGAATCCGTTCACTTACTTGGACATCGGTCCGCGAAGACCGCAGTTGGGGTTCTAATTCAGCACACGTTTTGTCCACAATAGAGACCCGTTTAGTGGATCTGGGGGTTAAAACAGAGGAGCGTGTAAGTGCATTAGGACGCTATCTTCCGATGCTTTCGAGCAGCAGAATTCGTAATCTAAAGGCTTTCTTGCTTACCGCAATTATTCCGGCGCTTCGCTGAGCGTACTCGCTACAGAACATCAGACAGAGGGATGTGAATGTCCCTGGAACAAGCCGATTTGGAAACCCAGACCATGTGGTTCTTGGCAGACCAATCAAACAGACCGACCACAATCTGGTGCTTTGTGGGACATGTAGTTTGAGGCAGACCGCTCCAGTCTTATCTGAAAAAATTGCAAGTGCATTCTGGGGCATGTAGTCTCTGTGCAGAAAAAGGGGTTTTATGCCCTATTGATTTCGCTGAGACTATTTAGGCCTTTGGTAACACTGTCAAACTTGAGGATTAAATACGCTTCTTTACGCAACAACGTCGCGTCAACGTCTTGGAAGCGTTTAGGGTCAATCCATGCTAGTATGGTCCATTTGAAATCGTTCTCAGTGTGGCCATTACTGATGAAATGTTCCACCATGGGAGCAGTCAGCACTTTTCTCTTTAAGCGGGATCGATGTTGGGTAATCCGCGCATTGATGGGCTGATTAGTTTTGCCTATATACACTCTGTTACACGGGCATACCACCGCATAAACGACATTGCGAGTTTTGCAATTCGTGAAGCAATCATGCTTCCATTTAATACCATTGTTGGTGAATGTGTCGCCTTCTAGCGTATTGGAACATGACACACAGTTGCCACATTTGTGGTGCCCACAAATTGGTTTGAGCTTCCACTGCGCAACAAGGTCACTTTTGGGTACATTAATGTGACTATCTGCCTTGATTAGATGTTGGCCTATGCTTCTATTTTTGCGCATGGCGAAGATGGGTTTAGAGAGGGGATGGTCCAAGGACTCCAATAGATGCCAATTGTTTCGGATTATGTTCTTGAATTGGTTTGTATGTTGCCCAAATGTTGTAACGCAAACCAATTGTTCCAAATCTTTTCTTTCCTTCTTTTCAAGCAATGTTTCTATGGGTGTAAATTTGGCTCTGTTTTTGGAGTGTTTCAACAGTTTTTTCGGATATCCTCTCTCTGCCATCTCGCTGCAGAATCTTGTCGCATGGCAGTCAAAGTCACATAAATTAGTGCAATTTCGCCTGATCCTCAATAGTTGCCCGTAGGGCAAATTGTTTTTTAATGATTGAGGATGCGAACTGGTGTAATGCAAAATTGTGTTGCGGTCAGTTGCCTTTTTGTGCAAGGAGGTAATCAACTTAGCCTCACTGATGCTTACGGTAACGTCCAGGAATGTCATTTCTTTGGGACTTGAATTTAAAGTGAATTGAATATCTGGGTGCCTAGAGTTCAACCACAGATGGAAGTGCTCGAGATCGGTCCGGCTCCCCTGCCACAGGAGCCAGACATCATCGATATATCTCAGCCATTGGGTTATATGGCCTGAGAACGGGTTGTCATTCAAGACAAATCTCTCCTCATATTGGGCCATGTACAGCACGGCCAGCTCCGGCGCATAGGGACAACCCATGGCTGTCCCTTTGATTTGAACAAAAAAATCACTCTCAAACTTGAAATAGTTATTGCGGAGAGTGATCTCCGCTAGTGCCACAATAAAGTTGGTCGGCACCCGATGGGGTCTGACTCTTTGCTCTAAATAAAGTTCAATGACCTCCAAAGCCTCATCCTGCGGTATCTGGGTGTATAGTGAGGCGACATCTAATGTCACCATCAACTCAGTCTGTTCATTAAATGCATGCCCTTCAATTAGTTTGATGAATGCTGTTGTGTCACTGAGATGTGAACATACCTGTGCTATACAAGGTTTTAAAAAGAAATCTATATATTTCGATATCGGTTCAAGCACTGAATCGCATCCCGCGTTCACACATAAGGTTTCAATATACCTATCACTCTGTTACATTGCAGACCACAGAGCCTACACGACATTTCTTCCTAAACAAGACTGACCGTGGGCAGGATAAACATAAGGTATGTTTTTTTCTGGCACTCGAGTCGGCCTAAGAATAGTGGTTAGAGGACCCTTTTTAATAAATATTTTTTGCTTTGCTCTTCATTTTTTAAACAGTTCCCATGGACTAGACTGACACTGCCCTGAAGAGAATCCTGTAAACCCTCAATCAGGATTCGAAACGCGTCGGCACCCCCTCTTCTCTTGGCCAGTTGGCCATTGCTAGTGACGCAGAAATAGGCTATATTCCTGATATTCTATTGAGTATATCTTGTTCAGGCTGTGGGAGTTGAACCAATTTTTGAAAACAATTTGTTCTTCTGTGATCTCCCCGTGTTTGAATAATCGGTTTCAAAAAGTATTCCTTCATTCATAAATGCATAAGGTTATTTATGTCCATCTGTTTAATTTGTTGTGTTGATTAAGAAGTTAATTTCTGTCAAATGTCAAATGTTAAATATATGTTTGGTTTACTGTCTGGTTTCTCTAAATGTTTGTGAAACAGCATATGGCTAAGACGTAAAGTTGATAGCGATCTTAGTTCTGCATATTTTGAATTTCTCCTTTGTGTTCCTAAAGTTAATGCAAATTGAAAACATCAATTGTTTAGAGTAAACTAATAAATTATGGTTTACTTGTACCTAAACTTGTGTGTACTTTAACTAAGCTGTGAGGCATAGGCAATTCTTTCTAATTCACAATAGTGTGGCCCTGCCTACCCTCCTTCCCATTGGGCCCAGCCACCCCTGTTTCTTTCTAGTATATACTGAGCACTGTTGCTGGGCTCGATGGTCAGGGCCCAGACACAGAGTGCCAGTAGTTGTCGGCTTAGAGTGGAGCCTGTCACAAGGCCTTGCATGCATCTTGGGACTAACTGGCACTGCTCTGCATACCTCCACAGTGCAGGGATCCTTTTATTGTCAGTAGCGCCTGGATCTCACAAGAACCTGACCTGCTTGAAGAGAGACTCTACCTCTCACGCCCTACCCCTGGGGTTGCTGTTTCCAACGCTGAACTTCTGGCCTCTATACAAGTCAAGAATGCTGGATCCAACTATTTCTGTATTCTGAGGCACAACTCTAATAGAATGTGAATACTGACCTAATGTGGGAGTACTACATCAGAGACTTCAGGTCCGTCCTACATATGGGGAAACGTACTCCACGCACCACTATATCAACAGCTGGCCGAGAACACCACACCAGCACCATTCATGAAACTGTTTCTATGCCCTCTGCCCCAAATCTAAACACAAGGGGGCATATGTACAAGGGGATTGCACCACTGGAACGTCACTTTTTTGACGTTCTGGTGGCGCAATGCCCTGCACCATATTTAAAAGGCAGTGTTAAGCCACTTTGCATGGCTTAAAGCTGCTTTGTAAATATGTTACCCTTTCACTCAGGAATTTGCGTCAATGGGGCGTGCAATGGTTGTTGCTGTGGGCGTTCCACCGCATCAACCATTGCTTTTTTACCCTGCCCCAAATTTACAAGAATGTGTAAATCTGAGGCAGCACCAAAAACGAATGCCATGCAAAAGCAGGTGTTAGATTGCCGCAACGAGGAGAAATACTTTTATTTCTCCTAGTTTTCGTTTTTTTGGTGTGCAGCATACTGCAAAACACCATTAATGATTCCTTTCCTGCACAAAAACAATAATTAAATAATGGTGATTTGCTACTTCTGTGTGTGCTGCAAAATGCAGGTCATATAGAAGTAACAAATCACCATTGCTTATTGTTTATGTGCAGGAAGGGCAGCTATTCTAATCACCAGCGCAAGGGAAAACACAGGAGAGTGCCATATTCTTGTAAATACAGTGCATCCCTGCGCTTTTGGAATGATGTAGCGCAGCCCTGCAAACGTTGCCACAGCGCTGTGCCAGGTCCTTGTAGAAATGCTAACAGGTGTCTAAAGAGCTTCCAAGGAATTAATGAGGGACACTGCACCTAGAGTAATGCCCTAAATCTGGGACACGTTCTTCAAAACGTCAACAGTGAATGTGAGTTGAGCACAGAGCATCTCCAGTAGCACCGAAATAGCAAAAAAATGAAGCTTTCGACATCAAGAACAAACTCATCGCTTTAACACTGGAAAGACAACATTAATACCAAACCCATCACCTAATGGTTACCTTCCCCAGAAGCACAGCTACTTTATTTTGCTGATAACAGTCCACTTGTATTATTAGGTTTGCAGTATTTCCAACAAGAACGTGTACTTCAGAAAATGTGAAAGCCGTGCGCTTATTCCAGAGCCTGGAGACTGGGACCCATCCTTGCCAAATTTCAGATCATTACTTTTCCATCGGGAAGCATGGTCAATATGAGGCAAGATGGCGGCCGCTTAGGACGGCCGGGAAGCAGAGAGGCCGAGGAGATGCGGTTCTGGCTCTGAGATAGGGAATCAGGGCGCCGCCGGCCATACACACACCGAATCACACCAACGAGGATCGAGAAAGGTGTCGGAAAACTAATGTTGTAATACGGCAGAGTAACCAACAAACCGAGTGACTGCCATAGGTTTCTTACCTGCCGCCGGCCGCTTAAGCGGCTCCTTCTGGAATTGACGCAGGCACTGAGGTCGCTCACGTCAGGAGACGTCCTCGGAGCAGGCCTGCTAGCGGAGCAGAGTTCACGGAGTTTGCGGAGTCGGGTGGAGTTGCGGCTCAGGAAGCATCAGCAGCTGCAGCAGGCGCACCAGCGGCAAAAGACACGGAGCATCCTGGAGTCTGCGGAGGCGGAAAAGAAGAGGGGCAACACTCAACTGGATTCCGGCGAGCAATTTGGCGATAAAGATCGGAGAAGGGAGATTATGGCCCCCAAAGCGAGTGCAAGCGCTAAGGCAGCTTCAAGAAGGAAAGCTGCAGCGGAGTTGGCGGAAACAGCCGCGGAGAAGGAACATGAAGGCAATAAAAACAAAAAACAAACGTCCCCCGCGAGGAAGCTGGTGCAGCAACAAGCAGCAATCAAGGGCAAACAAGGTACTACCCCTATTTCCGATATCTTTCTAAAAGTGACTAAGGAAAAAGATCCCAAAAATGAGGCCGCAGCTGAACTGTCTGAGGTGGTTAGGTGCCCGAAAGAAGGTGGAGGGGCCACGGCAGATATAGTTGACACCCCAGTTCAGTCAAGTGTTCTAACGAACTCACAAGAGAACGTGGGCCTCCTGGGGGAAGCTGATAATAATACCCCCGTGACCCAGGACATAGACTCAGGCCCCCCAGTGTTGGAGGAGGAGGCGGGAGCGATAAGAAGGAAGCTCCAAGCGAGATCTTTTTCTCGGTCTCGTAGGGGGGGAATGGTCTGAGGAAGACGACAGCCTGGAGCAAGAAGTCAGTGGCTCGGTTACGGATAGTGACCTGGACCAGGAGGATTTCAACCCCCCAACAACGGCGGTGAAGTCCACTACAGGAGCAAAAACACACGGACGCAGATGGGATTCTCCAACAACTAACCCCCTACTCGAGAGCCCGGGAGGGGAAGCAGCACAGATGTCACTTCTGGAGGTGATACACCAGGAGATAATCGCGCACAGGGAAGAGGCTCGCCAAGAGAGTCGCAAATCACAGGCGGCGGTGAGAAAAATGCAAGGGATGGTGAGGAAACTGACTAAAGTTTGTGTGAATCTGGGAGATGGGTTACAAATTTGGAGGAGAGAGTGGTATCGACCGAAGCTGAGACATTGGCCACCTCAAGCAGGGTAGATCTCCAGGGTGAACAGATGACAGATGTACAATGGAAGCTAGAGGCGTTGGAGAACAGGTCTCGACAGAATAATCTACGCGTACTGGGGATTCCGGAGGGATCAGAGGGGTCAGACATGAGAGCTTTTGTGACCAAAATGTTCGAGCATGCCTTCACGGAGCTGAGGGGATGGGACTGGGCAAGGGAGATCCAAAGGGCCCATCGCACCCCTTTCAAAATTCATAAAAATGCCAAGGAGGGGGATAAGCCCAGAGCAATTCTTATCTTTCTGGGTAACTATAATCTGAGGCAGGCAATATCAGAAAGGGCAAGACCGGACTCGAAAAAGGATGTGGATGGCTTCACTTTTTTTGTTCCTCCGGATTTCTGCCACGTTACCGTGGAGAGACGCTGGAGACTAAGGCAGATGATAAAACCCTTCCAGGACAAGGGTATGCAGGCATATCTGATCAATCCAGCTCAGCTAAAAATAGTCAACGGTGGTAGAACCTTGTACTTCTCTTCCGAGGTTAAAGCCAAGGAGTATTTGGATGCACAAAGGGTTTAGCAACACACTGAGGAGCAGAGGTGACCAGGGATCTAATGGTTAAAGATGAGTTCGAAACCCAACGTGTTGATAGACTAGAATAAGGAAACTGGTTTAAAAGGGGAAAAAAAAGGGAAATAATTTAAAGAGGACTAAAGATGACTTTTTGATGGACAATGATTGTGGGGGGGAAAAGGAAAAAAAAAAGAGGGGGATGGCTATCAGGAGTGGTGTGTGGGGTGTAATGTGTAGGGTGGTGGGGACATGGGCGCAACAGATGGGGGTTCTAACATAAAAGGGTTAGGTTTTGTTTTTCTTTTGGTAGGTTATCAGAAATCTCCTCGGTCTCAACTACGAGCCATCACGTGCACAGACCAGCAGGTCTGAGCGCCTCTGACAAGAGGGGGTGGGGGGGGGGCTGGTGGGGTCAGAGGGGGTGAAGGGAGGGAAGGGGAGGGGGGCAAGGGGGGAAGGAGAGGGGGGGAGAAAAGCAAAAAGAATCGAGATGGTAATGTGCAAGGAGTCGGTATTTAGCAGAATAATGGATAAGAGCAGGCAGATTGGATGCAGCAGTAACACCAGCGATGTCACACATTAAGATCTGTACTATTAATGCAGGGGGGCTAAATGACTGGAAGAAACGGCAGAGATTGAGCCATTTCACTAAGTTTAATAATATAGATATATTGTGTATACAGGAGACCCATCTGCCTTGGGCAAAAAGGAATTTATTGAATATGAATGGGTATGCCCTATTAGGGTGTTCATCACAATCGTCAATGACAAGGGGGGTTGCCATCATGGGAAAATGGAATGTGGGGGGTGTGAGACGTACCAAGTCTGACGGGACTGGCAGATGGGTTCTAGTAGAACTGAATGTAGGTATTACATTATGTGTGGTCTATGGCTCGAATGAGGATGATCCAACAGTATTTGATGTTCTGGAGGAGGAGTTCGCAGATTAGGGGACCCCCATTGTTTTGTGTGGAGATATGAATATCTCGGTCGATTGGAGGCAGGGAGTTAAATATACGGGACGTAAACCCAAGGTATTTCGGGCATTAGGTTCCTTACTGAAGTCGCATGGGCTAGCGGATGTCTGGGGGGAAAAAGAGCCTGCTGATCCAGGCTTTAATTATTTCTCGCATCCTTGCCAGAAATACTCTAAGTTGGATTACTTTTTTGTCTCAGTAGGGGAGATATGTATTGTTAAAGTTGCCAAGCTTCCCAGAACAGTATCTGACCATAATCCTTTGATATTACTATACCAAGTGGACAATATCTCGAGGAAAGCAACAAGGTGGACATTCGAAAGGAAACTGTTAAAAGATGATAGGTTTGTAAGACACCTTAAACAATGGGCGAAAGAGTTCTTTGACGCCAACAGATATAGCTCATCCCGTAATGGGGTGTGGGAAGCCTTCAAGGCCTCCTTAAGGGGGGAAACGATAAGCTGTTCTGCCAGGTTAAGGAAGGAGGATAGAAATATAGTAGAGAAGCTCATTTTGGAGTTGGCGATGTCAGAGAAACGGCATATTGAGGAAATAGGGCTAGGCCAGGATGGTAGGGTAACGGCGAGAACTATGGCTGTGATCAAGGGTAATATTCAGAGGGTGGTTACACAAAAGGAAACCCGAGAGTATCAGGCGTCAAGGGCAAGGCGCTACGAGACAGGGGAACAAGCTGGAAGAGCGCTAGCACTGCGGATTAGGCAAGAAAATAATAAAAATAATATCCCCAGAATAGAGGATAATGGGATAGAGTATTCAGACCCGAAAGAGATGGTAGGAGAGTTCCAGAAATGTTATCAAAAATTATATGACCAGGAGGCGGGGGGACCAGCCTCATGTCAGGGGCTTGGGGCTGCATGCCCGGTTCTAGATGATAGAAGTAGGGAGGAGTGGGACAAGGATATAACCATTAATGAGATAAGGAATGCAATACAGGATCTAGCAGCAGGGAAAGCGGCGGGCCCAGATGGGATCCCGCTGGAAGTTTATAAGAGTTTAGAGGAGGAAATTACTCCACTACTGCTTGACTTATTTAATGGCATAATCTGCTCCGGGGAGATTCCTGATTCCTGGAAAGAGACCAACATAGTGGTATTTCATAAAAAGGGGAAACCAGAGAAGAACCCGGGTTCCTATCAGCCAATATCGCTGATTAATGCTGACACAAAATTATACTCTAAGGTGTGGGCAAAGAGATTGGGGGGATCATTGGCCAGCTCGTCTCCCCGTGGCAGCATGGATTCGTTCCAGGTAGAGGTACCACCGATCACACCTCGCGTGCGATCTCGCTATTTGATGCTATGGCCGCCACGGGGGGGGAAATGGCCATGATCCTCCTCGACGTGGAGAAAGCGTTCGACCGCGTGGTATGGGAATTTTTATGGGATGTCCTTGTCAGAAGAGGCTTTGGGGAAAAGTGTCTGAAAGCAATCAAGGCAATGTACTCAGATCCGGTTGCTAGGATTACAGCTATGGGTATGCGTTCGGAGGAGGTGGTAATTAAGAGAGGTACTCGTCAGGGATGCCCTTGTTCCCCAATACTCTTCTCACTTTATATAGATCCCCTGATTAGGGAAATCTTAGCCTCAGACAAAATCTCCCCAGTAATAGTAAATGGTCATACTACTAAATTATTGGCATATGCAGATGACCTGGCAATTGTTACCACTAATCCGCAGACAGCAATGGTGGAATTGTGTCAACTGGCTAAAGCATATGGGGCCTGTTCCGGTTATAAGTTGAATGAAGAAAAAACACTAATAATCAGTACAAACAATATCTATAAGGCTGATCAGAGGTTTGTGGAGTCTGCAGTATATCTCGGGGTGAGGATTAATGCGAATGTCGATAAAATTATACAGGAGAACTATGTACCCTTGATTTCGGCAATTGAAAAAGAACTAAAAAGAATAGATGTATTACATTTATCCTTGATCGGTAGGGTGAATGTACTGAAAATGTCAATGTTCCCTAAACTACTGTATTTATTCCGCGCTATCCCCTTATTAGTTGATGAGGGCTTGTTGAAGAAAATGGAAGCTGTTTCCTCCCAATTCGTGTGGCAATATGGTAAAATACGTAGGTCACTGGCCCGATTATCTGTACCTCTGGAGGGAGGGGGACTGTCAGCACCAAACTTGAGGCTGTATCATTGGGTTTGTTTAATGATGCAGATGAATGTCCTATTTAAATATGAAGAAATAGGCCTGTTGGATGGTATTAACAGAACCCCCAAACAGAGACTGTTTGAAAGCGACGCACTATGCACACGCCCTCGTGGGGTGCTCCGTAAACCACACTTAAATGTGACACCACATTTCAATATTTAAACAATAAATCAAATTTAAACAATCATGCTGAAATCTTGTCCATGCCCCTTCGTGTTGGGGTCAAAGAATCAAAAAACAGTTCAATAGAAACACTTTGTAGCTTTAATGCCAGTCTTTTCTTTGTGTTCTATCTTCATCAAATACACGAGAGAAGGGCGAAACCAGACCGCGTTAGAGCACTAACTTTCGGAGAATCCACGTGGAGCACCGCCGAGGGCCATCCAACTGCAAAGGAACCGCTGAGGCTTTAGAGCAGAGAACACAGAAGATTAGTCCAACATCGTATTTCAAGATAGTGAACCCAGTCACATGGGATTCTTGCCAGACAAGACAGGAAGGTGATGAGCTCATTTTCTCGAGTTATCAAATACATTTGCTAACAGTCAGTATTCCCCTGATGAAGGTAACCATTACCGAAATGCATTGGGACTGACAAGCAAATGATGTAAAGAGGAACAAGTACATGATGTAATGTATTTGATGAAGATAGAACACAAAGAAAAGACTGGCATTAAAGCTACAAAGTGTTTCTATTGAACTGTTTTTTGATTCTTTGACCTCAACACGAAGGGGCATGGACAAGATTTCAGCATGATTGTTTAAATTTGATTTATTGTTTAAATATTGAAATGTGGTGTCACATTTAAGTGTGGTTTACGGAGCACCCCACGGGGGCGTGTGCATAGTGCGTCACTTTCAAACAGTCTCTGTTTGGTCATTTGATTTTTCATACTGACGTGAGCCGGTCAGTCCAAGCGGCAGCACCGCAGAAAAATTGTTTATAGGTTAAAAATTGGATGTAAATAGGTGTGCAGAGTGTCTACCTTGTTATAGTATTAACAGAACCCCCACCATATATGAGTTGTTAGTAGGTGAAAGAGCACTGGGGCTCTTTACACGAGAAGTCAGCTATAGATATTACAAAAGGATTAGAAGCAAGGTGCTGCTTAGTGCCTGGGGGACTTGGAAGTCAATAATGAGATTCTTGAAGATACCAAAAATCAATAGCACACTAGATCTTTGGAGGTCAAATCCTTTTGTTCATCTGGGCCAGAATAGCAATAGTAGGATATGGAAGGGGCTTGGTGTTAGATGTCTGGGGGACGGTATGATTGGCGATGAGATAATGGGGTTTGATACACTACAGCAGAATAATGGTATACCAGCCAGCCAATGGCTATTATATAGACAATTGGAACAAACAGTCAAGTCAATCAGACCCAGGATTGCAATTCAGGAGATTAACCCAATTGTGGATTATGTAAGGAAAGGTGGCAAGAAGATCAGAATTGGTTATAGCTATCTTCAGCAGGGTCTGGGAGACGACATTGAAAAAACTGAATCTTCTTGGGCTCAAAGAATTGAGGATCCAGATGTAGACATCGATTATGCGTTGGTGTTGAATAAGAAAATACTGAGAGCGTCACATCTGAAGGCCCAGCATTACAAGACCATTTTTAATTTATACTTTACTCCTGCCAAGTTGTTCATGTGGGGTAAGAGAGAAAATGACAGGTGTCCTAGGTGTGATCAAGGCCCTGCAGACTTACTGCACATTTTTTACCACTGCCACAGTCTACACCAGTCCTCAAAGAAATTGAACGGTTTTTAGCGGGGCTGCTAGAGCAACAGATTACTCTATCCCCAACGACTGTTCTGATTGGCAGGGATGGTAACTTGAAGATAGAACGAGATGTCGAAGCTTTTATTTTTCTGTCCATGGCCGTTTTTCGGATTTTAATATCGGCTGGATGGAAAGACTCTGTAGCTCCCACGTTTCAGATGTGGATAACAAGGCTCCTGGGAACTCATAATATAGAGGAATGTCTGTATGATTTTAAAGGAAAGAGGTCGAGGGAATTCGGCAAAAAGATCTGGGCTCCCCTCAAAAAGTGGAGAGAAGTTAGATAAGTAAGATTGACGTGAAAGATCTATTGGTTTTAATTGATCTAACTGTTTATATTCAGCATTGTGTGGCCTCTGTCTTTTTAACCTGGTCTTTTATTGTTGCAAATGTAAGATGTATGTATCAATTTCAAATCTGATCTTATCCTGTTGTTTTATGTACTTTGATACCCGGAACCATCTCAATAAAAATAAAAAAAAAAATTAAAAAAAAAGGGAAGCATGGTCAATATTGGCACTCATATCATAGCCTGAATTTGGGAGTTGCATTTCAGCTCATAGAAATCATTTCAGCATTTTTGTGGTTTTCTATGACTGGTATCCAGCCCTAACTTCTGTGAAGGAAGATTGGGAAGGAGAGTGGGTCAGACCTCAATGAGAAAATGTTATCCAATATCTCCCTTCAGAATACTGCACCTCAAGTAGAAAGCCCAGCTTGTGTCTCAAAGTGTGGGTGCTTTGCTCCCACACAAAATCTGGACTGCTTCCCTTTCTAGTGGGTAAACATACCTAGTGCTGCACTCTTCAAAAATGTCGACTTTATTCAGTACTTTAAGAACATGGTATTTCCATCATCACATGTACGCCTCTGCAGAAATAAATATCCTGTGTTTGGGTTTCCACCTGGGTCATCGTTTCCATTACAAGCATGTCGGCTTCAAAGATTAACGCATCAGCAAGTGGTTTATCGAGCCCTGGTTCATGTGCATGCGTTTTCACAACAATTTGTGACTGCCACTCACAGCATTACCTGCCATATTCTGAAGAAGTTTGGCGCTATATGAATGTGTGGATGTTTCGTTTCAGAAACTATTCTGTACGTCAGTGGATTTCAAACTTTTTTTTTTAATACTGCCTCTTCAACTTGCAACAAAAGCAAAACAAATTGAATTAATGGATAGCTGGAATTAGCTGAAAAAAAGGTATGTATCCAATTGATACAAGAAACTTAATTGTGGAAGAACCAGTGATTTTCTCCTTGAGGTTCTTGTAAGCTAGTCTAAATTAATCAACCTCTTAGTGTGGACATTTTTCGAACATTTTCATACCGTTCACATTTACTCACTATGGCATGCAAGGGTGGGCAGGTACTTAAGCCCTCGTTTAATGATTCAGATTGCATCCCCACAAATGGTGAAAAATGGCCTTTGGCAAAGCAAAGCATGCTCTATCAAGGAAAAGGTGCAGGACCATTTGGGAAGGTGAAGAATGGGCAGGCTAGCGTGTCTCACAATTTTGGGGTGCCTGTAGGCACATTGAGGGGCTGGCTGGGCACGCATCGTAAGAAGAAGAGCCTAGCCAATAAAAAGGATATTGACAGGGCAGTGTACACCTGGGTCACTGCTCTTCACCAAGAAGGGATTCGGTTATCTGGTCCAATCATACAAGCACAGGCTGAAGCCTTTGCTCGGCAAATTTATGGTGAAGAAAAGCCATTCATGGGTGGGTTTGGTGTTGCCCATGAATGCATGGAATATAAAGTCAACAGAGTTATGGTGAGGCTGAAGTCAGGCCAGCTGAAAGGGAGCTAACTGTGGTCTATCTGGACAGCCCAAAATTACAATGAGTGATAGGAGATATGGTGATGAACAGATCTACAATGCCAATGTTACAGGATTGTATTGGAAACTGCTGCCTGACCGGATGCAAGAGACGAAGCAAGTCAAACAAGTGGGAGGATTTAAGAAGGTGGAAGATAGGGTCTCTAACTTGCTGGCTGCTAACTTCAGAGGAAACCACAAGCCATTGGTGGAAGGAAAGCTGCAGGATCCCCCAGTTGTTGACATCGTAACCAAGGTAAGTTCCCTGCTGCATACAGATGTAGCAAGAATGCCTGACTGACCCCTTAGCGCTTACGGGAGTAGTTCTTTGACAAATTTGTCCCCGAAGTTAAATGTTACCTAAAAAGGTGCTGCCTTGCCCAGAAAGCTGTTTTAATTGTCAACCAGGTTCCACTACAACCAACTGATGAAGATCTGCAGACCTTGGATGGACACATCCATGTGTTGTTCTTCTCCAAATGCACTGGAAACAGAAACCATTCCATGGATCAAGGAGTGATCTCTTCCTTCAAGCAACTTTACAATTGAGAGCTTCTGAAATTGGTTGTCTCTTGTGACACCAGACCCTGTGACTTTGCCATGTCCTTCGTGTTGAAAGATATGATTTACCTTGCAGGGCCGTCATGAAATATGATTCAGGCTGGAAGTATTGAGAAGTGTTGGCTCTTTGGATTCAGGGCAGCATTTGAATCACGTGCACCCGTGCAGAGAGATGGAGAGGAGTACAGCAAAGTGTTTACAGGTCTGGCCATTCTTGCTGCCCTGGCATATAATCGGCTGACACTAGTATGTGGCAGTAGGTGTGCACTTGGATGATGTAAACCCAGTGGTCAAAGACCCTATGGAGGACAGGATGGACGAGTCCGTGATAAGTGTAATTACTTGTGAAACACCAACGTGAGGATGAAAGAAGTGACATTGAGGCAGAAGGTGCTTTGGTGCCTTCAACAACTGAAGAAATAAAAGGACTAGAAACAGCTCTGCGCTGGCTAGAAATGCAGGACCCATGGGAAGTTGGGCCTACAAAACCTGTACAACTCCGTTCTCTTATAACTACTGCCCAGCCAACAGCCAGAAAAAAAACTGATTTCAGTAGCAGTTCCTAAGAACGGTGTTGACTTCATTTGATCCCAGAGGTAGTGCAGCCTAATAGAGCTAGTTTATGGTTGAGAAGATATACCCCCACTTATCAGTATACATGTCTGCCAATTAAATAATTTTTCTTTACTGAAAAAATTAAAATAAAACTGGTGAAGGATGGGAGTTTGGGAGTGTCACTCACCCAAATAAAACTAGCGAGTGAGGATGTAAAAAGTAAGATGGAGAGAGAGGGAATATGGAGGAGAAGAAATGCAGCTGAAAGCAGACCAGGTGTTCGGTAAGCGTATCCTGCTGGAACAGAATAAAAAAAACACATTACCACTTTGCAGAGTATGGAAGTGGAAGGGAAATTTACCTATGAAGAAAAATATTAGCAATTAGCAGACACAGCCCATTTGCAGGAACAATGGCATGTTTACCTTAAGAAATGTAAGATGCAATTTTAACATAATATGGATTGGTTTCTACCAAATGGGAAATATCATTCATCTTAAAATTCTTGATTAAAGTGTTTAGGTGAAATGGTTTCTTAAAATTGGTATTTTATTAATTCATTTTTCTAAAAGATCACCTACAATTATTTGCATGTACATGTTAAATTAAACACAAAAGAATATTAACGCCACTGATGCATGACAGCGGATTGGTGTCGTTACAACGCAGGCTATTACAACGCCTGCTTTTACAACGCGGTTTTTACATCGCATACCACTACAACGCATAGTGCTTTTAAGCGCTGGATAGTGATTTATTTAATTTACTATTCCAACTCCAGTCCCCGTGGATAGTAGGGAAGGTGTTGGATAGTAAATTAAATATATTCCCTATCCTAGAGCGCCCCCAGCGCAATGCGTTGTAATGGTTTGCGTTGTAATGGTTGCGTTGTAATGGTAGTGCGTTGTAATAAATGCGTTGTAAGTGATGTTTCCCATGACAGCAAACCAATTTTAATTTGCTAAACTATGTAATGCATGCACCCTCTACTCTCTGCCTAAAAATAGAAACCAATGATATTGAAATCAATATAAGTCACCAATATATACCCTTAGGATTAAAACTATGAATTAAGCAATACATCTTTGCTACTAATGCTAATACCAGCAGTTACTAATGACGTCTCTTGATGTTTGCCTTGAGATATGAGGAATGACTCAAAGACAACTTGCTTCTGCCAGTTATTATGGCACTTTTCTCTATGTTTCCCATTTCAGATATATAAGAAAAGAATTGTCCAGCTACCCAATATTCAAACAGTTTTTATGATGTTCTCCAGTACTTCCTTTCACTAAATGAGGGCCATAGTTGTCTAAGGAGGCGTTTCACCTGATGACAACAACTGCTGCTCACTGAGGACTGAGGGATGATTCACTAGGCCCTTTGTAGATTGAGTCACTCAAAGTAATATTAAATTAATTATAAAAATATTATTCTTGAATTGCAGTCTTCCTGCTTGGTCTATGACATGGCCAAGCAAGTCACTTGGCCAAGTGCAAAGAGGAAACAAGTTCTGGGCCAAACGTTCCCAGCACTCGATAGGTCACTGTGCACATATCACAACCCTCTGCAATCTTCGGGTTGTATGTCCTTACTTTAGTTCCCTATACCTTTTAGTCTGCTGTAGTTTGCCTTTATTTACTTTGCCCCATCCATAACACTGAAATTATCTATATTTTGTCCCATATACTTCCTCCTATCTTCAGTTTGCCCTTCACCACTAACCCAAAAAATGACCTTAATGCTAACCATTCCGTAGTCATAATGTAAATAGAATTCATGTGGATTATGTTTAATTAATAAGTTATAAAAAAAACTGTAAACCTATTTTAACTCAATTACTCACTCATCACTGTAATTAGTTGCATTTTCAAATTTTTAATTAATTGAAATATTTATGAATCTTATTCTAAGGTTAGCTGGATATAATCAGAATAATGTTTAAATGTAATGATGTTCAATATGTTAATGCTAACCCTAGCCCTAACTGTACAGGTATTTTGATTTAATAATTAATCATTGAAACCATAAGGAACAGTATTGTAATACTAACCCATAACCCATAACCCATAATCAGGCTGTCCTCTCTCAGTGTTTATTATTTATGGCGTTCAGTGGTGTTTTCTCAGTGTTTTCCAAACCTTTCGAAATTGGTGCTTATCACTGCTTATTCAGCTGCCTAACCCCCAAACTAGAAAAAGCTGCGTCTTTCCACTGTTTATAAAGCAAGCTGTTTTTGCAGTAATTCCAATAAAGTAAATATTTAATTTAGAGGAGAAGTAATGCTTCTCCTCTAATGGAGATCAGTGTCTTACCCTTGGCCAGTGATCTAATGTTAGACTGTTTTAATCATATAAAGTTGGTGCATTGCACTATCACTCACACCCACATCCTGTTACCCTCTTTCACACCTCATTACCTTTCACATTCACTCTGTCGGGTTATCTAGTTTCCAGAATGGATTAAAAATGCAATTGTGCTGTATTCAAATGTTTAAATGAAAACATTCCTGATCACAGTTAAGGTTAGTTCACCTACTCATTGCTAAACATTAGAATGTTGTAAAGGGGGTCTACCCTGCTAACAGCATGGTACCAGGTGAAAATTTAAGATTTTTAAATTACACTAGATTAATTAGTACCCTGTGTTCTAAGCAGTGGCTTAACGAACGTTGACGGGGTCCCCCTGTCACATATACAGATGCCCCCCACTCCTGATTCAATCTGGAGCTGTTGGGCCTGAGTACCCTGCTGAGAGGGCCCCCTGCAGTTTGGAGCCCACACCGTGGGGGCTGCAAGGGCCTGTGTTGCGCCCCTGATTCTAAGGCACATTAAACTTGATTCTTTAAGCATTCACAGCACTGCTTTTCTGCACTCTTTGCATGACTGCATTAAGGTGGTGACGTTGTGAGGACAGTCAAAACTGCCAAGTGTCCCCATGGCAAATGTCTCACTTGGGTCAGTCCTGACTAATTAAAAAGAAATAACATTGTATTCTGGGACTTGTAGATTTGCTGTTAACATTGTAACTATGGCCAAAAACCATAGGAGTAAGGCTAAATTGGGTAAAAAGCCAGGAGTAGCGGAAAATATGATGCGTAACAATAGGACACCTCAGTATTGGTATTTAAAAAGTCTTTGTTAAGGTTTTCACCACTTTTCCAAATTTCCAAATTTCACAGGTGAATGGCATTTTAGTTTGTGGTTGTACAGGTCTTTCTATGTTTGCACTCATGAGGGTTATTTCTCTCTAAGTGGGATTTTATCAGTTAATATAGGTGTAAACCTAAAACAGGATCACTTACCCCATATGTGTTTGGACTGTATTACTTTTCAATGAAATCTAATAACAATAATCTTAACGATATCCCTAAATTAAGCAAGAATACATTATTTTACATTATTCCTGTGTAAGATAGTTACTTTTGTATAATCCTAATGCCAGTATAGATTTACCTTAAAGGCAACTTTCCGGATGCTTTGATGTTGTCTTTCAGTAATTTCAAAATGCAAACAATTTAAGGATGTTATCAATGATCTGGCAATGTAGTAGATGCCCTACAGAGTAAGGTGGTTGAAGTAAAGTTCAGACACCCTTCCTGGTCCCCTGAACTGCATTCATTTCACCAGTGTTCTCTCCCATTGATAGAAATGAATTTATTTGTTAATTATTTGTGATTTTATATTTGCATGGATAAAGCCTCCAAGGGAGTCAATACGCCTTTCAATATTTTGAGACAGTGGTTCAAAGTGTTACATTATCATTTAGACATCTTAACTTGAGTATGCAGTCAACAGGTTTGAGCACTCAAAAATAAGTTTGCACTAAAACTAGGAGCATAGAGGGTAGATATTACAATAATGAATTTGTAGTTTAATCAAGAACATTTAAAGGTGGGAATAAATGCTTACACGATCAAAGAGCATTAGAAGGGGACAATCATTTAAACATACATTTTGCCTTATGCCATTTTCTATGGCTTTTCATGAACTTAAATTGTATCAATATGTTTTTTAAACTTCATTATGCCTCAAACAAATGGATTCAATCATTTCAATCACAATTTCAGATTTAAAACTGCTAAATGTGTTTCCAAGTAAAGCTGTACAAATAGGACACCTGGAGTGTTCAAGCTATTTCTCAAAAAGGTTCATTTTGGGGGGGCGCGTAATGTGTTTTGAAAAAGAAAGGAAGTGTAATTGATCTGACTAGAGAATTACATCACTTTGGTGTATACCCTGAGAAGTATGTGGGGTGGATGAGTTTTTCTGAAAATGTTGGCTCTGTCATAGATCCCCTACATGCACAGACGAATATATCTTTCCATTCCGCAAAAAAAATCCCGCATACCATCACTCCGCATTTTTAAGTCCGCAAAAACCATTACTCCTCAAGCCATGATTCCGCAAATTTTCACAACGTATATGACTTCACTCCGCATGCAATTATAACGCAAATGCATGTGTGGTGAAGTCATATACTTTGTAAAAGTACTTTATCTTTAAAGATATATATATATATATATATACACACATATATATATAATTTTAAATAAAATGAAGAATTAAGTCTTTAAAATTACATTATATTTAGAACTATATTAATAATACATACACACACACATATATATATATATATATATATATATATATATATATATATATATATATATATATATATATATATATATATATATATATATACCCTAAAAACTAATACCACCCTAGTCCCTTTAAATACCCCAGCACCCTTAAACACTAACCCATCCTGACCCTAAAAATACCCCTGTACCCCAAAACCCAAACATACCCCTGAACCCTAAAAATACCCCTGTACCCCAAAACACAAAACAACCCCTGAACCCTAAAAATACCCCTGTACCCCAAAACCCAAAACAACCCCTTAACCCCAAAAATACCCCTGTACCCCAAAACCCAAAACAATCCCTGAACCCTAAAAATACCCCTGTACCCCAAAACCCAAACCTACCCCTGAACCCTAAAAATACCCCTGTACCCCAAAACCCAAAACAACCCCTGAACTCTAAAATTACCCCTGTACCCCAAAACCCAAAACAACCCCTGAACCCTAAAAATACCCCTGTACCCCAAAACCCCAAACAACCCCTGAACCCCAAAAAAAACCCTGTACCCCAAAACCCAAAACAATCCCTGAACCCTAAAAAATACCCCTGTACCCCAAAACCCAAAACAATCCCTGAACCCTAAAAATACCCCTGTACCCCAAAATCCAAACCTACGCCTGAACCCTAAAAATACCCCTGTTCCCCAAAACCCAAAACAACCCCTGAACTCTAAAAATACCCCTGTACCCCAAAACACAAACCTACCCCTGAACCCTAAAAATACCCCTGTACCCCAAAACAACCCCTGAACCCTAAAAATACCCCTGTACCCCAAAACCCAAAACAACCTCTGAACCCTAAAAATACCCCTGTACCCCAAAACCCAAAACAACCCCTGAACTCTAAAAATACCCCTGTACCCCAAAACCCAAAACAACCCCTGAACCCTAAAAATACCCCGGTACCCCAAAACCCAAAACAACCCCTGAACCCTAAAAATACCCCTGTACCCCAAAACACAAAACAACCCCTGAACCCTAAAAATACCCCTGTACCCCAAAACGGAAACCTACCCCTGAACCCTAAAAATACCCCTGTACCCCAAAACGCAAACCTACCCCTGAACCCTAAAAATACCCCTGTACCCCAAAACGCAAACCTACCCCTGAACCCTAAAAATACCCCTGTACCCCTTAACCCTTAAATACCCCTGCACCCCATAACCCAAACCCACCCTTAAAATACCCCTGAACCCAAAAAAACCCCATATACTTACCTTACAACTTACCTTAAAACATATACTTTTACCAATCATGCTTTTACAATGATTTTCGTCATAAAAGGATGCGAGATAAAAGCATATAATATATAAAGGCATGCGGTATGAAAAAATGCGGAGTAAAGGTACCTGCGTACTAATGGTATGAGGAGTGAAAGTATGCGGAGTCTTGGTATTTTACCTGCACAGACGTCTCCGAAAGATTGCCAAAGTATCTAAAAAGTGCCACAATCAGTGTATTCTCATGGCCTCAATAAGCCTTTCTGAATTAATGTGGTTATACTCTTTTCACCCAGTAAACAGAAAAGGTTCCCTTGAGTAGGGTGTTCAATTGAACAACTAGGATCACAAAGCAATTAGCACAATTCATATATAGCGTCAAAAAACACAGTTTATTAATTACACAGTATATTAAAAAGAGCAAGTGGACAATAGCACCACTATACACAAATAAAACCAATTAAAAATTGAGAATAATAATAAAAGTACATGGAAAATCAAAATTGACCAGCAAAATTTATACAAATAAGGGGGACAGACAACGGTAAGACATCCAATTGTACAATACAGGGTGTATATTCAAACTATATCTGGCACCCATGTGTTATGCACGTCTTGTAATGTGTCAACACAGGTGTCCGAGTTGAAGAATTACACTTGGAAATGCGTCAACGCGTTTCGGTAGTAGGCTTGGTTTTAAGCCACCTTTATCAAGACACTACGTTCTGTCTGTCGTATTTCTGGGGTCAATAAGATCACCCTTAGGAATATTCTTTGGATATGGTCATTTCACTCCAAACTCTTTCCTTTCGCTTACAATTTGGCTCAACAATCTGCCAGATGAAACCAAATAAGTTTTCTGGGTATGTTATGGGACAGGAACTGTGCTCATAGCATGTTGGAGAAGCTGATGGTCTGCCTAGTGCCTAAAAGTCTGCCTGCCTTCTAAAGAAGGGTGACTGGCCCTGCAGGAGGAGAGACCATCAAGAAGGAGAAACACAGCGTGTTTCCAGTGTGAGGAGCACCCACTGAAAGCAGGGACTCAGAAGTGATGTCAGGAGTGGCCTTCATCATGAAGCCTCCCCCCTTCTCTCTGTAAAGATTCTAGCTGAGAACCGACCTAAAGACTTATTAATCAAGCATGGTTGACACCGGGACCAAACCTGTATTCACTAAGGTGTGTCCACATCAGTGTGTGAGTACCACAGAGCTGCATCTGTATCACCGCTCATCTTGGGAAGACCAACACACAGCCAATGTGACTAGACCTAGATAAAATTGAAATGATACTGTTGTAATTTGCAGAATTTTGGGAATTTCGTACTACACAAAATTCTCAAACTTACACAATGTTGCATCTAAATGCTATGTTTGCAGTATAATTATAGTGCGGGAGCACAGTAAAAAGAAAAATTACTAGAACGCTAGATGGTGTTGTTCACAGAACTCAACATGACAAAATGCATCCTTGCCCCAATTTCGGACACAGGAACAGAATATAGTTCAAAATGCCTGATTTGCATTTTGCACAAGTGGAAACACAAGTTCTACAAATTGCTAAAGTTCATTAAGCTTTAAACACATAGTCTAGCTAAATTGATGGTCCCAATATACCCTCTAAAATGTGCTACTTTGTTTCTTCATGGTTGATTAAGGTTTGGGACCCTAAAGGTTAAAACAGCTTAAATCTAACTCCGTGGTAGCTACAGTGTTAAGGGAACTAGCAAAAGAAGGACACAGTTGGTCAGAGTTTGTGTGTTGTGGTTGCAAACAACATGGAGGCACACTGATTTCACAGTATTGAGATGGATAAAGGGTCTTCTAAGAGACCATTACAGGAATCTGGATTTTGTTGCTGGCCTGTAACATTCTACTGAACTGCATCATCTGCATGATCTTCTATGTCAAGGGAGCAATAAACAAGGGAAACATAATAAAAATCAGTGCAATGATGGATGTGCTCTCTAGAAATGTCACCATATATGTCACATATAAAGATAGCAGTTGATTTCTCTGGCAGCCTGCATCCATCTCAGATGAGGGTTTTAATTGGCACAGCAGGCGTCTTCAAACACAATCATTCATCAAGGTCATGCCTTAAAGTGAGACGTAGAACATCATCCAGCATGATAAGCCAGTTCTCTGGTCTCCTTAGGCTGGGTAGGAACGTTCACAGCAGGCAGCAATAATGCAGTCTAAAAGGACTTAATCCAGGGCTTAAGGCTTACTCCTAACCAGGTGGAAGTGGAGAGCTTGCAGTTCCTCAGTATAGATACACTGACAGGCATAGCCTCCAGGTAGATTTTAGTCCAAAGGATGTTGAGACACTGGGGCAATGGCCACAGTCAGTCAGTGTCAATTGCATCTTAAATTTCAAAGGGTCAGGAAATCTAGCTGTGGCAGGGTTTCTCTCCTGAATGGAGGCTTTGGGAGGGTGCTTGTCCTTGGAGGCTCCTCTAACTGCAACCCATTTGAATTCTACCCAGACAAGCCACAAAAAGGAGAGGAACAATACCTAATGCGTCACGGAATTATTCCCTATAGAAAGCACTTGTCTCCATCTTGCGCACACCATTCTTTGACAAATGTAAATGTGGATAATAAGTTATAGTCAATGCTAAAGACATCCATAAAATCCTGAAATGTATGACGTAAAGTACGTAATGCATAGATGTACATTGATTCGCAAATCTTTCAGGTGCATGGAAGAGAAGCAACCAATTTGTGAAAGTTTTCTCTAAAATATGTGGTTTCTTATACTGTTGGTCCCAAGGCCTACACATGCCTCGCTGGTATAACACTCAGATATACTGTCATGAACGGCACTGCATGAATGCAAATGCCCTACATAGGGGTGGACCATTTGTTTATACACAGGATGATGGCATATAATTGTATCAATACCCACAAGAGGTGCACAGGAAAAACACAGGCAATTCTAACTTTCTGTCAACATATCCTTCCTCCCAAAAATTGGATAGGTGCAATAACCTAAATGGGCAGCAACAGGTAAGAATAAAAAAAATAAAGAGTAAAAATAAATTACAAAAAGGAGATCGAAACATAGTCCAGGGTAAACATATGGTGGGAAAGGCCACTAATAATAAGTCTAAGCTTCAGTCAAGTAATTAGACTGCATAGTCTTTATAGCGCTGCAAAGACTGTAGATGTGGCCTCAGCTCGTATGAGTGACCACACCTACAAGTGTTGGACTCTGATTCTCCAGATGGTTGAGTGCAGACCTTCCTTGGGTTGTGTTAGAAATGAGGGTCTCTAGTTGGCAGGTTTGTACCCTGTCGAAGTAAGGACCCTTCCTTCTAGTCAAAGTAAGGGGATTACACATCTAGAATAACCCTTGCTTACCCCCTTGGTAGCTTCCCACAAGCCATCAGGAGAAAACTATGTGAACAAAAAATTAATGAAAATGCCGATATTTTACAGTAAAATGAGACGTAGACAATCAATAAATCAATCAAAGAGTGAACCTGTATGTGCTCAGTGTTGTTGTGTAGTTCCTAATAATACATAGGATCTGCATGTTTAGACAACATAAACTAAGGGCATAATCTAAGGGATTGGTGTCCAGACTGATTCCAGACACCCCCAAAGGATATGTTAGCCTTTAGACCAGCTAGCTCACTGCACCACCATAAACCCCCTAATTTTACCAAGGAGCAAATAGTTTCTGGCAACTATCGAACATAAAGATCCTTGATCCTCTAGGCAGTGCAGTACTTTTCGATCAGTCAATCGTACTCCCTTAGTCTCAGAGAGATACACAGAATAAATGATGGGGATGTTTTTAATAAGTATTTATTGAAACAGCATCATTCTAGTATCAAACATGCTTGCTGCGACAATCATTAGACAGAAACAGCTATGTAAGGTTACAAGCACCGACAGAGTAAAAGTAAGGTAGAATTCTAACATGATGCTAAAATAGTAAATATATGCAGGCATATCAATACATATTTACAACAAGGGGTGGTGAGGGACAGAGTCTCTGAATTAAGCAGAAAGCTCTCACCCAGTCAAGAGATCAGGGCTAGATCCAACACCGTTTTTTAGCTCACTGCACCATCCCAGTTTCAGAACCTGGCTGTATGCAAATTAGTCTGTTCCTGTCCCAGTGCATGATGGGAACAGGGCAAACCAAACTACAAAAGCCAATTCTTACTCTGGGAAGGAAACAAGCTCCCGGGGACCGGTTTCTGGCATTACAGCCGTCTTCGGCCCGGTTTGCTTGAATCCTGATGGTGCAATGAGCAAGGGTCTCACATCTGAGAATACCCTTCCACGCTTAGGGTGGACAAAAATATTTACAACAAGGGGTGGTGAGGGACAGAGTCTCTGAATTAAGCAGAAAGCTCTCACCCAGTCAAGAGATCAGGGCTAGATCCAACACCGTTTTTTAGCTCACTGCACCATCCCAGTTTCAGAACCTGGCTGTATGCAAATTAGTCTGTTCCTGTCCCAGTGCATGATGGGAACAGGGCAAACCAAACTACAAAAGCCAATTCTTACACTGGGAAGGAAACAAGCTCCCGGGGACCGGTTTCTGGCATTACAGCCGTCTTCGGCCCGGTTTGCTTGAATCCTGATGGTGCAATGAGCAAGGGTCTCACATCTGAGAATACCCTTCCACGCTTAGGGTGGACAAAAATATTTACAACAAGGGGTGGTGAGGGACAGAGTCTCTGAATTAAGCAGAAAGCTCTCACCCAGTCAAGAGATCAGGGCTAGATCCAACACCGTTTTTTAGCTCACTGCACCATCCCAGTTTCAGAACCTGGCTGTATGCAAATTAGTCTGTTCCTGTCCCAGTGCATGATGGGAACAGGGCAAACCAAACTACAAAAGCCAATTCTTACACTGGGAAGGAAACAAGCTCCCGGGGACCGGTTTCTGGCATTACAGCCGTCTTCGGCCCGGTTTGCTTGAATCCTGATGGTGCAATGAGCAAGGGTCTCACATCTGAGAATACCCTTCCACGCTTAGGGTGGACAAAAATATTTACAACAAGGGGTGGTGAGGGACAGAGTCTCTGAATTAAGCAGAAAGCTCTCACCCAGTCAAGAGATCAGGGCTAGATCCAACACCGTTTTTTAGCTCACTGCACCATCCCAGTTTCAGAACCTGGCTGTATGCAAATTAGTCTGTTCCTGTCCCAGTGCATGATGGGAACAGGGCAAACCAAACTACAAACGCCAATTCTTACACTGGGAAGGAAACAAGCTCCCGGGGACCGGTTTCTGGCATTACAGCCGTCTTCGGCCCGGTTTGCTTGAATCCTGATGGTGCAATGAGCAAGGGTCTCACATCTGAGAATACCCTTCCACGCTTAGGGTGGACAAAAATATTTACAACAAGGGGTGGTGAGGGACAGAGTCTCTGAATTAAGCAGAAAGCTCTCACCCAGTCAAGAGATCAGGGCTAGATCCAACACCGTTTTTTAGCTCACTGCACCATCCCAGTTTCAGAACCTGGCTGTATGCAAATTAGTCTGTTCCTGTCCCAGTGCATGATGGGAACAGGGCAAACCAAACTACAAAAGCCAATTCTTACACTGGGAAGGAAACAAGCTCCCGGGGACCGGTTTCTGGCATTACAGCCGTCTTCGGCCCGGTTTGCTTGAATCCTGATGGTGCAATAAGCAAGGGTCTCACATCTGAGAATACCCTTCCACGCTTAGGGTGGACAAAAATATTTACAACAAGGGGTGGTGAGGGACAGAGTCTCTGAATTAAGCAGAAAGCTCTCACCCAGTCAAGAGATCAGGGCTAGATCCAACACCGTTTTTTAGCTCACTGCACCATCCCAGTTTCAGAACCTGGCTGTATGCAAATTAGTCTGTTCCTGTCCCAGTGCATGATGGGAACAGGGCAAACCAAACTACAAAAGCCAATTCTTACACTGGGAAGGAAACAAGCTCCCGGGGACCGGTTTCTGGCATTACAGCCGTCTTCGGCCCGGTTTGCTTGAATCCTGATGGTGCAATGAGCAAGGGTCTCACATCTGAGAATACCCTTCCACGCTTAGGGTGGACAAAAATATTTACAACAAGGGGTGGTGAGGGACAGAGTCTCTGAATTAAGCAGAAAGCTCTCACCCAGTCAAGAGATCAGGGCTAGATCCAACACCGTTTTTTAGCTCACTGCACCATCCCAGTTTCAGAACCTGGCTGTATGCAAATTAGTCTGTTCCTGTCCCAGTGCATGATGGGAACAGGGCAAACCAAACTACAAAAGCCAATTCTTACACTGGGAAGGAAACAAGCTCCCGGGGACCGGTTTCTGGCATTACAGCCGTCTTCGGCCCGGTTTGCTTGAATCCTGATGGTGCAATGAGCAAGGGTCTCACATCTGAGAATACCCTTCCACGCTTAGGGTGGACAAAAATATTTACAACAAGGGGTGGTGAGGGACAGAGTCTCTGAATTAAGCAGAAAGCTCTCATCCAGTCAAGAGATCAGGGCTAGATCCAACACCGTTTTTTAGCTCACTGCACCATCCCAGTTTCAGAACCTGGCTGTATGCAAATTAGTCTGTTCCTGTCCCAGTGCATGATGGGAACAGGGCAAACCAAACTACAAAAGCCAATTCTTACACTGGGAAGGAAACAAGCTCCCGGGGACCGGTTTCTGGCATTACAGCCGTCTTCGGCCCGGTTTGCTTGAATCCTGATGGTGCAATGAGCAAGGGTCTCACATCTGAGAATACCCTTCCACGCTTAGGGTGGACAAAAATATTTACAACAAGGGGTGGTGAGGGACAGAGTCTCTGAATTAAGCAGAAAGCTCTCACCCAGTCAAGAGATCAGGGCTAGATCCAACACCGTTTTTTAGCTCACTGCACCATCCCAGTTTCAGAACCTGGCTGTATGCAAATTAGTCTGTTCCTGTCCCAGACACCACCCCCTTTTGTAAATCGATTTTGGCCACTATAGGTGTGGCAGGGTATACTCAGACATGAGTCCCTTTCTCACTGCTCCATCAGGATTCAAGCAAGCCGGGCCGAAGAGGCTGAAATGCCAGAAACCGGTCCCCGGTAGCTTGTCTCCTTTCTGGTAAAGAATTGGCTTGGTAGTTTAGTCTGCCCTGTTCCCATGATGCACTGGGCCAGGGACAGACTGATTTGCATATAGCCAGGTTCTGAGCTGGGATGGGGCAGTGAGATAAATAACGGTGATGGATCAAGCCCTGATCTTTGGACTGGGTAAGAGTGGTCTGCTCAATTCAGACACTCTGTTCATCACCACCCCCTTTTGTAAATCGATTTTGGCCACTATAGGTGTGGCAGGGTATACTCAGACATGAGTCCCTTTCTCACTGCTCCATCAGGATTCAAGCAAGCCGGGCCGAAGAGGCTGAAATGCCAGAAACCGGTCCCCGGTAGCTTGTCTCCTTTCTGGTAAAGAATTGGCTTGGTAGTTTAGTCTGCCCTGTTCCCATGATGCACTGGGCCAGGGACAGACTGATTTGCATATAGCCAGGTTCTGAGCTGGGATGGGGCAGTGAGATAAATAACGGTGATGGATCAAGCCCTGATCTTTGGACTGGGTAAGAGTGGTCTGCTCAATTCAGACACTCTGTTCATCACCACCCCCTTTTGTAAATCGATTTTGGCCACTATAGGTGTGGCAGGGTATACTCAGACATGAGTCCCTTTCTCACTGCTCCATCAGGATTCAAGCAAGCCGGGCCGAAGAGGCTGAAATGCCAGAAACCGGTCCCCGGTAGCTTGTCTCCTTTCTGGTAAAGAATTGGCTTGGTAGTTTAGTCTGCCCTGTTCCCATGATGCACTGGGCCAGGGACAGACTGATTTGCATATAGCCAGGTTCTGAGCTGGGATGGGGCAGTGAGATAAATAACGGTGATGGATCAAGCCCTGATCTTTGGACTGGGTAAGAGTGGTCTGCTCAATTCAGACACTCTGTTCATCACCACCCCCTTTTGTAAATCGATTTTGGCCACTATAGGTGTGGCAGGGTATACTCAGACATGAGTCCCTTTCTCACTGCTCCATCAGGATTCAAGCAAGCCGGGCCGAAGAGGCTGAAATGCCAGAAACCGGTCCCCGGTAGCTTGTCTCCTTTCTGGTAAAGAATTGGCTTGGTAGTTTAGTCTGCCCTGTTCCCATGATGCACTGGGCCAGGGACAGACTGATTTGCATATAGCCAGGTTCTGAGCTGGGATGGGGCAGTGAGATAAATAACGGTGATGGATCAAGCCCTGATCTTTGGACTGGGTAAGAGTGGTCTGCTCAATTCAGACACTCTGTTCATCACCACCCCCTTTTGTAAATCCATTTTGGCCACTATAGGTGTGGCAGGGTATACTCAGACATGAGTCCCTTTCTCACTGCTCCATCAGGATTCAAGCAAGCCGGGCCGAAGAGGCTGAAATGCCAGAAACCGGTCCCCGGTAGCTTGTCTCCTTTCTGGTAAAGAATTGGTCTGGTAGTTTAGTCTGCCCTGTTCCCATGATGCACTGGGCCAGGGACAGGGCATATCAATACATGGCAGTAATCATGCGTACAACAACATAGATAATGGGACCCCCTCTTTATGGTTAATTTGATGACCGGGGAAAAAGAGAGGACAACAACAAAGATAAGAAAACTTGTATTCCCCCGTGGTCAATTTATACATTCTTCTATGGCATAGCTCACAGAAACAATTAGTTAGACCTTCATAGTAATCACAGGTACCAAAAAATGTATTATTATCTTGATTATCTTGATTTTTCATGATTCTTTTTCTGTAGTGTATCAAAAATATATGTTTTCTTTTTTTCTTTTACTTTTTCACTCTTTACCTTATGCATTCATCAATTCATGAGCATAGGTTGTAATCAAATCAGTGCAAAAATACAAAGACAATTTACTATATCCTTACAATACATTTAAAATTTCAACAAATGTTAATACAGTGAATAACCAACCCCTGTCTGTCACACATCAGAACAACATACACGCTCATTCAATCATTACTACAATCATACTAAAACCCAAGAAAGACCAATTCTAAGGTTGAGGTGACACAGATATCATTTGTGTATTTCCACGCCAGGTCTACGCGCGTTTCGGTGGGTTCTGACCACCTTCCTCAGGACCATGTAAGAAAGAGTTTATTCTCCACTCAGCATGTGTGCGCAGGGTGCACTTCTAATTTAGTTACACCTAGTTCTGTATATTTTCTTTTTTCAGTGTGGAAGTTTATAGCTTCTTTCTAGTGCCCATAGACTAGATCCCACGATATGTCTCAAGTGGTTCTATTTATTCTGAGGCTTGTTCTTTGTGGCAGGAGGGGACACGTATTTCTGTTGTAGCTTTCATTACTTTACGCCCTTTTTGTTTCATGTGCAAGGCTGCCACTGTTCCTCATGTTTTCTTAAAAAAACGATGTCATGTTCAATTTTCGTTTTCATTCCAAAGTTTCCCTCAGTGATAGGAATCTTTTCCGTGTGATGGACTGGTCTCTACGGTTTTCCTGCCTCGTCTCTCCTGCCCCGAAACGTGTATGAACATTTGTTGAAATTTTAAATGTATTGTAAGGATATAGTAAATTGTCTTTGTATTTTTGCACTGATTTGATTACAACCTATGCTCATGAATTGATGAATGCATAAGGTAAAGAGTGTAAAAGTAAAAGAAAAAAGAAAAAATATATTTTTGATACACTACAGTAATCATGCGTACTCCTACAATGCAAACCCTATTTAAGTGTACCCAAGTGTACATAGCATGTATGTTAGTATAAAGCCAAGAATCCCCTAGGAAAGAGCAAGCCCCATTACCTGATGGGAGAGAACGAAGGACCCCTCTTGGTCTTGAGTTGTACACCCTGCAATGGATGTCAGACCCCTGCGTGTAGGAGCTTTTGCAGGCCAGCCCAGGACCTCAGCGTCTAAGGTCAGCGTGGAAGCTTCTCGTCTGGTCACCCAGCTGAAGATGTGGTTCTTTTATAGCTGAAAATTACCCTACCAAGAAGACCTTTTCTCCTGAGGCGGAAACCGGGAGCTACAGGCACGAGCACTCGCTCATTTTTAAAAATACTTGAGAGTCACAAATAACTTGTACTTTTGCTAAAATCTACCTGTTGATATCCTGTGTGAATGTGTGTGTGTTGATTTTAAAAAACCTCACCTTCTCACAGCTGCACTCTCCCGCCCACAGCCTCACAGCGGATCCTAACGCTGCCGAGGACTCGCAGGGTAAACAAACTTTGCCGCCATTCCCCGCCGCACTCTGAGGCCACGCCCCTTTTTACATGGCCACGCCCCCTTTTACGAGGCCACGCCCCCTGAGTACATAAGCCGCGAAATCCTAGCATCTGGTCAGAAGACCTTTTCTCCTGAGGCGGAAGCCGGGAGCTACAGGCACGAGCACTCGCTCATTTTTAAAAATACTTGAGAGTCACAAATAACTTGTACTTTTGCTAAAATCTACCTGTTGATATCCTGTGTGAATGTGTGTGTGTTGATTTTAAAAAACCTCACCTTCTCACAGCTGCACTCTCCCGCCCACAGCCTCACAGCGGATCCTAACGCTGCCGAGGACTCGCAGGGTAAACAAACTTTGTCGCCATTTCCCACCGCACTCTGAGGCCACACCCCTTTTTACGAGGGCACGCCCCTTTTAGGAGGCCACACCCCCTGAGTGCATAAGCCGCGAAATCCTAGCATCTGGTCAGAAGACCTTTTCTCCTGAGGCGGAAGCCGGGAGCTACAGGCACGAGCACTCGCTCATTTTTAAAAATACTTGAGAGTTACAAATAACTAGTACTTTTGCTAAAATCTACCTGTTGATATCCTGTGTGAATGTGTGTGTGTTGATTTAAAAAAACCTCACCTTCTCACAGCTGCACTCTCCCGCCCACAGCCTCACAGCGGATCCTAACGCTGCCGAGGACTCGCAGGGTAAACAAACTTTGCTGCCATTTCCCACCGCACTCTGAGGCCACGCCCCGTTTTACGAGGCCACGCCTCTCTAACCAAGTCCCCCTTCCTCCATAAATATGTGCATGTACAGAACGCGCAGCGGGGGAGCGCAGCGGGCGCGACGTTTGCGCGCCGAAGGCGCGCCTAAGGCAAGCCCGTCTGCGCCCGTCCGCGCCAGCTCCGGGCCTAGGGCCAGCCACGCTGCCAGTCAGTCACCAGTACCAAGAATCACGTGGACCAGCACACAGCTACTAGACCTAGGTAAGACATCCTGCCCGTCTCCCATCACCTGTAGCTTTCCCCTACCCTGCCCCTTCCGGCACAAATGCCCCAACTGTCCTTTCTCCCTCTGTCCTGACTGGACTCATACTAGGAATAGTACACCAACTACCAAACAACCCCCCCCCCCCACCAACACATACTCCATGGGTTTGGTGAACTGTCGCTCTCTACCCAGTCACGCCAATGACATCTGGCTTCTACTGTCTACCTTAGCCTGGGACGCACTGTTCCTAACAGAGACATGGATTAAAGACTCCTCCAACCCTGACATCGCTCTAGCTCTACCCACTGATTACAGTTTTACGGGACTCAGCCGTGAAGGCTCCAAAACAGGAGGAGGAATCGCGGTGATTCTAAAGAAGCACCTGAAAATCACCTCAAGAAAAATCTCTAATATTAACCCCATTGAAGCTATGTACTTCTCTATCACTGACTCCTCCACGGCTGTCTGCTCAGGGATCTTGGTCTATAACCCCCCGAACACCTCTCAATCGGCTGTCCAAGAGCTGTTGGCTGCAACAGCAGATCTCTCCCTCAAACATCCCCACTTCATGGTTCTGGGAGACTTCAACCACCACGTTGATGTAAGTAGCTGTAACCGCGCCTCCCAACTCCTCGAATCCATGCAAAACATCAATCTTACGCAAAAAGTAAAAGGCCCTACTCACAAAGCAGGCCATACCCTTGACCTTATTTTCTCGAACTGCGAGAAACTCCAAATCCTCCCTTCACTACCCCTACCATGGTCCGACCATTTTCTTATACCCTTCGAGCTACCCCTGACTCTAGCTACAAAACAAGAGTCCGCCATCAGATCTCAGGGCAGAAAATGGCACAAACTTACACTTGCTACCCTAGAACCAAATTACCACAACAGTCTTAGCCCTCTCCCGGACGACCTCAACAAAGCTGTGAGCACACTAAATAGCGACCTCACGGCCGCCATTGAGAAAGTAGCGCCTCTTCAAAGCCTGTCCTCCCGTAGAAAACAACCATCGGCCCCTTGGTTTACGGAAAAACTACGGGCACACAGAAGCATGTGCAAAAAGCTAGAATGACAACGGAGACAGAACTACGATACCGTAGCTAAAGCCCTCTATCGTCAAAGCCTTAAAGAGTTTCGTAAACTCAAACGCCAAACCATGAGCACTTACTTTTCTGAAACAATCGACAAAGCAAAAAACTCGACCAAAGCCCTATTCAATATAGTGAAAGAATTCACTCACCCCAGCGCACTCTCGACCCCTGTGCCCATGTCACAGACACTATGTGAAAACTTATCCAACTTTTTCGAAGAAAAAATTGCCAACATAGCGGCAGCAATCCTTCAGAAAGATTCCGATACCACCAAAGACCCAATCCCCAATAGCACTCATGCGTTTACCTCATTCCAACCACTTAGCAAAGAACTTGCTCTAAAACTATTTCTGGAATGTAAATCTGGCTCACCTCTGGACCCAGCCCCAGCTCTTATCATGAACGAAATTGCCCCCATCATCATTAACCCCCTACTTGACATCTGGAACTCCTCACTACTCACTGGGGTTGTTCCCGCAGCCTGGAAACACGCCATGCTGATCCCTCTCCAAAATAAAACCGGCATCGACCCTTCCTGTCTAAATAACTACAGGCCAATATCACTTCTACCCAAACCCGCAAAAGTTCTGGAAAAAGCTGTCCAAAAACAACTGTCACACTACTTGGAATCCAACTCCCTATTCCACAACACCCAGTCAGGTTTCAGACCGGACTACAGTACCGAGTCGGCGCTACTCGAGGTATCTGAATCGATCTGCGAATGCACGGACAAGGGAGAGGAGGCCATGCTAGTCCTCCTCGACCTATCCGCAGCGTTCGATACCATCTCGCACGAAAAACTCCTGACCCGCCTACAAGAAGTTGGTATTAACGGACCCCCACTTGCATGGATAAAATCCTTTCTCACAAACAGAATACAGCAAGTGATGCTAGGACCTTTTCTCTCCTCCAAAAAACAGTTGATCTGGGGCGTCCCACACGGCTCTGCCCTCAGCCCGCTCCTTTTCAATGTATACCTCAAACCTTTGGCCAAAGTTGTAGAATCGTGGGGCGTCAAAGTAACCTTCTATGCTGACGACACCCAACTGGTGTTCTCCTTCAAAGAACACACTGAAAAATCTTTTACCAACTTCCGCCTCTGTATGCTCAACATCGCAGCCTGGATGTCCGCCAACAACCTGAAACTCAATACAGACAAAACCGAGGTACTGTTCTTCAATCAAAAATCGCCTATACCCTCCAACCTCTGGTGGCCGTCTGAACTCAACCCCCCCCCAGAACCAGTTCAAACCGCACGCAACCTTGGCTTTCAATTCAACACCTCCCTCTCCTGCAAAACTCAAGTCAACAAAGTCACCTCAGCCTGCTTCGGCAAACTCCGAATGATAAAAAAAATCATCCCATACCTCCCACTGGAGTCCCGCAAAACGGTGGTCCATGCCCTGATTACCGCTCATCTGGACTATGCCAACAGCCTATACGTAGGCGCCCCCACTTACCTCATCCACCAACTTCAAAAAGTCCAGAATGCGGCGGCCAGGCTTGTCTGCAATGTCCCCTATCGCCATTCCATCACACCCCATCTAATCAAACTTCACTGGCTACCAATAAAACTCCGTATCCAATTCAAGGCCTTAACACTGGCCTTCAGAGCGCTCAATGACAGAGGCCCATCCTACCTACGTCACAGAATGAGGTTTTCACAAGCACCAAGAAACCTGAGATCTAATCATCTTCGCCTCATGATCTGCCCCCGCTTTCGCCTCACACGTACAGGGGGAAGGGCCCTGGCAGTAACAACCACCAAACTATGGAATCAGCTACCCACTGAACTAAGATTCCTGACGTCCGAACCCCTATTTAGAAAAAAACTAAAGACCTGGTTATTTTCACAGATCTAAGACCCCTCTGTACTTCCCCCCAACCCTCCTGAGACTATGTCTTCAGCGCCGGGACACCTCCGTCGGAGGTAGCTGCGCGCTCTACAAAATTCAAAATAAAATAAATAAGAAGTTCTACTTAGATATACAATGGCTTGGCATTATGTATAGTGGACCTGCGACTTTTGAACAGAGTTATTATGCCGAAGATGGTAATCCTTCTGTCTACGTCCTGGGCAAGGGTTTGAGATATGATACTAGGAATCCTCATGCATAATAAATGAAGCCAGTTTGAGAGAAAACTGATCGACATGTATTCAGCATATAACTAGGCAAAAGGTGAGTGCCAGAATCGTTATGCAGAACAAGGTAGGACAATTGTACTCAAAAGGCTGTGTAGCTACCTAGGCCTATTTTGGGATACATTGGGGTTCATAAAAGTGTGAGATGTGAACACACTGTCCTTGTGATCGAAACCAAAAAAGTGACCAAAGAGAGGATGATGACAGACTGTATAAAAAGCATTTGCAGATCATATATTCAATGATAGAGTCCAAAATATTCAGTCCTGTATATTCTATATGAGGGTATGTTGTAGATAATGTTCTGACCCTCAAGCAAACTCCGGGGTAATCTTCAAAACAAAAGAAGTGACCACAAATGGAGGTGTATTTCATTGAAAAGTAAGTGAGAAAAGCTAGTATGCAGAACAATGTGGTTCAGGACTACTATGACAAGGGCAAACATAAACATTTTTCCTTAGACTTAATTGGTGTACTTTAGCAGGTGTACCCACTGCTCGCCATTTAGAGGTGGCACATATTCAATGTGCCTCCAAAAGAATGGTCTTTGAATGTTGGCAAAGGCGGTCCCAGCCCCCACTTTAACCACCCCACTCCCCAGCAGCCTCTTGCACTCACAGCTCTCCATGATGGGGTATCTCTGGCCCCCATTCTCACTCAGGTTTCATTGCCGTCCGAAGGAGCAAAAACTTGATTCAGTATGCCTTTCACTAATTTCTGATTCAGGTGATCTAATTACCCATAATGAGTGCCCTAGTGGCCTTTAAATACAGTAACAACTTGATGCTCATTTGGAACTTATTTATAGCTCCCATTGGACATTCATTTGTCATTATGTTGTGAATGTATAGATCCTTATATTAGGACCCTCATTTAATGTCTTTGATGAGGAACATTTACACATTGCTTTGCCTTGTTTTATTTTGTGGCAGGTTACAAACTATACGTGGAAAAGGTGCAAGTGAAGGAGTCTACAACGCAACATACTTGGATCTTTGACGTGAACGAGTAGGTTCTTTTTCATGTGTGTACATTACCTTTTGTCCTATATGTTCGAGCTGTTTTCGGACATTGTCACTGCTGATATCTAGGAGCAGAACTGCAGTTATTGGATATATGGATATGCAAAGTGTTTACTCATCCAGCCTTTGACAAAGGGTTTATTATATGCGTTATGCAAGGATCCTTGTCTCACTATCATGAACATCAGATTCTAAATCTTCTAATTTATTGCTTTGATGTAGCAACAGCTCGGTACCCCTGCACCAATGATGCCTATGCCCTGCACTGCAACAGCAATTCACCCCCCTGTACTACACTACTAAAACTGAAGGCCCACGAAGCTGAGGAAGTAAGGGGCATATTTACAATAAAGGTGCAGATCGCGGGTTAGCTCCAAAATAGCTACCGCCGAGCTCCATCACTTTAGAAACGCAAGGATGCATCGCATTTACTAAAATACGGTGCACCCCTGCATTTCTCCCTGTGCTGGCGCTAAACTAAGCTGCCTAGCGCCAATGCAGACACCCTTGTACCATAGTGCAAGGGTGCATGTGTTGAGGGAATGATTGTTTATATGCAGGAAGGTGTCCCTTCCTGCAAGTAAACAATGTAGAATGTTGATTTGTAACTACTATTAATTCAGCACACATAGAAGTTGGAAATCGCCATTTTATAATGATTGTTAATGTGCAGGAAGGGACGCCTTCCTGCACATAAACAATCATTCATGGCGTTTTTCTGTTTCTATGTGTGCTACAGAACACTTCACACGTAGAAACAGGAGAAATAAAGCATATATTTTTGTTTCGCCATGTTAAGAACAGGTTCTCCCTGGTCCTAATTTTGGCACTGCCTCCTATTTGAGCCACCCTTGTAAATATGGGTAAATATGGGACAGCATCAAAATCAATGAGTGTTGCGGTGGAACACCCACTGCGAAGCCCCTATCGCCACAGGAACAGTGCGATAGGGGCTTAGAAGTATGCTCCTAACTGCCTTTGATATCGCAAAGTCCAATGCAAGCATCTGGTTTGATTTCGAGACATAGAAAAATCATGCTGGCAGAGTCTTAAGCAAATGAATCAAACCAGAAAGATGGTAGCGTTTTAAATATAGTAGTAAGCGGAGGCTGCGATGTTTGCAAACAAAGAGAGAAATAAATTTACCACATTGATCATCGGACAGAACTGAGTATTTAAAAGGCGTAGATGAAAGGGGGGTCCCAAGGATAATTTGTAGCTAATCATAGACTTTGGACAAAAACACACCATTGTAAGCATATCAGGGAAAGCTGATCTTTTTTATTTTATATTATACGTTAAACCTTTATTATGAACAGTGTACAAAAGATGTGAGACCGGAAAGAAACACATAAAATTTAAATAATAAAAAAGTTAAACTTTAAGTATACAAATGTGAATCAAATGCTGCAAAAATGGGCACAATAGTTTAAGCTACTAAACTTTAGCATCAACCCATGAAATAGGCGCATATAAAAAGGGAGTGCAACCAACAACAGCTAAGACCCGTTGTACACTCTTCGTGCTGTCTGGGCTACAAGTCCTAGTGTGTTTAGTGTTGTTACCTGAAACCCAGGCCGAGCTGAGAGTCACCCTGGTGTTAGGGAATGTGTGTTTTTCAGATGAAGCAGGGATGTTTCAAAGTGTCCGCTTGAAGCACAGATCTCTGCAGTGGGGTCTTTTTCAGTAGAGTTAAGGAAGCAGTGTTTCGGTGCTGTGGCCAATGCTCCTTGATGACATTCGGGTGAATAGTTGGCATGTATTCCTTATTGCTCTGTTGTTGAGATTCCTTTATTATTATTATTGGAGGATGCTATGAGACTGTCATAAAATGCATGCTGGATGCAGCAAGTCCTCCATGACACTAGTCATATATATGTATTTTTATCACTTACCTTTTCAGGGAGTTTTCAGGTGATAGCCACGAAGGTGATCTACAGAAGGAGTTCCTGTTGTCTCATGGACACTATGAAGGGGATGTGCCACTGACCGATAGCAATACGTACCCTACACCTGGAAGGCGGAGTTCAAAGACTGATACAGCAGAGTTCTTGGTTAAAGTCTACACTGGTGACGTGATGGGGGCTGGAACCGATGCCAAAGTGCATGTTGTCTTAATAGGAGAACACGGTTCATCTGGAAAAGTTCACCTCACTGAGTCACTGGAGCACAAGAATCCCTTTGAAAGAGCTAAGGTAATGGGGCTCTTCAATGTCCTTGTTATACTGAATGCTCAAAGGCTAGCTATGAAGGAGTGCACAGATGAGTGATTAAATGAAAGCATGATGAATAATTTCATGGGTCAAGGAATGAATGCATTTTTGGTGGTTTGGTTCTTGTAGAGCTTTAAGCTGATGTCAGCAGCGAGCAATGCACCAATTGAAAGAACCTGATCAGGATAGTATAAAAAACCAGGTCTGGCAAGGGAAAGGTGGGTGTCTTTCTCGAATGTGACTGATATGTTTCTTGACATCTGGTATACTTCCACTTCTACACAGAAAATACATTTTTTGAGACAGTCAGTTGGTTGACAAACCACAAGAATACGGTGGACTTACCAAACTACTTGTTGCTTGATTAATAGACAGTCCCCGTATAAATGGTATTGGAACACCTCATGCTGATCTGCTGTGCTAGGTAGAGCTGATCCAAGCCGCAAACACAGAGCGAGGACTCTTGGCAGACTCTAGTCATCCTGAACATTGGAGTTATCTTAGTGAAGCTGGCTCTAAACCATGTTTATTGCCAGACCTCATAAATCGGAAAAACACACGAGCACCTGGATTTGCTATCTAGGTAGAGTGCCAGGAAGTCATTTCTAAAGAGGAGACCAGATTCACAAATGGTTTTCTATGTGTAATTGTTTCTCACTCCCATTTGAAATTGGGAGTTCACCACAGTCCTGATTCACAGAGTATTTCCTGTGGTGTGAGCGGTTGTGTACACCAGGCCTAGGTGTGACTTACCCTTATATTTCCAGGAGAAAGGCATGCTTACTAATAGGGAGCTGCTTTTTGAATTATGGAAGCGTTTCCATAAGTGATGCTTGCATTACTCATGCAACTAATTAAGATCTCAATTAGGAGAAAGAAAATGCAAATAAAAAGTTTGTTGATTTGAGATTCATGAAGTTGATGTATTTGTAATCTCTAGTGGTAACATGTGTTGACTTATTTAGATAGGTTAATAGGCACTCCTGTGAAGATTTTTACCGATATTATGACTTAGTGTGTGTAGGAGTGGTGCAATATAGGAGTAGGTTACTGTTGTATTTGAAGCATAAGTGGAGCGAACTGTTTATGTTGTCAATTTTTTCCCAGTCTAGGTTGAATATACCATGCAGGATCTTGTTACTTGGGTTCAAATTCCTTATAAAAAACAAAAAACAAGAGTCGTTTGGCAAAGCAGGAACAGTTTATTTATTTAAACAGTTGGCCAGGAGAACGGTTTCAGGCACAAGATCTGAGGACTGTCTCAATTTACATTGGGTTTGTGCTCATCTTAGATACAAAAGTACCACCAGCAATGAAAGTTTCAGCCGTACTATTTATGACGAGAAATGTTGGTTGCTGCCTTGGAGTCATAAATTAATGGTCAAATGGTTACCACAGGTGGCTCTAGACCTTACGCGGACACAGAGTGGCCAGTGGTGAACGTGTCCAGATGTCCGGAATGGGGAGTGCGTGATCACTACTTGTAGGTCCTGATTAGCTGTGTGTTTGTAACTCATGTAGCATCTGACTTTATGGTGTTTTTAGGAGCACTTGTACCCCCTCCAGCAATGTATGCTTATTGGGGCAATCTCCCCTGACCATTTAATGTTGCTACGCCTATCTGTGGAATTGATCAAGAATTATCTGCCCAATACACTATTCGCTATTCACCCTCCCACCTGTGACCCATCAATCAGTAATCCCAGACCTAGGTCGCAGGGCCTGCATGACTTCCTACTTGCATGTTGAGGTAGATGTGGATTTCAGAACTGGTGATCCTATTAATAAAGATGATAGTTCATTTTTATCAATAAACACATCCCTATCCATATTAACATCCCCCCCTCTAGTTGATTCTTCAACTACACTATCTAACCTATGCATTTGTACCATTACTTACTTGCATCCAGTTCTTCCCTTTGGTCGCTTTTGACTACGACAACTTTCCTATTCACTTGCATTATACCCAGTTTTACAGCAGGTGATCTCCAATTGTATAACCCCGCAGCCCAATAGAAACACGATGATAACTGGGAACAGTGATTAACATAGACCAGATATCCATCATCACGTTAGCCAGGAGAACCAATTTGAAAACCACTCCTGCAGCAGTTGGTGCCAATCTTGGCGCAGTCCCTCCCTCTGTTGCGGTCATTAAGTCCAGAACATATCGATGCTGCATTATCATGAGGCGGATGGCCTGCTTTTCTTCTTGGATCAAATTGAGGCTGAGCTCAGTGCTGCTCATCATTTTGAACATTTCCCACTGGGTGATCTGGAGCCAGTGGGCATTAGCGTTTGTCTGCAGGGTGAGGAATGATATCCATACCCACCTTCCTCCAGCTGTGTTTCGGTGAACAGTACAAATTCTTCTGGAATATCTTTGAACCGAACCCAGACAAAATAGTCTGCCGCTCTCTTTTTGTGAGCTTGGTGCAGCAAGGTGGTCTTTTTCTTTATCAAGTGCTGGTACAACTCTGTTAGCTCTACTCCGAATGACAAAGGGCGGGTGTGTAAGGTTACCAGGGCTCACAGCCCCCTCCAACCACGAACCAGCTGGGTGTAGGCATGTTCGCCGCACTGCCAGAAAAAATCCATCAGCGTTGAGGTGCCCTGTTGCATATTCGAAATATGTAGAATCACTCTGCAGTTAGCATTTGTGCCCATCAGAAGCGTTTCTCTTCCTCTGTAACATCAGGAATACAGTTACTTTTTCCGTTCAATCAGAGGTTGACCTTTCCCTTCTAGACAAGTGTATGCACCTACCTCGGTGTCCCAGATTTCCTGACATGGGTTAGTCATACTTTCATTGAACCCTCCTGCATGCGACCCATTCCCCTTTTTATCCCCGAGCTAGACAGCCCTACAGAGGAATTTTATGTTGGGAGACCTCTTGTTGTTAAAGAAGACTGCCCCAGATACACAAAGAGTCACTCTTGGTCCACAGATGGATGCTGGAGCAGACATGTTTGTGCACTGAGTTGGAGGTTTTGCTATCTCCAAGAATCTCTACTCCAGGAAATCTCAGGGCAAATGGCATCTTCCCCTATGGTGCCCTTACTACGCATCCTGTCCAACTCAGTTTGGATATCAGTGGGTTTAGTGAAAAGGCATAATGCTGTTGGGTTGGTGTCGCATCGGGTCAGAATTACAACTACCATGTGTGGTTCTATCTTTTTGGGTTGTATCCTGGCCCTTATCCTACATCGGTAAAGGTGAATGAGGCACGTTGCCTTATTGGGAGCTACCTCTTGGGAAAGGTAAAGCCTATCTGCATTTGGGATCAACAAACAGACATAACATGACTTGGCTGATGCTTAAGAGCTAACTGAAGTAATGTGTTGTTACTAAGAGTTATGTAAAAGGGTGCTATGTAGTGCATGATGGATGCTAGTGTTAGGTTTAGTGTAATTGTAGGTGATGTACGAAAGGTCCAAATGCAGGAACTGCAGTCCCCATTAGTGAATCTCTTTAGGCCTGGCAGTTTCTCAAGGGTACTTAAGTGAGGGAGTACCCATAGTAGGCAGATCATGCACAACCATACAAGTATACAAAACTTTTGTTGTGATATTATAGTTCGAGGTGTGAGGTGTAAGTCCCATTGAAGCCACCTGCGCTCCTCCGGTGGCTGTGTTTCTTCTGACCAATTTGAAAATGTTTGCAGTATTAGGTTCATGGCTTTCATCGCCATGGAAGGGCTCGACTACCAGAAGGAATGGTGCAACCACCCGGGTGTTAAGCAGACCCCTCGCTTAGGACCTGTGTTTGTTTTTCTACTTTTACTAGCATACGTTTTGGAAATGTCCTTTTCCTTCTTTGTGGGGGTTGAAGACAAGTCACGTTCATGCACTTGGTTGCCTTCTTGGTTAACTGTTATTGAAACAACTTGGTTGATTGTTGACTCAGAAACATTACACATGCTCTGCTATTATTGGTTTCAAAGTTCCTGTATTTTCTCCTAGGGGTGTTATCCAAACACTCTGCTAGTCGCGATCTAGTGGAGCACCAGGAGGTTCCGCTGTTTGCTATGTTTTTGTAATTTTGGGGGAATAAGGGTGATTCTTATTATCTAGACGATCTTGATCTTTATATAAACCATTGAGCCCCCTCCAATCCTAACTTAGTGGTCTTTTGGACCTTCAACATTTTCGATTCTGGGTGATTAGATCAGTCATATGTATGTTTGTGAGGTAATCGCATGAGCACCTGAAGGGATAAAATTGTGGCTTTTAGTCAGAGTCCTATGGGTGACGCTAGTTCTGCCATAGGCTCTTCACTTGGTGCATGCCTAAGGGCAGTTGCTTTACGGCCTCTTCCTGTGGATATATTCCCTAGTGCAGGCTAGCTCTATTTGATATTTCCCCCAGTTGCACTTGCTATGCATTGTGTAGTTCAGTATTATGTGGGTGTGGAAATGTGGGATGAGGGGACGTTTTGCCGTTAGGTTATCCTGATGTTTTGGTGTTTGTGCACCTTCATGTTCCCGGCATGTGGTGTGTAACGTGTCCCTCCCTTGTGGCCTCAGTGGTACCTGTTTTGCTGATCTGTACCCTGACTTTATCTGGAACTTTCCTTTGGGCAGATTTTTGGGAGTTTCTGCCTTTAATTTAGTTTAGGCATTTTCCCTGGAATGTAAAATTCATTGTTTCCTTTGCCCTGCGGTAGATGGTCCAAGGCTGTACTGTGTCTTCTCCTACCTCCCCTATACTGCCTCCCATGGGGTCAGCAGCAAGGTTTGACTGGTTCCTGGATGGTGCCTGCCAGTTCAGGGCACCATGAGTGGGCTATGCTTGGAATGGGGTTGAGCCTGGAAGTGAAACCCCAGGGCCCTGCGTTTCCCACTGGAGCGTGGCAAGGGGTTCGGAAGCCTCCGTCCCTGCACCCTCCTCTCCCTCGGACCACACCCTGCCTTTAAAGGTTCAGTGAATCCCTGAATAGAATCTTGAGCTCGTCTTTACGCTGAGGTAGAGTGACTACATTTCCAAAACCCAAAAAATCTGGATTTCTCCCCGAAATCGGAGTAGGACTACAATTTCATGCCACAGAGGGGTGCAAAAATCACTTGCAGGCTGCGCTCACCAACGGAGCAATCTCAGTCCTCTGTGCACTAAGGAAAAAACTAACCACAGCATATTATACTGATTGTAGAATGGCCACCCCCTATTCATGCACTGAAACTCATGAAGACAAGTTCAGTGGGGTCTCTAAAAACCTGGGATAAATTCTTGAACCACCGAAATCCGCCTGGACAGACAGTTGAAAAAACAGGAATGTCTAGGCCAACCTGAGACGTTTAGTCACCCTCCGCCGAGGACTCCTAGCTCACTGATTTGCGCTTGCAGGGTTCTTTAGAGTATTTAAGATCTTATCATCCTAGACATGAGAAGAATATTGGTTCGCATTACTGAGGATGACTCCATGGAGAAGTGTGGCTCAATAGTTAGAGCAAAAACAACAGGTGATGGACCGAAGGAGGATCAATGTCACACATTCAACCCAGTCAAAGGATCTGGGTCCTAATCCATCGTTTTTTTGCACTCCACACCACCCTGTGAAATGGCGATATGCAAATCAGCTCTGATCCGGTGCCCCATGGGAACAGTCCAGTCCGAACTACAAAAGCCATGTCCTTCCCAGAACGGAATCAAGCATCCGAGGACCGGACCGGTTTCGAGGTAACACCTCTCATCAGCCCGGCTAGCTTGACTCCAGTGGTGTGGAGTGCCTGGGACCCATGTCTGGGCATCCCCAGTACACTTATAGCGGATTTGCAAAAACAACAGGTGATGGACCGAATGAGGATCAATGTCACACATTCAACCCAGTCAAAAAATCTGGGTCCTAATCCATCATTTTTTTGCACTCCACACCACCCTGGGTTAGACAATGGCGATATGCAAATCAGCTCTGACCCTGTGCCCCATGGGAACAGTCCAGTCCGAACTACAAAAGCCATGTCCTTCCCAAAACGGAATCAAGCATCCGAGGACCGGACCGGTTTCGAGGTAACACTTCTCATCAGCCCGGCTAGCTTGACTCCAGTGGTGTGGAGTGCCTGGGACCCACGTCTGGGCATCCCCAGTACACTTATAGTGGATTTGCAAAAAGAACAGGTGATGGACCGAATGAGGATCAATGTCACACATTCAACCCAGTCAGAACTGATTTGCATATCGCCATTGTCTAACCCAGGGTAGTGTGGAGTGCAAAAAAACGATGGATTAGGACCCAGATCTTTTGACTGGGTTGAACGTGTGACATTGATCCTCATTCGGTCCATCACCTGTTGTTTTTGCAAACTCGCTATAAGTGTACTAGGGATGCCCAGACGTGGGTCCCAGGCACTCCACACCACTGGAGTCAAGCTAGCCGGGCTGATGAGAGGTGATACCTCGAAACCGGTCCGGTCCTCGGATGCTTGATTCCGTTCTGGGAAGGACATGGCTTTTGTAGTTCGGACTGGACTGTTCCCATGGGGCACAGGGTCAGAACTGATTTGCATATCGCCATTGTCTAACCCAGGGTAGTGTGGAGTGCAAAAAAACGATCCATTAGGACCCAGATCTTTTGACTGGGTTGAACGTGTGACATTGATCCTCATTCGGTCCATCACCTGTTGTTTTTGCAAACCCACTATAAGTGTACTGGGGATGCCCAGACGTGGGTCCCAGGCACTCCACACCACTGGAGTCAAGCTAGCCGGGCTGATGAGAGGTGTTACCTCGAAACCGGTCCGGTCCTCGGATGCTTGATTCCGTTCTGGGAAGGACATGGCTTTTGTAGTTCGGACTGGACTGTTCCCATGGGGCACAGGGTCAGAACTGATTTGCATATCACCATTGTCTAACCCAGGGTAGTGTGGAGTGCAAAAAAACGATGGATTAGGACCCAGATCTTTTGACTGGGTTGAACGTGTGACATTGATCCTCATTCGGTCCATCACCTGTTGTTTTTGCAAACTCGCTATAAGTGTACTGGGGATGCCCAGACGTGGGTCCCAGGCACTCCACACCACTGGAGTCAAGCTAGCCGGGCTGATGAGAGGTGTTACCTCGAAACCGGTCCGGTCCTCGGATGCTTGATTCCGTTCTGGGAAGGACATGGCTTTTGTAGTTCGGACTGGACTGTTCCCATGGGGCACAGGGTCAGAACTGATTTGCATATCGCCATTGTCTAACCCAGGGTAGTGTGGAGTGCAAAAAAACGATGGATTAGGACCCAGATCTTTTGACTGGGTTGAACGTGTGACATTGATCCTCATTCGGTCCATCACCTTTTGTTTTTGCAAACTCGCTATAAGTGTACTGGGGATGCCCAGACGTGGGTCCCAGGCACTCCACACCACTGGAGTCAAGCTAGCCGGGCTGATGAGAGGTGTTACCTCGAAACCGGTCCGGTCCTCGGATGCTTGATTCCGTTCTGGGAAGGACATGGCTTTTGTAGTTCGGACTGGACTGTTCCCATGGGGCACAGGGTCAGAACTGATTTGCATATCACCATTGTCTAACCCAGGGCAGTGTGGAGTGCAAAAAAACGATGGATTAGGACCCAGATCTTTTGACTGGGTTGAACGTGTGACATTGATCCTCATTCGGTCCATCACCTGTTGTTTTTGCAAACTCGCTATAAGTGTACTGGGGATGCCCAGTCGTGGGTCCCAGGCACTCCACACCACTGGAGTCAAGCTAGCCGGGCTGATGAGAGGTGTTACCTCGAAACCGGTCCGGTCCTCGGATGCTTGATTCCGTTCTGGGAATGACATGGCTTTTGTAGTTCGGACTGGACTGTTCCCATGGGGCACAGGGTCAGAACTGATTTGCATATCGCCATTGTCTAACCCAGGGTAGTGTGGAGTGCAAAAAAACGATGGATTAGGACCCAGATCTTTTGACTGGGTTGAACGTGTGACATTGATCCTCATTCGGTCCATCACCTGTTGTTTTTGCAAACTCAATAGTTAGAGCGGCAGACCCTGATGCAGAGGTCTAGCCCGGGACCAGGGTTCAATTCCCCGCCTCAGAGGGTCTTGGGCTCAAATATTCCACGGACCTGATGAATCTCGCCTCGGTGCCTATTCCAATCATGGAGTCCCACTCTGCAACTCTGGGCAATAGCTTGCTTAATCTCCACAACGGCCCCCACAACACTAAGGATGCCTGGCCTCCACCTTGGGGGTGCCCAGGAGTGGACGCCTCACAGGGAAAGCCAGGATGGGTTACACAGCGGTATTTGTACAAGCGCCTTGAGACCCTTGCGGGTGAGTAGTGCGCTATACAAGTACCAATTTACATTCATACCTGAAAGGGAGGCCTCCATTGATTCAGAGGCTTCTGGAACATTTGGGGGGTGCTGTCGGACTATGGGCCATGAAGGAAACATCAAGTTTGAGCAGGGTGCCCGAGAAAATTAAGACCTTTTGACTTAGTAATTGGAGTGTGTCCCACTGGACTTAGGCTGTGGGATCTAGGGGTTGACTTTTTAAGCAATTTCTTTCCCGCCCACTCTGCCCTCTCCCTGGGGCATGGCCAGTGAACCCCGCCTTGGGGGATCAGCCAGCAAAGTAGGGCCTAGTTGTCTGTGGATGCTTTGGGCAATATAGCTATTCTGTGTGCCCACAGACTGATCATTGATAACTGGACTTGGTGTGGATACCTGATCGACACGGCCCACAGTACCCCTGAATTCCTGAAAGCAAGTAAAACTTTTGGAACCCCAATACTCTCTGTGGTCTTTTCTGTTCTGAGAAAGGGGAAGGAGGGCACTGTTTGCCTTTACTATCAAAGGTGAACTACTCGGGTTAGGTCGATGGAAATATTATCAACTGCCTTCATCTGCTGATGGGTCCTACTTTACTGTTGGTATTGACTTTGTGATTGCGTGAAGGCGCTACCTCCCCACACTCTCTCCTCCATGCTGGGGATCTGGCTTCATGGTCTTTGCCATTAGCGCTTCTACACCTGGGCAGTCAGGGAATATTTCTTTCAAGGTGGTCCAGATCCGGTGCCTGTGCATATTAAACGTAGTCCGTTGTGTTGGGTATCAGTCAGAGTAATAGATGGAAGGCAAGCCTGGGTGAACACCATGTTAGTCTGTTTCCCAATTAGACTGCTCAGAAAACTTATAAGATACTGTTTCCTGTTGCTAGACTGATTCTTGCAGTTTTTTTTCTCAAAGCATGTAATCCATTTCACTAACCCTTCCAGCAACGATGGTAACTTTGTCGTCAGCCCCTCTATATCCAACTGGGCTCATGGCACGTATGTAATCTTTGCCGCGCCTTTCTGTATTAACGTGTACACTCTCATGCTAGGTGATTCTACAGGTTCCCCTCAACTTAGTATTTCCATCTCGTGATGCATTTCTGCATGTAGAGGAAGTCCCACTTACTGTTTCCACCTTCATGCCTGATGCAGTCCTCTGCTACCGCCATGTCCTCTGGCTCAAACGATCCTTCCCTTGGCCAAGACCTATCATATTGGTCCCTTTCCTAAGTCCAGTCTGCTAGTAATTCCCAAAAGGGGTACACAAAGGTCTTGCCTTCCCTTTTAGCTATTATCTCCCTCTGAATTGGTTCATGTTTGTTGTGCACCCATTACTAGCAGCGCATATCTTCGTCACTGCTTCCCTCTTGAGCCCGCAGAGGTGCCATTTTGTTTTTCCTGCGTCACAGGTGGGTAAGTACCAGGCTGCCTTGTTCCTTTATCTCTTGTTCAGTCCCTCTCCTATACCGACTGACCGATGTGGCTCTGAGACCTGCTAATAATCTTTCATTGACCTCCGACTCTTCCCAGTGTGGCACTCTTTACCTGGCACTGCTTCCCTTATGAAGAGAGTGCGCTGCCCTGTACCCTCGCACTAACTCCTGTTGCATGCCCTTTCTCTCTGGAGCCTCCATTCATGCCTCTCTCTCTCATGCCGCCTGGCCTGTTCCATTTGCTCAGAGCTGCGTGCTGCTTTAGTTAGCCGGCTTCACCCTCAAATTTGCTCTCCATTCCCTCCTCGGCTCCCTGGGAAAACCTTGTAGCCTCACCCTCGTCGTCGGGCTGCCTTCATCTCCTGAGCTCTCCGAGTCACTATCGAGACCGCCACAAACTTCCCTGACACACATTTCCGTTCACTGACCCAGTGGGAATGCGTATTTTACTCACCTTTGAGATGTCACATGTCAAGGGTGGTGGGCCGGGAGTTCATCTTTAGGAGACCTCTGGGCTCGCTTGCTGTTAGACATCTTGGGCTTAGATCTGCTTGGCCTTCTTGTGGTGGGTGGCTCGTCGGCTTCTACTATTATTAGGTTTGAATATCCTAATGGAGGGGGAGCGAGGGTAAGCACGCCATACCTGCATATGGTTGGTGTCGTGCTGACGCATTGTTTGCTAACAGCATCGTTGGGTTATCGGATTGAGCCTCTCCGAAGATGGCCCATAGTTCGAACAATGTTTCTCTCTTATCTCTTTTCTATCCTAGATATTTAGTTTGTACATGTGTTTTAGTGTGCTCAATTATATTCATGTCAAATGTTCCCTCCTCAGGCCAGGTAAATATGTGTGCCTTTGTGTGCAAATGCCACTCTTGGCAAAACGTATTAAGTCTTTTTATTTGCTTGGGGAACCTAGTCCCCATGTGCTTTAGTGAGGAATCCATGGCAATTTTAATAATTTGGATAATACAATTCAAATGATGTTTTCCTGATTTTGTTTATCAAATCGTATGTGCAATTTATACATGTGACACTCTAACAAAGAACGTTCTATGAGCTCAGTGCTTAAAGTTTTTACATCAAACAGTTTGAACGGGTATTTTCAAAAAAAGAAGATAAGACTGCATATGTAGTATTGTAATACGCTCCTAAGTGAACTGGATAGTCTGTCACTACCCACTCCTAGACAAAGGTGGTAATCATAGAAACCATTTAGTAATAACTCTGGAATCACCAGCCATTCTTGGCCACACTCAAGTTATGCCCACTTCCGGGGTCCAAGTTTTCCCTTTTACAAACTCCACCCTGTAAAGCCCAGGGTTAAGCTAGATGCGCCCACTGCACTCCTTCCAGATATACGGATGTTAAGAAACCACTTTAGCACTGAGAAACTGTTGAACTAAAAACTATGAGAATGAGGTGTCAACTCCGTCAAATCAGAATAGCTATATCACAAAAATTAGCATCCTGGGAGTTATCAAGGGCTACTCACAGTATTACACTATATTCACCTTAGCTGTCAACTATCGAATGAAGGTGACTTCCATGGGAATGCCTTTGAGGCCGCCTTAGGACTGATACAGTTGGGGCATATACAATAGTCATATGCCACACCCTGTCAATGGCAGGGCACTCAAATGATCTTTTTATGCTTCTACCTGCTTTGCCATACACCAAATTCTTTAGACTATGCTTTAGGTTCGAATGTAGTCTACTATCCTCTATAATGGCTGCTTCAGGATGGACCTCCACCCTTGGAATTCAGCAGAACTTCCAATCAATTGCAGTTTCTTCCCAGTTTTCTTTTTTCGCAATGTGAATCCGTCCAGGTGGGATCGTCTTCCTTCAGCTACAGTCGGGTACGAGGTCCCAATCCTCCTATCTTGCTCGACAAAATATTGCTCTGGTTTGAATTCCTTATAACAAACAGAAGACAAGAGGCGCTTGGCAAAACAGGAACATTTTGTTTAATTAAACAGTTTGGCCAGGAGAACAGTTACATGCACAAGGTCTGAGGACTGTATTAGTTTACATTGCTTTTGGGCTCATACTATATACAAAAGTACCACAAGCAATAAAAGGTTCCAGAGTACCATATGTGGGAGGAATGTTGGTTGCTGCCTTGGAGTAAAAAATGAATGGTCAAATGGTTACTACAGGTGGATCTGAACTTTGCGTGGACACAGTGTGGCCAGTGATGAACGTGTCCAGTGTCCAGCATGGAGAGCACGGGATCACTGTGTTCTAGATCCTAATTGGCTATGTGTTCCTAACTAATGTAGCGTTTGACTTTATGGTGTTTTTGGGAGCGCACATACACCCTCCAGCCATGTGCTGTTTATTGGGGCAATCTCTTAGGACCATTGTAATATCTCTGTGCCTATCTGCGGGATTGATCAAGAGTTTCTTGCACAAATGTTTTCCTGTCAGCTATGCTCCTTCCCACCTGTGACCCAACAATCGGTAATCCTGGGTCTAGGTAGCAGGGCCAACCTGACTACATACTTGCTTTTCGAGGTAGATGTGTTGTTCAGAAAGGTCTATTCTACTAATAAGGACAATAGTTCATTTTATTGATAAACGCAACCATATCCATCTTAACAATCTGATCCCATGAGGAGGGAAGTTGGTCAATGCCTTAATCCATGAACAGTTGAATACTGCCTTGTGGTCAGTATATGGCATTAAGGGCATTAGGAGCCTTATCACAATTTTAGCAGTCCATAGGTCCACTGAACCCTTGATGGCGGTCCGACCACCACAATACTGCAGACCGGCTCAAAGTAGTAAGACTGGGGCGAACCAGCACAGGACCTCTGTGACCGCCACCGATCCATGATCCTGCGGCATTCGCTCAGCGGTTAAAGGCTGAAATATGCTGGCGGTGCCGTAGAGCATATTTCGAGCATGCATGAAAATGATGGTGGAGAGGCAAAAAAGGGTGTCTTATCAGGGGCCCCTGCTGCCTTTGGGCCTGGGGATGCATGCGGGGGCATGTGTAGTGTCCCCCTAGATTTGAACCCCCTGTTCCTGCACAGTGTTTCATGCATGCCACATGTGCATGAAGGTGCAGCCGGCAGTCGAGAGCGGTGGTCTGCATGTTAGGCTTTTTTATGAGCTTAACAGACTGCCGTTGTCAGAACGCTCCACGACCACCCACTAGATGAGGATTAAAGTCTAAATCTGGCAGGCGTCGGCATCCCAGCTTTAGCGGTCCTACAGAAGATGGCACATTTTACCGTCCACTGTAGGACCGCCAAAGTCATAATAAGCCCCTAAGACTTTGGGGTTTGGGTTTTATGGTGATCTGAGAGTTAATCCTTTTTGATTTGAGGTTGTCTTTGTGAATAATAGCAACCACACCACCAATTGTATCAGTTCTGTCAAGATGTATGATGTAGTATACTCTTGATCGAGTAAAGGTGTTGATGCGAGACTGAGCTATGGTTTTGTGATTGCAAGAACAAGTTCATGATCTTACATAAGAGCTGCTAAGGGGGTACCTTTGAGTACTGGAGCTTTTCAGTTGAGTATGATGTATTTAATAAGATGCCTGGTACTGGGCTGGGAGGGACAGAGGGTCTTGAGGGTGTTCAAACTGGAAGATGTTGGATTCCTATAAGGGCATCTAGATTTAGAAATGGTGGTAATGGGATAAGGTCACTGTTCATTTGTGTTGTAAGGTGTGTCACGAACAAGAATGCTGTTAAGCTTCATTTGTATGCATTCGGCGAAATGGTACTAGGCACAGAGGGAAAACATGTTTAGAATAATACATTGACAAGTATCCCACTCTGCAACCAGTTCTTTCCAAACCGTGAATATTCAATGACATTTTGTCGCTTCCTCTGCATTGAAAAATAATGACACCTTCCGTTTTTCAGTAACCCATTTCATGAAGATTTGCAGGCTGTGATTGCACTATTGCGTTTTTCCTTTTTAAATACAAGGGTGCACATTATTGATGCTTCCTCCAATTATCGCAAAATATGGCATTGACTGATTCTTTTTAATGAGTAGCTGATTATTACTTTCAATTCTTCTTAATAGTTGACCTTCTATTATTTTTGCAGGTGGACACATTCAGGATTACAACAAAGAGATTAGGGAGACTCTTTAAAATTGAAATCGGTCATGATGGCAAAGGATATGGTAAGTTTCTACAGTTTACCAGGCTGCTTTAGGTACTTTAAATACTTACTCCATCTAATGCAAAAAGAACCAGATGCTGACACACAGAATTCTGGGAAGCTGCCTAGAAGGTAGCGTGACACTGGAGCTCAGGTTGCTGCAAGTTTGGCTTCAATCTGACGACCCTCTGATTCGAAAGCGTCTAAGCAACCGGAGGGATGAAGAAAAAGCAGTTTGTGTTAATCAAATTCCACAGCTGACAGTTGCTATGGTGCCAGGCGCTGCTATGGTGGCAAACATCTCATGGTGTGAAAGTGTCTTCTTAAAGTCGTGGCTCAGAGTTGGCATGATGTCAGGCACTTCAAATCAGCTCGTGCCTTCATGTGACTGTCTGTACTGCTTTTCAGAGGACATTTTACAAACAAGTGTAGTTTCAGGATTGGTTTTTAATACTCATTCAGCTTGTTACCGGATGTATGTAATTGTGTTGTATTTATTTTAACGATTTTTATTAATTGAACCAATTAACTCATGCATTCGTTAATGTCTGTACTCAGTAGTCCCTTTGGTGCTGGACCCTTTGCAGCTTCTCAGCCCTATGGGATCTTGTAGCAGGCTTCTCCAGTAAGCAGCTTACTCTTCTGAAGTATGTCTAAATTCCCCTGTGGATATGGGTAGGAAACTGCTGCCTCTAATTTAGAACAGAACCCCGGCTAAATAGAATCAGTTCAGGTGCAGGTACAAGTCGACCAGTCCCCTAAAAGGTAGAATAAAGTCTTCTTGCAGAAGGCATAGGGCTTTTTAATCTCTTCCAAGCTCATTCTCAAATGGCTTTCAATCATTCAATCAGGGGTTTGTGTAGCGCAGTTACCCGTGAGGGTCTCAAGGTGCTGGGGGGAGGAGTGGGGGTGGGACTGCTGATCCATCTGGGTTCAGTCCAAGAGCCGGGTCTTGAGATCCACTGAGCCAACCAAGTGATTTCAAAAGAAGAAGAATCACATCATTCATGGGGAACACAAGTCTTATGTGTACTTTTAGTTCGGTGTTAAATGGCACCAAATTCACTCTTGATGCTTTGTGTGTTAAAATACAACCTCGCAAAGGATACCATTTGGCCAACAAGCTCTCTTCTACCCCATCACTACCCACTTCCGATCAATTCGGACCAATCCACATTAGAATGATTCCAGCGTCTTCTACCAGCAACATCCCAGGGATTCATGGGCAGTATAGACTATGGGTCTGTCAGAAGCCTTGTTTTAAATACTGCAAAGGTATATTCAGGGTGTATGAAGTCACATTGGCCAAGCCTGGGCACCCAGCTCATCTCTTATGACTGTGTTGTGTCTTGCCTTTAAAGCTCTGGCTAGCAAATGGCTTCCACAAATTCCATAAATAATTGTGATGTGAAACCATACCTTCCTGTCAAAAATATCAAAAAGACTCAGCTTGAAGTATGCTTGCCTCTCCAACTACATTAGGTACATATACTCCGTGTTTATAATTATAAGTGACAACCCTTAAATAAGTAACATAAATCTAATTGCACAACTGAAAGTAATATAAGAGTTAACAATCTAGAATAATAAAATGAACCACACAAAGATCATGAACTTTCATATGTAAGGACTCTAAAAAGGGTAATGACACAGGAAACATACTTGTCACGGTAAAAAAACATCTTTCCTAAGAGTATCTTCTGACTCACCTTTTATTAGCTTGACAAAACCAAACGACTACTATTAAGAGACATGCATTTTGTGCGTGTGTGTGTGAGCGTGGCTTAACATAACTTCAAAAAAACAAAAAAGATCATAAATAATAAACTTAAAGATTCGGACCAAATTTGAAAAACATGAGAAAGATGGTATTAACTTGAACATAAAAGAAACATTACAATGGAACATACTAATAAAAAAATGAAAATGAGTTCCTGTGTTACCATAATAAATAGTTGAAATATTCTTTACTGTAAAATTCATTGGGAAACATACAATCTCACAGGATCATTGGGAAATAGATGTGGCCTAGCGGACAGAGCTTGTGTCTTTGGAACAGAGGAACCAGGTTCAGAACCTACCCTCGGCTCAGCTTCATGTAATTCAGGACAAATCACTTGTTCGACCCTCTGCCTTAAAGTGTGTAACATAAATTAGTGCTCATGTAAAGTGCTGTAATGCCTTTTGGCCAAGCTTGCTGTAAAATCTAATAAAAACACTTGGTATAGGCCCTGAGCATGACCTCTGGAACTTCAAAATTGGCAGGACATAAACACCTTCCTCTTATTATTGTTGAGAAGTGTGGCTCACTGGTTAGAGTGGGCGACTCTGAAGCAGAGATCAGGCCCGGGACCAGGGTTCAAGTCGCGACATAGCAGGGTCTTGGGCTCAATGTCCGCGGACTCGACAATTCTCGCCTCAGCGCCTACTCTAATCATGGGCCCCACGCTGCAACTCTGGGCAATAGCTTGCTTAATCTGCACAACGGCCCCAGCAACACTGGGATGCCTGGCTTCACCTTGGGGGTGCCCAGGAGGGGCATCTCACAGGGAAAGCCAGGAAGGGTTCCACAGCGTTATACAGCGCCGGGACGCCCCGTTGCTGGGGCCGCTGTGCGCTTTACAAGTATACTACATTTACATTTACATATCGGTTTAGTGAGTGATCCCGACCTCCTATAGACAGGCTTGATGGATTCTTTCTCCAAAGAATATTGGAAAAGGAGTGCCAAATTGCATTTAACAGCACAGATTTCTTTACCACAATCATAAAATTCAGCCCAGGAGATTTTTGACACAAAAAAAATATTCACATTATTAGTTTTCATGCATTTTATGTCATTTATATTTTTCTGATGCTTAATATTTTTACCTAATTTTCACTCATAGAAAATGTGGTTCAAGCAGTTCTTGTGTTCAGCTGTGGCCCATCATTAAGGGTGCAGGGGTACAGCCAATTTCCAATGCAGGAAGATTGTCAGACTGAGCAAAGGTCAGTCTGACAGACACTCTTCAAGTCCGGGGCAGGCGGCCATGCGCTGTACATTCGCTAAATGCTAAGCACCTGGCTGACTGAACCGAAATTTGCCAGGCTGAAGATTTCACAACCCGGTGGACATAACCTCCTTAGCCCGACAAAGTCTTCCGTGAGTCTCCATCATTACAATGGGATGTGTCACTGATGGACTCGGACCTGGACGCTAAAGCCCTGAAGTTCCCAGAGTGACCATCGGTGATGCAATGTCAGTCAATGAGAGGAGGCTACGGGATCTTTGTGTTAACTGTAAAATTGGGTGTACGCCACAGCTGCATTTGCTGCACAAGCAAATCTAACAGTGTGACTATAGAAACGTTGGAAACTACCTGGGCATTACATTAAGCTGGTATCCCACATATGTTTAGTATACAAGAGGTTGTGTACAATTTTGAAGGAGCCGACTCCTTAAGTGTAATAATCGAAATGCGTGATTTTCACCGATCACTCAGATATACTACCGTCACACATGGATATTGTGCATTTTATGTACATTTGTCATGATCAAATACCAATGGATGTTCTTTATATGTCAATGATTTTCGCTAATGGTGGGGATAGATACATTTATGTAAACATTTATAGTAATAATTCAAGGATGGTATTCAAGGGATAGCCAGAATGTTGGAACAAATGTTCTCACTATGGGGAAGATAGGACACTAATATGTCAAGGATAGTCAAGATGTCACAAGGAATGTCTATTATATGGCAAGAGTGGACCATTATCATATAAGGTCAAGTCAGAGTGTTGCCCAGAATGGGAATAAGTAAGTCTCTGATGGATTCTCCTTATTTCATTGTTAGCTAGTACGTTGTCATCAATTCACAGAAATATAATGGATCGACCATTGTTGCTAATATGTCATCAGGAAAACCTAGTAATGTGTCACTAATGGACCGTTATGTCAGGGTTAGCAAGCATTTCATCAAAAACATTTACAATATGCTTCCAATGTGCGCTTATTATTTCACAGTGAGCTATAACCTCCTGATGAATGCCCATGTCACTAGCGGGCCATTATTATGTTTGAGTTGGGGATAATGTTCTCAAGAATGAACACAATATGTCTCTAATGGGCGACTCTTGCATCATGGGTAGCCAGCATGTGCCCCAGAAAATCAAAGACATGCTGCCAGACCATTTTTATCTAAGGTTTGGCTGATATATCTCCTCAAAAGCATCAGCAAAAACTCACTAACTATGGGCCATTAAAAACAGCAGGTCACCTTGTTCCCAAGAATGACAGCAACATGTTGAAAATGGGCCATTATACATATAGGAGAGCCTCCAGGCCCTGACAAAACACACAAATACACACGTGTTCCCACTCACACACATGCTCAAAAACACACATGCTCAAAAACACAATCATTCAACATTCTATCCCTACCAACCCTGCCTTGTCCCAGTTTACATCATCCAGAGTCCCCTGTGGACGGCAGTAGCTGGAGGAAGAAGGAAGGAGCAGCAGGTTGCCACTAGCATAGCCCCTAGGGTACTAGACATTCCATGGCTCTGAAGGCAGAGCTCTGGAGAGCTTAATTTCTTGCATGGAGCAGGCTGACCAGCAGAGAGAAGCAGAGTGGAACTGGCTTCAGGGGAGAGGCCAGCGTCTGGCAGGCCAGAAAGTTTTTTTCCAAAGATGGTGCTGCTTGAAAGGCAAGCACACATGGTCCTTGGAGTGTGAAGCTGGTGACTTTCAGCTTTCCCCACCACATCACAGACTTGGTGGGGTTACTGCTCACTGACCCCAGTCCATTCCTGTGCCAAGGTGGGGAAAGGTCAAGTCACAAGCAGGGTGCAGCCTTAGCAGATTAGTTAAAGTTAAGACACCAACACCACATGGAGTGGTGTGAGACCAGAATATGGTGTGACAAAAGCATAGTGTGGCAGGTTTCATTTTAAAAAATATCACTCTATTGGAGCCAGTTTTAGAAAATGAATATCCAGTGAGATTATATATTCCTAAATGATTTCTATAACACACAAGTTATGTCAGACGATAATCCCGACTACAACATTCTGCCCTACAGCCACAATAAACATGTATGTAGCATTTAGACGCTAAGGGCCAGATTTAGGTGGCCATTTACCGACCGGTACCGGCCGATTTCGGCCGTTACCGACCGGTAAATGGTCATTTGTGATGTAGGGGCCCTATTTTGCATATTCGGTAAATATACCGAATCGGTAAATTTAACGAATCTGTAAAATACCGAATCGGTATTTTTACCGATTCGGTAACTTGCAGATGTAGGTGGGACTCTTCTGAGTCCCACAGGCCTTACAGAATCGGTATTTTACCACCCAATCCAATTCGGTGGTAAAATACCGAATCCAGGTGTGCATGCACATGTGTGCATGCACACCTATGCCATGAGACAGACAGACATGTCCTTAGGGCATGTCTGTGTGTCACATGGCACACGTGCCTGAATTCGGGGTGCTAGAGGGTGTCAAAGTGACACCCCCTGCACCCTTGCAACATTCGGTATTTACCGAATCGGTAAATACCGATTCGGTAATGCCCATTGATTCCTATGGGCTTCTTACAGAATCGGTAATTCAATTACCGATTTTCCCTACATCTCCCCCCTTCTATTTTACCGATTCATAAATACCGAATCGGTAAAATTCGGTATTTATGAATCAGTAAAATATACTTACCTACATCTGGCCCTAGGTGCCTTAAAAACTAAAAGTGTGTTCCTGTGGCAAATATTACTTTCTTGTTGAATCGGCTAACCAGCTTGCTCAAATGTAAGATGATGGTTTGATAAACAAATCACAGTCAATTGGGTAGACGTGCCGGACAAGGAGACACAATGTGTCAAGTTTGCTTTTATATGTGTTCTGTCTGGCCTGGTGCATCTAGAATGGATCTGTGAGCAAAGCTGGAACACTCAGTAGTTTTAAGACCCTGTGACTGTGTAGTTGCTGCAACAGTCCAGAACCCTCAGTGCAGAAAAACAACTACCACCCGACCATTAACAGATGTCCCACTCAAGCTCACAAGATATAGTTAGGATGCTATGTATTTAGAGCAAGAGTGTACGATTCAATAGAGCTATTTGAATGTCCAGTCGTCCGTGTTCTGGGGTGCATATTTTAGAGTGGAGCCAGATAAAGGCCCAAGTGGTTCACAGTCGTTTGCAATTTCTTATATTGAAATGAAAGATGACGTGGATTAGCACCCACAAGGGGATGCCCTGGATGTGGCCACATTTAGGGACCAGTTTCTCGACATATATACTTGGCAACTGGTAACTGAGATGTAGGGTGAGCGCAATACCAGACATTCAAACAATGATGTTGCAGAAACGTAAGGACTGGAAAACGGTTTATACATTTTAAGATTCAGAGAACTAGATGTAGCCAATGAGACACAATCCAAGGCGTGATGAGAACAGGAATAATGTCTCTGTATAGGACTTGATGAGGAGAGACACTTTCTGGTGCCAGGGTCTTCTGGAATGGTGTAAACATGACCAATTGTGCTTTACTGGAAAAGATCTACACAATAACGTACCCTTTAGGGATGCTTGGTCAAATTGCAGTTGTTGCTAGAAGCTAGGTTGAAGAAGTTCCATGGCTCCTGGATAGCGTTTTCCTTTACTGCATTGAGGTGCAGGTTCTTCATATGGGTTGTCACGGCAGTTGTTTGTATTTGGGGCTTGTGGGAAGCTAGAGGCAATGAATATGGCAGCTTTCTTCAACGTTTAAAATATCCTCTTATCAAAAGGAAGTGCATTCTTGGTACTTTTCTCCTGATCTTCGTGGGTCTTCTCATTCAGGTAGAGTAGGTAAGGTAGATTGGAGCATGCCAGAATAAATAGATGTTACACCGCTGTTTCTGTGATTGTGTTTCTGTTGTTTATGCTCTCTCTGTTTATCTTGTCTCATAGCTTGTGTAGTCTACCAGATTATATACATTCAAGAGATTTTACCTTTGATTTAATGGTATAACGCTTCCGAATCAAACCCAGGTGGATCCCCCTCGAACACCGAAAGACAGTCACTCATGCCCTGGTCACCAGCAGACTCGACTACGGCAATGCACTCTATGCCGGAATAAACAAAAATCTCATCCGCAAGCTACAGAACATCCAGAACACCGCCCAAGACTGGTCCTCAACCTACCAAAACACTGCCACATCTCCCAGCACCTGCGCACTCTTCACTGGCTCCCCATCGAGGCGAGAATCACCTTTAAGATGCTCACCTACGCACACAAGGCCTTCCACGGCACCGGACCAGCATACCTGAACAGCCGGCTCAAATTCCACGCACCCCAAAGGACCCTACGATCAGCCCAGCTCTCCTACGCCGAGGTCCCCCGCACCAGAAAGACCAGATCGGGAGGCCGCTCCTTCTCCTTCCTCGCGGCCAAAGCATGGAACGCCCTTCCGCTCCACCTCAGACAGACAACATCGCTCCCCATCTTCGCAAGACACCTCAAAACCTGGCTCTTCGACAGACCCCCTCCTTGATGAAATGGAACCTGCACCCCCCTGGCACCTTGAGACCCTTACGGGTGAGTAATTGCGCTTTAACAAACTCCTGATTGATTGATATAGGTGGTAGCAACCAGATCAGAGGTTTTAGTGAGGCATGCATGCCACATTGGAGTCTGAAAGAGTTTTAGAATCAAATGGTGTCAAATTCGAAAAAGTATAATAAATCATCTTCTGCCAATTCAGCACCTTGCACTCTGCCCCAGGTTCAAGTCAATACCATGGCCTGCTTCCTTGCAAAGATCTGCCTGGACAATTTCAGACTGTTATTCATTAAATGGGCAGACCAGGTGACTGTATACTGTGCTGAAACCCCTTAGGAATCACAAAAATAAGATTTAATGTATGACCTGTTAATAAGCCAGAACATCCATTAATTAGGAAAGCCCACAAGATTTTATTGATGAGAGCAATTCACAGGCTGGGGAGGCTTCAGGATAATCTCCCAAAAGAACATGGCTGAATGAAAGCAGGATACAACTTGATAATTCTAAAATATTATAACTTAATCTGTTGGCAGGTTCTGGAAGATGATAATTTGGGCTAAAAAGATTTCTAATTTGTCGAAATAAGACATTTTACTGTTAGAATCATAGGTTGATTTATTTGGCATCTGTGGACTGGAAGGAGTTTCTAATGGCCGTAGTCACCCCCTCTCCATGCAGAATTATTCCCCATAATATTCCCAATGTAATAATTGAATGTAAGGTGCAGTTAATTCTGTGAACGTTAGTACACATACTTGTAAAACCTGTCCTCCATTGTAGCTTTCCATTTGATAAACACATTTTTCCAATGACTGGACAATGTCTTGATATGTGTATGTGTTTCGATTTTATATAGCGCACTTTAACCCAGGGGTCCCAAGGCGCTTGCTTAGGGAACCCGTCCTGGTATTCCCCTGTGAGATATCCCGGCCGGGTATCCACAAGGTGAAAGCCAGGCATCCTGCCGCGAGGGGCCGTAGTGGAGATTAAGCAAGCTATTGCCCAGAGTCGCAGAGTGTGACCCCGTGAGTCGAGTAGGCACCGGAGCGAGAATTGTCGACTCCGTGGAATTTTTGAGCCCGAGACCCGCCGAGGCGGGGAATCGAACCCTGGTCCACGGCCGATCTCAGCTTCCGGGTCTGCCGCCTCTAACCACTGAGCCACGCTTCTCCACACATGGATATGGGTAAGTGTTGAGACACATTTGTTAAATTTAGCAATAATAGATTCAAGCTACAATTTACCTAGTGAATAGAAACACACTGCTACTATGGCAAAACAAATCAAACCAAAAGGCTGACACCAAGACCAACTGTTGGCGCTGCCAATGCGTGTTCAAAAAAAGCAGGCTGAACTGAGAAAGTAGGTCAAAGTACAACCTTGTTAAGAAGTAAATGTCAGGTGATCTGTTAGATCTGTCAGCCTTAGGGTGGTCTTCCTCCAAACGATTTGACTGCTTTGCCTCACTTTTTTCTCGTCTGTTATGTTGGTCTTCGGACGCAAGGTCTTCCGACGCTGGGCACTTTACCACGACTATCCAATGCTAAAGTGCATGTGGTCACTTCTCTAAAACATAACATTGGTGTATCCATAATTGTAATATTTAATTTACCTAGAAGTGCCTAGTAAAGTGAACAATATGTGCCCAGGCCCTGTAAGGTAAATACTAATAGTTTGCCTGCAATACTGGTTATGCCACCCACTTAAGTAGCCCTTCAATCATGTCTCAGGCCTGCCACTGCAGAGCCTGCATGTTCATTTTCACTGCCATGTTGACTTGCCATTTATAACACCTTGCCAAGCCTTAAACTCCCCTTTTATTACATATGTCATCCTAAAGGTAGGCCCTAAGTAGCCCATATGGCGGGTTGCTGTGTAGGTAAAAGGCAGGGCATATACTTTTTAGTTTTACATGACCTGGTAGTGAAAAACTCCCAAATTGTTTTTTTCGCTACTGTGAAGCCTTCCTCTCTCATAGGCTAACATTGGGGGTTACTTAATAAACCTATTAAGTATAATTCCTGATTGAGGAAGAGTAGGATAGTAGTGTTTTGTATCTATGGACTTGTAATAATAAATCCTCTCTAATGGTAAAGGTGGATTTTGTTTGAAGTTTGAATCAAAAACAATAGTATCTGGCTGCTGTAGTTTAATAACACTTATTTCAAAAGGCCAAGTCAAATGAATTCTCAACCTTGGCCTGTGTATTTAGTTCACATTCATCTATACAATTATTAACATATTCATGTATTATGCTTAAAGATGTGTCCTACAGAACAACTCTTCTTCTTTTCAATGAAGACCTATCTTTTTTTTAACCAAACAGATACATTCACCAAGAGTGAAACACATAGATGAATGAATGTACAGACATTTAGAACAATGAAAAAGTTTTGCAGAAAGAGAATTCCTATCTGAAAGAATGTTTACAGAAAAAAATTACAATCACAAAAAAACTTAATTAGTTTAGACCAACATAATTCAGTGCAATGACAATACCAGTCTTACGGGATTTTAGAATACCAGTGGTGATTGTCACAGATGATGGAATTATTGTGACCTTCTTGGAACAGGCTATGGGGTTATTGCAAACTATGATCAGTGATGAGCAGCAGATAATGTTTGATGGTGGCTGGTTGAAAATATAATCAAAATATCCATTCAGTGGGACGCATCTTTCAGCATAACAGATGAATATGTAACTAATTGTGTAGTTGAATGTGAAATAGATACACAGATGAAGGTTGAGAATTTATTTGACTTGGCCTTTTGAAATAAGTTTTTTTAAACTACCACAGCCAAATACTATTGTTTTTTATTAAAATTGACGGGACCCTTTCTGGCTGATAGTGCTAGAGTCCAACCCCCTAGTACGAACTTTTAAGTTGCCATTTTTCTGCTCTTAAGCACTGTATACCACTGCCTGCCTCTGATACACGTCTGGGTTAGGTGACCGCTGGGCTTTGCACATTCTCTCTATACAGTCACACACAAAGGGAACTGAGGTGTGTCATTCACATCATGATGTCCCATCACCAGGCTTATGGGTCTACCTGAGCTAGATGGGTAGGAGGAGCTGACACTTGTACCTGGATAGGGCTGTGCTTGTCCCCACTCAAAGGTGCATACCCCCTTGTAGTGTGTCTGGAGCCTGGGCAGGGAAGAGAGGACCTGTGTGCACCTCAAAGGGCCCTTCCAGAAGCTTCTCCCACCTTTCTTTACAAGAACACCAAAGTATAAATACTCGACCTCTGACCCCACCATTTTAGAATACTGCTGGACCTGTGGATACTCTGCCAGGAAGAAGGACTGCTGTTCTGCTGAAGGATTGCTACTCTGTGGAACTGCTGCTCTGAGAGAATTACTTTCCTGCTGTGCTGCCCTGCCTGCTGCCCTCTCTGCCTGGGGGAGAAGGACTGGACCTTCACAATTTGAACGCAGAGTGACTCAAAGGGCTTGACCGCTTGCCTCTTGTTGTTGCAGCCTCAGGGACATCAAGGACTGCCTGAAACTCTCCATCCAGCACCTGGAGTTTGCCAGCTGTGAGACCTACCTTTGCCCGAAGTGTGCCCTCTAGTCCAGGACGGGGCGAGCTCTAGGCCGGTGCGACCATTGCCACCGCAACGGGTGCCGTCTTTGCGTGGGGGTGCCTGTTTCCTAGTTTGAATCGTTTATAAAAGCACCCACTGCAGCGTTCCTGGCCACCAGCAATTTTCAGTCAACAAAAAAAATGTCAAGATAACTCCGATGATTGATGTTCTTCCTGGAGAGAGACTGGAGTTTTGTCTAGTGGAAGTTTTGACTGGGGGAAGTTTTGATTCATCATAAGGAAGTGCAGAGGGTTAATATGCCCCATGCAAAGAATGTGTACCATGCAAATCACAAAGTGAACATAACGTAAATAGGTCAGGGGGTTACTGCTTTCCTCAGAGACTTACTTTTGTTACTTGCAGTTTGTAAGTTAAAATCCTAATAAACAACTGTGAGATATTAACTGTCATCAAAGAACTGAAATGCAGACTTCAAGTATAGATTAGAGCGATTTTTTCCCAGGACTTTCAATATCCTGATGTTGTGCAAAGTGTTGATTTGGATAGTAATCAATTCCGATTATTAAAGCTAATCCCCAACCATGGTTTTACATTTTAAATTCTGAGTTTGTGCTTCTTCAGACCAAGCCCCACTAAACTATACTGCCTACCAGTATGGATGAAAGATAAATCCAACCCCTCTGTCTTATGTAACGTTTTCTATACATTGATTTACACACATATGAATAACTGTCTATGTAATGTGTGTGCAATGTAAAGTGCCCTGACACCCTTCACTTTTATGAGTGACACTATAAAACTAATTAAATGCATCTGAGTGAGAGGGGTTATGGAGACTGTTAAAGGGTAGTAGTGTGGGAATCCGTTGCGTAGGTGGTCATTGGGGGGCGCCAAAAAACATTGTCGCACTGGGGGCCACCAGTGCTAAAGCCAGCCCTGGTCCAGGGCATCAGAAGTAGGTTTCTATGCTGCTCTGCTGAAAAACTCTTGCAGTCCTGATTTTCCGCCAGTCAAAACCTATGCATTTGCCAACAACACTAACGCAATGCACACTCAACAATGAAGTGGGTTCCGACTGCGAGGTCCGACAATGACGCAGCACAGACCCTTCAGCACCATCTGCAAGGCATGCCTTCAAAGCATTGCCCTGACTTCGTGAATCAGAACTGGCGCATCAAGTTTTCGACGTCAATGCTTGCTCCATACAAACGTACTGTTTCAGCGGGCCTGCATGGCTTTTGTGTCAAACCGGTGCTCCATTGCAGTCAGCTTGACTTTTCAGATTTTACCCACTATTGACCTCTAAGCACTGTTTTGTGATCTAATCTTCAATAGATCATAACTTCGGTTCTATTTATTGGATTATGGTCATTGTGGTCTAGTTTTGTTCAGTAAATCAAGCTCTATGTGTCTATAGAAATGTGTGGATTATTTCTGTGTGATGTTTTCACTGTAATAAGTGTTGCACAAATATTTTCCACGTTACCTCTTAAACTAAACTTGGCTGCTCTGTGCCAAGCTACTGTAGGGTGTGCAGAGGTTAATTAGGGAGTGTATCTGACTTAGCCTGACTAGAGGGGTAGTTCCTACTTGGACAGGATGCATACGTCTGCCAACTGGAGACCCTATTTCTAACAGGATAAATTGATGCTTTTGAAAGTATGTGTAATTCTGGAGGTGGTGATAATCTAGGACAAGAGCTGTGCCTCAAAATAGACCAATGCCCTACAAATATTCCATAACCATGTGAATCCCGTTAAGTGGCAGGGCTGGATCACCCTCCACCAACAAACCCATGCTTGGCAGCAAAGTAATCTTCCACTGAACTCATCTGGAAGCATGTCAAGTCCACAGGAATTAATGCATCTCCTGCAATTGTGGGAGAGGTCCCACCTCCCAAGCCAACCCCAATAAAACTGATTCTGTATCCTGCTGGACTGCACCCGAGCTCTGCCTCATCTCATCAGTACAGCCATCTCATCAAGTGCACCCCGAAAGTCAGGAGATTATATGCTGCCCCATAAACATGTTGTGTTTTTTTAGTTTCATATAGTGCGAACTCGGCCCAAGGGCACTGGAGCTCTTTCTAGGAGCACCACTTACATTATACAAAGTCTGATTCATTTTTAGCACAGGAAGATTAAGTGATTTGCCTATGATGCAATGGCGGCCTATAATTTTGCCTGGGAGGTGTATGGGCGGGCCTGCACACGCACATATATACACTAACATCTACACATTCACAAATGCGCGCACACACACACCACCATTCACAACACTCACTCAAAAGGAATTCATACATTTATACATACACGCATGCACGCACCAAACATTCAAAAACATAATATGTACCTGCCCTGCATCTTCCAGAGAGAAAAGCCTTGGAGGTCCCAGAAGGATTGGAACTGCTGACCTTAGGTCTGCCAATGAGGTGAGGTAGTAGTCCCTCACTCGTCACAGAGCGGTATGGGGTCAGTGAGACTGTTGACTCCACCACGCTCTGTGACAAGGTGTCACTAATTGACACTCGTCCCTGGGTGCTTCAAAGCTTAAAACTGAAGCACCCAGGTCCAAGGCAATCAGTGGCGTTTCCCCTCATCACCAGGAGGAGAACTTTGAAGCACTTTTGCCCAGCTGAGGAGGTCACTCCCAAAAGGCAGTGAAGTCCTCAGCCTGCCAAATTTCAGTTCAGACAGCCAGGAGCCTGCGCATTTGCAGAAGGATTAAGTTTGTGGCTGCCTGACCTGAACAAAAAGAGAGACTGACAGGCTGACCTTTGCTCAGGTTGCAAGAGGGGATCCATTCAAGAGGCTCCCTTTATGTCTCTTTTTCAAGGTCATAACCCTGGATTCCTTTAAGCGGGAGATTGGAATCAATACTATGAGATATAACTGAACACTTTGAATGAGAGAGGCACGCAGTCGGTAACTTTACATAATCCTCTAATGCTGCAGACTGGCTTGTGTCTGAAAAGTATCAGAGCATGCACTAGTCCTACTTTAATTAAAATAAAGTTAGAGCAGACAAGGACATCAAGGACTGTACAGTACAGATGAAAGCATTGCATAACGATACGCCAACACACAATGTCCTGTTTAGTTAAATTATAATGAGTGCAAACCGAGAATGCTATTAGAAAACGTTAGATAAAATGCGAGAAGAGAAAAGCTCTTAAAGTTAACACTTTTTTTCTTTGCCGTTTTAATCACAAATCACTTTACAAACGTCTGCAAAAGCTTTATTTAAAGGTTGCTTATAAAGATTTTCTCCGTTTACCGAGATTTGAACTCTACTTCTCCTTTATGTTTTATCATCAATTTTATTAGCGTTTTTTCAAATTTAATTTCACGTAAATATTTTATGAATAGAAACCTAGGAGAGAATCTCTTGCCTCCATCAAGTCGATGCACTGAAAATCGGACCACCACCATCGTCGTCGTAACGTAGTCCTTTTGGTAAATTGGGGACTAATTAGATTAGATTTTTTTTCCTTGGCAAGTATACCACTCATCAGCCGTAGACCCCCAAGCAGGATGTGTATACTAAATGTCACCACAGGTACCCTGCTAAGGCCCTTGAATTAAAGGGCAACTTATCAAAAGAAGGGTAGTAGAGCATGGTCATGGGTTGGAAAGAGAGGTCAAAGTGAGGGTAGCAGATCAGGGGGAGGGTGACGTGTGTAGTGCCCCCCACAGATAGATCAGCAGCGAGATTATACAGAATACATTGGAATAAGATATAAAAATACTCCAATTTACTTAATGTGCATCAAACTCTGGATACATGCTGAGCAGTACATCATTATCAGATATAATACACATCTTGGGGTTCCTTATTTCATAGTTGATACAGATGGTCAGTTGTCAGCAGACAGATGAGGCAAACACATGGAGATGATGGACGGAGCGCTGAAACTTTTCAGACACTCTCCCCCAGTCACAGATCTGGGTTGAATCCATCATCGTTCTTTAGCTCTCTTCGCCACCTCAGCTCAGACACAGCCATATGCAAATCAATCTTGACCCTGTGCCTCATGGGAACAGTCCAGCCCCAACTGCCAACCATGTCTTCCCTGGACCTGACAGATGATGACATCTTTTATACGAGCTGGAGCAGGCTTTCGGGTGTCTTCGTTTCCTACATGGGAGGCCACAGGTTCGCGGTGTGTCCTGCCCTTAGACACAACGCAGAGTACCACAGAGACCAGCAGCTTTGCCAATGCATCCATTTTCACAAATTGCCTCCTCATTAGATCCCGCCATTTGCAGCTTCCTTTGGTTGCTCAGGAGATGTCAGGGGAAAAGTAGATAGAAAGCCTCTCAGAACATGATTCAAAAAGAGCCTTCTCACTCGTGGCGGAGTCCCCACGGTCATGGGCGAGTCTCCGCACACGGGCAAGTCTATGCAATGAAAATTCTTAGTGTGGAGATCCTGCCTGAGTGAAGAGACTCCCCCTCGACTGCGGTGCCTCTGCCACAAGTGTGGAGGACCTTTGTGAATTAAGCCCTGAGTTTCTGTCTTTCTCTGTACTAGACCACAAAGAAGGCGTCTTAGGGTACACTTCTCTATAGCTGCTGTCAGGATCTCCAGTTTCTCAGAGATCCAAGTTACTAGAAATCCCCTAGAAATTATCTCGTCTCTTCTTCAGGAACTCTGAATATCTCGATATTTATGACCCTTGGATAATATTCAATTACTTCGAGTCTCTTTCCTAGGTTGCCTTGGTCTTCAGGTTTGATGGTTGATGCCACTTCTCTTGTTTTTTATGCACGTTTCTGCCAATCTACCAACCTCTTAGGGGTCAAAAAACCTTGCCTTAACCCATGATTAATGATAATTGTAATAATAACTATTTTATTATAATAAATAAAATAATTCTAATGTAAAATAGAAGGGACAACCACCATAGCGCTAGTGCCAACAATATGCCTAGCCAATGTTTAATGTGCTATAAAAATAAATTAAAAAATAAAGAATCCTTTCCAAGACCCAATGCTAACTGTAATCAATATAATATTTGAATGATTCATATTACATTAAAGTAATTAAGTTAAATATTTAATAACATCAGAATAATTAAATTAAATGAACCTTTACATGAGTTACTGTACCTAAGGTAATGGCAAAAATGCTAATGTTATTAGTGGAGCTAACGTGACTAGAAAAGGGTCAGACAAGCTAAAGTAGGTGAATTATTAACATGTCCTCCAATCAAGAACACCATAAATATCTTGCAATTCCATAAGTTGCTTTAGGTTGTTGTTTATGTATGCAGTCAAAAATGGTTGATCTAAGTTCCAGGAGACGTTGTTCAACTATCATACGAGAGTACCTGCTTAGTCAGTACAAGGCAGCTTTAAATGTGAATGACTGAATCTTGTGCAGGATCAACTTTGAAACCGCTTATGATTTTAATAAAATGCCCTAAGCAAAAAAAGTGCGGATATGTGTAAAACTGTTTCAAAGATGTATGAGAAAGGCAGTGTGGTGTTATATGTTGTAAGAGAAAAACAATGCCTTAACATTTGAAGACCCGATGTGATCATATGCCACGAGAGAGGGGAATAATGTCACATCCAACACTTATCATGCTATATCTACCCATTTAAGGAGATTCTCCTAGATATTGTACCGTAAATCATTATATGACTTTGAAATGTCCCACCAGCTGTCCTAAAAGACTGACTTATTGGCATCACTAATGCAATGGACCATAGGCACCGTCAGGAGTGCTGATACACAGTGTGAAATTCAAACCACCACTCCTTGCCAGATTGTATTTGTCAGACCTTCTCACCTTGTAGAATAGAAAGAAGTGAGCACCTGACTAGTGTCCATGCCCACACTGCTGAATATGTTATATTGGAAGGGTTTTGTATAAGGCAGCAATCACTGAAACCCAAACTTCTTGCTAAGTCCTCCACAGCCTCATTACATGGATTCGTGGTCTCCTTATCTGTAATTTGCTTCATAGAGACCACGTTGGACAACAAGAGTTTGGCCTAGTGGAAGAACATTCCAGGGATGACTCCAGGGACAGCATACCCGTCCTGCTCCTAGTCTCCAGTAGATAAATGTATGTTCAGAGGCCAGAGTCTGAGAAACAATTTGAAGTCAGAAGATCTGGGCATTGCTGATTGCAGATCTCCTTAGTTCACCTGGAGCTCAAGCTTGCGGAAAAACACGGACATCATACCTAATGAGAGAGGCCCTCATCACAGGGGTTTAGGGGCAGGCTTCATACACTTCTGATTGCAGGGTAGTGTGGTAGAGACTTAAAGCATTTTATGATTGAATCGGGAAGATGCTGTGTTAATGAGTTAGGTTCACGGAACTAGGTAACGAAATGCCAACATACACCCTTTGACCCATGATAATGTTAAAGGGTTGACAGCTCCTTCCTTTCTTGGGCTTCCAGGAACCTCCCATTCACTGCTGGTGGTAGAGGAAGATCAATGGGTGAAAACTACAAAAAGTGACCGGCTCTTGGAATTCTGTTCTATTTTAGGTTTTGCCTACAGAGGGCATGTGCTATCAACGAAAGCTATTGTTCACAAAACAAGCTTAAAAAGCAGCCTAGAGCCTGCCCATTACTTACCAATACTTACCATTGGTTGGCTTCGATGCCCCTCTGTTTTCTTTGCTTCTTATTGGTCACACCTCCTACTTCCTGCTGGCTGCTCACCTCCTCCTACATTCTTCCTGGGGCTTCTGCCCCTGCCATGGAGCATAGGCCTAGCATAGCTTTCTGATTGCCATGCAGTGCTCCGGGTACATGTTTTTTTTTTACTTTTTGCATGCGCTCTGTAAGAATGCATCCCACTGTATGGTCTCCCCCAACCCCTTGCTCTTCTCCCACTGTCTATTTTTATTCCTCCCTCCCACTTCCCTCGCACAACACTCGTATTGGTCCCCACATCCAGGTTAGAGTTCAAGTGCCCTTTGACTTACATCATTTACTTGTGTTACTGTCCTCAACCCTGTCTCGTTCTAATCTAGGACCCTGATCAATACTGTGACCTTATGCCCCTATACGGCTATAATCCATTTATTCCCCTATAATAGCATAAACGATCAAGAGTAATATTTCAGAAACTTGTCTCTGGCCTAACACGATCAGAGCCACATTTCAGAATCACTTCCTCTGCAGCTCATTAGAGCAAATGACACAGCAGAAGCCACTATCTAAGATTCCTAGATTACACTCCGAGTTCTTCAACAAGATAAAACTCAGCAACCTGGGGAAACCCTGCTTGCTATGTTTTGATTAGTAATAGAACTCTAATGAGCACTGAGAGACGATCACTTCCTAGAGACATCTTTATTGACGTCTTATGTCCAAAAACTTACGTCAAACCAGGCACCTTTCAGGTATAAATATTACCAACGTTGCCTTAAGCAAACGCTGCCTCAACGACATGGATGATAGCGATGGTGTGGTGAACATAGGAGCAGAACAGCTGTCCCCTTCAGAGCCCAGCAGATACAAGCTGCCCACGGACGCTGCCCCTCCTCCTCCTCGACGCGCTGAGAGAGACGCTGTCTTTTCTCCTTCCGAGAAAATCCAGCTCCGGCGTTTCCCGCCTACTCTTGCGAGTGACTGGGATATCGAGTCCTGGAAGGAGATACAAGACCTCCAACATTCTATTCCAGAGGTATGGTGTTAACTAAACCCTTAGAGAGAATTCTTGAAGCAAACCTTGGCAAAACCAACTTAACTAAAACTGCTACTTACTTACTCCCTCCCAAGTATTAGGCTTAGGTCAGGTACACTGGGGTAGGCGTAGTTAGAAGCACCAGTTGAGTACGTTAGTCAAATGTATATATGAATGTATATATTTTATTCATTTTAACCATTGTATGGCTAAGAAACCATATCAATGCTTTTACAGTATTATTTCGCAATCCTCATTTTACTGTACGCACTTTTTATAATAACCAGTCTTGCAATTGTGGCAATTCATTTCTCTTGCATGAGAAGAAAGACTGTTCAATAAATAATACCTATTTATTGAAAACGCCCGTCTCTCTATTTCTCAGCATCTTGGTGAAAGTAATCTGCACAACTGACTGAGTAAAATAACTGTCTATTGTTTCACACGACTCTAGAGATTGACTCTTATTCTAAGGAGCAAAGTTGTCATGTTTATGCGGTTGTTGGAAAACTGAATCCCTTCTTGTCTGTACCAGGGAAGCTGATCACTTCCTATTCAGTCAAGAACGTTTCCAGTGACCTCTGAGCTAGTTGGTAACAAACCCAATTAAGTTTAGCATAGTCAGTGGAGACCTGGAAGATCCGCACTTCTACGTCCATACTACTGTTTATGTTATTCCAATGCGCAGGGCCTATTGGGAAAATAGGAACTACACTACATGGCGCCCAACGTTTGCAAGGCGATAAAACTAACGCAAGACGTTAGAGTAACTCAGTCTTGCATTTTTCACACAGACCCCTTTCTACCGTAAACACTCCAATAGACGTCTGGAGTGGGTGAAAGGTTAAAATCCGCCCAAACTTAGTAGGAAGAGATTCCTATGTAAAGCTCTGGTTTATTCAACGTTGAAGGATACAGTGTTCCAAAATATTGTGCACCTAATCTTTGTCTCCTTGGAGACCTGCTCTGCAAAAACATTTCTGACAATAAAATGTCAGACACAGAAAACGGAACCGCTGCACCTGCAGTAAATGCGACTCAGCAGGGTCCCGATGAAACTAATGAACCGGGTGCAATAATCATCCCGGCACAGTTAAGAAAATCTATAACGTCAAAACTTATAGAAAATGGACTGACCACACAAGGTGGCACAGTCGTCTTCGTGATAGAGGCACACGAATATCGGCAGACAGAGGTATTCTATTCTTGGATAAAATTTCCAGCGGCAAACACCGCAACACACGAGTTCCACTATTACAAAATAGGGGATCCACCGGAAGAGTACGCTCCTTTCGAGGAGATTAAAATCCCATTAAAATTCCAAGAGCATCTGCTCTGGTTTAAAGGCGCCCTAAAACACAATGATCATATTACCCGGCTCGGTTCACTAGGTAGACCAGAAGCAACGTGGCCGGTTCTAGCCAGCTACACACCACATCCGGACATTGCAAAAATGTCAAAAGAAGAGCTGCTAGTACAGCTAAAAACATTAATTAAAATGCATAGGCAATTAGTCCAATATATAATGCGGACTGCTACAGTCCAAACAGCTGTTAATGTACCACAGCTGACCCCTCATCAGGGGAACACCAATAAAATTACACCACAGAACATACAGTCATGTCTTGGTAAAACACCCATAAAACGGGAACAAATTCCTTTCTGGTTAGCGCAGAAAATTACTCAAATAGAGGCAGTATTTCCGAACGCTACCCCTATTGAGAAACACAGGATTCTGACCATCTGCCTTCCAATGGGGGGTCGCACCACACGTGGAGGACTGTGACAATTGGGCTACAGTCTTTGCTTCCATTTACAAGAAAACACATGGTGTTCCGTCAATGGCGGTAATACCAGAAGTGCTAAAACAGATTCAGAATGAATACGGTCCAGAACCTGCTTTAACTCTTGGTATGAAATTACTGAAAGACTTCAAGCAGGTCTCGGCTATATTACTAGCCAATATAAAAGGGGAAGCAGCATTTGTGGTGATCCGCCAGAAGTTGAAAGAAACAGATGTAACAGATCAACCAATTGAGCTTGCCAGAATTATAGAAAAATGTTATGAAGAACTAGGTAGAGACAGCTTGGGTGGAAAACCAGTAAAGCCCCAACTGCTCAAAAATCCTGAAAAATTATTTATTAAAATAATAATTCAAACACTCCTAAAAAGAGCTGGGATGGAAATAAACAATCCACTCCCAAAGAAAAAGTTTTCCAGTCCAGAGGAAGGTCTCCTCAACGGAGGGAAAGAACTCTGACTCGAGAACACCAGTCTCCCCAGAGGGAGCCCTATGAGAAAAGATATAACCTTAGAAATAGGGATAATTTGAAGAAACCTGATAGATATCAAAGTATTGATACACGTCTCTCTCGATCTTTTTCGCAGAAATCGGAAAGAAGAGGACGGTCAGACCCAGGAGAGCACACCAAGTCCAAAGACAAGGAACTTGCTCAAAGTTAAAAATCTCAATTTCCAATAAAGAAGGTAGCCAGTATTAGGGTAATCGAACATGCCGAGAATACTGAGGACACAGTTGAAAAACGGGGAGTGGGCACAGACAATGCTAGACAGTGCAGCAGAAATCACCAAAGCTCGCAAGATCCTGATGAGTCATCTGGAGACAGTGGACACGAATGAAAACATTCAGGTTGAAACTGCCGATACCAGAGTTAGCGAGCCCCATAAGATATACGAAATAACACTGCGTATAGAGGGTGATAAAACTAGGAAAATAAGGGGTCTATTTTGGGATAAACTCTCAAAAGGCTATGACATTCTGTTAGCTGAAAAGGATTGGCCCCCGGAGTTTGTCAGGGAGTGCCCTTGTGGCAAAGAAATGATTATGCCTGCCTTTTCGAATCACATTCCGATTCACAAAAAATATACTTATGCAAGGAAATGGGCAGTAGCCCAGGCACCGGCATTATATAAAAATCATGTAGGATGGGATGAGGACTCTCCTCCTCACAAAATCCAGTTAAAAAATCAACCGACTGCACAAAGGCAGTATCCCATTAAGCAAGAAGCTAAAAAACAAGTCAGGGAGATTTTAGATCAACTTGAATACCAGGGGGTGATTGAAACATGCACCTCTCAAATGAACAATCCTTTGTTTCCTGTCTCCAAACCAGAAAATTCATATCGTCTAGTTTTGGACTACAGACACCTTAACGCATGTTGCAAAACATTTGCAGTACAAAATTCGCATAGTGCTGCACTAATGAATAACATAGTTAGGAAAAAATATAAAACGACATTAGACATATCTAATGGTTTCTTTGTCAAAATATTGCACCAGAAAGCAGATACTTGACCGCTTTCTCAGTAATGGGGTCTCAGAAAAATTTCTGTAGGCTCCCACAGGGATTCAAGAATAGCCCAGGACTATTTTCATCCAGAGTAACAGAGTTACTACAAATATATGATGATGAGGCATTATCTTATGTAGATGATATCTATCTCACAGACGACGACTTGGAGACTCACTTATACTTGGGTTCGCAGCAGAGGGTTACAAATTCAACTTTAAAAAGTCTCCAATTGCCCATCTGACAGTATTATTTTTAGGATACAAATTATCAAGTGAAGGAAAAAGCCTAGCGGACAACTTCTTAGAGAAGTGCGCTGTGCTCCAAGCACCAAAAACGCTGAAGAACTTACAATCGATTCTAGGTTTTCTGAATTTCGGAAGAACTTACATCCTAAATTATGCGGAGAGGGTTAAACCTCTCTACGAACTAATTAAACCTGATTTTAAACCAACCTCTTGGACTCAAAAACACACAGAAATTTTGAGATCACTGCAAACAGACATGTTAGCAAAAACAAAATTAGATACACGTGACAACACACGCGATCTTGTAATCAAAGTCATCCCAGGGGGATGCGGATTCACGTACCTGACCTCTAATGAGGGAGAAAAGGTACCAATTTCAATTAAATCTCACTTGTACACACAAGCGGAAAAAACATTCAGTCCCACAGATAAAACTGTGAAAGTAGTTGAAACTGCATTAGCGAATGAACGAGAACTAGCACATGGCAAAAGGATTAATATCCTCACAGCGGAATCCGCCTTTGAGGCGCTATTCAGCCCAGTAAACCTGCCCACAGTGATCCGAAATGGATACAGTGTGTAGATTCTCTTGGAGCAGAAGATGTGAAATACTATTTCGCCCCGCAATTCGAAAAACTGAATGATTTGACTTATGAAGAAGAATATCCTCTGCCAATCGAACTTCTGCCTCTCCCACAGTATGCCTGCATAATCTATACAGATAGATTTGACCAGCATTTCAACGTAGAGAGCAAATCCTACGATGCAGCCTGCGCGATTGTTAAAGGTCGCTGGCTGTGCGGTAAATTCAGACCGAAAATTACAAAAACGGAATCAGTAAGAAACTGTTCGGCTCAGAGAGCTGAAATCAGATCTTTAAAGATGGCGCTTGAAAATGCAGAACATGAATTCCCGACACTAATCGTGTGCGATTCGCATTTTTGCGTCAACTATTACAATAATAAGTTGCAGAGCTGGATTGAAAATGATTACAAAGATGACACAGGTGCCACAATCAAGCATAAAATGCTTTGGAAACAGGTGGCTCTTTTACAGAAAGAACTACAAAAGACTCACGTGATACACACTCTCAGTCATCAACGTGATGGCGTTCACATTGCAGGGAATTCATTGGCTAATACAGCCATAGCGGAAGCAACTAAACCGGCTTCCGTAGCCACAAAAAAGCGTTCAGAAAAATACATAGACGGGGAAACCATGCTGGCAGTAAAAACGTCCGTAAAAGGCGACTGTGCAGCACTACCCGTGAACTATCCACTCAATTATGCAAACGTAATTGATGCACACTCCGTTCCTTTTGCTCCAATCCCTGGAGTGGGGGATAGAGTAATTCCAAACATGAACAGGAGAATATTTTTAATAGCAGACGCACACATGGGATTGGGTCCTAGGCACAAAAAAGATCAAGGAATCTCTGACTGAATTACAATCAGTATAGTGGTGGCTGGGGATGAGCGTGCAACATCATATATATGTGAAGAACTGTCCCAATTGTGACAGGGATCGCAGTAGTGAACTGGTCCAGTCTGTTGCCCGGCTACCAATTAGACACAGCGTAATGCTTTCTACTTGCCATCCAGCATCCTATTAAACAGGCTAAATCCACTTAAAAAATGTAACCCCAGCGCTCGGCTGACGCCAGAACGGTTATAAAAGATCTGCGAGTCTTTATCGGCACATACGCAATTGCCATGTTCCATTCTGACCAGGGTCCTGCTTTCAGCTCTCGAGCTTATAAGGAGGCCATGGCCAGCATGGACGTTGGCTTGCGGTACTCTTGTCCGCCACACCCCGAAGGGAATAGTGTGGTAGAAAGAAAAAACTGGGACATAAAGCAATCTATAACAGCGAAGGTATTAGGTTCGGGTGATGGGTGGGTCAAACATTTAATAAGTGTCCAGTTAAGCCTAAACAACTTGCCAAGAAATTCTCTAAAAGGTTTCAGCCCATATGAACTATTGTTCGGAAATAGAATGCACATTCAGGACTTAGATAGTCAGGTATCAGTGGTAAAAGATAAGAAAACAGACTTTGACATCAAAGACCGTTTGGCTGTTTTACAGGACTTGAATGAAACAAGAAAGTCCTTTAGCAACATAAAGTTAAAGCAACAGCCAGCTACCACTGACGAGGCACCACCAGCCCTAGCAAGGCCTGTCTGGATTCCAAAGATTGGGGATCTAGTCAGAGAAAAAATAGCGGTAAAGAAGGAATTTGGGCCTTCTTACAGAAAAACAGTACCTGTCTTAGCAATCAACGGAACAAGATCAGTAGTACTACCGCCCCTTGCTGGTAAAAAGGAGAACAGAGTTGTATCAATCGACCTGGTAAAACCACAAGCATGTGGCCTATAATCAACCGTAGGCCCAGTGGACTCCGGAGAAACAACAGAATACCCAAACTTGCAAAAATCCAAGAGGTTCAAACTGAAAGACTAATCACATTCGATAAGCCTGCAGTGCACAGAGAGGGACTATGCAATAATGCCATGGAACTCGTGCCACTTGAAACACAGATTGAAACAGTTCGTCAAGAAACACCAGTCTACAATGATGTGGCATCAGAATGTGCTACCGAAAGACGAATCGAAAGAACAATTCCAACAATTGACAGAACTGCCTCTGGCTACTTCATCAACTTCGACAACTTTTCTGAGGATCAAAGCAACCCAGAAGTGATGCCAGAAACAAAGACTTTTAAAAAAAAAGCAACAGAACTGTTTCATCAAATCAAAGAAGTATATCTGGATGCACCATTGGTTGAGCATTGGATTATTTCAGGGGTATTCATACTCCTACTATGCCTAATTTTTGTTTTAATTTTAGGAAAGTTTATTACAATTCAATGGACACAGCAAGTCAGAACATCAACTTAGTCCTCAAACCACACAGATCATCCCACGTGAAGAAAAGAGAACTGTCAACAGTAAATGTCACAGCCATTCCAATGCCCGGCGGGGTAGTATGGGACAAAACTGACTATGAAATATATGGTCCGGTCGAAATCCTGAAAAATCCTCATCAATTCAAGGTTTCCTTAGGTGACTTTGTAAAACTTAGTACATTCTCTGATGATTGGGACTTTGAAAGTATTAATAATATGATGTCTGATTTAGTAATGTCAGCAAGATTCACAGAACATGATTATTTACAAGGTTCGTCTAGTTATGAACAGATGTTCTGCTACACACACTATGGTGATCATTACTTGCATAAATCTGCACAACCTAGAAATGTTTTTAAGTATAACCAATGGGAACATTGTGCTACTCCACCTAAAAGCAGTTCTAAAACATTCTATGTGAAATTTCAGTACTTTTCAGGGTTTAACACCAGTGATGCAGAAACGTTTTATTATAAACTGTTAGATAAAACAGGATTGAAAACAATGCTTACAAACACTAAATTGATATATTCAGAAGCATTTTATGAAAAAATGATGACATTTGGTTTTGATTATTGGAAAAATAACATTGAAACAAAAACAATCTGGGGTACAAAAGATTGGCAGGTAAAAGGCATAGAAGCACTATTTTGCGCCTGCATAATCCCAGAGCAAATAATGTTTTTAAATGAAACAATTCAACAAACATCCTGTCTTGGCCTAGCTAAGATCAAAGACCTTAACAAACCGTCTATTCCAAAGCCAATACCTGATAATGCAACAACAGATATTGAAATAGACGTATCTAAAATTTTACATCTAAACAGAACACATCCTGATTGGAAAAAGTGGTTAATCTGGCCTACTGACACAAACAACTGTCAAGATAGATTCCTGAATAAAACACAGGGGTTAACAATGTCCAGACCAGACCCTAGATACTCCCAGAGACAACATCCAGGGATAGTAACAACATACAGTGTAGGGAAGCTGTGCCTTGTATGGCTAGAATCATCCACACTGGCTGAAATTAAGCAACACTTATCTTTACTTAAAGATGGTGCTGATTTGCGCGATTTTATTATGGGACCACGCAAACAGCGTCAAAAACGCTTCATAGCGGCCAGAATCTCTGCGGCATACAACGAGGCTTGGAAAGTCACACGAATTGAAACAGCAGAAAAAATATGAGAAATTGATCGTATTCATTTGGAAAAATCACTTTCTGTAGTGGACAATGGGTTAATGACTCTGTCTTCCAGAATATATTCACTGGACAGTATTGTATCATCTGCCATAGATATAATAGACAAAGACTTGCTATTGTTACAACATGGCCAGTCACAATTGCGTTCTATTGTACAGTTAGGCTGGACTCTGCAAAATCTTCGTTCAGGCTATGTGCCTTGGCGTTTAATCAACACAACGTCATTGTTTTCCATCTTTAACCTTACTGATAAACAAATCAGCTTGGCACAGAAAGGAGCAGACTATACAATCCTGAGCATCGAAAAACTTGATAGATTACCATTGACAATGTCAGAAAGTCCTGTCATTGAATGGATAATACACGGGATTATCACAATTCCAATAACAACTTTCCGATTTAAAAATTGCCTTGAATACATACCTACTGGCCAGTATGAACGATTGGGTAAAGGATACATTAAGTCAACATGGAAATTACCATACACAATCACATGCTATAGTGACAGCAACAAAAATGTATTTCTTAGTGGTGAAAACTGTAAACATTCACTAAGCGGTATACTTTTGTGCCAGGGTATTAATTTACAAGGAGCCTGTGAAGGAAATTCTAACAACCTTTCATGCCACCAATATGTCACACCTGCAATGCAGATAGAGCCTTTCTTTAAGCAGCTCTCGAATGGGAGTTACATTCTAATAACAGATCGCAGCTGTTGTGGCCTTTTGCCAGGGAAAGCATATCTCGTAAGCGTAACTTACATGGTCAAATGCTGTATGCAAGCATTGTTTCCAAACGGCCCTGGAGACACTGAGACTCCCATATGGCCTCCTTTGAATTTCTCTTCTGTACGAATTGATACTTTAAGCAGAATGAAGTCTGTGCTTTTGCAGCCAACAGTGCCCATCACATCATCAAAAGAGACGTATGAACTCCAAGTTGCAAGGACAACATCAGAGATTCATGACCTTTTATCAACAAATTGCCCCGTGCATTTCACAGAAATGCTTAGCCAACTCCTTAACATGTCTAGTGCCACAGGCATCCCAGGCATATATTAAGACCATTTTTACGGGACTGCTAACACCATTCAAAGTAATTCTAGGAATCATTCCTAATTTTGTCCATTCAGTCTTTGGCGGCATACCCCTATTTTTGAGACTTGTAGCAGGCATTTTATTTTTGACCCTCCTGCTCCGATATGGCAAGCCAAAACTCAGACATGACTCCTACAAGGATGAAAGAAACGATCCTAGCAATACGCTACCGGGACAGAATAACTAGAGTCCTTGGATTGGCCAGGCTGAGAGATCTGAACATGACCTGGTTTCTTTCATTCAGACCGATATGGCAGACCTGCATCTTACCTGTGCTTCGATGTATGCTATGCGGAGATGAGTGCGTGTTGGACATCTGTCTTGCACTTCCATCAGCAGTACCAATGGATATCGATACTTTGCTAAGTCCTATAATGGCTCACGCATTGTGTTGTCCCCAGCGGCTACCAATCCTGATGACGGCATTTGTTGAGACTCCTGTGCTACGACTAGGTGGTAACAGTGGAGCGAGAAATAAAAGCGACATCACCCAGGTACGACCTTCTGTGAGCATTGCTGATCCAGACTTTGATGATAGCAATCATTCTCACACCTGCCAAGTTACAGCACTATCGAACTTGGTCGAACTGTCACCTGATTTTGTAGACCAATTCTTTGAGAGCCTGTCTGATATGATGTTCTCACCCGAACAGAAACAATAATTTTAGAAAAGCATTCCGACACACAGCGTTCCCATGAACTCTGAATTCGGCCTTCAGATTTCATCAACAAAAACTACTGAAAAGTGTTGGACCTCTATTCCCCGTTCACCAAGAAAATTTTTGGGGGGAACTGAACACTTTTTTCAAAATATTTACCTTTTTCTGGCACAAAAATTCTTTGCTTAAAGTAGACCTATTCATAAAGAACAGAAGCTTCTATTTTTAGGTAAATCTAGAGACATAATAACTTTACATCTGCCTCTAGCACATGTTACAGCAATTGCATTTATATGTGATGAAATTATCTCGCACTTCTTTTCTGTATTAAGAGATATTTCATGTGTAAATTTTTTCAAAAAATCGTTCATTGATTACATATGCTATAATTTTGAATGATTTCTATGCTTAAAGACATACAGTGCAATTAATTCCATGTATTTCAAAATACGCCATTTCAAATGCAAATATGTATTTTGGGGTGGGTAATGTTACACATGCATCTTTTGCTATAGTTTTTAGTAAATTGATGGACATAAATTCGTGGAGTGGGTGTCGCGTTCTAATCTAGGCCCCCGATCAATACTGTGACCTTATGCCCCTATACGGCTATAATCCATTTATTCCCCTATAATGGCATAAACGATCAAGAGTAATATTTCAGAAACTCGTCTCTGGCCTAACACGATCAAAGCCACATTTCAGAATCACTTCCTCTGCAGCTCATTAGAGCAAATGACACAGCAGAAGCCACTATCTAAGATTCCTAGATTACACTCCGAGTTCTTCAACAAGAATATTATTATTATTATGTTAGAGCTTGTAAAGCGCACTGTTACCCAGAGGTTTCCTGGTGCTGTGTAACGCTGGGGAACCCTTCCTGGCTTTCCCTGTGGGATGGTCCCTGCTGGGAGTCCCCAAGGTGAAGCCAAGCATTCCCGGCGTTGGAGGGGCCGTTGTGGAGATTAGGCAAGCTGATGCCCAGAGTTGCCGAGTGGGACCCCTGAATTAGAGTAGGCACCGAAGTGAGAATTATCGAGTCCGCTGAGCAAAGTCCACGACCCTGCCGCGTCGGGAATTGAACCCTGGTCCCGGCCGACTTCTGCTCCGTGGTCTGCCGCCTCTAACCAGTGAGCCACACCACTCCACAACCTGGGAAAACCCTGCTTGCTATGTTTTGATTAGTAATAGAACTCTAATGAGCACTGAGAGACGATCACTTCCTAGTGACATCTTTATTGACGTCTTATGTCCAAAAACTTACGTCAAACCAGGCACCTTTCAGGTATAAATATTACCAACGTTGCCTTAAGCAAACGCTGCCTCAACGACATCGAGGATAGCGATGGTGTGTGATCATAGGAGCAGAACAGCTGTCCCCTTCAGAGCCCAGCAGATACAAGCTGCCCACGGACGCTGCCCCTCCTCCTCCTCGACGCGCTGAGAGAGACGCTGTCTTTTCTCCTTCCGAGATAATCCAGCTCCGGCGTTTCCAGCCTACAGTTGCGAGTGACTGGGATATCGAGTCCTGGAAGGAGATACAAGACCTCCAACATTCTATTCCAGAGGTATGGTGTTGACTAAACCCTTAGAGAGAATTGGCAAAACCAACTTAACTAAAACTGCTACTTACTTACTCCCTCCCAAGTATTAGGCTTAGGTCAGGTACACTGGGGTAGGCGTAGTTAGAAGCACCAGTTGAGTACGTTAGTCAAATGTATATATGAATGTATATATTTTATTCATTTTAACCTTTGTATGGCTAAGAAACCATATCAATGCTTTTACAGTATTATTTCGCAATCCTCATTTTACTGTACGCTCTTTTTATAATAACCAGTCTTGCAATTGTGGCAATTCATTTCTCTTGCATGAGAAGAAAGACTGTTCAATAAATAATACCTTTTTATTGAAAACGCCCGTCTCTCTATTTCTCAGCATCTTGGTGAAAGTAATCTGCACAACTGACTGAGTAAAATAACTGTCTATTGTTTCACACGATTCTAGAGATTGACTCTTATTCTAAGGAGCAAAGTTGTCATGTTTATGCGGTTGTTGGAAAACTGAATCCCTTCTTGTCTGTACCAGGGAAGCTGATCACTTCCTATTCAGTCAAAAAAGTTTCCAGTGACCTCTGAGCTAGTTGGTAACAAACCCAATTAAGTTTAGCATAGTCAGTGGAGACCTGGAAGATCCGCACTTCTACGTCCATACTACTGTTTATGTTATTCCAATGCGCAGGGCCTATTGGGAAAATAGGAACTACACTACAACCCCTTTGCCCTCTTGCCTGTACAGGTCAGGAGTTGTACTATGCCCAATTCATTAAAATGACACCCTTTTGCCTCCTCACAGCAACTTCACATAAGTTGTATTGTGCCCAATTCAATACAATGACAGGCTTTATTACTTCCTTCTGTTCCCAACACAACTTCTCCTCCCACCCCGACATGAGGCCGCATGGTTGAAATGAATGGATTGAGCGCTGGATAAAAAAGAATAATAGGCATGGCGTAGAAGCATGCTCACATTGGAGAGCCTTTTTAGGTCTGGCAGGAGCCAAAACCTTTTGATTTGTTAAAAAAAAATGTATTATATACTTAATTAGAGGGGCTTACAGCCAGCTTTCTTCATCCATTGGTTTGTTGGTGTGTCATTCACATTTTTCTTCTGCCCACTACACCACACAGCAGGGGGTCAGGCCACTTCATCCCCTGAATAACTTCAGCTTGAGTGACTGCATTTTGCTCGTTTGGAAGGAGCACATTTGCTCACAAGCTAAATCCCCTCTGAGCCAATGTTTTCGTTTTTAATTTATTACTTTGATATTGCCTTTGTGTTTAGAGTCTGATGTGACAGCACAACGCCTTTTTACCAGATGTCAGCACAGGCCATTTCTGCACTTTCTCACTTCCTGGCTTCTGCCAATGCTGTTGCAAATTCCTTTTGGAAAAGTCCTTTTTTTCTCAGGTAAACATAGAGCACTCCAAAAGGAATTTCATAGCATATCAGTTTGCATCAATTTGAAACTGTTCTGTGTTAAGTAATTGAAAGATTCAATATTATACATTTGCATTCATAAGTGGAAAATTCTTTGGAACACATTTATTGTGGACTCAGTTTCACCAGTGGTTCTTTAATAAACTTTGCCCAGGAAGAGACACTTTATTGTGATTAGTTTGGAGCACTTGTAACACTTTTCTTATTCATTCTTTATTTTGTCTTTCTTTATTTCCTTCTTCCTTTGATTCTTTCTTCTTTTGCTCTTTTGTTCTTTCATTCCTTTATTCTTTCATTTATTTCTTTGCTTTTTTCTTTCATTCCTTTCACTTTTTCTTCATTCTGTCCTTCCTTCTTTCTTTGCTTTTTTTCTTGCTGCCACTTTTCTTTAATATTTTCCACTTTTTTCAGTTCTTTTTTCCTTCTGTCTTGCTTTCTCTTTTTCTTTCCTTCCTTTTTTCCTTTCCTTAATTTTTACTCTTTTTACTTTTTTCATTCTTTCAGTCCTTCTTTCCTCCTTTCTTGCTTCACTTTTTTTTTTCATTACTTCTATCTTTATTTCTTGCTTTCCTTTTTCTTTCATGTCTTCTTTCCTTTTTTCTAGTTTCTGTTTTTCTTTCATTACTTCCTTCCTTCTTTCTAACTTTTGTGTCTTTCATTCCTTCTTTCTTTACTTCCATATTGCTTTCTCTCTCTTGCCTACTTACTTTCATGATTACTTTCTTTCCTTCTTTTTTGCTTTCATTCCTTTTTTATTCTTTGTTAATGTCATTCCTTCTTTCTTGCTTTCATTTCTTCTTTCTTCCTTTCCTTCTTTCATTCCTTCTTCCCTTCATTCCTTCCTACTGTCTTCTATTCTTTCTTTACTCATTTCTTACTTTCTTTCTTGCTTTCATTCCTTCTTTCTTGCTTTCATTCCTACTTTCATTGCTTTTTTCTATCCTTCATTCTTTCTTGCCTTCCTTTTTTCTTTCCCCTTTTTACCCTTCCTTTTTTTCATTCCTTTGTTCATACCTTTCATTTTTATTTCCTTCTTTCTTTCCTTCTTGCCTTCTTTATTTCTTTTCTTCCTTCCATTCTGTTTCTTCCTTTCCTTTCTTCCTCTCCTTCCTTCCTTCTTTCCGTCATTCTTCCTTCTTTTTTTTAAATGTATTTATTTATTGTATACAAGAAAACATTTGCAACAGCTGTTACAGGGTTAGCAAAGGTTGAATCAATTGCCGATAAAAACATCGGTGTTTGTATACCTAACTCCATGTGCCATTATTTATTGAGGAAGAGGGAAAGGCAGACAGAAAAGGGCTGGAAAGCTTCTTTCTTTCTCACAAAGGCAAGAGACTGTCAGCTAATGGCATAATGATTCGATTTTGTAAGTCTGTGTTTCAAGACATTTTGATTTTACTAAAAGTTATTTGTATGTCCTAGATACTTACTGGGATTTTCAGCCACAATTTATCCATTTGTCTATGGTTGTGTCATTCACATTTTTCCCCAAACTTCTCAAGCTTGCATCCACGTCAACTCGTCACCCTCTTCGGCCATTGGCTGACTTCACTATGAGCTAAGGTATATTGTTCGTTCACAAGAAGCACCTCCAAACATAAAGTAGTTCCGTTCAGTGCAAGGGAGTACTATAGTGTTCTTTCTTGAGACTTAAAACGTTTTTTTGCCTTTGGTCATTTTTTTTTTAAGAGTGAAAAATTTCCAGCAGCTTCCCAAACAATAACATGTTGTAAAGGCCATGACAAATCAAAACACGAATTGCCAAAAAGCAGACAACGTCAGACCTAATTGATTTGCCATTGCTTGTTGCACTAGAGAGCGGATTTCACAAATTAAATTAATAGGCATCTGAAGGATGAAAGATTGAGCGAGCACAGTTGGGATTTGAGCCAGTTACCTTGAGGATTAATACAGAACTCTGTTGAAGATGCATTATTCATGGAGCCGACAGCCATAAAATAAGAACGCACCATCTAGTGCCTTCAAGAAGACATGTATGATACTACATAAAACATATAAGTAAGATGAACAGATGCCAAAGGACCATGGGAAACAGAAATCTAAAGGCTTTACTGACATATAAAGAGCATCCAGGATTAGAAAGGAAACAACCGTTGGTATCACCAATAGGTTTTTACTATGCGAGATCTATTGGGTTTGCCAATGTGTTTTAGATATGTTGCACAGCAGCACGGGCTGCTGTGCAACATGGCTTAAATCAAAATAAAAAAGCGCTTTTCAAATTATTTTCTGGGACATGTTGCCTGGGGATCATCACCCCTTTTCTTTCTCTGGCAGCCTGCCCAATCCCAAAATGAGGTTGCCACAACATCATCCATTACATGTGACCACAACAATCCCCTAATTTCCATATACACTTTATACTAAGAATCTTCACGAGTGTCAGTCCGTAGCTGGCTTTCATAACTAAACGGATGACGTAAATATTACCTTTAAAACATCTGAAAACCCAAGGGATTATTAGAAACACATCGACAAAGTATTAAAAATTATCAAGAAATTAATTCATGAGAATCTGCTAAAATTGAACTCAGCCAAATTTGAATTAATTTAATGTCAGACACAACCACCAGCATTGATGACATAATTGCAATATCAGCCATGGATAAAATAAAAAATCTAAGGCTCAGTTTTGACCTACCCATTTCTTTGTATCTAAAAGCCAATGTCATGGTGTGCACTTCCAATTATTATCTCAAACTATTACGTAGCATCAACCCCTTTCTTGACGAATCTTAAAGAGTGTAACTTGCAAATTGTACTGTGAGGGCGAAAGTACACTAAAACAACATGCTTAGAACAAAGATCCCAAAAAAGGCCACACAAATTTGCATGATTGCAAGTAATGCAGATTGGTATTTCATCTTGAGATATCATTGTTGGATCTGAAATTAAAGCAGCAAAAAAGTTCCAGAAAACGTAGCTGGGTCGTCTTTTTTTACCTTTGTTGTGTATTGGAATATTCGTTGTTGGAGTTATGTTTTGGATGCCGTTTAGTTAACGTATGTGACCAACAAACAGGTGTCAGCTCAGTCTTCTATCCCAAGCCACATTACATCATTTAATATTTCCAGTGTATTGATTACGTAATCTGTGGATTTTTTATAGACATTTTTGGTGTTATCAGCATGTCTATGAAAACTTTATCAATGGTTTTGAGGAGATGAGATGAAGGATTACTATGGAATTTAAACAATATATGCAGAAGTGCAAAGCCCTGAAGAACCAACTGGGTAGTTGTTGCGGGTGGAAGGAAATCAACTAAGCTCCAAGAGTTTCCAACAGCTTGGTCAGAGAGGACAATAGGAAGGCAGATGGTTGTAATCTAGAGTGAAAAGGAAATGTTCTACTGGGTTAGCTGTAGTACCAGTGCAGACATAGTACAATGTAGGAAATGGGGCCTCATTTTGGGGTGTGGGGACTTTTAATGTCCATTAGAGTGTTAGGTCTTCCATACTGACAGACAGAGGACTTTTGAGAGAGTACTGCTGGCCTAGTGGCTCTCACTGTTGATCCTCTGAAGAAACAATGAGGTTGGCTGGGAGCCTTTCTCAGTTTTAACAGCTGTTCAGCAACTGCCAAAGTGGGAGTTTGCTTTTGAAAAACAAATAACTAATGAGTCCCACACTAATGGAGATATTTTCCTTGGCGCGGACGTTATAATTTTAATTTACTGTTTGTCAGCACTAGGGTAGACAGAAAGAAAGGATCTAAATCCGTCTGTCCTAAATAGGGCAGATAGTGTGATGACCTCACTTCAAGAGCGACTGTGAGTATGCTTATTGTCGATGGAGGTAACTGGGACACCACCGACAGAAAACTGACTGTCGGATGACTTACATTAGGGTGGGCCAATCAAGAGTTTGGCAGACAGGTACTCCATCATGTCTGTGGCGTAGTACTCTGTCTGCCAAAATCTAAATCAGGCCCTTTGGAGGCTAAGTAAAACAGAGACATCTATAAACATGTGGCTGCAATCCTAGCCTGCCACCACATACCTATAAACATGGAAAAGGAGTTTTTTTTAATTTATTTTTTTAGAGTTTTATATAGCGCAAACTAGACCCAAAGATATTAGGTATCAGAGTGCTTTACATAGCACCAGTTTCGTTACATAAGGACACATTAATTTTTGATAGGCACGGGGAAATTAAGTGATTTGCCCAGAATAACAGGATGTCGAGCGTCGTTGTCGAGACTCGAACCCGGTTCCACAGCATCTACGTCAACCACTTTTGCTTGTCATATCTCTCAAATGGAGGTGTTGATGATTTTGTTCCCTATGATTCAGTGCAGAAAGAGAGAGAGGGAAAAGTGTAGTTTTGCAACTACAGAGGCTAGAGTCAGCAGACATGATCTTAGATTTTCTTACCCTTTTCCTTAGAGCCTTACCCACCATGACCCTCAGAAGACATGGGCTCAAACACCACAGTGTGAGGTTTGTGTCTTTGCAGTACAGTTATAACTTACAACATGTCTTCTCAGCTCCCACACGACTGTCTTGAATGCGAACGTCTGGCATATGCTTCTTTGCCAGCTAAAGACCTGATGTTAATATGTGCTTTCATTCCCACTACAACTTGCGCTGAAAAGGGATTGTGGCACTATGCTAGTGATCCAGCGCGGCCATGGGTGTGTGCCCTGAATATCGACCACAAATTATTGATGGGACATAACATTGAGGAGAAAATATAAAAAAACAAATATCGACAGGTAGGTAAGTCTAGATTTTCTATACCTAATTCCAAGTACCTGTGCCTACACAATATATATATCTTCAAGGTATGTATATGTGGATTTATGAATAGTAAAGCTGTACCTCTGTATATGCATGTACCTATATATATTTTATATTCAGTCCTCTGTAGTCTTGTACCAAGATATTCTGGTGTCGATATTCAGTAGTACAATACTAGCATGTGTCTCACTAAATAACTAAACACATGAAAAAACAAATAACTGTACCTTATGTGATCAAAGGCCATGCCAGATTATTGGTGCATTTCCTGCATATCAGAGGTGGGCTCAAGGGCCAGGAAACAATAGCCTGTACGAAAGAAATTTTAATAAAAAGCCTAAGAGTTACCACTTTTGTAATATTGCTTTATAAGCCTGGCTGTCAACTGTGCATGTGTGCCACATACATGTCTGATTGTCTCAAACAAGGTTCCCAAGAGTTTTAACAATGAAACTGAATATCTGGCCATTCCCACAAAGAGCATACAGTTATTTTGGTGAAAAACCATAGCTAGCAAACTGAGGGGAGTTTTAATTCCAGAGCGTTCTTTTTCCTTAGGGAAATACAAAGTTATTGGGTGCTTATTACAAGGTTTTAATGTGTCTTGAGTGGCACGGTTGCTTGCACAAGGGTTCAGAAATTTACAGTTCAGTCATGAAGTTATCCCAAAACTTGACTTTAGAATAACCAATCAATTATATTTTTAAAAAGGGCACAAATGTTAAACATACACACTTGGTATTTGATTGTTTCACCAATGCTATGCCCTATGTTTAAAGGTTTTCTTGTAGTAAAACACATTTCTACGGCGGACAACCAACAGACATGAAGTGATAATTCATTTACAGAGATTTCTTGTCCAACTTGACACCTACAAAGCACACAATTTCTAAATAATGTGCCCACGATTACATCTTGAGATTGTATTTGTAGGTCAGATGTACCCAGAGTTATTTGATTGATTAACAAAAACACAGAGGGGCTTTTGATTGGATACATTCAGCTCTTACTTTAATGAAGTGTCATTGTGGATAATCCTAGAGGAGTATTTCTTTCTCACCTTGATGCTCCTGGCTAAAGCTTGCATTAATATGCCTAATTAGCATGGCTAGTGCAATGCATGGATGGCGATGCATACATGCACTGTAACGGGGGTGCATTTTTGATGATATCTTGTGGCTGCTTTTTATTTGTTTAGCTGTTGAGCATGTGATAAATGCCCACGGAACATTTTGTTTGACCTTTGCTCCTCTCAAAATGCAGGCAGTGTAGTTTGTCCTCTACCATCTGTGTGAGGGACTTGCTAAATAGAAGGTGTTTGCATATTGTCAGCTACAAAGAGTGAAAGCCTGTGTTGTGTGTTCAGAATAACCTGTGGCAGGGTAGCAGCTGATTGGGGCAGTAGATGTGGCAGTAACATTTGCAGCACCTTTGTTTACTTGGGCTATGAGTACTGTGAACAGTGCAGGCTTTGTGGTGTAGTTTTCTCGAACTTTTCTTGAACTTGCTATCACTCTAACTCTTGCTCACTCCCATGCATCTTTACCTGTACATACTCTTACTGCTTGTTACTCCTACTCTTACTTATAGACGTACTATCTAATAAAGACTTCTAGCTATAGATCCCTTACCTCAGAATATTGCCCAGCCGTCAGAATGGATTCTGAAAATGTTGTGGAGTAGCTCTGCTCGCTGGTAGGTGACTCCGATCAGGTGAGTTTCGGCGTGTGTGCTGAATGCGCCATGTACGGTGCCTATATAGACTCCACTCCAGTGCTCTAACATCGGTTCTTTTATTTCTCCGGTTTCAGCGCAGATCTGGAAGAGCTACTCAGTCTTTTCGCATTTCTGTCGACCCTTTTGTTGAGCAATTTCACTCCCAGTGTGCCTAAGGGATGTCCCCTAGGAATCCTAGGGTTTTAAACCCAGTGGAGCCTGCCACAGGCAAATGTCCATGACAGACCCCCACCTGGTTTGCTCATGATACCTGGAGCATGGCCATGACTCCCAAGGCCTGTCGTGACTGCCGTGCAGGAAAACCCAGAGGAACTGGGAGCTTGTGTTAAAGCTCCTGTACGCTCGGCACCGGATGACTCAGCACTGTACCAGGTCCCAGTTGCGTGGAACATCCTGGGCCCGCTCTCGGAGTTGTTTTCATTGGTCGGCCTCCAGGTGAGAACCTTTGTTGGGTAAGTCATCAGACAAGGTGAGGGGACAATGCTACAGGTTTAAGCCATGTTCCCACACTTCCCCAGCAGAGCCTGAACCTTGGTCATCTCTGTGCCTCTCAGAATTTCCCAGAGCCGGAGCAACCTCCACCCAATTGAAAGACTCCTATGGGACTATGCACCTCATCTTTAAGAGAGCCAACCCCTCTGCAATGCAGCTTCTTCAGGCCCTATGGGTACGAAAAGTGTCTCAACTGGATTTCTGCTAACAGGTTCGCCCACAGTGCCAGAAGGGACCTTTAGATCTACTCCCAGATCAGGATTGACTCTGGTCAGAAACCCACAACCTTCACCGGAGTCCTGTCCAGTGACACCATTCCCAGCACTGCTGACCCCATTGTCATTCCAGAGTCCAATACAGAGCCAGACGGGCATTGCCCAAAGTCGACTGTGGCAATGATATCATAGATAGTGCCTCTCTTTTCTGAGAGGCCCTGTGACGAACATGCTTGGGGCGGCTCCGATGATAACTGGTATCAGAACCTGGCTGATACCACTGATCTCTCCTGGTCTGGCTACTGAGGAGGGGGCTTCTTTTGCCATGGGGGTGCTGAAGGCATCTGACATCCTGGACCTTACACTGCCCTCGGTGGAGGTCAAGACCAGTGTCTTGACAGAGGTTCTTCAACTCGGGGGTATTCCACACTGAGCCTCTCTTTTCCTTTAATGAAACCCTCTATCATGTCCCCGGGGCCTTTGCCAAGGCCTGCTCAGGTGCTCCGTGCATAGGGCATTCACCCACTGCCACAGCCCCGCTCCTGGGGATCCAGTTTCTCTCACCAAGCACCCCGACCATGAGATCCTGGTCATGCAGGCTTTAACGCCCAAGGTAAGCATGGGCGGAAAATCCGTTTCGCTCGCGGATTTTGCGGATTTTCGGTAAATTCGCAATCCGCGAGATTCGCGAATCTCCCGCAAAATCCGCAAATCCGCGAGCAGTGGATTTTATGGCTTGCTCGCACTGTTCGCGTGAGTTTGCGGCTTCCCAGTACAACTTCGCGCCCCGCGAATAAGCGCAAAATTGCAGAAATACGATCTTAGCAAAACTGAAACTACTTACCAGGTTCAAAAGTTCAGGCTCATCATTAGTAGCCATTTCCTAGAGTGCTTCCTGAGGGGCCCCTCCAGAGTTCAGTTGCCAGTTGCAACTATTATGTGACCCTGCTCTGAACCTCAGAATAGTTACACATATGCCACAAAGGTCCTGAATTACAGCTAAGGGAGACAAGCAGGAGCCAGGCTGGAAGTTCAAATCCATTAATCAGCCCCTAATTCATTATTGTCAGTTGGGGCAGGGCAGGTGTTGTAACTAATTTTGCAACAATGAAAGCACTTAGCAAGTGCAAAAGATCACTAATCAGGAAGCACTAAGGAAGCAGGTGCCAGCTAAAAAAATATTCTGTGACACATTAATCAGCCCCAAATTAATTCAAGTCACTTGAGGCAGGGAAGGTGTGCTTGCTTTGCCACAATAATGTACACTGACTGGACAACCAGAGGGTGCTGTGATGAAACAGAGGGTGGCATGGGTGGGCCAGAGGGTGGCATGAGTAGTCAGAGAGTGGCAGTGGTGACAGAGAGTGGCAGTGATGAAGAAGAGTGTCCCAAACAGGCTGGACACGTAGAAACAACAAGTTCGCGAAACTTGCGACCCGACAGGTAAGTTCGCGTTTGCGAAATTGTACAAAACCCTCGCGAACTGGCAGAAACCCGCGCGAACACACAAAAAAAAAATCCGCAAATTCGCGAGAATTCGCGGATTTTGCGAATTGCGAGTTCGCAAATCCGCAAAATTCGCGAACGCGAGATCCGCAAAATTCGCCCATGCTTAGCCCAAGGTTAACTCTGGCACATTTCCTACCATGCTACCAAATAGTGAATTGATAAGCGTGGCTCAAATCCACCCGAGTGACTTACCGCACTCACCTATAATTACCAAGTAACAAGTCAGCCGGACAGTGGAGAAGAATAAACAAAGTATTTTATTAGGCCACAAACTCCCATATGAGAGGGCCCTGTCCGACCTCACCCCTAGGAGTGCGCCGAGAGGCCTGACTCATCTCATCACAGCAATACATTATAACATGGTACAGCAAAGTAAAACACGCCCATACTGGAAAAGTACTGGACCCCGGAGAGGGTGAACAAAGGCCTCACACGAGAGGCATCTGCACCTGCAATAGCAACATTTGGTTATCTGTGCCCAAGGCCGCGGAGCCGGGCCTCAGCATCTCCAGCGCATGAGAACATTACTGATTAGGTTTTTGTTATTAGTTTCGGTCACAGTTAACTAAGAGACGAAAACTGCTGCATTCAGGGTTTTTCCTATTCCTACGGGAGGGGGGAATGAACGAGTGCGACTCGCACACAGAGCGAAGCACCCCAAAATGGTGGCACACAAGCTAAGCTAAGAAAACTGAATAACGGATGTATGACGTTACAACACATGCTTTTACCACGCATGCCTTTACAACACGGTTTTTACATCGCAATCCATTACAACGCATAGCGCTTAGAGGTGCTGGATAGTGAAAAGTTTAATTTTCTATTCCAACTCCAGTCCCCGTGGACACTAGGGAAGGTGTTGGATAGAAAATTAAACGTATTCCCTATCCTAGAGTGCCCCCCAGCGCAATGCGTTGTAATGGTTTGCGTTGTAATGCCTGCGTTGTAATGGTAGTACGTTGTAAAAATTTTGTTGTAAAGGTTGTTCACCCTGAATAACATCTCAAGCATAAATAAATAATGAGATGGAGAATATAAACGTAAATGTATAAATGAATACATCATTAGTTAGACACATTATGCTAACTCATAAATGTAAATGTAAGTGGGCGGGGCATTGGAAAATGAAACCTATCAGAATCCAGGAGACTTGACAAATTAGGTAAGAGGATTTTCTCTTTCACCAGTTTTCACTGAGGTCAGTGAACACTGCTTGCCGTTTGGGTTGGTAGGCCCACACAGTAAGGAACATGTTTGCACAAGTGCTGCCTATGGTCTCAGAGGAGGCCCAACTCATCCCAACCCAGGCTATTGCTTATGGCAGGGATACACAATGTTCATGATATGCTGCCGACTGGACACAACATACTTACTGGGTAGAGTGATTGCTTTGTCGGTGGTGCTTCGCCACCACGCCTGGCTGAGGAAGTGGCTTCTTAGGCATGTCCAGGCATCCCTTATGGACATGCCCTTCAATTGCACTCGCTTGTTCGGCGACAAGGAAGATTTGATGCTCAAGTAGTTCAAGGACAGTAGGGCCACCAACCTGTCATTGGGTCTCACCATGGCACCATTGCAGCCTCACTCTGCCTTATACCCCTTCAGTGACTAAAATAGGGCTATGAGCTGTGTCCATTTAAACCCAGCCACCATGGCCAGCAGGTCCCCCAGTGCTTTTGTTGCCATGGACACCGCTCCCACAATCCTCATTGAACCCAAAGCCATAGATCTGCCCAGCCTGCCACCCCCCAGCAGCCTCCAAACCTTTTTAATGTGCCCTCTTAGTATCACAGGCAACTGATTGGTGGCAGAATCTGGCACCACCTGCCCGGCTGGCAGACCACAACTTCAGAAAAGCAGTTGCTCTAAATTGCTCAGCGAGGTTACGCCCTTACATTCTCAGAAACCCAGCCGCCCATGCCAACATCCTTAGAAATGCTGACAGGGGATCATCCCTCCCTGTCACGAAGTGCAGGCTTGTTTGGCCAAACGGCCATCAAAAGTGTGCCAACTTTAGAAGTAGGTTGTGGTTGCTATTCCTGCTACTTTCTGGTGGCAAAATAATATGGAGGCATCTGCCCTAAACTAGATCTGTGCACTTTCAACTACTTCCTGAAAATAGAGAGACTCAAAATGCCCTGGACTCTGGATGGTAGCCCTAAATTTGCAGGATGCGTATTTTCATATACCCATGCTGCACCCCCAGAGTTGTCACCTGCGACTCACAACTGGCCACAAGCACTTTCAGTTCTCTGTGCTCCTCTTTGGCCTTTCTAGCACTCCGCAGGTGTTCACAAAAGTGATGACTGTGGTTGAAGCCTTGGGTCCCAGTCTTCCCCTACCTCGATGACTGGCTGTTTAAGACAGGCTCACCTCAGGTAGTTGTTGCCCACTTCCAGACTTCGGAGGACCTCTTGCATTCACTGGGGTTCCCTATAATGTGCCAAAGTCACACCTGACTCCCTTTGAGATGCTCCCTTTCATTCCCTTTGAGATGCTTCCTTTCATTCAAATGTACACAGTGCAATTTTTATATGTATAAAAGCAATCATTCGTCACGTCCGCGCAGCGGGCGGGCGCAGCGGGCGCGCCGATGGCGCGCCGAAGGCGCGCCTAAGGCAAGCCCGTCTGCGCCCGTCTGCGCCTGGCACGGGCCTAGGGCCAGTCCCCCTGCCCAGGTGACTAACAAGAACCGCGTAAGCTGGACCAGAGAACAGTTTCTACAAATAGGATCGGGCTCTTGTGCAGCATCTGCCCGCTGCCCCCCAAGTAACTTAGACGGCCATTCCTTCCACTGTCTTCAGTGCAACTTGACTCTCCCTCCCTGGAGTGAACGCATCCCGCCACTAACCCCCGCCCCGAGCACTGTACGCACATTAAAAGCAGCTCTGATTAATTGCAGATCTCTCCCTCGTCACGCAAATGAAATTTGGTCGACTCTGACCACTTATAGCTGGGACATTCTATTCCTCACGGAGTCTTGGACAAAAGACACTTCAAATCCGGATATCTATCTAGCCACCCCCCCGGATTATCGCTTCTTTGGTATTAACCGAGAAGGTAAAACGGAGGGGTGGACTGGCCATTTTGTTCAAATCTCACCTTAATATCACCATTAAAAAACTCACTAACATTGGACTGATTGAAGCCATGTATTTTTCAATTGCAGATTCCGCGTCGGTTTATTTAACCGGCATTTTAGTCTACAATCCACCAAAAGCATCCCCCTCCTCTCTAACGCAGTTGGTTCATATCATAACAGACCTGTCTCTCAAGCACCCGCACTTTATAGTATTAGGTGACTTCAACCTACATGCCGATGATCCTACCTGTACCCAAGCCACTCGATTCCTCGACTCTCTTCAGAGCCTGAGCCTGACGCAACTAATCCAAGGCCCGATGCACGTGGCTGGCCATACATTGGACCTAATTTTTTCTAATCTCCCGGGTACCATCACCCACCCCACCCTTCCCCTCACCTGGTCCGACCATTTCCTTCTCTCGGTCGACATCCCACTTCCTCAGGCACCTATCCCGGTGGAACTGGGAACAGACCACAGGAGAAAATGGCACAAAGTCACGCGCACTGCCCTAGAGCCTGTCTTTAGATGCCCTCTGGAGCCTCACATAGAGAACATCGATGTCTGCGTTACCAAGTTCAATGCGACCTTACTGTCTGCGATTGACGGTATTGCTCCATCTTTACCTGTCTCATCTGCGAGATCCCGTCCCTCAGCTCCTTGGTTTTCAGCTGCCCTGCGTGAAGAAAAAAGCCGCTGCAAAAAATTAGAACGCAGCTGGAGATTAACATATGATACAGAGGCAAAAATTATTTACAGAACGGCCTTAAAGAAATTTACCAAACTAAAAAAATCCGCCATGAGAGAGTTTTTTGCCTCGCAAATTAAATATGCAGACAACTCGGCAAAAACATTGTTTAAAATTGTTAAAGACTTTGTCAAACCTCCTGCCATGACACCTAATAATCTAGCCAACCAGTCTCTTTGCAATGGACTATCAGACTTCTTTCAGGAAAAAATAGAGAAAAACGCATCCTCCTTTCCTCCAGTCGTGGCATCTGAACACTCCCTTTCCCCGGTTTCAATCAGCCATGACATTGTTCCTGCCCTAGTGGCATTTAAGGACCTCACCCCTGATCTTGCACTTAAACTACTTACACAGTGCAAATCTGGCTCTCCTCTGGACCCGGCCCCCCCTAAGATCATGAGTGATTTGGCTACCCTACTGATAGAGCCACTTACTTCTATATGGAATGCCTCTTTACATCTAGGCCAATTCCCCACTGCCTGGAAAGAAGCTATGCTTGTGCCTATTCTGAAGAAAACAAATGCGGACCCCACGCAATTTTGTAATTATCGGCCCATCTCTCTCCTTCCGAAACCAGCGAAGGTCTTGGAAAAGGTTGTCCAATTACAACTCGCAGAATATCTGGAGACCAATTCCCTACTCCATGACTCCCAGTTCGGTTTCCGCACGGGTTTTAGTACGGAAACCGCACTGCTAGAAGTATCGGAGACCGTTCGAGAATGTGTGGATAAGGGCGAGGAGGCCATGCTGGTCCTCCTCGACCTATCCGCCGCTTTCGATACGGTGTCCCACAAAATACTTTTAGATCGACTGGAGCAGATTGGACTGGGCGGCACTGCCCTGTTGTGGATTAGTTCTTTTCTCCAAGGACGATCACAGAGGGTCCTTCTCGGGCCGTTTAAATCTGGGAGCAAATGTCTTGTTTGTGGAGTCCCGCAGGGCTCAGCCCTGAGCCCACTGTTCTTTAATGTCTACCTGGCCCCTTTGGCCAAGGTAGTGGAATCATGCGGGGTCAGAGTGATCTCTTATGCTGATGATACACAGCTGATATTCTCCTTTAGAGATCACTCTGACTCCAGCCTCTCTAGCTTTCGCCACTGTCTGGGCGAAATCTGCTCTTGGATGGCTTCTAACCATCTTCGACTTAACACCGACAAGACGGAGGTCCTGTTTTTTAATCAAAAAATGACCATACCTCCCTCACTGTGGTGGCCAACTGTACTCAACCCCCCCCCCATCCTGGTGCACACCGCCCGCAATCTGGGGTTCCAGTTCGACGACACGCTCTCCTGTAGCCCTCAAATTAACAAGGTTACTGCTGCCTGTTTTGGAAAATTAAAGATGATGAGAAAGATCTTCCCATTTCTGCCGATGGACGCGCGCAGAACGGTTACTCAGGCCTTAATAACCTCCCATTTGGATTATGCCAACAGTCTCTACGCTGGGGCCCCTTTGTATCAAAATGAACGCCTTCAAGTAGTTCAAAATGCGGCAGCAAGACTGATTGGCAATATCCCTTTCCGGCATCCGATCTCAGCGTTTCGCAAAGAGCTTCACTGGCTTCCTATAGCCAGCCGCATCAAGTTTAAAACGCTCATTCTTGCTTTCCGAGCTCTGAACGGAACCGGACCAGAATATTTAAGAAAGAGATTGATACTATCTCACTCAGTCAGAGACTTACGCTCCAACAACCTACGTCTCATGATTGTTCCACGTTTCCGCCGCACAAGAATGGGTGGCAGAGCCTTTGCAGTCCTCGCTGCCAAACATTGGAACAGCTTACCTTTAGACCTCAGATTTGCCCCATCCGAAGCACTGTTCCGTGGCCGTTTGATAACGTGGCTATTTTTATCAATTTAGATAGATCCTCCTTTTCCTGCCTACAGCCTTAGCGCCGGGACACCCCTGATGGGGGTAGCCGTGCGCTCTACAAGATTCATAAATAAATTTTGCGCATCTCCTCCTGAGAGGTGTATCCAGGATATTCAGGCTATGATTCCGATGTTTCAGCCTCTATCCTGAATTTTGGTGAGACTGACTCTCAGGTATACTGCTATACTCCGGAGGTGCTGCCAAGCTGAGAGGATGAAGCCAGGCTGCAACCCCGCGCTCGTCAAAGCCCGCCAACCATGTGGCTGCATTTCCATGTAAATAATAGAAGGGGGCAAGAAGCATATCAGGTCAGGGGGCGAAGAGTCGAAAGACACACGGGCGTGCTGTACCCAATCACCCAACCACAAGCACCAAAGCATTACCTCGGATGCTATGCTGTAAGGATGAAAGCAGGGTGCTGCCCTGCAATACTTAACCCGCGTGGTTTTCTAAATGCTGCCAAGCTATATGAATGACACACGGGCACCCTGTACCCTGTATTTTGTACTTCCAATGAAGGAATGCATTTCCTGTAATGTCTACTTTACATCCGCTTTGGATGTCTAGGTTTTTGAGGGTGGTGAGTTTCGAGGTGAAAGTCTCCTGCAATTCTCCATGTTGCGAAAGAGCATTACAGTTCTTGGGGGTGGGGGGAGGCGGATGGGACAATGTACCTAGTCACCAAACCTCCCGCACCAAAGCAAAAGCATTCCCTGTGATGTTATCCTGCAGACGTGCTGCCAAGCGGACAGGATGAAGCCAGGCTGCAACCCCGCGCTCATCAAAGCCTGTCAACCTTGTGGTTGCATTTCTGTGTACATCTTAGAAGGGGCCAGAAGCATGTCAGGTCAGGGGGTGAAGAGTCAGGTCAGGGGGTGAAGAGTCACACGGGCAACCTGTGCCCGCATGAAAGCAAAAGTATTCCCTGTGACGGATGAAGGCAGGCTGCAGCCCCACAATACATACCCTAGAAATATGACATAACTTTTCGTGGTTTATGTAAGTAGTTGTTTAGGATGTCGTTGTTAACTGAATGATCGTTGTTCGGGCTTCGCGGTTCAGGTAATTTGTTGTTCAAACTTTGTTGTTTAGGATGTTTCCCATTCCCACTGGCATATGTGGGCTTTACAGTGGGACCTCAAGGCCCAGTGAGCAAAGCATAAGGGTAATTTCACCGACCTTTTCCAAATATCATGGGGAGCTACAGAAATCCTGCAATGATGGCTGAATAACCACATTTGGGTTAGCAGCAGACCCGCCTCCCTTCCCCACCCAGATCTCACAGTGGTGATGGATGTTTCACTTCTGGGTTGGGGCGGCCATATGGGAAAGGTGGAGATCAGAGGGCTCTGACCACCAGCGGAGTCTCAGCTCCACATCAACCTGTTGGAGTTGAGAGCAATTCTCTTGGCATTAAAAACCTTCCTTCCATACATCAAGGGAAGCCTGGGTCGGCTGTTCACAGACAACACCACCACCATATGGTACTGCAACAAGCAGGGCAGGCTGGGGTCCTTGACCAGGTGCAAGAGGCTCATGCCACTGGACATGGCTGAAACTTCAGGACATATTTGCGGTCACACAACATCGGGCCAGCTATTTGAACGCCAGGACAGACAAACTCAGTCAACAATGCCCTGAGGATTATGAATGGCGACTTCACCCAGAGGTGGCACAAGGTCTCCTTCATGACTGGAGCAAATCTTGGTTGAATCGATTCACTATTTCCGAGAATGTGCAAGTCAGCCTTTCTGCATGTTAGAGTTTCCATGGCGGCTGTCGCTTGGGGATGCATTTCATCTTAAGTGAGTTCATGACCCCTGAATGCCTACCTGCCAATACCACTCCTTCCCCGAATTTTGAAGATCAGAATGGGCTGGTCCAAGTCATCCTTGTGGCTCTGAGTTGCACACTTAAAATATGTTATCCCTAACTCCTGAGCATGAGCATCAGTTGTCCGTTCAGGGTGCCCCTTTGGGAAGATTTCATGTCACAGCAACAGGGAAGGGTTTTGCACCCGAACCTGTGCACACATGCATGGGGATTCAACAGCAGCAGCTGAGAACTTTTTGTTCTCCCTCCTGAAGTCTCTGAGGTCATCTTGGCAGTCAGGCGTCCATCTACAAAGAATGTATGTGCCTGCCGTTGGGATATGTTTGTGACTAGGTGCACTGAAAAACACGTCGACCCTCCTTCTGCACCCTTGTCCGAAGTTTTGCTGTTTGCTTTTTCATTAGCCAAGTAAGGCACAGTTAAAGGGTATCTTTCAGCCATCTCGGCTTTCTTGCAGGGCCAGATCAACCATCCCAGTTCCAGTCACCAGTTGTGACATGTTTTCTGAAAGGTCTTCAACATATGTTTCTCCCCAAACCTTTCATTATGCCCCAATGGAACAATAATTTGGTTTTAATCTCCCTAATGTGTTCACCTTTTGAACTCATACCTAGCTGCCTTCTAAGACTTCTTATGATCAAGATGGTCGTTTTGGTCACATCGGCCAGAAGGGTCAGTGAGCTACAGGCTCTTTCTGTTCACCCTTTGTACACCAGCTTTTTCTCAGCAAACTGGTTCCCTGCAGCAGTGCCTCCTTTCTGCCGAAGGTGGAGACACCCTTCCAAGTCAACCAAAGCATCACGCTGCTGACCTTCTTTGCTCCGCCTCACCCCTCAAAGGAAGTGAGACTTCATTTACTGGACTCGAAAAAAGCATTGTTGCTCTACATCGATTGCACCAAAGAACACTGGTTTATTGATCAGCTCTTTGTTGTGTTCACTGGGGCAAAAAAGAGGACAGCAGTTGAGAAACAGACAATCTCCAGCTGGATTGCACTCTGCATTAATATCTGCTACGAGCTGGCCAAGAAACAGCCCCTTAAAGGCTTGTGGGCTCAATCCACCAGAACCAAAGCTGCGACCACTGCACTAGCTCATGAGTTCCAGTCCTGAATATCTGTCAGTCTGCCATGTGGGCCTCCAGGCACATGTTCATTACTGCCTTGACAGTCAGGTCTGTCGTGACAAGCAGTTTGCCAATTCGGTCCTCCAAGACTTTTTGGTTGGAGCCAGTTCACAGACCCACCCCGGGGAGGTTTTGCTTCAGTATTCAACCGGAGGTAAGGCATCTGCAAGTAGAAGTCTTGTAATGCCTTATCTGGTAGAGGCTCTGTCTACCTGCTGATTCCTTACTGACCCTCACAGACTTCCCAGATTTTCCTGATTCAGTTTAACGCCTAGAGACTTTTCTGAGGTACAGACTCTGTGACTAGTTAGACTCTGGCAGATAAGGCGTTTCCAAAGTAAAGTAATGTGCTCTTTATTCCTACTTTTTTTTCTCTCACTCCAACACTTATTCCTACAGTTACTTTTGCTGAAGCTTACTCTCACTGCTAATTATGCCTACTCTTTCTGATAATTTTACTTCTTACTACTGTTCACTCTTACTCATGCACTTTTATTCGTACATCCTGTTGCTAACTTGTGCACATACTTCTACTTTCTATTCCTCTTGCTCCTACACTCCCACTTCCCTCTGTCCTTTCATTTATTTACATTTTATTTTCCTCATAGTTCCTTTTACCCATCTTTCTACTTATGTGTACAGACTCCTATTACTCCTGCGCTTCTTCGACATACTCCCACTTAATCCCACTGCTACTTACCTCTACTTACTCTTACTCGTATTCCTACTTAATCCCAGTCTTACTTTGCATACACCTCATGTTTCTACTTACTCGTACTATTACTCACTCCTACTTACACCCATCCATCTCCATGTATTCATCATACACTGCCATTAAAGGACATATCCCTCCGCCCATATTCACATATGCACCCATCAACCCGCAACCAAGCATTCATTCATCCATCCATCCACACTTCCTTCAAGATACCTACTGAGTCTCGCACGCACCAACATGCATCCACTCTTTGCATATACACCTATACAGCCATGAATCCCACCATGCATCCAGCCAACATCTACCAGTATCTGCATATGCCCTCTGTGTTTTGTCTGTGTCTGTGTGGTAGGTTGTTTGTGTGTGTGTGTTTTATTTATTAATGTGCCCTAATATACCACACAAGATAAGTCCATTACAACACAGAGCACTAGACCTAAATCAAGCCAGACCAACTGAGCCTCAACGAGCGCCTGGTAAGGTGAACTTTCCAGCATTTCAATAACATCACATAGTTTGGAATGAGCTTCATCATATATTTATCTTATCATGGAGGCTAAAACTCGAGTTGAAAGAGATTCACCTGCTCGAAAAAATGAATACTCTGTGAAAGGAAATCATTTTCCTAATTAGCTTCATGGTGCACGCATTAAAGATCCCTGAGGCACATCCAATAGGAAGCAGCCAAGCAGAAAATGCTGTCTACTGTAACCGAAAATTAAACTCGACCCAGAGGCCGCCATGCAGTAAATACAGAGAAACAAGCTGATCTACTAATGCGGAGTACATTATAAACAGTAATCAAATGAATAAAAATATGCATCGCTTTTGATCAGTTTAAAAATTGCCCTAGTGGGAGGGAATATATACCTCCATTCCCCGTGTAAATGGGGCCCGGTGATGTCACGCAGTATACCAATAATCGACCTTACAGTAATTAGTCTGACGGGGTCATAATGTGCTGCACGCTTCTCCTGGGTGGCTTCAGAGCGAACCTCTTGGGCTACGTAAAGGGTGATTGACAGTGGGGGCCGGCACAGGTAACCGCGGTGAGGCGGTGGGGTGGGGCGAGGTGGGGGCAGGGGCGGCTGGTGACATTTGAAAGTGGTGGGGCGTAAACTAATTTGCATATTGCACCGCAGCGAGTGAGCCCGAACCACCTTGCATCCATCCATACATCATTCATGCATCCACCCATCCATCCACCCACCCATCCTGCATCCATACATCATTCATTCATGCATCCACCCATCCATCCATCATGCATCCACCCATCATGCATGCATCCATGCATCCACCATACATCATTCATGCATCCACCCATCCATCCACCCATCCTGCATCCATACATCATTCATTCATGCATTCACCCATCCATCCACCCACCCATCCATCCTGCATCCATCCAGCCTCCCTCATTCATGCATCCATCCACCCATCATGCATCCACCCATCATGCATGCATCCATCCATGCATCCATCCATGCACCCATCCACCCACCAATCATTAATGCACCCACCCTGCATCCATCCATCATTCATGTATTTTTATGACCATATAACTTGCACACAGCTTGTCAGTGTAAATACGAGTCTCGAACCTTGTACTCCAGCACCAATGATACATGATTAATATTAATTGTTTTTAAAACATGTATTTTTTCGACACCAATTTCACACCTTAGTCGGAACATCATTTTTATTTGATTTTTAAAACATCTATGTATTTAACACCAAAGTATGTATACATGTTTATGGCTCGATAAGAGGCTCGAACCTGGTTCCACAGTATCGAAGTCGGCCGCGCTAACAGTCAGACCACATCCTCTCCCCTTTGGTGCGGCCCAGCAGTTTTGATGGTACATATTCACACCAAAGTCATGTATACATTTTACAACTTCACATCAAAATCGGAACACACATATTGAGCCCAAAGTCATGTATACATTTCTACAACTTCACACCAAAATCGGAACATACATATTGAGCCCAAAGTCATGTATAAATTTCTACAACTTCACACCCATGCGAGCTCATTTTGTAATGCGCTGATAGTCACTGAAGAGGGCAGCATCTGATGCTGCTTGGGAGGCAGAAGCGAACCCCCTCCCCCTACCCACACGCACACACAGTGTGACATATGTACTTGATGTATGTTTAGGTAGCGGATGGCGCGAAGTCACACAGTGATTGGCCTGCACGTGGACCACTGGACCAGCCAATCCTGGCGCTGCATGCAGCACCAGGATTGGCTAGTGGGGCACCATGACTGCTCGCTCAGTCGCCCTTTAGAACCCCGGGGGCTGCGGCCCGCCCCCTTGTCCTCTCTCTAACGGGGACTTCAGCAGGGAAACTATCTGCGCATGCTCGGGCTAGTTTCTGCCCAAACATTCACTTGTGCAGTACTGCTGCAGCTGAGTGGACTGTCACTCAAGCTGCAGCAGGCCCAGCCCCCCCCCCACCCCCTCCGCCCTGCTCACTCTGGAAAAGTCGGGTGTCTCCCGGATTCCCGGCCGGCCGGTAGCGCGATCATTCTATATTTTTATTTTTATTTTCAGTGACGACGCGATGGCGCGGTGGGCCCATGGGGCTTAGTGGGGCTACTCCCCTATGCCCCAATGGACGCACCGCACCTTGGTGGGGGGCGTATAAGTTGACATATGACGGGATAAGTTAAATAAAATAAAAAATAAAATACCATAAAACCAGTTACGTTGCGTCCGCCGAGTCGGCAATGCGACGAGCGCAAGGTAAGTGTTTTATTTTTTAATTTAATGTAATTTATCCTGTCATATGTCAACTTCCTTTACTCCCACCCGGACCCACGAACCCCCCGCTCACCTGTGCCGGCCGCGACTGGTGATTGACCACTTAACTGTGTCCTGGCAGCAGGCGCGCAACACCCATTGGACTCACCGGGCTTCAGCCCCCCCCCCCGCCGTCGTGTGTGGCAGCCCGAGATGAGACAGAACAGATCCCGGGCACCCACACAGCCGCACTCGAACGTTTCACAGGTCTTTAAAAGACCATTTGAATATTAATTAGGCCTTGCTGTTGTTTCACCCCTTGTTGGAGGCCCTGCAGCTCCACTCTGCCTACTGATTAAAGGTCACCCCCCCCCCCCCCCCGGAATTTTTTCTTAGCCCCCCCCCCCATATTTGGCTCTAGTTGCGCCTCTGCCTGGCAGTCTGACATTGCCTGCTCGAAAAGCTATATTTTCTGTTTCCTTCACAATGAAACGGGAGGCCTGATCCTGGTCTATCCTGTCAGATGCATGGTCCAAATACGATGCTTTTAATGGATAAAAGCATTTCACTTGTGCACTTCCTGAACTTCAAGTTGGTAATTGCCATTGTTTACAAATAATGGAGGATTATTAGTATTGTCCTTTTTTGCTGTTTAGTGCCTAATGATGCCTAGAGACGTTATTTACCGATCCTGATAAATAACGATACTGCAGGACTCATTACTTATCCACTGCGATAAATATCACCTGTTTTGAGTATATGCGGAATAACATGCAGATTTTGGGGTTTAAAGCACCAACATCCGCATGATCCGGTAACAACCATACACATTTCTCCTGTTAAATTTCAGTGGGTTAGACTTGCCAAGATTTAACAAAGCTTGGGGGATTTAACACACTCAATAGCTATCTGATGTGTTAAATACCTTATAACTCGTAATTCCAACTTGTGCCTAAACAAGGGTTTACTCACAGGTTGTAATATAACGAGCTACTCATAATCAGCCCCACAGTATAGAGAAATATTGTTTTTTTTACTTTGCAAGGCTTGGTGGAGCATGCAGAAAACCCTAACCTCTTTTTTATGTACATTTTATTTGTATATTTTTTATATTCAGCAACTAACGGCACATTTCTACCTGGGATGTATTAAGTAAGGTCAACAGTGGTACATAGCAAATTAAATATAATGGAAAGTAAAATGGTGATTGAGGTTTTGAACTAAAAAGATCTTTTGTAATGAAGAGACAGCGAAACATCAAAACAATTATGAATAGCATAGTAAACTATTTTACATGGTTTTGTTTTATTCTCATGAGGTGGCTGTAAGAAATTGGGGGTTCAATAGAGGGTGAGAAACCACCTCGAATAATAATCACAATCCTTGTCAGGGTGAACCCACAAAAAGTCACTAAATACATTTATGCTTATTCCTTTAGTAGCTATCATAAAGCAGTCAGGCTTAATTTAGTGGCAAGGAGTAAAGTAATTATGCAGTACTAAAACAGCAATAGAGTCAAAATTCAAAACAATAAAAAAAATAGAAAAATAAGGCACCATTTAGTATCTAAAATGGTAAAAATGACACCAAAATGACAAATATTCAATCAGGAGAACCGGAATTATAATTTAAAAAAATGTTTTAAATAAAAATAGCACCAAAAAGCACAAAGAGGCAATTGTCAAAGGTCGTGGTAGAACAGGACCTAGAGACAATTCGACGCTGACTGCGAGGGAGGACAGATCAGATACACTAACCAGGATAGACCAGGTCAAAGATTTTACCTTCTGACTTTTATCCTTTAAGTCCCTATCCCCAACAGGAGGTCACTTCTAACGCTCCACAGGATCTCAGTGGAGGCACTTAGAGACTTATAGGGTAGCCAGTAGAGTCCACAGCAAGGTCCGGTCTTAATCTAGTTGCCAGTGGTCAGCTAGGCCCTTGCAGAAAGAGGCATTTTATTTTGTAGCCTTGTGAAGATTTGAAAGGAAGTTTGCCTTATGACTCTTGAAGTCCACTTCTTTGTCCAGGGAATAACAGGAAGAGAAGGTCCAGTCTTCAGGGCTCTTCTCAGGTCACAAACAGGGGCAGTCCTTCTTCTGTTCTTCTTAGGTTTAGAGAGTGTTCTGAAGTGGGTGCTATGAGGGACCACATTTATGATTGGTACAATCTAGTGAGTGGGAATGACCCCTGGGATTACCTAACTGATGAGGTGAAGGTTTCCTGGGCTAAAGCTACACACTTAGGCCATTTTGAAGATAACCGAAGTCTTCAGCCAAACTGACCTTAGGCTCTGAGGGCTGGGGGTGTGTGGAGAATTGTACTATGGTAATCTTAGTGTCACCCCACATCTAACACGAAAGCCAGTTTGAGACAGTCCTTGTATCCACCAGAAGCTCAAAGAAAGCAGCCTGGTAGAACAAAAGTTGGCCTTTCAATAGCCAGAGAGTAAATATGCAAGAGCTGATTTGGTTTTCTGTCCTCACCCCTTTGAAGTGTGCCCAAGTGTTCTGTGTAAACCTCCAGCAGACCTGTCACTGTAATATCAAAATCAGCTCACTGTGATTGGAGTCTTTGCTGGCTAGCTAGACAGGGGAGGAGGCAGCCCTACATGTAACCTGAATCTGCCTGAGACTGGAGAAGCCTCCTTTGAAATGTAGCTAGGACTGAATTAAAGTCTCCAGGTGCTCCTGTTGATGCTGGGCCAGCACCTGCCCTCACCCAAGCCTTTTGATAACTGTCTGGCTCCTATACACATTTCACAGTCGTCTGGGAGCCATCGATAGTACATGCCAGCTGGTAACTCCCACTTAGCACTTATTAAATGTAATAAGGTAAACCAATGTTAGTGCATAGGAGGTCAGCCTTGGCACAGTGAAAAACGACTTTGGAGGTTTTTCACTGCGAGGATGTGTGAAAGATTAAATATACTTTAATTTACACATCTTGCATACAGGTAGTACCATATACTATGGATGTATAGGTACATTATGCATAAGACAATTTTTTCATATTTAAAAGGAAGAGCACAAGCATTTTACTACTATTTGGCACGGGTCAAGTGCCCAGTGTCCTATGCCAACAAAACGGATACAGCTACAGAGGCAAAGATCTGGGGTGACTCTGCTCAAATGGCATTTCAGAGTAGTCTTGAATTCATTTAGTGAGGCATGTCCTGCTCATAGGAATCAGAGAGGTTCAAAGGTAGTTTTTATAAGATACACAAATTACGATCTTTACACTGCACAAGCTGTTTTGGATGTGACCATCAAGTTCTGGACAGTGAGCACCTAGAGGGTGTGAGGTGGGTCAGTACCATCGGCCTCCAGGGACATGCCCACCTGCCCCCTGAACCTTTGGTTTACAGATGGCTAGGTATTAGAAAACAAATGGTAACTAAAATATACTTAGATTTTTTCAGTGAATAGTATGTGTAATCACATTGGAAATAACCTAGACAGTGCACTTTTGAACAGTTCCTACCAAATTACTATCTGAGCCCCAGCTCGCAAATGAGTAGAGGAGATGTGAACAGATATCTCAAGCAGAATAATACAATAGTAGTACCTCCTTAGACCATGAAATGGTAAATAACAACATACCATGCTGTTGAAGATAAAATAACGGCCAGTATTTTAGCCTTACCCTCACACTTGTAACTGGGAAACAGCTGATTTGATTGGAACACTTGGATTACTTCCAGACGGCAAAGGGGCCTCGGTCGAAAGAAACCAGACAGACCTGTGCACGAAGGCATAGAATGCAACTGCATGAAGGCTGTGTCTCCTGAGGCGGGTGTGTAGTGGCAAGTATAGTTAACAAAACAGAACCATTGTTGACAGTCTGCATACACTCGTTGAAGTCTGCATTCCTATTTGTTGAAGAGGAAGAACATTTTCTAAGCATGGTACAGAGGCATGGTGGTGGCAATGTACATGGAAATGAGCAGAAAGGCTACATCATTGAGCAAGGAGAGCGTTTGTAGGAGATTAGTAAAATGCCAGAAGACTGTAAAACCTCTGGCACAGGTTGAACTGTGCAGATTCCTTTATAATCCAATTACAAATATTGGTAGTTGGGTGATAAACCATGTAGGAATGTCCACTGAGTGCGTAATAGTACAGTAGGTCTGCACGGAATCTTTCCTTGTGTGTGTTGATGTGTGTTGGAGAGATGCTCGTTATGACTTTGATAAGACAATATCTGGCTGACCCACATAAAAGGGGAAACATCTCTACCATGGCCCTTAGGAGCTCTGATGGAATTTCCTGCTGTTGTTCATCATGGATAATTATCCAGTAAATTTGGGGAACTTTTGATGAAGAATATAAAAATGCCCATTGGTAATTTAGGTCCAAATCATGGGCTTTATTAATAGATAGCTGTCACTTACTCGACTAGGTCACGGTAATTATTTGGTGTAGTCATAGCACAATTTGTGTAACTTAGATAGTGTTGTGGTGCATGTTAGTAACAGTTTTTTCTGCTTTTTTACATGGACTAACTCCTTCTTATTGACAACGATACCTGCTTTGCACCTGCAGGTGCTCTACAGGGTATTTCTGGTAGAGAAATCTAGCAGCAGATTCCTTAACTTTTGAATTCTACCCCTGGTGTCATACTGGATCTGGAAATTTTCCAGCAGTAACTCTGCACGCCGAGGGCTGGCCCCTACGACTCCGTGATGATGTCAACACCAGTTGTGATGTCAGTGGAGTCATGTAAGTCCCCTCTAGCCCGTGGACATCAGTTTCTTCTTTTACATGATGCAACATGGATCTGGAGAAGCGTTTCCTCAGGTCCTTTTTTCTGGCCTATTTAGACAGTTTTTGTTGGTTGGGAACAACGATTCTTTGTTCCCATGTCGTGAGGCTTAAAGACGTGTGGGTCTTGTATTCAGCAAATGTCAGCTACAGACCGGTATACCATTTGTATGTGGTGTTTGGGAGAACACCATGACACCAAGGACTGCGGCTCCTGCCAGAGTCTGAAGCCAAAGGCGCTCAAGGAACGCTGTATGAAGTTCCTGGCGGCACGTCTGTCATTGTCCTCGGAGACTTCATGGCCTCGGTCTTCTTCCAAAGGGGGGGCCCATTCACAGGGAGCCAATGGATCCCAGGGACCAATGGATCCCAGGGACTTATGTGAGCCAAAGCCAATCTTGGGTTTGTCGCTGTTAAGCGACGTCTAAAAGTAAGAGAAGGTGTTTAAAGTCACGGTACCCCTGCCTTTACTGCATGGAGATTCCATCTCCCATGGCTCCTCCCACTCGCCATCTGAGAAGGTCGCACACGACTCTACCCTGCGTCTCCCAATCTTTCTGGGAGCTGGTGGATCAATGGCCAGATGAGGGAGTACTATTACTCCCTACATCTCACCTTTGGACCCTGTTCTTCCTCTTGAGCTCTCTTGGGTCCCACGGAGGTGAGTGGAGCTACGCTGATGGGTTCGCCCTAGGTGGTACCATCTGACTCATTGGGTTGGTGCCGGTTAGTGTTGGCCGACTCCGCTTCAGCAAGAGGGTACAGCCCTTTGGGGACTCCGCGTCGGCATCCATTCTTGATGAACCAGCTCTGGCATTGACGTCGGCGGCTCAGATTGAAGTCACTCCTACTCTTCTTGTTGACGTCAAAGAGTCGCCTTCTAGGCGTAAATCGGCATCTGGTGTGGAGTTGAAAGAAGAAACTGAGGGGAATGTGGCATTTTCACTTCCTTCTCTTGATGAGACTTCTGGGAGTCACCTTGTGGAGGGTGATACAAGGGAGTTGGGCCCTTCATGTGATTTCTGAGATTATTCCACCTCTGGTGGAGGAGAGTTGAATATCTGCTCTTGGTGAGGCTAGTAGGCTGGAGTCTTCCCCAGCCTTGGTGCTACTTTTCCCTCCTAGTCTCGTTACTGAGGCAAGTTCCTCCTTTGCCGATATGTTGTGGAGAGTAGCTGCAGTTTTGGAGTTGTCACTGCCAATGGTGGAGCAGTCGGCCGACCCTCTGAGTGATGTCCACTAACAAGGTCAGGTGGGTGAAGAACCATTTCTTCCATACAGTGAGGCCCTTTTCGATATATCGTTGGGAACTTGGGCCAAACCTGATACAGTAGTCTCAGTGGACAGTGCTATATCTTGCAGGAACCTGCCTACTCCAGGAGACCCAGTTTGTCTCCTCAGGCATCCTACCACTCGGAGTCTGATGGTTCAGGCTGCTACAGCTTCAGAGGATATGGATTCTGTGCCTGAGACTCCTTTGAATAGAGTTCTAGGAGTCAAGATGCATGTGGCTAGCACATCTTTTCTTCTGCTAGTTCTGCTTTAAGATTCAGGAACACATCTTGTTTTCCTGGGCATTTTCACATATTTTGTGGGAGTCTTTGCAGACTGTGTTGCCATCTCTTCTGGATAATCTCCATTCTGATAATTAGCAGCTGATTAGAGATGGCCATCAAGCAACCAAGCTAATAATTAAATGTGGCCAGGATACTACTGATTCAGTAGGTCTGGCCATGGCATCTTCGGCGGTGCTACAGTCTCATACATTGTTAAGAACTTCAGGTTTTTCGGAGGCTGTCTAAGTTACTTTGGTCCATAAGCCCTTTGAAGGCACCCATCTTTTTGGGGCTCAGGCCGCCTCTGCATTAAGGCGCTTCCGCAAAATGACACAGAGTCTTAAATACTCTTTCTCTGCTTATATGTTCTTTAGTTGTCCTTATGCTTTGGTTGTATAGGTGATGCAGTTTTTTTATTTTTTCGAACTGGTCTTATTAGGGCACTGGCAAGTCCGCCTTTTGGATACACAACATTGGTGTTCCTGCGAGTAGCAGATGTTATTGTTTCACTAAAGTTTTTAACAGCTTATGTGGTAAAGGGTGCATGAGGTATGTTTTTCCTCTGAAAATGGGCTTTCAGTACAGGTTTTATATATCAGTGATCACTGTTTCACAAAGTGGTGTTATTCAATGGACCATTTGGTCTAACTTCCTAAATTTTGACTTGGTATTGCCATACCCTTCATTTCCAGTTGCTTTGTCTCAACATTTCAGGCGCCATCTTGGACTGGGGAAGGCTGGCGGTCTAGCTGTTCGCTAGTCCCGCCCTCCCTGGATACAAAAGGGTGCTTGTCTCTACCCTCGAGGTATTTGCTTTATTTGCTCTACTTCACCCTTGAGGCGGAAGCTGGGGGTTCTCTGCGCTACCTGCGCGCTTTCTGTTATTGTAGCACAGCGCCTCGTTATTGATTTAGAAAATAACACATTTTAAAATTGTAAATATTTTAATGTGGAAATAGCAAAATTTGGCCCCCACCTTGGCGCGAGATTAGCGTCGCCCAAGGCTCCTTCCTGACCGCCTACTGGACATCGCGCCGCCGCTATTAGGCTCATTTCTGGTGCCATCTTGGACTGGGGAAGGCTGGTGGTCTAGCTGTTCGCTAGTCCCGCCCTCCCTGGATACAAAAGGGTGCTTGCCTCTACCCTCGAGGTATTTGCTTTATTTGCTCTACTTCACCCTTGAGGGGGAAGACGGGGGTTCTCTGCGCTACCTGCGCACTTTCTGTTATTGTAGCACAGCGCCTCGTTATTGATTTAGAAAATAACGAATTTTAAAATTGTAAATATTTTAATGTGGAAATAGCAAAATTTGGCCCCCACCTTGGCGCGAGATTAGCGTCGCCCAAGGCTCCTTCCTGACCGCCTACTGGACATCGCGCCGCCGCTATTAGGCTCATTTCAGGCGCCATCTTGGACTGGGGAAGGCTGGCGGTCTAGCTGTTCGCTAGTCCCGCCCTCCCTGGATACAAAAGGGTGCTTGTCTCTACCCTCGAGGTATTTGCTTTATTTGCTCTACTTCACCCTTGAGGGGGAAGCCGGGGGTTCTCTGCGCTACCTGCGCACTTTCTGTTATTGTAGCACAGCGCCTCGTTATTGATTTAGAAAATAACGAATTTTAAAATTGTAAATATTTTAATGTGGAAATAGCAAAATTTGGCCCCCACCTTGGCGCGAGATTAGCGTCGCCCAAGGCTCCTTCCTGACCGCCTACTGGACATCGCGCCGCCGCTATTAGGCTCATTTCTGGTGCCATCTTGGACTGGGGAAGGCTGGTGGTCTAGCTGTTCGCTAGTCCCGCCCTCCCTGGATACAAAAGGGTGCTTGCCTCTACCCTCGAGGTATTTGCTTTATTTGCTCTACTTCACCCTTGAGGGGGAAGCCGGGGGTTCTCTGCGCTACCTGCGCGCTTTCTGTTATTGTAGCACAGCGCCTCGTTATTGATTTAGAAAATAACGAATTTTAAAATTGTAAATATTTTAATGTGGAAATAGCAAAATTTGGCCCCCACCTTGGCGCGAGATTAGCGTCGCCCAAGGCTCCTTCCTGACCGCCTACTGGACATCGCGCCGCCGCTATTAGGCTCATTTCAGGTGCCATCTTGGACTGGGGAAGGCTGGCGGTCTAGCTGTTCGCTAGTCCCACCCTCCTCCCACCTTCTCTCCTCCTACTCCAATGATGGATATAAACAACAGACTCTCCCGTCCGCGCAGCGGGCGGGCGCAGTGGGCGCGCCGGCGGCGCGCCGAAGGCACGCCAAAGGCGGGCCCGTCTGCGCCCGTCCGCGCCTGGCCCGGGCCGAGGGCCAGTCCCCCTGGTCCTTCTGGCCCGTGTGGCCCAGATTTACCCGGACCATATACGTCCTACATGCTTAGGCGTTTACGGCCAATAAAACATCAGTCCTGCACTGTATTGGATCCGCTATTCCTTGACGCGGGCTCCCCTCAAGTCTGTCCTTGCTGTCAACTGCACATTCCCCTTCACCTCAACTCCCCCACTCTGACTAAGCCCAAGACCCTCCCCTCCAAACCCTTTTTATTTGCTCTTATAAATGTCCGGTCGCTTGGGAAACATCGCCAGGACATATCCGAACTAATGGAGGATAACAATTAAGATATGCTGTTTATGACAGAAACTTGGATGGACAATTCGTCTGAACCAGATATAGTAATTGCAGTTCCTAAAGGATTTTCCATCCATAGACTGGATAGACCTCGCAGGAAAGGTGGTGGGATCGCTTTTATTGCACGTGACTCGTTCACGGTTAGAACAAACACAATCCCTCTACCATCCTGTGAAGCCCTGCAATTCTCTGTCAAGTTGACCCCATCTGATAATTTTAAAGGGATCTTTTTGTATCGTCCCCCGGGATCAAGAACAGGATTTATCTCTGATCTCAGGTCCATTTTGGAATCATCCGCTCTTGACAGCTCCTTCACTGTCCTCTGTGATTTTAATTTCCATTTTGATAAATTGGAGGACAAAGACACTGCTATGTTCCTAGGGGATATGACCACTTTTGGTCTACCTCTTATGATCAAATCACCCACGCATGATGGAGGCCATACTCTTGATGGTATTTTTTCCAACTCTAATAATCTACATGTCACTCAAACTTGTCCTGTCACTTGGTCAGACCATCATGTTATTATGGCGTCACTAACCCCTCATCAATTGGCTGTTCCCTTGAATCCCATCAACACCAATCAAACTTTTAAGGCATGGAACGATATTGACAGCTCCAGCCTCAAAACTTCATTAGTCACCTCCATGCCTTCTCCATCACAAGACCCAAATATTGCCAGCACTCAATTCTATGATTGGGTGGATGCAGCAGCATCTTCGCTGGTTCCCGTCAAACAACTATCCCGTAACAGATCCACCCCTTCAGCACCCTGGTATTCAGCTGCCTTAAGACAACAGAAACAACAGTGCAGGCAAAGAGAGAGGCATTGGCGAAAAGACTACGCAGAAGAGGCTAAAAATATAAAGAAACGGTAGTCAAATATAAACTAATGATTGACGAAGCCAAGAAACTATTCTTTAGTCACAAAATAGAAATAGCAAAAAACTCAAATAAAACCTTGTATGAGACTGCCAAGCAGTTAGCCCGCTACTCTCCTAATTTGACCCCACCTCCATCACAATCCCTCTGTGATGCATTGGCTAGTTTTTTCTTCAGCAAAGTTAATGATATTTATTCCGCCTTTGCCACTAAAGCCAAAAGTCCCTCCAAGATATTGCCCGATATACATACTGGACCCACCCTCACTCAATTTGCAGACATTTCCGATTCACAGGCCATGGATATAATATCCACCATCAGATCGGGCTCAGCACTTGATCCATGCCCTTTCAAAGTTCTAATGCCAGTTATAGATGTGGTTATTCCGGTCATAACTTCCATATGCAATACCATGTTTAGTACAGGTATTTACCCTGAAAGTTTAAAAAAAACCCTTATAAAACCTCTTTTAAAGAAACCACATCTTGATATGGAAGAACCTAAGAGCTACCGGCCCATCGCCAATTTACCAGTTCTGGCTAAAATAGCCGAAAAAGCTATGAACAAACAGCTCTCCGCTTTTTTAGAGCAACATCATTTACTTGATGAAACCCAGTTTGGCTTTCGCCAATTTCATGGGACAGAGACGGCTTTGATCAAAGCAGCGGATGACATTAGACTCATCCGTGACACTGGGGGCACAGCGGTTTTGATACTGCTTGATTTATCTGCAGCTTTCGACACGGTCGATCATACTACCCTGATTGACCGTATCGAAAGCCTGGGTGTTCAAGGGACTGCCAGTAAACTTCTGGCCTCCTTTTTGGCTGATAGAACCCAGGTAGTCACAATGGAACCATTTCACTCGTCCACCTTGTCTCTGCCATGTGGAGTACCTCAAGGCTCATACCTAAGTCCGACACTCTTTAACATCTATGTGTCGAACTTAGCCAATGTCATTCGGGCTTATGGGATGAGCCTTACTTCCTATGCAGACGACACCCAGTTGGTCCTAGTCATCAAGAACAATGGCTATAAAGTAGCGGACGATTTTAAATCAGGCATGGTAGCAATAGGGAGTTGGATGGCCTCCAATTGTTTAAAGTTAAACTCCAATAAGACGGAAGTAGTCATCTTCGGACCACTAACACCTGAGTGGTCATCCAATTGGTGGCCTTCCTCCTTAGGCCCCCCTCCCGAGCCTGTTAGCAAAGTGAGGAATCTGGGTGTCATTTTTGATGATCGATTCACGTTTCACCCACATGCTAACCAGATCACCTCCTCAGCCTTTTTCAAATTGAAGCTTATTAAAAAAATTCTCCCTTTTCTCCCAGACAAAGCCGGTAAAACTTTGGTCACTTCCCTCGTGTTGTCCACTTTGGATTACTGCAATGCTTTATTCCTCAACGCACAAGAAGGAGTCTTAAACAAACTGCAAATAATAGAAAATTCAGCTGCAAGGCTTTTGGGAAATATTCCCAAATATCACTCTGCCTCTAATACCATCAAAGAGCTGCATTGGCTATCCATTAAAAACAGGATAAAGTTTAAGACTCTATGCATCGTGTATAAGGCCTTGCATAATCTAGGACGAGCACATCTCACCCGCAATCTGATTCCCTACCGTCCGTCCAGAACACTACGCTCATCTTGTTCAGGCGATCTTGTGGTACCCCGTACAAAAACGGTTTCATGGGGTGACAGAAGATTCCTGGTATCGGCCCCAAAGTTGTGGAATACTATGACCCACGTGATTAAAGCCAGTCCATCTTTATGGTCTTTTCACAAGCAACTTAAGACCTGGCTTTTTAATCAATAGATCCTGTTCCTTCCTCCCAGGGTAAATAATTCAGATGCTCGGCGCCGAGACGCCCACGGGCCTTTGTTTGCACTTTAGAAATATCAAAAATAAATAAATAAATAAATAAACATTGGGTCTTTCCTTATGGGCCGTGCCTGGGTATTATCATACCATTTATTTTCATTTTCTGTTTATGTTTTTAAGAGTACATTTATCTTTTTTGGCCCACTGTTTCCACAGCCAGTTTCTATAGTGGCTATGTGCTTTGGCAAGGAAGATTTCACAGAAGAAACTGATGTCCTCGTACCAGAAGGGGCTTATATGACTCCACTGACATCACAACCGGAATCGTCATCATCGTCATTACGGAGTTGTAAGGCGCCGTTCCCCTCTCATACAGAGGGACTGCTGAAAAGTTTCCAGATCCAGTCTGATGCTTGGGAGAATTCAAATGTTAAAGAATCTGTGACTAGACTATGTATCTACCAGATAGTAAGTTACCGCAGGTAAGTATCTTGTTCATCTGTGCAACCACATTATTAGGCCTCAGGGCAAAGGACGATAGTTAATTTCAGAAAGTCTATAACCACATTCAAATATAATAAAAGATTGATCCTCCCTCCCTCTGCTCATGCTATGACTCATACTAGAAATAAACAATTCACAACCAGTGGTGGAGCTAAAGCTTCTCTAAGGTACTCTCAACACTCTTATCATAGTTTGAATAAGAGAAACGCTTAACACTGCAAGAAGAACCTACAAGATGAACGACACAACATGGAAATAAAAATAGAAGGTGTATTCTAAATATCCATAAAAGTGTATGGCAGCATGGCAGAATTCAAGAAAGTTTTTTGAAAAGTAGACAGAAGTCTTCAGACAGTCAAGGCTCTGAGTGGAGCTTGATCTGCGGAGGAGCAGCTATCCCTAGTGTGCAGAGGTTGAACCTAATGAGATTACATGTTACATGGTTTTTTAGATGTTCTCCAAATCCATCTTCCAGTTGAACTGTTGCATTTCTTGGTTTGCAGACTTTTTATTGTGTTTGTGGGTTTTTCTACAGGAGTGTTCTCCTGCTGGAGATCGGGTTTTGCTGCCTTCCACTGTCCCATATGAGTGTGTTCACTGGGTCTTCTGCTTAAAATGTATGTCATTGTCTCCTTGGCATTGTTACGCAGGCAGTGATCAGAAGGCTTTTCTGATGGGGTCTCTCAACCAGCATGGGTCTTAAAAACTTTTCACTAACCTGTGTGAATATTGTTGGTAGATCTTTGCTATTGTCATAGTTTGTGTGTCAGTGTCTACCTACCCTTAGCATGGAGACTGGTGTCTGCTGGTTGTGGCTGAATCTTTGAAGACAAAAACACCTCTTCCACCAACCCATGCTAACTTGTTTCCTGAAGCTTGTGCTCGAGTGAATTTCTCCATATTGTAAACAAAACGCATTTAACGGAAAAGTACAAAAGTCTATGCAAAATAACACGCATATAATAAATGCCAATGTTGTATAGGTAGTCATCCATAGGTGTTGGAAACCTTCAAGTGAAGTAACATAATTTACTGACTTAAATTAGCCTCACTCTGGATGCCATATTAACAGAGATTTATATGCTAATATTGAAAGGCCTATTCTTCACGTAAAGTTGTTATTTTGGCACAAGTTTTTTTATCTTTCACTGCAGATACTGTAACTTTCCAGAAGCCTTCTTTTAGATAAGTAAATAGGCATCTGCTTTGTATTAGACAACTAATAGTGAGGTTCTCACCTGGCAGAGAGGAGACAACAGAAAGGATGATTCGGGGGAAGATCAGTCTGAACCGCCAAATGTGGACGTAGGAACTTTTCAAGGATTATTTTGGTGGCCTTTTGTGAAAACGTGAGAAACTGGGGAGTTTACCTACTCTCAGGAGTTTACTGAAAACCTATTCGATGTTGTGAACAGAGAATGTGATACTCATTTTGATTCATAATTTACTGTGTTTATGTTAGCGTGTTTTCCTAGAGTAAGTCGTCATATACTGAAGATTCTTCTCTGAGTGTCTTGAGACCATATCTCTCTTCATGAGAGAATACTTTTTGAGCTCATTCTCATTTACTAGATACCTACTAATATGCGGAGAATACTTTCCAGCTTAACAATTCTCTTATTTGAAGTGCAAAGGCTTCATGCTTATGCAAATCTGATAGAGACTTCTAGCCGCAGATTCCTTACCTTAGAATTATCCCCAGGTGTCGGACTGAATCCAGATAATTTTTGTGAGCAGTACCCCTGCACACCGGTAGGTGGCATCGATCGGCTTTGCCTGGCGCCATCAGTGTAATCCATGCCAGATGTTACATGCAAGGTGCCTATATAGGTCCCAGCATGCATACATCAATTCTTTTCTTTCCATGGCAGTCAGCACAAATCCGTAGAGAGCTACCCCGTCAGCCACTTTTTGACTGTGTTTTTTTGATGTTTTGTCAAAAATGTTATGGGAGTTCCTCTCTTGGTGTGAGAGGGATGTCCACTAGGAAGACCGGCTTTAAGCCTCGCAGCACCTTTCATCGACAGATATCGGTGTTTGCTTCTGGTGCCTCATGTGAGACCACAACGTGAAGACCTGCGTTGACTGCCACATCATGCACCCCAAGGCCTTGAGGGAGCAGTCCCTCTAGCTCCTTGCCACTCAATGAGCCACACTGTGACGGTCTTGTTCCAGGTCAAGAAGAAGGTCCCAATATTGGCCACAGAGTCCACGTTCTTCATCACCCTCTAAGTCGTCGGGCCACTCTGGTAAGTTCCACAGGAAGAAAATGAGTAAGAAGTCGAAGAGGTCTTCAACTTCGCCTCGTCCATTGGCTGAGGAGTTGAGGGAGCGTTAACATTCAAGGCCTGGCTGCGTGGTTGAGCCAGCACCTGGGTTGCCTCCTTGCTTCCCCAAGTTTTCAAGAGCCAGAGCGACCCCTGCTCAACATCGAGAGTTTTATGAGGCCTTGTGCCTCATATATGAGCGGCCTGTATCCACTGGCATGTATTTGGGCACTGTGGGTTTGAGAGGGACCCCTACAGGTTCTACGCCAGCAGCCCCAGTGGCATGTTGGGCCCCTTGGATCCCACTGACGGCGTTGTACCCATTCTGATCCCGAATCCAACACAGAGCCGAAGGGGCGTTGTCCAACGCAAACTGGAGCCATGCCTTCCAGGCTGCAATCAAAGCCCTATTCCTATGGGTTAGGACTCTGGGAGGATTATAGGGGTCATTGACCCTGAAGTATACAAGCCCTTTGTCCCAAAATGGACTTGTATGAGGACTTGGCAGAGGCCAGAGGACTCGACACTTCCCCAGATACTGACATGCTTTATTCTCCTACACCGGTTATGGAGAAGGGACGGTCACTTGAAATGGTGGTGAGAAGGGCACCCGAGGTCCAGGATCTTAGCCTACCCTCAATGGCGGTCAAGGCAAACATCTTAACATATGTGCTTTAAGCTGGGAGTGACCCCTTCAGGAGCACTTCTCCCATTTAATGAAGCCCGTACTGACATCCTGCTTGGGGCCTGGTCCAAGGCCAGCACAGGGGCTCCTGTGTATAGGACGATTGCCCACCACTACCGCCCTACCTCAGGTGACCCCAATTTCATCACACAAAAACCTACTGTAGATAGCATGGTGGCCCAAGCCTCTACATCTCATTTAAATCCTTGTGCATTTCCTACCTCCACCCTGTTGGACCCGGCCCTTTTGGCAGGTTCACCCCGAGACTTTTTGCTTTTTCCTAGCCTGTTTCTGGAACCTGGTGTTAGTGATTTTAGGCCTCTGCGCACTTTTTCACTGTAGTACAGTGTAACCTGCTTGAGCTCTCTGTGTATGTGTGGTGAGTGACCTGCCCTCCCATAGGAATGAATGGGGAATATGTATGCCCATGGTAGTTCCTGATGTGTGGGGAGTGCAGGGTCGAGTTTGATATGTACGAACTCGTGAGATTGAATGCTGCGTAATGATATATGTGGCATGACTGTGTCTAGTGTAGAAGTGCCACTTTTAGAAGTTGGCTTATTTGTGTAATTTGTGTCTGGAGTGTGATTGGCTGGTGAGCCTGGTCCAGGAGTGCCTGGGCCTGCTTGTGGATTGACTGTCTGGTTTGAGGATGACAGGGGCTGGGGAGCCCCAGGAGGTTGTCTGAGTCAGCCCGTGGATGAAAGGCTGCATCTGCTGCCAGGGAAGTGGGAGGAGATGGCACGTGGGAGTGACTAGGGCTGTGCCTGCCTGACCACAATGCTGGCTCCATCTCCCGCTGGGCGACTGTCACCTCTGTCCCTGACACTGAAGAGAGTTCCCTAAAACCAGTTCTAGCTGGTTCTCACACTGCCTGCACAAAGACTTTAAAGACTTTTCTCTGTATAAGTAGGGGCTGTGTCCCCTTCCAATTGGTTCTTGTTTCTAACTTGAATCTCCCAGGGGCGTGCTGCTGCTTGGGCCCAGGGGAATCCATGGGCCCTGCCCAGCCCCTGGACTCCTGAAGGACTTTGCTCTGCCCGGGGATCCTTGGGACCTTCTTCCTATCCCCCCAGGACTTGCTGCATCCCCTGGAGAACTTCTGTGGACCCTTCTTGCTTTAGGGGTCATTTCTAGGGGCCTGTGGGTGCTACCAGTGCACCCAGCGCGATGGAAGCGCTTTATTTTTACTTGGACCTTCTGGAGTTGTATTTATAGTGCTTGGAAGCGCTTTATTTGGCTGCTAGCGCTTATGAGCGCTTTATTTCATTTATAGCGCTGGGAGCGCTGTAATTTCCCCCTCAGCGCGTGGTAGCGCTGTTGTGGCCTTCCGCAGCTGCCCATGCCGCATATTCACTTTTTATTTATTTATCTCGAGGGAGCCTACCCCTCGGATAATGAGACCCAGCCTACAAGTGCCTGAAACGGACCGCCGCGCTGCCCGCGACGACCCGGAAGTGGTTGGCCGGCCGGCCAATTGCAGCGCGGCCGGCCGGAAGTCCCACCCCCGCAGCCCCGGGAAGAGAAGAGGAAACGTTGCCTGCTGCGGGGCTCCCGTGTGTCCAGGGAGTCCCGGGAAAAGGAGGAAGCTATCCGGAGGGGAGAGAAAGCCCCGCGCTGCCTGAGGAGGAGCAGCCGCCGCCGAGGTCTGGTGAGTCGGGGCTGGGCCGGGTGAGGCGGGGGCAGTTCTGTTGCTGCTCCGCGAGGGAGCAGATGGATTTTTGTGGTGCCGGTGAAGGCACAATGTCAAGAGCGGTCCCGTGTGGCAGTGGGCCGCTCCAACGTGGAGATAGTGGTGCGGAAGGCCCGGCGGGGTACCCCCACCTGTGACTGAGTCCGGGTGCTCTGTCGGCACCCGGGCGGCCCCACGTGCGAAAGGGCCGCCCCAACATCCTGGGGGCAGTTCATGTCTAGAGCCTCGAGGCTCCCTGCCCACAATATGGTTTTAGAGCCCTGAGAGGCTCCTGGGCAGTAGTGAGATTTCGAGTCCCCCAGAGAGGGACTCCAACGACGGGGCAAGATTTGTTATAGAGCCCTGAGAGCCCCACGGTGGCACAGTTGTTTCAGAGCCTTAGGGCTCAATGGAGCATATTGTTTTAGAGCCTGAGTGGCTCCAACGCTTGGGGGCATGTGTATTTGTAGAGCCAGATGGCTCCAACGCCCCACACAGTTTCAGAGCCGGTGTGGCTCCAACGTGCGCAGAGTTTAAGAGCCTGTGAGGCTCCAACAGTGGGCGCAGTTTTGCTTCCTGAGGGCTAGTGAGAGCCCTGCCGCAGTTTTGTCTCCAGCTGCTCAGCAATTAGTGGGCAGCTGCACCGTTTAGGCGCAATTGGAGAGAGAGTCCCTGTGTGGGACAGAGGTGGAACAGTGGTGCCAGGCCTGCTACAGCTGCGCAGCACTTAGTGCCAGCTGCAACGTTTAGGGCCTTGTGATTGTTCCCAGGTGCCCAGCAAGTAGTGGGCACATGCTACGTTTAGGTTTTGCGCCAGTGGCGCACCCTGACTGGCGCTGCATGGAAGCGCGCCCTGACATTCTGGACACAGGGCTCTTTAGTCCCTTTATTAGATGGGGGCTGGTATGTGATTTCTACGCAATGTGATTTCAATGTTTTTAATAGTAATTGCTAAGGTGTTTTTGCGCTATTGAGTTATGTTCTGGCACCTCTTAATGTGTTTATGCATCATGTATCTTCCTTGATCTTTCACCTCTGAATGTTTTTATGCATCATGTATCTTTCTTTCCCTGAGCTGCACCTCCGAATGTTTTAGGCGTCATGTGTCTCCTAGCGCTGCTCCTCTGAATGTGTTTGTGATGCATCATGTGCCTTGTTCTTAACACCGCTGAATGTGTAGGTTTATGCATCATGTGTTTTTCCTTTACTACTCCTCTGAATGTGTTTCATGCATCATGGGTAATGTGTTCTTGTTTATACCCCTAAATGTATTTTATTCTTAGGTGGTTGTCCTCTTAGTACAGGTGGTCCTAGTGAGGTCCTGGTTCCTGTTACCAGTGGTTACTGGTTGTGTGCCATAGTTGCTAATTTGTGCTGCTATGATTTTTATTCTTTATTATTCTTTATTCTAGAAGTGCTATTTCTGATTCTGACTGTGGCCCATGTGGCCCTGTCTCCTGTAAATAATCCCTTGTGAATATTGCCTGTGCCAGTTGGCACCATGTATTCTGTGTGATACTGATGTGTTTTACAATACAAAAGTTATTTTATAATAATCTTGTGTGGAGTTCTTTTGTGGTGTGCCTAGGATGTTGTTGCTGTTGTGTGCTGGCGCAAATGCTTTACACATTGCCTCCGAGTTTAGCCTTACTGCTCGTGCCAAGCTACCAGGGGGTGAGCAGGCGTTATCTTGGCGTGTGACTCCCTTGCCCTGACTAGAATGGTGGTTTCTGCCTGGCTTTGGCGTCAGCCTTAGCCAACTAGAAATAGCCAGTTCTAACACACCCCAAATAGAGAATCCAAGAGGCTGGACATCTTGGTGTAGAATTTTTTTTCCCACCAGCCTGACACTGCGGTCTGTGAACATTACTTGCCTTGTTGGCCACTACTCCTATGCTTTATGGGACTCAGTTGCACAGGTGCTGCCCATGGTTTTGGAGGAGGCCAATGGATACTCTCCTAGGCTGTTGCCAATGGGAGAGATGCAGCTAAGTTCACGATCCAATGGGGACTGGATACCACGACCACGCTGGGCAAAGCAATTTCATGGACCTTTGGCCACCATGCCTGGTTGAAGACAACCACGCATGGTTGAAGACAATTGGCTTTTCAGGGGATGTCCAAGCGTCATTTATGGACAAGCTCTTTGATTGCTCTCTGTCTTTTCAGAGAAAAGGCGGTTTCAGCGATGAAGCTCTTCCAGGATGGCAGAGCTTTGGCAGGTCCTTGGGCCTTTCCATGACCTCTTGCTACCCCACTTCCACCTTTAGCTCCATTTGTGGCCACGGAAGGGACTTCCAAATGCATCTATACCCTCCAAGCCACCACAGTGCACAAGCTTCCAAGCCTCTACGTGGCCAAAGACGCGATACCCATAGGCCTCGTAAGTCAGGTAGCCAGAAGTTGGGCCAGTCGACCCCCAGGCCTCCCTAGCACCCACAGTGTCCAAACCCTTATTGTTTGCCTTCTTACTATCATGGGCATCCTGTCCCAGTCAGAGGCAGGATATGCTATCACCTGACCCATTGGAGGTCTATAACTTCAGACTGTCTGAAGGGCCTACTCCTTTCCCTTTGAGACTACCCCCGGCATCAATGCCACCTGCTAGCGACAGGCTGATGGAGGACCATCTGCCAGCAAGTGATGGCTCTCTTGGCCAAGGGACCCACAGAGAGGGTGCTGACCCCAGAAGTAGGTCGTTGTTGCTATTCCCGCTACTTCCTTACTTCATACTATCCTAGAGCTGCACCCTTTCAATTTCTTCCTCAAGAAAGAGAAGTTCAAAATGCTCATGCTTGCTCCAGTCCAAGCTCTGTCTGCCCTGGACCCGAGAGACTGGTAGCGTCGAACTTGCAGGACACATGTTTCCACATTTCTGGTCTGCCTGCCCACAGGATTTACCTGCGGTTCATGGTTGTCCACAAGCACTTTCAGTTTGCCATGCTCCCTTTCAATCAATTAGTCAGTTGATTTGTAGAGCGCATCTTGTTACCCATGAGGGAATCCGGATTCTGGCAGGGTCCAGTTGATTAGCCAAATAGCCAGGTTTTCAGTTAATTTCTGAACTCTGGAAGAGATGGGGAGGTCCGTAGATGCTAGGTAGGAGAAGGTGTGACCTCCACATCTTCTACGTTGTATGCAGGAGATGAGGTTAGAGAAAGGGACGTGGGGCGGAGGTGTCTGATGGAAGTTCAGGCGGTGATTCAAGTAGGCGGGTTGCCATTGTGTAGGGCCTTGTATGCATGGGTCAGGACTAAGCATGGGCGAATTTTGCGGATCTCGCGTTCGCGAATTTTGCGGATTTGCGGATTCGCAATCCGCAAAATCCGCGAATTCCCGCGAATTTGCGGATTTTTTTTTTTTTGTGTTCGCCCGTGTTTCTGCCAGTTCGCGAGGGTTTTTACAATTTCGCAATTTGCGAACTTACCTGTCGGGTCGCAAGTTTTGCGAACTTGTTGTTTCTACATGTCCAGCCTGTTTGGGACACTCTTTTTCATCACTGCCACTCTCTGTCACCACTGCCACTCTCTGACTACTCATGCCACCCTCTGGCCCACCCATGCCACCCTCTGTTTCATCACCACACCCTCTGGTTGTCCAGTGTACATTATTTTCGGCAAAGCAAAGCACACCTTCCCTGCCTCAAGTGACTTGAATTAATTTGGGGCTGATTAATGTGTCACAGAATATTTTTTTAGCTGGCACCTGCTTCCTTAGTGCGCCCTGATTAGTGATCTTTTGCACTTGCTAAGTGCTTTCATTGTTGCAAAATTAGTTACAACACCTGCCCTGCCCCAACTGACAATAATGAATTAGGGGCTAATTAATGTGTCACTGAAAGAATTTAGAGTTCCAGCCTGGCACCTGCTTGTCTGCTCCTTTAGCTGTAAATCAGGACCTTTGTGGCATACAGTTAAGGTCAGAGCAGGGTCACACAATAGTTGCAAGCAGGCAACCGAATTCTGGAGGGCCCCCTCAGGAAGCACTACAAAGAATCGTTACAAATCATGAGGTTGACCTTTTGCACCTGCTCATTGCTTTTGCTTTTGCTGAAATCGTTTTTCGTTTTTTTTCGCGCTATTCGCGGGGCGCGGCGTCGTGCGAAACCGACCGCGGAAGCCGCCAATTCGTGCGAATGAGCATTTTATTTTTTTGCGGCTTGTTGTTTCGTGAGTTTTTTTGCAGTATTCGCGAGCCGCTTGCAGCGCAACACGCGAATTTACCCCAAGGTCGAGTACGGGCGCGGCCATTTTGTTTGCGTGACGTATTTCCGTTTCCGCCCGCTATGTATAATCTCGCGCAGTAAGCGCATTGCGAGTAGAGGGTCGCACGAGATCGCGCGGGAAATCTAGAGGTTCGCACAAGATCGCGAGGAAAATCTCGCGCGAACTTACTTTTGCGCTCGTGAACGGGCGCCGGCCATCTTGTTTTTCATTCATTTCCTGTGTCTGGGCATGGTGTTTAATCCTCTTGGTATCTTTGCCATCCTTTGCTTGTTTTCAGTTTTTTTTTACGATTTTGCTTCTTATCTATCCCTCTCTTTTCCTAGCTGTATATTTTTGTCTTTTCTGCTATTTTTCTTTACTTTTAAACTACATTTTTAAACTCTTTTCTTTTCTTCTTCCCTATCCTATTCTTTCTTAATTTTCTACTTCTTCCTACCTTACCTGCCCAGACCATGGTCAAGCCAGGCGCCGTGAAGCTGCCCAGGCACTTGAGGGCCGCAGCGGCGGCGGGGAGTAGTGCTGGACCCAGTGGCAGGACAGCATGCGGGAGATTGAGGGGGGAGCAGGTGACGCGACGGGAGATCTTCAGCCCGGAGGAAGTGGGCGCGCTGGTCTACTTCGTCCAGCGCCGCCTGCCCAAGACCATCGCGGGAGGCGGCAGGATCGCGGCCGGCGGGTACAACATGCGGGAGCGCCGGAAGCGGTGGGAGAAGGTGTGCTGGGCCATATCCCACCTCTACGGGGTCCAGCGCACCTACAGCCAGGTCACCCATCGCTGGACGGACCTCCTGGACCGCGAGCGCGACCTGCTGGACCAGCTCGGCTTGGAGATCCCCGGGCTTGGTGAGTAGTAGTAGCCATTTAATCACTCACTACTATGATGTTTTCTCCTGCTCTGTGTTGTTGTATTGCAAATATTTGTTTTTTACATGGAGCAAGCCAATAATGCCGCTGATGACGATTACATTGTAGTTAAATTATATTTCAAAATCTTCTGTGCATTTCAGGTGCACTGCTCTCCTTCTCAGTGGCGTTGCTACTATGCTTATTTGTTTTCTATTTCGTGGTCTCATTGGCCTGAGTAACTATTATGTATGAGTGTACTTTACAGAACTGCGTAATGCTAGACACTAGGGGGCAGATTACATTTACAAGCCCCTTGCGCCACGTTTACGTTGCCTTGCGTGACGCAACAGCGGCGTAAACGTGCCGCATCCCTGCGAGTCATTTACAGCATGACGCATCTAGGAGATGCGTCATGTTATAAAGCCATGGGCCTGCACCACAATGGGTGCGTTCCTAGTACGCAGGGTGGGCGCCGCGGTCCAGCGGCTGTGCGCCTCGCAAAATTGCCTGCGTGAAATGTACAAGATTTAACGCAGGCACTTCTGCGACGCTGCTACGTCAATTCAATTCCTTATGTCTGCTCGAAGCAGGCGAAAGGACTGACACAGCATGTTAAGTATTGGGTGGCCCTGAGCATTACTGGAGTTGCATTGCGTTGGCGACGTGACTCCAGCGATGCGCCGCTCTTACGTGACGAGATGCCTCACGCAAGTGCCTACCCTTGCGCCAGGGCGCGCCGCATTGTAAATGAGGCACATCTGCCGTGTCGCAAGGGTAGTTTTGCGTGACGCATTTGATCTGGCGCATCTCTGGAGATGCGCCAGAACGCGTAAGTAAGTATGCCCCTAAGGGGCAGAATTGCAATTACCGTCGCATCCCTGCAAAGTAGCAGGGATGCGCCATTAATTGTGCGGCCCGCTACCACCACCAAACATGGTGCGCCGTATTTGCAATGCGGCGCACCATGGGCCCAAAACGTCACCGAAGCTTTACTGCTGGAGTTGCGTCGCAACGATGGCGCAGCTCCATCAATGCTCTGGGGTACCCTATCTCCCCAATGCTGGGTCAAGCCGTACGTCTGCTTCAAGCAGGTGCAGGGTTTGTGTGACGCATCATTGTCCTAAAGGTGACTGATTGATATTTTGTAGATTTCCCTCAGCCACTATTAGGATGTGTTCCAGCGCAGGAATGCCCTCCCTTGCGCCGGAACGCCCCCTGATGGCGCAGGGCTTTATAACGGGATGCATCTCCCAAATGCGTCACGTTGTTATAATATTATACGCCGCACCATGGCGCCCTTTTTTGTTTAGCTGCTGCGTCACAAAAGTCACGCAAGAACGGCGCAAAAGAGCCGCAAGGGCTTAAATCTGCCCCTTCCTTTGTAACCCTGACAATAAGAAAAATAGTGGCGGTGGATTGATAGTTTGACTATTTAAATGACTGGTAATGTAGCAGGCAACTGTTAGTGTTGTCACTGATCTGACTGAAATCACAATGGAGTTTGTCTGTCACTTTGCGTCTTGCCTGCGGACTGCTGCCTGCCAGTCCTAGGTGAACGTTTCAGTACTTTGTTTAGTGAGTTACGTGACTTTCGAAGTCACAGGTCCGCATATAAATGAAAAGTAACCATAATCAATATAATTTCGCAGAAATATTTTGTTATTGTTCTTTTGAAATGTTTGATTTGGTTGACATTGACAAGCAACAATCATCCATGTTTTCTGTTCTTTCTTTCATGTTGTACGTCAGCTCCCCCCAGGGGCGAGAGGAGGACACAGGAGCAGCAGGCGGCGGATGCTGTTCATCAACAGGGCCAGGATCGGGCAGGCGAGGGCTCCTCTGCTGGCCCCAGTAAGTTTTCATTTTAGACTAGTACCTATTTTTCCTAGCGTTCCTCATTTGACTTTTTTCAAAATTGTCTTTGCTCTTCTTGTAGACTGTATCTAAATTCTTATCCTGCCTCTACTATGACTCCCTGTGGTATTACTAGATTATTCTTATTAGTCTGTCTGTGTAGCTAACTAAGATTGCACGGTTGGCGAAACTCCCATGATTCTAGTCAGCAATAGCTCTATCAACTTAGTGCAGTCCTCTGGGATTGTCCATAATGTCTTTTGAAGTGTTCTATCTGGACTCATGCTTGCAAAAATTGCAAAACCTTTCGCTCAGTCACTCTAGTCTGGACCAAAAAACACAGATTGTATTTAAGTTTAAAAGCTTTATTAAAAGTAAACACATTTATTAAAATGAAGTCATAATAAAACTAAACGTTTAACTGATAATGGAAAAGTGGTTAGTGCTGACGATTAATTGAAGACATTTCTTGTGGTCGAGCCGAGCTCTCACCTGGTTTCAACTTGATCTTGTTGTTAGAAGTCCATCTTCTGTCTGTGTGGAGAAAAATGGTGCGTGTTAAAAAAACAGCCTTCATCAGTTGTGCCAAAAAGTGCAGCAAGACAACCTTCCCTGGAAAAAGGGACATTTTTTTTTTTAACTTTAACGACAGTCACAAATTACATTGTTTTCACATGTCTTCATTCCTAGACCAAATACTAGTGACTGCTTTATTCTAACATTCTTAAATGTACTTTGTAGGTGGAACATCTGGTGGCGGGGCCAGTGTGGAGGTGGTGGTGCTCGACACCGAGGCGGAGGGCGAATCGGGCGATGCTTCAGGGGAGGAGGCGGCGGCGGCAGCTGTGAGAGTTGAGACGGTGGTGGTGGCGGCCAGAGGTAAGCTCTTATATATTCCTTACTTATTGAGATTGAAGACTAGCTGGGAAGGCAAGAATATGAGATGCATGGCTGGGTGAATGATGAAGCAATGATGGGTGGAAGGACAACAGCCTGGGTGGGTGACACAGAAACTGTATGTGTCCATATACCTGGATCATGCTACTATCTGACTCTTAGATAGCATATGTGTATCTAGAGCAGGGGTACTCCTAGTACGGCCCGCGGGCCGGTGGTGGCCCGGCAAGCCTTCGTTGGCGGTGCGCTGACCTTGCAGACAATCACTGCTCCCCCGGCCCCCACAGAGCAGAGGCTTTTTTGTATTTCACCTGTTAGCGCCCCTGCATCTCCACTCTGACAATCACTGCTCCCCCGGCCCCCACAGAGCAGAGTGGAGATGCAAGGCCACAAAGAGGTGAAATAGAACTAAGCCTCTGCTCTGTGGGGCCGGGCAAGCAGTGATTGTCAGGGTGGAGAAGCAGGGGCGCTAAAACAAACAAAGCCTCAATAATATGTTAATGGTCTTTTAAAGACCTGTTAAGTACTTTGGTGTTGTTGTCTGTGTGTGCGCGTTGAGGAAGCGGTCTCAACCCGGGCTGAAGGCTGACACAGATAGACACACACACAGTGAGATGACAGAGGGGGAGGGAGAGGGAGGGCAGGAGGGAGAGAGAGATGGAGGGAGGGCAGGAGGGAGAGCAGGAGGGAGAGAGATGTATGTAAATGCTGGGTCTGGTGGCTCAGTGGATGAGGGCATCTGCTGCAGGGACCTGTGTGCAACCTCATGGTCACAAGTTATCGTTTTGCTTTAGCCCCGCCCCCTCTGACTCCGCCCCCACCAGTGCGGCCCTCGGCCCCAAACTACACTGTAAATGTAGCCCCTGAGAGAAAGTTTGTGAGTACCCATGATCTAGAGAGAGTAGACGGTCAGTGGATGAACTAAGTGTAACTTTGAAGAGCATGTAACACTAACACTGCACCCGCACGTCCGTTCCAGTGTAGGAAAGGCAAGGAAAAGAACTTTTAATTTTGTCCAAATACTACCATAAATAGTAGCAGTAGTTTGTATTGCAAGCACTGCATAGATCCGGTTATTATGGTGGCCACTCCCTACCTCTCTTAATAAGTTTAGTAGTACTCAGTCATTCATGTGTGGATGTATCACTGGTCACTCAATAAAAAGCAAAGCACCTAAAGTCATCCCATATATAAGCAAAAACATCCCATGTGAAGTGATAGATAATCAGATTATTTATCTTCTTCAATTTTCCATTTCTAGTACTCATTTCCACTGTAGGGTGAAAGTTAAATTAATTAAGCAGTAGCCCTTGAGTTGTAACAGAGTATTCTCAGTGCCACCCGTACTAGAAAAGTAAGAGATTCACCACCTGCATGTACTGGACGGGTACAGTAACGCAACGGCAACGCAAGTCTAGGTCACTCCTCATGGCGTGCGTCTCTTTTTCTCGGGTGCAAGTTTACCGCGCTGGCATTATGCCGGCTTGCAGAAAATAACGTACCAATTTTCCAAAACAAGAGATAAGAAGAAGAATAAGACTGGTGTACTTTCATAGTCGACTCCAATGGAAGTCCACAGTGCTCGTAGACTTTGTTCCTTAAACTCCCACTAATGTTAGAGCAAGGATGAAGAAGTGTGAGGTTAGATAGATACTGGCCTCAATAGTTATGTAATGCGCTTGCAAGTTGCTAGTTGTACTGCAACACAAATTTCTGCTGAATGATTGAGTTAATCTAAAAGAGCATTGGTTACAGACTATGTCTTTCTTTCTTCATATAGGTTCTCCTTCCAAACGGACAAGGAGGAAGGAGCTGGCTAGAGCGGCCCGGCAACGGAGGATCGAGGCCACTGTTGCGGAATATCGGCGGCTGGTGGCCCTGGAGGACGTGGAAAGTGTGCAGTCGACAACTACAACAACGTCGTCTGCATCGGCCTCCGTGGCCCCACGGGCTGCCACCCAGCACAGTGGTCCACCCAGACTGAGCCGGGCTGCCAAAGGCAAACGCCACCACCGAGCAGCAAGGCCAACAGCTGCCTCTCACAGGCATTGCACCTGCAAGGCAGTGAAGGCACGCCTGCGCCGCACCACCCTGATGGTGTCCCGCCTTCAGCAGGAGCTCGCCTTGCTCCGCGAGGAGCATGATGCCCTGGCCCAAAAAGTGAACAGCATCCACCCATAGTGTCCCTTGCCCCTTTTTTAGAGACTTTTGGGGGGTGGGAATTGGGAGTTGGGTTTTTGGGGACTTTTGAAGGACAATCGTTGGGGTTAGGGAGGGTCTTGCGGGAGATTATTTTGTTAGGGATATAAATATACTTTTTCAAACTTTATCTGAGCATACCTGTTTTTTACTGCTTGCCTGGTGGGTGGGGGTTTAACGTTGACTGTTTTCCTGAAAGTTTAGTTCCATTTTCTTCCTTTAAGTGTAAATGCCCAAATGTTTTCAACACTAAGTGCCTCTCACAGACTCAGTGAAGTGAATCCAAGAGTCCTAGGACTTTAGTAGTACTACCTTCAGTCTCTCGTCTCTCGTACTAATACTCCATTATACCCCCAAACCACCAAACGCTTATCTTACCTGTAATTTGTGTTTGAAAGTAGGGCTAGACCCAGGGCTGGCTCCACGGGAAACACCGAATAACGTTGGCAATCTTGGTCGGATAAAATTTCCTCATAGCGGTGGTACTATTGTTGTGACACAGTGGCAGTTGCATGCCTATGAAAAAAAAGAAAATGAAATCTGGTTTGTCCTCCTGAGCAATTCAACGGTACAACTGAGAATATAGCATGTGACAGAAGTACAGTAGAGCAGTGCCACATTGTAGCCTAACAAATGGTAAAGTATAACTACTAATTCGGTTGAAGTTCTTTCACATTAGCAATGGTTCTTTGTCAAGCTGAGTAAGAATATATCATCGACAACTGTGGAAAGAAAGAATGCGACAGTACAGGGCCTGTGTGGAATTATTGATAACGATATTCAACATAAGGTCTCTGTAGCCAGATACCCGAGAGCCTTGCTGGTCACTATAAATCCATTCACAACAACACTCAATGGGGTTGGTCTGGAAGGTGTCCGGTTTACTCCCCGTGATCCAGTCGATGCAAATATGGTTCCACTTCCAAATGTCACCAACACCCAGAAGTGTAAACACAGGGTGTTCGAGGCATTAGGCGGGGGAGAAAAATAACAAACTAAAATAAAAAATGTGGGATGGGTAAAGGTAGGGTCAGCAGGGAAAGGATACCTGTAACAGAAGACAAGACAGGCATCAGTGAAGTGCTGTCCTAACATACAAGAAGAAGGTATAGTAGATAGAAAAGGAGAAATTGCTTTTTTTCTAGGTGTCCCCTCACTCACCAGGGTTGCCCCTTGGTGACATGCTTCATCATTGGGGCCATCCCAGTCCTCTACGGCCTGGGGCGTGCTGCGACTTGCGAATTACGTAGGAGCACTTACAAATGACTATGTGTGGTGCAGATGTGATAGTGGAGTGGACTAAGTGATGTGTTAAGGGATCAATGTAGAAGCAGAGAGAGAGCCAAGAAATGCAGTCACAGTCAGAGAAAAAGGCAAGGGATACTGTATCTATGTGGTTGTAGTGGTCCTGTTGGAAGTGGTAAGTAAGTTGCCCGCAGAAAAAAAATCCTCCTATTAGCGGCACTCCTCCATTGCAGCCGACGCTTTGTCCATCGATGTTGGTCACCAGAAGACACCCTGTCCACTGCCTGCCTGATGCTGAATTGTGGCTCGCTACTGTGAAGCCTGACTCCATCCTTTTTTCCCCATTGCAGAGACTGAAACCCGGCCTGTAATTATTCAACGAAAAACAGGAAGTGATATAATATTACAACACCACTGATAAATAAATATAAGGCATGTAGGCTGTGGAGTGCAAAAAGTCACAATTTGTTTTTCCTAGTAGACAGTACAATGTTTTTGAAAGTGCGTACTCTGAGTCACCTTTTGAAGGATGTATGGGCAAATTAATGTATCGGATCTTGCCCCTCAAGCTAGGTGTACTGTAAACTGTGTTTTAGAACAAAATTAGATCTTCCTAGCAGTGCTCCCACCCAGACCCTTACTAAAGCCAGTCGCAAAAATGTAGAAGACCCCCAATCAAATCTCAAAAAACGAGGCCTAGCAGAAAACTGGTGACAAAACTTACTTTGAAAGTAAAAGTAGGCCGAAGTACCCTAATTACCCATTACCCACCGTGGATTGCATTCAAACCACTTGCAAGCAACCAAGCAAAAGTAGCCATAGCCAGCATCGCTCCAAGACTCGAAATCCCCCCCACTCAAACACATGCAATAGAAATACTGCTAACCCTAACGAACCCTAAGTTAAGAATAGTGGCAAAGGCTTTCTTTAACTATGCCAAATCCCCCCTTTCCCACCATGGATTTTCTTCAAATGACTTGCAACCAAAATTACACATTCTCACGAGTGCTCTAAGACCCCAGAACTCAGTTTGAAAAATCTAGAACACCCCAAAACACATGCAATCCTGCTGCTAGGGCTAACCCTAACGAACCCTAAGTTACAAAAAGTGCCAAAACTAAAGGCTTTTCCGCACGGATTTTGTCCCAACCACTTCTACCCGGTATTAGACCTTCCCAGGAATGCCCCAAGACCCGGCAACCCACCCGCCAAGAAGCGTAACACCCCCAAACAGGCCAAAAGCAAAATCTCATACTTGCAATATTTCTGGGCCTTCGGTCCAAACGCGCTGCGTAGCTAGGCCATAAGTCGGGGTTGGCACGACGGATTTCCTGAAAAGCAAATGCAATCAAGATTAGAGTGTCCCAGCAGTGCTCCCAGACCACGAAACTCACCCGCAAACAGACGGAACCCCCCCTAAGAGCACCTCAAAGGCAAGCAAGTCATCAAAAACACAAAAAAAATTCCGCCTGGGATTTGGTCCAAAACACTTTTATCCGGTATTAGAGCTTCCCAGCAATGGCCCCAGAGCCGTCAACCAAGGAGAAAACGAGTAGAAGACCCCCAAACAGCCAAAGAGCAAAAGTACAAAAATGGGGACTTAGTCACTTTTTCACAAATTTCCCAAATCACTCCGCGCGCGCTCTGCAGCTAGGCCCTAAGTCCCCTCAGCCACCATGGATTTGCTTCAAACCTCTTGCAAAGTAAAGTATATATAGCCAGCAGTGCTCCCACACCACGAAACTCACCCGCAAACACCAGGAAGCCCCCCAAACAGGCCCCCGAAAACGCTACATAGAGCAAAATGTCTGAAATAGCCCAAAAAAAAATCGGCCTGGATTTTGTCCCAACCACTTCTACCCGGTATTAGACCTTCCCAGGAATGCCCCAAGACCCGGCAACCCACCCACCAAGAAGCATAACACCCCCAAACAGGCCAAAAGCAAAATCTCATACTTGCAATATTTCTGGGCCTTCGGTCCAAACGCGCTGCGTAGCTAGGCCATAAGTCGGGGTTGGCACGACGGATTTCCTGAAAAGCAAATGCAATCAAGATTAGAGTGTCCCAGCAGTGCTCCCAGACCACGAAACTCACCCGCAAACACCAGGAAGCCCCCCAAACAGGCCCCCGAAAACGCTACATAGAGCAAAATGTCTGAAATAGCCCAAAAAAAAATCGGCCTGGATTTTGTCCCAACCACTTCCCGGTATTAGACCTTCCCAGGAATGCCCCAAGACCCGGCAACCCACCCGCCAAGAAGCATAACACCCCCAAACAGGCCAAAAGCAAAATCTCATACTTGCAATATTTCTGGGCCTTCGGTCCAAACGCGCTGCGTAGCTAGGCCATAAGTCGGGGTTGGCACGACGGATTTCCTGAAAAGCAAATGCAATCAAGATTAGAGTGTCCCAGCAGTGCTCCCAGACCACGAAACTCACCCGCAAACACCAGGAAGCCCCCCAAACAGGCCCCCGAAAACGCTACATAGAGCAAAATGTCTGAAATAGCCCAAAAAAAAATCGGCCTGGATTTTGTCCCAACCACTTCTACCCGGTATTAGACCTTCCCAGGAATGCCCCAAGACCCGGCAACCCACCCGCCAAGAAGCATAACACCCCCAAACAGGCCAAAAGCAAAATCTCATACTTGCAATATTTCTGGGCCTTCGGTCCAAACGCGCTGCGTAGCTAGGCCATAAGTCGGGGTTGGCACGACGGATTTCCTGAAAAGCAAATGCAATCAAGATTAGAGTGTCCCAGCAGTGCTCCCAGACCACGAAACTCACCCGCAAACACCAGGAAGCCCCCCAAACAGGCCCCCGAAAACGCTACATAGAGCAAAATGTCTGAAATAGCCCAAAAAAAAATCGGCCTGGATTTTGTCCCAACCACTTCTACCCGGTATTAGACCTTCCCAGGAATGCCCCAAGACCCGGCAACCCACCCGCCAAGAAGCATAACACCCCCAAACAGGCCAAAAGCAAAATCTCATACTTGCAATATTTCTGGGCCTTCGGTCCAAACGCGCTGCGTAGCTAGGCCATAAGTCGGGGTTGGCACGACGGATTTCCTGAAAAGCAAATGCAATCAAGATTAGAGTGTCCCAGCAGTGCTCCCAGACCACGAAACTCACCCGCAAACACCAGGAAGCCCCCCAAACAGGCCCCCGAAAACGCTACATAGAGCAAAATGTCTGAAATAGCCCAAAAAAAAATCGGCCTGGATTTTGTCCCAACCACTTCTACCCGGTATTAGACCTTCCCAGGAATGCCCCAAGACCCGGCAACCCACCCGCCAAGAAGCATAACACCCCCAAACAGGCCAAAAGCAAAATCTCATACTTGCAATATTTCTGGGCCTTCGGTCCAAACGCGCTGCGTAGCTAGGCCATAAGTCGGGGTTGGCACGACGGATTTCCTGAAAAGCAAATGCAATCAAGATTAGAGTGTCCCAGCAGTGCTCCCAGACCACGAAACTCACCCGCAAACACCAGGAAGCCCCCCAAACAGGCCCCCGAAAACGCTACATAGAGCAAAATGTCAGAAATAGCCCAAAAAAAAATCGGCCTGGATTTTGTCCCAACCACTTCTACCCGGTATTAGACCTTCCCAGGAATGCCCCAAGACCCGGCAACCCACCCGCCAAGAAGCATAACACCCCCAAACAGGCCAAAAGCAAAATCTCATACTTGCAATATTTCTGGGCCTTCGGTCCAAACGCGCTGCGTAGCTAGGCCATAAGTCGGGGTTGGCACGACGGATTTCCTGAAAAGCAAATGCAATCAAGATTAGAGTGTCCCAGCAATGCTCTCAGACCACGAAACTCACCCACAAACAGACGGAACCCCCCCTAAGAGCACCTCAAAGGCAAGCAAGTCATCAAAAACACAAAAAATTTTCCGCCTCGGATTTGGCACAAACCACTTTTAGTGCTTCCCAGCAATGGCCCCAGACCCGTCAACTCACCTGCAAAGAGGTAGAACAACACCCCCACAAGTGCTGAGTCTTTCTTCATTGGGCGTAAACCAGCCCTCTGCTTTGATGGAAATAGGAGTCTGGAGGAGGAGGATAGAGGAGCATGTTCTTCTGAACTTGTGAACCTGAGGAATGCAGACTGCGGCACCTTCAAATAAATTAGCAAACAAGTGAAGACAGTTCTGCTGATGGGCTTGTCTTTGTGATTATCTGATTAAAGTTTGAATTATATTAACTGTGCACAACAAAGAAAGACAGACACACAGGAATAAAAGTGAATAAGGATGAAAAAGAAAGTTATTGATTCGTTGTCTCATTTTCAGGGCTCGAAGTCGGTATCACGGTCCAGGAATAAGAATAAGGCTTCGTCATCATACTCTGCGAATTCAGCCCGGGTGAGGTCAGTGCCACCTGACAGAGTAGAAATTCCCTCATCTATGGTGCTGGCCACCTCCTCTTCATCCGGCACGCTCTCTCGTACTCTTATATCTGGTGGTATGAGGTGCTGATTCATCTTGATCATTGTTAACCTCTCCACATTTTTGGGCGAGAGGCGGCTCCGTTTGGGAGTTACAATCCCACCAGCCGCACTGAAAACCCGTTCAGAAGACACACTTGCGAGTGGGCAAGACAAGTAGTTTAAAGCCAGGTTGGTGAGCTGTGGCCACAATTCTTTTTTCCCATGCCAATACGCCAATGGGTCAGAATTAACATAGACCCCTGTGGAGTCATTCAGATAGTCCTTCACCATCGACTCAAGGTCCTCCTCCAAGGTTCCTCCACTTTGCGTAGCTCTTGCTGTGCCTCTGACCTTTTGAGAACCAAACCCACGCAGAGCTAGCCAATCCTCTTCAGCCTCCAATGTTTCTGTTGTCTTTCGTGCAGATGATCCGGTTGCCGGTGTCTTTAACGGCTGAGAGGTCACTTGTGCCACAGCCACAGGTGCAGAAGTGGATTGTTTTGACTGGGGATGGCCTGCTGATGTACTGCCATTTCCTTCAATTTCCAGCCGTTCTGTTTCAAACTTCTTGGCTGACAAGGCTAGCCAACGTTTGTACTTTGTAACATCTTCATCAGCAAAAGGAAAGAATGCTCTGCCTGCCAGCGCCTTTTTGTAGCGTGGATCCAGAATAGTAGCACAAATGTAATGCTGTTCTGAGTGGATCTTTTGAAGACGTTCATCACCTTGTAGGAGCTCTAATAATTGCTCAGCCAGAAGCAAAGAAGAGTCTTTCTTTTTGTCATCTTTTCGAAACACAGAACACACCTCCTTCAGTTGGTCCTCCAGCATGTACAACAATGGGATAGCTTTTCCCAAATTAGAGTCCTCCTTGCTGACTGCACGCGTGAAGACCTCAAAAGGACGAAGCATGCGTGTTAGGCTTTCAACTATGTTCCATTGCGGCCCACCCATCCTCAGCTCCTCTATACCCTCTTTCAAGAAATATTGATCGAGTTGCGTATACTGCTCATACAGACGCTCAAGCATGTAGAAGGTTGAGTTCCAACGTGTTACCACCTCCTGGATGAGTGCTTTCACTGGCATTTGACATTGATATAGCATGCTCCTCAGCTGCTTGCGGGCCTTAAAAGAATGCCTGAAATGCTTGCAAATTTTTCGGCAGTTCTCCAATACACTGTACGCTGCACTGCGTTTATTACCCAAGAATTTTTGGACAACCAGGTTTATACAGTGCGCCAAACACGGCACTCTGAAATAGTAACCGTCCCTCATGGCCTTAACTATATTGGAGCCATTGTCCGTGGAAACATAACCAACCTTGCGTTTTAGTGGGGACAGACAGTTAAGGACCTTTGTGTTAAAGACATCCAAAATGTTTTCTGCTGTGTGACGTTTCTCCAAACCAAACATGGCTAGTGTTGCATGTTTCCGAGCACCTTTAAAAACAATGTTAGTGTCAACACCTGAGTTTAGCTTTGCTTTAGCCCCTGAAAAAGAGACCCAGTGTGCAGTGATGCACATGTAATCAGCGCCTGCGCCACTGGTCCACATGTCTGTTGTCAGATGTATAGTGTGAACAGCACTCTTCTGCAAAGCTGCCCCAATCGCCTTCAGAACATCTTCATGTAGTGCTGGAACCGCAACTCGGGCAAAATAGAACCGGCTAGGAACCTTCCATTTAGGGCAGAGCGCTGTCACTAATTCTAGAAAACCAACCCCTTCGACAAAAGAAAAAGGGAGAAGGTCCAGAGCTAGCATTTTAGCCAGCTTAGTGTTATACAGACGGGTCATTGGGTGGTTGCGTTCATATTGCGCTTCTGTAAACAACATCTTTTTAATGTTGCCCTGGACCAATGATTTACGGGATGATGATCTCTTCGACCCAGTTACGCTCGCTGATGAACTTTTCCGCATTGATGTCTCACTCTCTCCCACACTCTTAGTGTGGCTCCCATGGGGTGTGCTGCTGACATGGGAACTGGGTGTAAGTGAAGTGTTTGAATCGTCTTCTTCTACCTCCTCGTCATCAGCAGATGACAAATCAACGTTTTCATTACGTGCAATTCCGGCTTTCTTGACCGCCTCTAGGTGCGGAAACCATTCGACAGCGTGCCTTCTCTCAAGATGACCTCTCTGGCCTCCGGTACCATAGTTAGAACCAAGCTTACCACGACTAAATCGAAGCTTACAAAGGCTACAAATGGCTACGTTTTCCTTTTTTGGGCAAACACTAAAGAAGTCCCAAACTGGAGACTTGAAATGTCTTCGGGGGCCGCCGCCGGAGGAGGCGGCGATACTGGTGGTGGTGGTCCTGCTGCTAATGACAGATGAAGTGGAGGATGTGGATTGCCGAACTTCAGTACGTTTTGCACTTTCACCACCACGAATTGAGGTCGAGGACGAGGTGGGTACCTTCTTGCGAAGAAATATGGAAGCGGTAGGTTTTGGTGTACTACTTAACTCCAAATCTAATGATTCCATTTCCATTGCCTCCTCGCCGACATCATCATCACGCTCAGCAGCTTCTCGGGATAGGGTCAAAATGTCTCTTTGCTGCATGCCCGGTGGGGCTGCAGTCACCTTTGTGATGACTGGCTCGTCGTCATCGTGAGAGGCTTCATCACCAGCAGTATCTGTCACTTCTTGTTGAGCCTCATCACACTCCATAGGTTTGAGTTTTTGGACGACCTTCCTTTTACGCTTAGGAGGTACCGGTGTCAGATCATGGTGTGCCTCTGCCTCACTGTCAGACCGCAGTTGTGGTTCCCAAGACAGATCACTTGCACCAGAACGAGGTGGGCTTGAAGAAGATGTAGACACCCCCCTTGATCTTTTCCTTGCTAGGGATGTGGAAGACAATGAATGATCATCAGGAGGAGTGGCTTCCAATGATACCTCAGCTTCAATGTCGATTTCCAAATGTGCCCCTACTTCGGGAGGAACAACTATTGTGGGCACTTGTGAACGTCCATGCACCTTTGCTTGCGCATCTCCTTTTGCTGCCTCTCCTTCCACATGTACTTGGGCGTGTACTTGCACATGGTGTTGTTGTTGCGGCTGTGGTTGTTCAACACTTGTCAGATGAGTTACAACAACCTGTGTTGATTCAGGGACATTGCTGCTACTTTCTTGCGATGAGCCAACATCACTGGTCGATGGTGATTGGAGAAGTACACTGACTGCCTCTGAAGCACTCAAGGGCTTTGACTTAAGTTGGCGTGGTGGTGGAGGCACTGAACCCAATGGAGCAGGGGTGCTGCTCTCAGGTTGGTCCCCAGCAGATCCTGCTGCTGCAGGCGTACTTTTTTTTTTGCTCCCAAAAAAAGTGGCGGGTGGCACACCAGCCTCCTTGGTAACTTGCTTCTTCTGCTCCTTACTAGCAACTTTCTTGCTAGAGGAGCTACGGAGAACTTTCTTTGGGGCCATCTTCTTCAGAGCAGGTCAGACAGCAGGCCGCAGTTGCACGAATTGTAGAGTTGTCTGAGGCCAGACGTGACGTCGCGTGACGTTATGCTGCACACACACACCGCTGCAGGACTTCTTCCTGGCACTGGTGGTTCTCTTGAGTCTTGTGCACCTAAAAAAAATGGAAGACAGAGGAACATCAGTTCAGTTGTAGAGCACAAAAAAATCGAAAAACACTGCAAAATCAGCACAATCCCAATCCATCCATGCCCTCCATAATGTTTAAATTCAAGACAACCCACAGAAAGACTAGGCCCATGCAAGACTCACTACCCCTGGGCATAAATAAAGGTTGAAAAGTAGGCAAAATGGTTGGAGGCCTAACAACAAAGCCTGCATTCAAAATGGCCACTTGCCTGCCAGCACATGGCCAGTGCCTGTAGCTGCACTCAAAATGGCCACCAGCCACATGGCATGTCCCTCCCCATGAACACCCCCAAAAATCGAAAAACACTGCAAAATCAGCACAATCCCATTCCATCCATGGCCTCCATGATGTTTAAATTCAAGACAACCCACAGAAAGACTAGGCCCATGCTAGACTCAAATACCCCTGGTGAAAAGGCCACAAGTACAGGCCCAAAAATCGAAAAACACTGCAAAATCAGCACAATCCTATTCCATCCATGGCCTCCATGCTGTTTAAATTCAAGACAGCCCACAGAAAGACTAGGCCCATGCTAGACTCAAATACCCCTGGTGAAAAGGCCACAAGTACAGGCCCAAAAATCGAAAAACACTGCAAAATCAGCACAATCCTATTCCATCCATGGCCTCCATGATGTTTAAATTCAAGACAGCCCACAGAAAGACTAGGCCCATGCTAGACTGAAATACCCCTGGTGAAAAGGCCACAAGTACAGGCCCAAAAATCGAAAAACACTGCAAAATCAGCACAATCCCATTCAATCCATGGCCTCCATGATGTTTAAATTCAAGACAACCCACAGAAATACTAGGCCCATGCAAGACTCACTACCCCTGGGCATAAATAAAGGTTGAAAAGTAGGCAAAATGGTTGGAGGCCTAACAACAAAGCCTGCATTCAAAATGGCCACTTGCCTGCCAGCACATGGCCAGTGCCTGTAGCTGCACTCAAAATGGCCACCAGCCACATGGCATGTCCCTCCCCATGAACACCCCCAAAAATCGAAAAACACTGCAAAATCAGCACAATCCCATTCAATCCATGGCCTCCATGATGTTTAAATTCAAGACAGCCCACAGAAAGACTAGGCCCATGCTAGACTGAAATACCCCTGGTGAAAAGGCCACAAGTACAGGCCCAAAAATCGAAAAACACTGCAAAATCAGCACAATCCTATTCCATCCATGGCCTCCATGATGTTTAAATTCAAGACAGCCCACAGAAAGACTAGGCCCATGCTAGACTCAAATACCCCTGGTGAAAAGGCCACAAGTACAGGCCCAAAAATCGAAAAACACTGCAAAATCAGCACAATCCTATTCCATCCATGGCCTCCATGATGTTTAAATTCAAGACAGCCCACAGAAAGACTAGGCCCATGCTAGACTCAAATACCCCTGGTGAAAAGGCCACAAGTACAGGCCCAAAAATCGAAAAACACTGCAAAATCAGCACAATCCTATTCCATCCATGGCCTCCATGATGTTTAAATTCAAGACAGCCCACAGAAAGACTAGGCCCATGCTAGACTGAAATACCCCTGGTGAAAAGGCCACAAGTACAGGCCCAAAAATCGAAAAACACTGCAAAATCAGCACAATCCCATTCAATCCATGGCCTCCATGATGTTTAAATTCAAGACAACCCACAGAAATACTAGGCCCATGCAAGACTCACTACCCCTGGGCATAAATAAAGGTTGAAAAGTAGGCAAAATGGTTGGAGGCCTAACAACAAAGCCTGCATTCAAAATGGCCACTTGCCTGCCAGCACATGGCCAGTGCCTGTAGCTGCACTCAAAATGGCCACCAGCCACATGGCATGTCCCTCCCCATGAACACCCCCAAAAATCGAAAAACACTGCAAAATCAGCACAATCCCATTCAATCCATGGCCTCCATGATGTTTAAATTCAAGACAACCCACAGAAAGACTAGGCCCATGCTAGACTCAAATACCCCTGGTGAAAAGGCCACAAGTACAGGCCCAAAAATCGAAAAACACTGCAAAATCAGCACAATCCTATTCCATCCATGGCCTCCATGATGTTTAAATTCAAGACAGCCCACAGAAAGACTAGGCCCATGCTAGACTCAAATACCCCTGGTGAAAAGGCCACAAGTACAGGCCCAAAAATCGAAAAACACTGCAAAATCAGCACAATCCTATTCCATCCATGGCCTCCATGATGTTTAAATTCAAGACAGCCCACAGAAAGACTAGGCCCATGCTAGACTGAAATACCCCTGGTGAAAAGGCCACAAGTACAGGCCCAAAAATCGAAAAACACTGCAAAATCAGCACAATCCCATTCAATCCATGGCCTCCATGATGTTTAAATTCAAGACAACCCACAGAAATACTAGGCCCATGCAAGACTCACTACCCCTGGGCATAAATAAAGGTTGAAAAGTAGGCAAAATGGTTGGAGGCCTAACAACAAAGCCTGCATTCAAAATGGCCACTTGCCTGCCAGCACATGGCCAGTGCCTGTAGCTGCACTCAAAATGGCCACCAGCCACATGGCATGTCCCTCCCCATGAACACCCCCAAAAATCGAAAAACACTGCAAAATCAGCACAATCCCATTCAATCCATGGCCTCCATGATGTTTAAATTCAAGACAACCCACAGAAAGACTAGGCCCATGCTAGACTCAAATACCCCTGGTGAAAAGGCCACAAGTACAGGCCCAAAAATCGAAAAACACTGCAAAATCAGCACAATCCTATTCCATCCATGGCCTCCATGATGTTTAAATTCAAGACAGCCCACAGAAAGACTAGGCCCATGCTAGACTCAAATACCCCTGGTGAAAAGGCCACAAGTACAGGCCCAAAAATCGAAAAACACTGCAAAATCAGCACAATCCTATTCCATCCATGGCCTCCATGATGTTTAAATTCAAGACAGCCCACAGAAAGACTAGGCCCATGCTAGACTGAAATACCCCTGGTGAAAAGGCCACAAGTACAGGCCCAAAAATCGAAAAACACTGCAAAATCAGCACAATCCCATTCAATCCATGGCCTCCATGATGTTTAAATTCAAGACAACCCACAGAAATACTAGGCCCATGCAAGACTCACTACCCCTGGGCATAAATAAAGGTTGAAAAGTAGGCAAAATGGTTGGAGGCCTAACAACAAAGCCTGCATTCAAAATGGCCACTTGCCTGCCAGCACATGGCCAGTGCCTGTAGCTGCACTCAAAATGGCCACCAGCCACATGGCATGTCCCTCCCCATGAACACCCCCAAAAATCGAAAAACACTGCAAAATCAGCACAATCCCATTCAATCCATGGCCTCCATGATGTTTAAAATTCAAGACATCCCACAGAAAGACTAGGCCCATGCTAGACTCAAATACCCCTGGTGAAAAGGCCACAAGTACAGGCCCAAAAATCGAAAAACACTGCAAAATCAGCACAATCCCATTCCATCCATGGCCTCCATGATGTTTAAATTCAAGACAGCCCACAGAAAGACTAGGCCCATGCACCACTCACTACCCCTGGTCAAGGCCCCAACAACAGGTCAAAAATCGAAAAACACAAAATTTTACCAAAAAAAAAAATCGAAAAACACAGAAAAATCAGCACAATCCCAATTCATCTATGGCCTCCATGATGTTTAAGTTCAAGACAACCACAGTCCACCCACCACTGAGTACCCCTGGGGAAAAGGCCCCAAAACAGCCCAAAAATCGAAAATCCCAAAATTTTAGTTGCAGCAACTGTAATGCCCCAAACAAACTTACTTGTAAAATTTCTAATCCAACAGTGATCCAAAGAAAGTCAAAAAGGCCTCAAATCCAAAGATCCAGCAGCATCCACAAAAAGTAATCCTTCCAGGTCCACATCCGAATGAAAAGTGACCAGGAGATGGACAAAGCACTGGGAGGAGCCTGCTGAACAGGAACAGGAAGTTGAAGACTATGGGGCACTTCCTTCCTCCCACCCCCCTGCCCCCCTCCCCAAAATGGACTCCTCGCTAAAAAAGTGCAGGCAAATGTCAAACTAAGGAGTTATTCACATAAAAATCATCATTTCTAGAAGGTTTATGCTGCTTGCTGGTGGATTTCTTGTGCAGAATTGCAAATTTATATTTTCGCTCGCCGCATCTCAAATCTCGCAATTGCGAAGTACCGCGAGACGTGATCTCGCCGTACTCGCGTTGACAAACTATCGCTGGCAAGCCGCGATGACGTAATCGCGCTCGCCAATTCCCGCGGGATCACGCAAAAATTGTATCACCAACGCCGCGCGCCGCCCAAAAAATCCGCTGCGTGCGAATTTGCGGATTTTGCGGGAAATCCACAAATCTCGCGGATTGCGGATTTCCCGAAAATCCGCAAAATCCGCGAGCGGAACGGATTTTCCGCCCACGCTTAGTCAGGACCTTGAACTGGCATCTTTTCTGTACAAGGAGCCAGTGGAGTTTCCTGAGGGAAGTAGTGATGTGGATTCATCTAGGGAGATCCAGGATGAGTCCGGCTGTGGTATTCTTTATGGTCTGTAGTCATCAGAGGAGGTGAGATGCGATCCTTGTGTAGAGAGTGTTGCCGTAGTCCAGTCTGCTGGAGATAAATACCTGGGTGACGGTGCGTCTTGAGCTTTGATGTAGCTAATTGACTATCTTACGAAGCATGCAGAGGATGAAGAAGCTGTAGGAGGAGATGGAGCTAACCTAAGTTGTCATGCTTAGCTTGTGCAGAGTGATGCTTAGGTTCCTAGCGTGGTCAATGGGGCTAGGAGTATGTCCAAGTTCTGAGTTATTAGAGCTTGATTCGATACAGAGGCCTTACCAGCACCCCTCTGGTGTTTACCGAGGTGATGGCAGTGGTTGCAGCTTTGAGCTAAACAGCGCCCGTACGGTGTTCACCAGTCCTGCATTCACGGGGTCCACTATCAAAGCGCCAAAGTCACACCTGACTCCTTCTCAGATGCTCCCTTTCATCTGAGCTGTTCTGAACACTATGCAGTTTTGGGCCTATCCTCCCAAATGGCAAGTCAAGGATATTCAGACTATGATACCAATGTTTCAGCCTCTATCCTGGATTTTTGTGAGACTGACTCTGAGGCTGCTGGGCCTCAAGGCCACCTGCAGCTTGCTTGTGACACATGTCTGCTGGCATATGCAAGCTCTGCAGTGGGACCTGATGTTCCACTGGACGCAGCATCAGGGAAATCTCTCCAATATGGTCTAGATCTCGGATGGAACTGCAAAATATCAGCAGTGGAGGTTCAGGAACCATTATGGGGTCAGCGGCATTCCCCTCTCCCGTCCCCAACCAGATTTCATAGTAGTGGGTCTGGAGGCTCAGTGGACTAATGTGTCTACTGCAGGGGCCTGTGTTCAACCTCATGATCACAGGTTCAAATTCCGGAGGGGTTACTCAGCCTTTCATCCAGCTGAGGTCGATACAATGAGTACCATTGAGTTGGGTAACAACAAACATCTGTTATTCAGCGCCAAGTTACCCGTAGTGGTGAACGTGCACTTTACAAATACACATTTTATGTTATGTTAGTGACATGTGCATCACTCCTAGGAAGGGTGTCCATCTGGGAGAGGAAATCGGAAGCCTCTGGTCTCCGGCGGAATCCGGACTCCACATCAACCTTCTGGAGCTCCAGGCTATCCGACTGCCATTGAAGCCTTTGAAAAAACGTGTTTCACATTCTAGACTTACTCTGGAACCCCTGGTCGATGGCTTCGTTTTACTTGCATGTAAGTGTGGAGGGGAGAGAAAATCATTTGTCAGTTATACATTACCAGTGCCCATGACGCTAAAGAACTATAGACTCCTTATCCAATGTTTAGTATAGTTATTAGAAAGCAGAGAAAAGTTGGACATACAAACACCTTGTGACGAGAGTGTAAAGATACAAGGCCACTAATACAAAACCAAATCTAAGAATGACATTTTGGCTGTGCAACGTGCACAGAATCACCAATTCAAAACACAAATAATTGTAGAGGCTACATCATGAGATTTCTTTGTAACTAAGAACCATTAATCTGCCCCTACACTACTTCTAGCATGACACCCCTACTTAGCATTTCCCCAGCATTTCCCCAGGCAAGTTCCCTGAAAGGCTCAGGACGTGAAGACGTCCTAAGAAGCGCACTCATGATGAATGGGTCAAGTAGCGTAAAGCTACAGAGCTAGTTCTAAGATGCTCTCCTCTCTTCAAGAAAGGCAGAAGTGTCCAGACTCTGTCCCTAACCCCAATCCTAAAGTCGAAAATCACACCCAGAATACCTCACAAGGCCACCTCATCCAATTAGACCACTACTGTTAGGTAACCTTCCATGAGGTAATGGACGTTTAGGCTCTTGTTTGATGACCTTGGTTCCCAGGCCTTTTCCAGACATGAATAACATCTCCCACATTATCGGCTCCACTGGTTCAAAGGCATCCTCTCCTCCCTATATCTGTCCAACTCCTAAAAAAAGATGTTATTCAAACTAACGAGGACAAATTCTTGCACTTGCATCAGAAACGAGAAAGGAGAGAAATTCCAGAAGCACATAAATTCTAATTAGCAACCTTCAACCCGAGAGCGAACAGTGAGAAAAAAAATTTAGGCCTACCAAGTTTCAATTAGCATAAGAGCAGTGCACACGCTTAAGATACATACATATATGAGCCATTAAAATACACACAATAAATGAGTCTTTGTAAAACACGTTCATTAATCATGAGTACACTTCACACATATATGGTTTCATCTAAGAACATACATTTACTACGTTACTTCTTTGATTATTTGAAGAAAATATCCAATACTTCACTTACACCATTAATACAATTCGCATTCTAAGAACATAATATTAATACAACAAGAAATTATATGTGGATGTGGACTATCCATGATTATAACACACCCCTACAAATAAAGGAGCAAAGTTGTGCTCTATTACCTTTCTAACCTACTTCAAGGGAAGGCTAGGGCAGGTGTTCTTGGATAATACCACCGCCATGTAGTACTTTAACAAACAGGGCGGGCGGGATCATAAACTCTTTGTCAAGAGCCCTGCTGCTCTGGACTTAGCTGAAACATCAGGGCATATTTTTGGTTGTTCAACATCTGATGGGCTCCCTGAATGCCAAGGTGGACTAACCCAACTGAAGATGCCTAGTGGATCACGAATAGCATCTCTATCTGGAGGTGGTGCAAGGTCTCTTTCAGCAGTGAGGAGAGCCTCGATTAGATCTGTATGCCACCATAGAGAACCCGCAAAGTCAGAAGCTCTGCACGCTGGAGTTTCCAATACGGCTCTTATTCAGAGACGCTTTGCGTCTCGAGTGAATCTCTGGCCTCCTGTACTCCTTTCTGCCCACACCACTCCTGCACAGAGATCTCAAGAAGATCAGGAACAACTGGGCCCAAGTCATCCTTGTGGCTATGCACTGGGCTCGGAGAGTTTGGTATCCCAAGCTGTTGAGCATGTTCATTGGTCCTCCGATCAGGCTGTCTCTTTGGGTGGATCTTCTGTCGCAGCAGCTGGGGAGAGTTCTCCACCCGAACCTGACAATACTCTGCATTCTTGCGTGGAGATTGAGCAGCAACAGTTGACAGCTTTTGAACTTTCTCCCAGTCTGTGATGTTATTCTGGTAGCCAGATGTCCTGCCACCAAAACAGTTTATGCCTGCCATTGGGGCAAGTTTGTATCATGGTATACTGAAGAACAGATTTAACAACTTTCTGCTCCCCTTTCTCAGGTTTTTCTTTTTATTCTTATCTTTGCCCAGCAGGGCTCTGCCTTTGGCACATTATAGGGTTACCTTTCTGCTATATCCACCTTTCCGGGGTTGCCTAACTAGCCATCTATCTTTAAATCCCTTTTTGTTTATAGGTTCTCGAAAGGTTTGCAACATATGTTTCTTCCTTCTCCTTTCATCATGCCACAGTGGTACTTAATCTAGTCCTGACGTTCCCAATGTGCACTCCCTTTGAACCTTTGCACAACTGAGAGTTACGAGCATTCCTGAGGCGGAAGCCTGGAATGAAGCATAGCGCCAACCCCAAAAATTGTACTTTTTAACTTGAAAATTTTTATTTTTAACTTTGCTTTGTTTTGACCTGCATCTTCGCCGCATTCCCACCGCAGCCGATTAGGTGCTGTCGGAGGTTTCTCAGCCGCCATCTTTGGTGAGGTTTCGGGTTGGTGGACCAGTTGACCGGCCCTCCCGCCCTCATTGCTACAAAAGTCGCGCTCCTGCCCACGCCCGTAGACTGAGAGTTACAAGCATTCTTGAGGCAGAAGCCGGGAATGAAGCATAGTGCCAACCTCACTCCCAAAAATGTTACTTTTTAACTTGAAAAATTGTATTTTTATCTTTGCTTTGCTCTGACCTGCATCTTCGCCGCATTCCCACCGCAGCCGATCAGGTCTGTCGGGGGTTTCTCAGCCGCCATCTTTGGTGAGGTTTCGGGTTGGCGGACCAGTTGTCCGGCCCTCCCGCCCTCATTGCTACAAAAGTCGAGCTCCTGCCCCCGAGCGCAGACTGAGAGTTACGAGCATTCCTGAGGCATAAGCCGGGAATAAAGAATAGTGCCAACCTCACTCCCAAAAATGTTACTTTTTAACTTGAAAAATTGTATTTTAACTTTGCTTTGCTCTGACCTGCATCTTCGCCACATTCCCACCGCAGCCAATTAGATGCTGTTGGGGGTTTCTCAGCCACCATCTTTGGTGAGGTTTCGAGTTGGCGGACCAGTAGTCCGGCCCTCCCGCCCTCATTGCTATAAAATGGCCACACCCTCTCGAGTGCGCAGCGGGCGAGCGCAGCGGGCGCCCCAATGGCGCCAAAGGCAAGCCTGTCTGCGCCCATCCACGCCAGGATGGGCCCAGGGGCCAGCACCCCTGTCCAAACGATCAGATATTCCTCGGAAGACTTACGAATACTGCATCAGGCTGAGTTTATGCCCGGCCCAGCCACCCTCGATCATCTGATTCATCTTGATATCCTCTGTGGCCCACCTAATGTATTTGATCCTCTACCCGCTATCCCTTGCCAAAGCCCCACTTCACCCTCGCCCACCAATGCAAAACTCCATATCTCATATCTCAACACTCGCTCCCTGGTTAAGCACCAATTGGATATGTTTTTACTCCTCCTCGACGACAAGCCCGATGTATTTTTCATCACTGAAACATGGCTCAATATGGACTCCCCCCCCGGACATCCTAGCAGCCCTCCCAGAGCCATATTACATCTTGCATGCCGACCGGGCTCAAGGAAAGACGGGTGGTGGAGTAGCTGCAAACATCAAAAAAGAGCATGTTTTCACCTCTATGTCCGCCTTGAATCTTCCTGGAGTAGATAACCTAATCATCAAATTAGAATCTAAGACTCGCCCATTAATCTGTGCTTTCATCTATAGACCCCCTCAATATATGGCCTCTTTCCCCCTCTCTCTGTGCGAACAGTTAGCTACTGTGGTTACAGATTATTCGAAAGTTCTTTTGCTCTGTGATTTCAACTACTGGTGTAACAATGAGTTAGGCGGCCCGCAGGCCGCTGAACTCATGGAACTCCTCTCGGGCCTTAACTTATGCCACCATATCACCTCTGCTACGCACGTTAAAGGTCATACCCTTGATCAAGTGTGGAGTAACAACCTCACCATCTCCAATCCCATCATTTGCCCTTGCACTTGGTCGGATCATTCTCTGATAAAATGTACCATCTCCATGGCAAGTGATAGTAAATCTCCGACAATAGCAGGAGGTCTTATTAGGAAATGGAGCACTCTTACAAACAAGCCTTCCTAGACAATTTAGCAAGCACCATCCATGCTGACAATATAGATCTCAAACAGGCCAAAATGAACATCTCTTGTTGGCTGCTCGCTGCTCGCTTACATGCTCCTCTGAAGAAATTCAGAATAGGTCGCCGTCCGGACTCCCAGAAGTGGTTTTCTGAGGACTTGAAGGCGAAAAAACTAGACATCCGCCAAAAGGAACGAAAGTGGAGGAGAAACTACGACCCCCAGGCCAAATTTATTTATATAGCTGCTCGCACTGCTTGTAAGCAAGCTATCGTCTAGGCCTAGGCACTTTATTTTTCAAACATAATCACCCACTCTGAAAATAAGTCTAAGGACATCTTCGCCATTGTTAATAAGCTGTCAAACATGGAGAGAGTTATCCCCAAACCAACGGTGACACAGGACCTGTGTAACTCCCTCAACCTATATTTCCGGGATAAAATATCTACAATTAAAGCCAGCATTCCAGTCACTGCCCCCAGTTTGAACACCACCCCGACCCCTAGTGATCACTCCTTTGAGCACCTTCCACCTCTCAATGCAGACTCTTTACAAACCCTCATCACAAGGGTGAAATCTGGCTCTCCTAGGAAGTGCTGCCCTCCATATATTTTAAAGGAAATTCTCTCGTTCCTCTCTGCCCCTATCCTGACCCTTCTAAGCGCCACCCTTTCACAGGGTGTGGTCCCTAAAGCCTTCAAAGAGGCAGTAATCGTACCCTTGCTAAAAAATGTTGGTGCGGATTCTTTAGTCCTCTCCAACTACAGGCCAATCTTTCTCCTTCCTTATTTGGCCAAAATTCTTGAAGCTTATGTTACCAACCACCTTTCTACCTTTATTGAAGATTCCGACCACTTGGATCCCCATCAGGCCGGGTTTCGGCCCGCCCACTCCACCGAGACTGTCATTACCGCTGTCATTGATTCACTCTGTGACAATGCAGATAAGGGAATTCCTCAGGCTCTGGTCCTATTAGATCTGTCTGCTGTGTTCGACGCGGTCGACCATGCCATCTTATTGGACCGTGTTGAACAGGCAGGCATTCGGAGTTCTGCCTATAATTGGATTAGGTCTTTCCTTAGCGACCGCACTCAAGCGGTCCGCCTGGCCCCTTTTACTGCTCCTAAAATTCAGATGACCTGTAGGGTTCCTCAGGGCTCATCGCTGTCTCCCCTCCTGTTTAATTTGTACCTTGTCCCTCTGATCCAGTCCCTAGGAAAGTTCAAGGTCGCCACATTTAATTATGCTGACGACTTAAAGCTCATTTTCACTATTGACAGTTCCTCCGACCCACTCAGGGATTTCCAGGACACCATGCTACACATCAGTCGCTGGATGGATGCCAATCATTTAAAGCTGAATCCTGGAAAGACGGAAATAATCCTCAACGGCAAAAGCCAAATACTTTGGGGCCCCCAATACTGGCCCCCGGAATTAGGTCTTGTGCCCACCCCCTCTACATCGGTTAAAAGCCTGGGAGTTGTCATTGACAGAGACCTATCACTGAAAACTCAGATGGGCACGGTTGTATCTTCCTGCTTTTACCAGCTCCGCAGGATAAAGAAAGTCAGTCGGATGCTGACCCAGTCGGCCCTGATCCAGGTGGTGATAGCGCTAGTTCTATCCCACCTGGATTATGCCAAATCCATCTATCTGGGCCTCCCTCTGTATCTTGGCAAACGTCTCCAACTGGTCCAGAACCAAGCTGCCAGACTGATCCACCAACAGCCCCGTTGGCAGTCCACTAGGCCCATCCTAGGACAACTCCATCGGCTCCCCTTTCCCCAACGAGTGCAATTTAAAACTGCCTGTATTGTCTTTAAGTCTCTCCATACCCGCAGCCCCCAATTTATCAACACCCTTCTGTCTAGGTATACTCCCTCTTGCAATCTCCGCTCTGCCAACCTTCACCTCCTGTCCACGCCAGCCTTTAAGCTACAACGCCAGGGCAGACGCAGGTTCGCTGTACTCTCATCTAAACTCTAGAATTCCCTCCCTCTGGGGATTCGTTCCTGTACCTATCTTTTAGCATTTAGGAAACAGCTGGCTTTTTCCTCCGGCCTAGGCTCAACCCTTGTCCATCTGGGTTACTCTGTTCAGTCAGCGCCATGAAGCCCCTGGGTGTACGTGCGCTATACAAAAGACTATTAACATAACATAACATAACTGTCCTCTCAGGCTCCTTACCATCAAGACGGCCTTCCTTGTGGCAATAACATCTGCCCAGAGGGTCATTGAGATTCAGATTTTGTCAAGCTCCATACTTGAACATCTACCCAGACAAGCCGGTTCTTCCGACTAGAGCTTCCTTTTTGCCTAAAGTCATCACTCCCTTTCATATAGGCCAGTCCATCAGCCTGCCTACATTTTACTCTCCACCACATCCCTCTTAAGAAGAAGAGCAACTTCACCGACTGGACCCAAAAAGAGTGTTGTTCTTAAACATTGACCACACGAGAGAATTCCAGGTGGACAAACAACTTTTCAGGGGGTATGTCTGAGCAAAGTAGTGGAATGCTGTGCAGAAACTGACCATCTTCCAATGGATTGTGCTCTGCATTTAAAATCTGTTATGCATTGGCCAAGAAGCAACCCTCCCCCCCAAGAGTTTGCCAGCTCATTCCACTGGAGTTGAGGCTGCGACCACTGCTTTAGCACATGGAGTTAGTCCTAGAAATCTGCCAGGCAGCAACCCTGGGACAGTCAGGTCCGTAGGAATGGACCTGGATACCCTCTCGGGTGATTAGCTATGCTATACAAATTTAGATTGATTGATTGATAAGCTCTTGATTGATTCGGTTCTGCAGCACTTTTTGGTGTGAAAGGGTTTCCCAGACCCAATTCCAGGAAAGTATTGCTTGGGTATCTATTCTAAGGTAAATTCCTTACCTACAGCTAGAGATTGATTTCTATAAAATGAACAAGTTAATTACCTCCAGTAACACCTTATCTGGTAGACCCTATCTAGCAACAGATTCCTTACCGACCCACTCATCCTCCCCGCTCTGAAAACTAATTTTTAGGGGCAGGGATGTTCCCCTTTCAGGAAACTAGTGTTACACCCCATTGTGCTCCGTGGCTCCACGTGCCTGCTGTGGAAAGTTGCAAAACGAAACTAACGCCAGGGCATTGGGGTGGCGCCTATAGGCACCACAAATGTCATATTCGGCATGGACAACACCATGCTGAGCCGATCAAAGCCACCTGCCAGCATACACATTTTCAGGATCCAGTCTGATGCCTGGGGATAAATCTATGGTAGGGAATCAGCAGCTAGATAAAGTCTCTACCATAAAAGATGTTACCGAAGGTAAGTAACTTGTCCTTTATTTTCCCATCAGAACTTTTTATTGGGTTTTTGAACTGACACCCAGTCCATTCTTAATTTTATTTAGTTTAGGGAAATTCCTTTATGGAACACGCTTGCTGTGTTATTACTATTTTGACAATTTTTTATAATATTGTTTTATCTTTATTTAAAATACTGGCCAATGGATTATGTGAATCTGTAATGATGATGACTAAACAGTAATATTACTGAATAAATAAATGGATTTGAACTAAATTGTTAATAAAACCTTTTAACTAACACAAATTCTTTTTATTGACTATAAAATCGTCAAAAGAAGTGCTGATACTGAAGGGTCTGTAATTGATTGCTCCTTTTAAACTCTTGCTGTCGGCGATCAAAGGCCCATACGACCAGTGGTAGGGTTTTATTAATAATTTCACCCAAAGATTAAGATATACACAACATCACTCCATCACTTGCATGTCACTTAAATATTTCAGGATCTTTGGTTACTTAGTGGGCAGATGGTTATCTGTTTTTATGTGTTTCCCTGAGAAGGGCCAGATGGGGATCAGGGTAAGAAAGGTTACCTTTACAATCAGTTTTTCTTGTTTGAAAAGAGTGCCATCAACATAATTAATTTGGTGTACAGTTAGAAATAAGTTCTTAATAATTTAAGTAGATGGTAGTGAGGACTTAAGACAACTCTGTAGCTTATTATGCATTACACAACAGGCAACATAAGTTTGTTGCATGTTCTCTTGCAGCTAGTTTTCATTAAATCTCTGGCCACCACTGGAATAGGTTGTAACAGGGACAACAAAACTTTAGTCAAAGAATGGTGTTTGTAGTCTAGAAGAGAAAAAATTATGTCTACATCATGGCCACCAGACTCATTTGTAAGTCCTGCATCTGCAAAGGGCAATAACAAAAGAATTATAAAATGGGCTGGTCAGACAATGATGGAGTCCCCAATTTGTCTATATTATGTGTCGTCGTTAGTTGCAGAAAAATGTGCAGGCTGATCTGACAAGTAAAATGTTGTCCTGAGATCTGACTAGTTGCACAACATAGTAGCCATTTTTTTAAATAGAACTGCCTACAAAAACATAAATAAGAATAACATATTAGGCTTAGTTTGCTTTTTTATGCTACGCTATACTGTCACCGTCACTCTGTTATTTTAAAATAACAATGCACAAATAAACCTGACCATTTGTACTGACTTCGATCATAAGCATATTTAAAACTCTTGGCAAATTTATATTTACATTAGATTGCGGATAAAATACTGGTCACAAGGATAGCACCAAGAAGTACAAGCAACACATCTTATTAGCTCCAGTCGATTTTTCATCTCTTAAAAGGGCTTGTGCTATCATGGTTGACAGATCAGTCAATTTGCAATAACTGATATGCCTATTGACTAACCTAGTCTTACCAGGCCTCTCTAACTATAATGCAGCTCCAGTTCATCTGCACAGAGACATGAGGTAAAGAACCCTCTTCAGAACATTATAAGGATATTGCAAGTCACCGGAGTTCCGTGTTCAGGAGGAGCGAGGTCGAAGGCTGAGTACCTGAATGAGGTAATGGAACTCCGAGGTGACTTGCAGTATCCATATAATGTATGGCACTTCCCACAATCCGTTTAAATACTTGGGGGCATATTCACAAGGAGCTATCACGGAATTAACTGCACTTTATCGCAGCCAAAGTCGAGATATATTTACCCCACCATTCACAAGCAGGTGCTAACAGCCCACAGCATCACTTTTCCCGCGATAGCAACTACAAAAAACATCGCCACAGAGGACCCCCGCAACTATTGCTAATGAGATGCAGAGTAGGCGTTCCAGTTCAAAAACCCCCAACAACACCGCACCTCAATATTCACAATGACCAGACAGAACGCCGATAAGAACACAAAACATGCGATAAGGCACGTTAGCAGCAGGAATTTTACACCTGCTCTGACCTGGTGTGAAGTCGGACCGCAGTCTGCACCAGAAAAGGGGGCCCTGCCCAGGGCATCATCGGAAGGGCAACAGATACCATGGAACAACTGAACATGCAGCACGGACACCTAAGAGGGCCACAACACCCACCGACACCACACCCAGGACCACCCTTCCCTGGCACCACCACAGGGGCAGCGCAGATAATTACAGGCCCCCCCCCCCAGGAAATGCACCTGCCTCACAGGCCCAACATCTGACAATGTCACTGTCCACTACAGCCTAATAGGGACAACACAACCTGCCACAAACCCGGTCCAACGCCATCCGGCAAGCCCTGCTACCACAAACTCTGTCCAACGCCATCCGGAGAGCCATACTAAAATAAACCCTGTCCAACGCCATCCGGCAAGCCGTGCTGCCACAAACTTTATCCAACGCCATCCGGCAAACCATGGATGAGGGACCAGGACAACCCTGCGGACCAGTAGGTCTCACATCCATCACCTAGTCGCAAATCACAATTGGCTGAGTCCACACCATTGGACACACTGAGAGGAATAAGAGGAAGATGCGGCTCAGTCCGGATGAAAGGCCGGTCACAGTCACGGAGACCGAACACATGATGCTACTGAACCTGAACTACCCAGGCCGGTGGGGCCACCAACCTATGCTGGTGACACTCTGTGAATGTCCCGTGCTGTCCACTGCCTCCAGCCTACACTGCTCTTGGCCTAGGCTGTGCTCGAGTAGGCCACAGATTTGGAACTGAACTTCGAGTGTGCTAAGGCTAATTACACATCATTGGCCACGCCCCCCTGACGCGGTATTTAAAGCGCTGCTTACAAGCGACTTTAATCTATCGATCGCGCACTCCTGAGGCGGAAGCCGGGAGGTTTTTAAACTTGCTGAGAAAATTGTTGTGTCACTAAATTACTTGTGTTTTAATCTCACCACGCGCTAGCAAGCGCCAGGGCACTCACCTTCACTTGGGAATACAGCGAGCAGCGGACCTAGCGCTCACTCGCTGTTTGAACATTTCCCTGCCACAAACGCCAAGCCGGCGAGAACTCAGGCCACGCCCCCTGAAGGCCACGCCCCCCTGACGCGGTATTTAAAGCGCTGCTTACAAGCGACTTTAATCTATCGATCGCGCACTCCTGAGGCGGAAGCCGGGAGGTTTTTAAACTTGCTGAGAAAATTGTTGTGTCACTAAATTACTTGTGTTTTAATCTCACCACGCGCTAGCAAGCGCCAGGGCACTCACCTTCACTTGGGAATACAGCGAGCAGCGGACCTAGCGCTCACTCGCTGTTTGAACATTTCCCTGCCACTAACGCCAAGCCGACGAGAACTCAGGCCACGCCCCCTGAAGGCCACGCCCCCCCTGCCCCCTACATCATGTGCTGTCACCGTAAGCGCAGCGGACGAGCGCAGCGGGAGCGCCTAAGGCAAGTCCGTCTGCGCCCATCCGCGCACAGCCGGGCCTAGGGCCAGAACCCCTGCCGGACCAGGCTGCCTCCGTGGTAAACTATTCACGCCGGGACCTCCTTAGTCTTAGACCCCCTATTGACACAGCATGCAATTATATACATGATCCTGAAGGACCATACACCACCTGCACTCGCTGCCGACCTGCCCAGCTCAAACTCCCCAGCCGACCTGCCTTGCCCACAGCTCTCAAATTAGCCACCTTGAACTGTCGTTCTCTCCCCAGACACGCACTGCTAATTAACCATCTTATAGAAGATCATGAGCTTGATATCCTGTTCCTCTCAGAAACATGGCTTACAGACCACTCGGACTCAGACGTCATCCTAGCTACTCCCCCAGGCTTCCTGGTGCAATCCCAGCTCCGCCCTTTGGGTAGAGGAGGAGGCTTGGCGATTATTCACCGTGACCACCTCACCTGCAGAATCAACGACGCCCAGATCACGGACTCCGAAAGCCTCCAATTTACCATCTATGTAGGTCCGACCCACACACTAGCTGGACTCCTAATCTACCGCCCCCCTGGCCATACAAGCACTTTCGCTAGAGCACTCCTTGAGACTATCGCATCTCAAGCCCACTCCCCCCCAACTTCTCCATACTAGGGGACCTTAACATCCATTTCGATGACCCCCTAGACACAGGAGCAGTCGACTTGATTGGAGAACTGGCGGCATTTGGCCTCCACCTAGCAAACTCCGGTGCCACGCACTCCAAAGGCCATCTGCTTGATCCAGTGTTCACGAATGACATCACTCTTCAAGTCACTGAGTCCCTTCCTCTCCCATGGACGGACCACTTCATGGTTCCTTTCTGCCTTCCAGGAGTCCCCAAGAAACGCCACAAACCCACCACCTATATTAGGACAGAGCATGGGCCAGAATATCCACAGAGGATTGGGCCAGAACTCTGAACTCATCTATCCCGACCCCCTCGGAAGACCCGACCACTGCGGACAGTAAATTCAGAGTATGGATTACCACTTCTCTAGACTCCATCCTCCCAATAAAAACTCGCGGGAATAAGAACGATAAACCAGGATCTGCCCCGTGGTACACTCCGGAACTCCGGACCCTCCATAAGCACTGTAAAAAAGCAGAACGGATAAGGAGGAAAGACTGGCAGCACGCAAGCAAAGTTGCGTATCAGCAATCGGTGAGAACATACAAAGTTTCCCTGAAACTCGCCAAAGCCTCTCACTATGACACCAGGATTAAAAACACTACTAACTCGGCAAGGGAATCCTATCTCATCGTTAAAGAGTTACTGAAAAAACCTGTTCCACCCTCATCTAACACACCCCCGGTGGACAGAAGTAATGAGCTGGCCAACTACTTCAATGCTAAAATCGACCGCATCTTAACATCTCTGCCCCCTCTTAGCCTACCGAACAACACGAACACTGAGGATTCCACTAATTACTCAGGAAACAGTTTGCTTCCCCAGCTCACCTCCTTTAAAGCAGTAACAAGAGACGAGGTAGAATCCACTTTGACCAAAATGAAAAGCGGATCCCCTTTAGATCCCGCTCCGATCAGATTCCTCAAAACTGTAGCCCCAGTCGTAGTGCCCACAATTACAGAGCTCATAAACATATCACTCTCCCAAGGCTCGGTCCCCCCCAGCTGGAAAAGTGCAATTGTTAAGGCACTCCTAAAGAAACCCCAGCTTGACCCAGCCGACATGGCGAATTACCGACCAATTTCACTCCTCCCCTGTATCAGCAAGGTGGCCGAGAAATTGGTCAATGGCCAACTGTCACGGTACATAGAAACCAACAACATCTTACGGCAGTCCCAGATGGGTTTCCGCCCAGGTCATGGCACGGACTCCGCCCTCCTCGCCGTCATCGAGGAGGCGAGATGCATCCTGGATTCAGGAGGATCAGTGGCAGTGATCCTCCTGGATTTAAGCGCAGCCTTCGACACAGTTAACCATCGTGTCCTTCTTCATCGGCTAGCCGCGGCATGGATTGCAAGTTCAGCGCTCAAGTGGATAGAGTCTTTTCTCTCAGGGCGCTCGTTCCAGGTATGGGATGGCAATTTTCACTCTGCCACCCTCCCACTCACGAGCGGGGTCCCCCAGGGGTCCTCATTAAGCCCAACTTTATTCAATGCTTACATGGCCCCCCTCGAAGATGTGGTCACCCCCTTCGGGATTAAAATAGTAAGCTACGCAGACGACACCCAACTAGTCGTCTCACTTTCCCAACTGGACAAACACCCGGACAATCTACAAAATTGCCTTAAAAATATCCACACCTGGATGTGTGAGTCAGCACTCAAATTAAACGGGTCAAAGACCGAGGTCATGCTTCTGGGCAAGCAGTGGTCCACCATCCCTCCTTCGGTTTGGCCAGTCGTTTTCGGGGAAATCCCCACCCCGAAACAGGAAATTAAAACCCTAGGAGTATGGCTAGAGCCCGAGCTGTCGATGAAGACTCAAGCCACCAAGACAGCAGGGACCTGCTTTGGCCTAATGCGCTCCATCTGGATGATCCTCCCATTACTCCCGCCCTTATCCAGGAAAGTCCTAGTCCAGGGCCTGGTGCTAGCACGGCTGGACTATTGCAACATGATATACCTCGGAGCACCAGAAGCTACCCTGTCCAAACTCCAGCGAACGCAGAACGCAGCCGCCCGGCTACTTTGGAATCTCCCCTCCAGAGTATCAGCCAGGCCAGCAATCCAGGCTCTTCACTGGCTTCCAATCCGCCAAAGGGTCGATTTCAAGACCCTTTGCACTGCACACAAGCTGCTTAATGGTTCCGGCCCAAATATCTTAAGAGTCCTGGTTACTCCTTACAAAGTCCCCAGGTCCCTCCGCTCGGAGAATGAGAATCTGGCCAATGTCCCTAGACATAGGAAGACACGTACGGGCGGCCGCCGCTTCTCGATTAATGCATCCACGAGATGGAACGCTCTCCCCCGTACCCTCCGACTGGAATCCAATCACTTGATGTTCAGGAAGAAATTGAAAACGATGTTGTTTCCTAAATAAAAATCCCCCCTTCTGCCCTCAGGTTCGCCTTCAAGATTATAGCGCGGGGATGCCCTCGGGTCACCAGGCGCTTTACAAATCGCTAAAATAAAATAAATAAATAAGGCCTAAGAGGATGTCGCCTTGCATCTTGGCGGAGAGAAAAGGATCATCGTTAGGAAGGTGTTTGTACACTACCGACAACTGCCCTGGTGTCACTAGCGCTGTGCATCGCGAGGTAAAGACACATGGCTGTGGGCCACTGCTGACCGCTGACTATGGCCTACACTGCGGTCCAGTAGGTCACAGAGTCATGATTCGGCAATGGCAGAGTCCATATCAGTGTACAGGCATCATCGCAGTCTGTATCCCCACTCAGCCCCGGTGCCACTAAGTCTGTTTCCCGACACTCATGGACACTCTCAGGTTAAACAGTGGTGGTGTCTGAGCCTATGGACTAGGGGGCAGTTTTCACCCCCATGTAGCTGATACCGAATTGGTATTGGCAATGAGCTGTCGCATTCCACTCTTGCATTAGCTGCTTACGGATAAATTCAAACCTTTCGGCGTCTTGACCTGGAGGACACCTTCCACTGTCCCTCGAAACACTCCGAAACATACACCTCGGACAATGATGGTTACCCACTCAGGTTGCATGGCCCATCTGACTGCACCGCAAGTCACTGTCCCGTGGCTGGGTGCCTGCACTGACCGCAGTGCATCCGGGGCCACTAACTCTTTGCTGGTCAAGTCCGGGACCCCTTCTCCGGAGACATAGGCTGGGCCCTGAGGCATGGGCCTTAGGCTCATCAACGCCATGACTCTGTGGCCTTGTGCTGTACGCAGCCTCTGGGCCCAAATGCGTCCCACCAGGGCTCACACACCAAAGTGAGTCCAGACCGGCTCGGACGACGCATCACCGCAGGAGGCACACACCACCACCGCAAGTAGCACCTCCAAACGCCATCTGCCAGAGTTGAAGCGGTGTCGTGACAGACTTCGTGGTTGCTCAGGCCTGTCATGGCTGCCATCATCAGCCTGTTACCCTGCTCAGCACTCCCGGTGCCAGTGACTCAGTGCATCGCAGGCCATTGTCCGTAGCTGATTGTGTTTTGTGCTGTGAAGCGGTTACACAGGTATGTCTCCTCAAACAGTGTGGAGCCCTGAGACCTTGATGGTGAAGATGATCTGACACACCCCACTGCATCTGCATCAGGAATATATTGTAGGGGCACAATCCGAGACCTTTTCTGCACATGAGCGCTCTCATCTCCAGTGTCCACAGTCCAGTGCACTGCAACTCACAGACACTTCTGTTTGCATGTTGGCTGTCCTCTGGACTTTATCTAGATCACCCCATGTTGCTCATCAGTTGACTCTGTATTGCATGTGTTTTCTGTTTACGTTGCACTGGTGTTCAATGTACAAGTGGTTGCCAACAGACATTCCGTGCGGAATGGCTTACACTCACCGCACACACATCCAGCAAAGGTGTCACTGTACATGTGGCCCTGCCAATAAAGGGGTCAGGCGCACGTGCCTGTAGCCAGTTCAACATGATCTCTGCATGTGTCCCTGTGGTCTTGTAGTATGCATGTGGTCCCTGGGCCCTACGACTTTACATTGTGCTGTGAACCACGTATGCAGCCATGTCAACGGATGCAGCAGTTTGGGTCCTGGACATGTAGCTTTGTCGTCGCCCACTCCATTTGTGAGGGGAGTGGCCAGGGCTGTCGTACACACAGCCAGCATGGGTGTATGACTGCTAATTGCGCTCCCCTGGGCGTGGTTCTGTGTTGTGTATCTGCATCTGCATGTGTCTCTATGGCAGTGTGGGTCTCCTTAATGGGGTGTGGGTGGGACTTGTAGGGTGATAGACCCCTATGTATGTGTCCTTGTTCGCATTCCATGGGTTCGGTCCCCTCCGAAACCTGTTGGGCCACCTCCTTTTGGCATGCTGACACATGCCATTGGGGTGCCAATGGTGGGTGGGTGAAGTGTTGTGAGCTAGCTGTGCCTGCGGGTGCCTACTGATGTGTGGTCTGTTGCAGGCTCGGTGTTCTCCTCTGGGTCTCTTGGCTGTCCGGGTCCTGGTAGAGGGTTGCGTGCTATGTTCATTAGTTGTTGTACGGCTTCGGTGTCGACGGTCTGGTGGTCCTCTCTGCCATCACTGATGCGTTGTAATATGTGCGCTGCTGCAGGTGTTGTGCGCCCCTCTGCGATGTGTAGGGGAGGGGCGTGTTGCCTTTGTGTTGGCATATATGTTGGCGCATTGTTCTAGTTTGCATGCAGACTGTATGGCGTTGTACATTGTGTCTGTTTGGGGGGTGCTGGATTCCTCTGCTTGCCGGTCAGTTGCTGGTAGTGTTCTGTCACGTCTGTGACGCTGGTCTTGTTTTCCTGCGGTTTGCACTCTGTCTTCCTCTCCCTCTTCTCCTTTGCCTTCCCTGACCCCATTGTTCCTTGCTGGTAGTCTGTGGGGGTTGTGGGGTTCGAGTTGGGCTCTGCGCAGGGTCAGGGTGCATCCATGTTGCTACATGCTTTGACTTGTCTCTGGTGTGTTTTTCCCAGGGTTTTTATGGTGCATTGTCCCGCCAGACAGGTGGGATTTGCAGGCCTGCAGCCGTTTTTTGCTTCTTTTTGTACCGCGATTAGCCTCATTGCATGTTTTTTTGCATTTGTGTATCGCAAATTTTGCAGCATGGCGTTTATTTTCACACGAACATTTGCCATGTTGTCTGGTGTCTATCGCATGCTACCCCAGAGTTGTGAATTCCACATGGCTACTGGGTTATTTTCCTGCGATGGGCTGCGATGTTGCAAGTTGCATTACGCTACTCTTGCTGTGGTTATTACACCTTCTTGTGAATATTCACCTGGTGTCTCACTTTTTCATGTTCGTTGCAGACAAGAAGGAAAAAGCGAAGCCTATACTGCGAAATTAAACACATAAAAAAGCAGACTAATTTTTTCTGAAGATAATATATTTCTTTTGAAGAAATTCATTAAAAATCTCCTTGGGTATGTCATCAGTGACAAGACTCAAATGATACATTATGTAATAAAAACATTTAACTTTTATTTCTTAATACCGAAATGGTGTTGTTCCGAAACTGATGTGTTATTGTGTTGGTATTCTCAAATCTACGACTGTCATGGCCTACACAGAATGGTTACTGGGACGATGGGTGTATTTACAGGTGCCCCTCTCTTAGACTATTTTCTATGCCCCTTTAACCCTTTTTTACGACCTCTCTGTGCGAAGGAGCACCACCTGACAGAAGAATTAAGTGTTGAATCACTTCAACTCCTGTTGCGTAACTTCCTGCTCTCTTAAGAGTACTACCCCGCCCTTGACCTGACCTTCCATCGCTGGCATGTTGAAGTACATCAGTAAATAGCCTGTTAATCAACTGCTAGTGAAAATACTTTTGTTGAACTCATCTTTACATCAGACACATTAATTTATGTAACCTTCTTTTCAAAACTGGTTTGCATGGAACATTTTTTATTTTGTTTAACGTCCATTTCTTTTCCCTCTGCTTGATTAACCCCAGGTTCCAGTGACAGGTAAGGGATGGGGTGTTCTGTGGCCTACTAATTCTGAAAGACTTAATTTGGCCAGCACCATTGCACTCACACTGGGTATTAGCTGTTGTGGCTACACAGATACAGTCCATGGGTTTCAGGCCTGAGCCCTTGTGGTCATGCGCAGAGCGCCACTCCTTCGGCCCTTACAAGCTGGCACATACTGAATACTTCTATTTTTAGCAGGTCGCCAGTCTTTTAATCTGACAGTTGCCCTGCGTAGACTGGCGCAAACGGGCATTCGCTTTCACTGCGCCGAGATACTGGCTCCACCCTCTGCATTTATCACTCCTCGTTCAATCTCGCTCGTAAATGGCAGGGGCGGCCCTGGGCAGGGAGTATAGGTAGGGGGCCCCGGAAGATGGGGTAGCGGCGGGGCTGAGCCCCCTGGACTAGGGGGTCAGGGTGTTTGGAAGTGGAACAGAGCCGGAGGCCGCCAAATCCCTGCCAGGGGCCGCCACACAAATATGTATCCATTCTCAGAGGATTATTATATTAAGGAAATATATTGGCGTGGTGGCCCCTGGGGTTTGGTGGCCCTGTGCAGGTGCACAGCTTGCACATGCCTAAGGCCGCCCCTGTAAATGGGGGCAAAACAATATGCGCTTTCAAGTTCTTTCTCTCCCATTCTTTCTCGGTTCTCCCTGTGCCACCAGCCCTCTCTCTTTTTTACTCTCTCTTGCCATCTGTCTTTCCCCATCTCTGTCTCTCTCCGTCTCTCTTTTTCTCTCTCCCTCTGTCTGAAACACTCTCTCTCACTTTTTCCTCTCTGACTCTCTCACTCTTAAATAGTGTCCTTTACGTGTTTACATGTCATTTACATTCACATCTGGTTCGTCGATTGTATACCGAATGTGTAAAAACACAGCAGCACTTTGCTGCTTTTTTCAAACCACCAATTACTTTGAACCTAGCAAAATGTTCTTCTAGATATAGATCAAATTATACAGAAAAGAACACAATGTTGTGAGAGAGAGCAAGTCTTGTACAGAATGTGTCCCCATGTCCCTCAAAGCTCGAGTGTCTGAGCACAGTACTGTAAACAATGTTTAGTTGTGTTCTGATTTTCCGAACCTCAAAGAAAGATTACTAAGATTACAGGAACACTAAAAAAAGAACACCTGCAATTTGCACTTTTGTGTACAGAAAAAAACGACGTTTTGGACATATTCCAAGCAATAGCTAAGACTGGAAAAAAACGACAAAAAAAGCAAGTGATAACAATGAGCCTATAAAATATTGTTTTGTACTGCTGTACAGAAAAGTTCTAACAGTTCCCTTTCTACACAGGTAGTGGCTGGTTTGTTGAAAAAGTGGAAATCACAGATTTGTCTGCAAGTGAAATGCATACCTTCTCCTGCAACAGGTTAGTGTGCTATTTCGTCAGATTACCCCTAAGCATTACCTCTATATTTGTACTGCGACTAGCTAGCTGCCTTGTGTGGTTTCTTGGCACTATGCTTTACTAATAGCTTCCACTGGTCCATTTTTGCAGACTTGCTTTTTCATCATGAACCTATTCGTAAACTTTACATGAATTAACGTGGCGGTAATAGCGTTGCTACCATCGTTTACCACCATATTTACATCACGAGTGTTAGTTCAGGGGGATATCGTGCAATAACAATGTTAGTGATGGTCATATCCATGTTCTCTCTCCAGCAGCATTGAGCTGGTAGACATATTTGTACGGGATCACCATCACACTTGAAGGAGTATCCACCATGTTTTTCCAGTGACAAAAGCGTTTGTGAAGTGTTTATTTGGTTAGTTATCAAGTTCTGTTTTAAGTAAACTACGTGGCTTGGTATCAACAAAATTATTCTACGTGAGATGTTCAAATTTACAGAGAAAAGAGCATATCTCGACTGCTGTGTGCCACTTCATTACCTGAGATGTAAAATAACCCTTTTTTGATGCCAATTTATTTATGAGAATGGAATTTCTTTTGAGTGGTCACTCCATCCCCATTTTCTTTGGTTTGATTATTGCTGGCAATTTTTTTTGAACACTGTGAGACTGACATTCAGTTTCCCAGTTGGTGCGCTCTAGCCCTAATATGACGAAAAACTGGTTATCCCAATTGGATTATTTAACTTTTAACTAACATCACATTAAGGTGGCATGGGAAATAGGCCTACAGCATTATGGTTAAATGCCTCAAATAGATTTCAGTGTACATTTTCTACTGTGTGACAAGAAAATCATGGCTTCAGACCTGCAATAGTGCCGTGGTTGGTTGCAGCATGTCCCCACCGAGGAAACAGTGACCCATGCACTACAATAGGCATTTCTTGTTTCAAATTGCATTGTGATCTTTATTGCTGATTATATGATGTTCCACGTTCTCAAGTGCCATGCTTTTGCCAGTCATTTGTTGGCATCGGGCAGCCCCTGCTCATGTCCTCTAGGTGGAGCGGGGCAGGTGGTGTGTTGGACCAGCTCCCCATGAGTGTCTTACTCCACCAGGATCTGCCTTTGTATATTTCTTGCTCTCATTCTGCAGGAACACAGTGGCTTATCAGTAATGCCTGTCCCCTACATGGCAGGTTGTTATACATCTACCAGGTTGGACTGCCAGGCAGCACTTACATTTAAGAAGAGCTTTCGCTAGCAGGATGTGTAAGCAAATATTAAAGAGACTATTTTCCTGTGGTCAAAGACGAGGAGGATGAAATTAGCTCCTCACCCTGGCTCGCTTTAACTAAGAGACATTGATGCAACTCTGGTGGATCTCCTATGAGCTTTCTCCCAAGTGTAGATGTAAGGAGAAGGTCCTTGTGATGACTCTACGATTAGTGGTGGTGCTGGAACAAATAAGAAGCTTTCGGTTATATATGGAAATGATGTAGTGAAGTCAAACTCAGGTGCTTTCCTGCTCTTAACCACTTCTACCTGTACAGAACTAAACATTTTTTCTCAGGTTCTAAGTCCCTTAGATTTGAGTCGAAGTTTTAAAGGGAAGAGTACTACAATATCACAGTGACCAGGACACTCTGATAAAGTCCAGGAAATTGCAGCTGGCCCAGCAGATGTATGGAGGTTCTGACCCGGGCCCGTGATATGCTGAGCTTCAGGATTGTGTAAATGCTAATGTTTATAATTTTTATAGCTAGTATGAGGGTCCAGTTTGACCTCATTTAAATCTTCTTCCATCATGCGAACCTTGGTGCTGTACTGAAGGAGTGGAAGAAAGTTTGACAAGTCCAAAACTGCCCATTTTTTATCTCACTCATCAGCTATAATGAGGCGGGTTTCCATTGGTCTCCATGGTCAACACCATGCTGTTTACTACTAGCTCTAATCATTCATGGCTTCAGAGAAAAATCATTTGTTTGAACCAGTGGAGAAGAGTGTGGAGGAGTGCTTAAGCATTCTTTCATCTGTTCTTTTTTGGATCCATTTCACAGGGAAGCAACTAAATGAAAGAAGGAAAGAGAGGTTGTGAACCATTTCTTTAAGTCACATGGTCACAGTGCGTTAGGCGAGTCTTTTGGGTAGCGATCCTGTGAGGAAATATAAATTTTATGGTCAGAAATGTTCCCTAACGTGTACCCCACCGTCTCCATGTACGAGCTTAAAGTGCATGTAACTTCCCTCCTGTATCAGCTATGAAGACGCAAATACATTTGCGTCCAACGTTAACATGTCCTCTTTCAGATCCACCATGAATGGGTCAGATATTCCGTTCCTAAGTGTGCCTTGCCAACGTCTTTTCATGGTGCACTTTTCACGTTTTCCCTGGCTCAGGCGAGTTAGGCCCTGATTCCTGTCATCGAGTCCTTTCCTGCTTTTCTGCCTCTGAATGCTCCAGCCTGGATGAGCATCTGTATCCATGACCTTTGTCTTACTCCCTGCGCGGCTAACGGTGCCTGGCTCAGCCTGTTGCCTGCCAAAACGGTATTTTGCCTTCAAGTTATCTGCTCCGCTCCTCGAAAATACATTCCTGTCTAGTAGATTAGGAAAACATCCTTCCAGCTGCAGAGCAAAGGGCCCGGCCTCACTGTCTCCATGCAAGTAATTCATAGCTCCTGTTACCATGGTAGGCCCATGCCCCCTCGCATCTCATGCAGACACGTAGACACATATGCACGCACTAGCAGTCAGTATAGAATAGCCTTTTGCCCGAGAGACCTTTCCTTCCAGATAATACAGTTCCTTAAACACAAGATATTAGATACGATTTGGGATTAGGTTGTTCTGACACCCCAGACTTCTGTCTCCTCATGTAAGGCTAAATGTCAAGTCCCCTTCATCCTCCAGTTACACGTCAATTACACGTCATACTGCTGCGCGCGCATCTCTGCCATATATTTCTGCTGACACTGCAGGATTCTCTTATGGATCCACCCACCTGTGATATCACATAATGACGTTTCTAGTGCATGCCCTCATGCACGCCTATTGTAACGCCTCTTTCATTACGTATGTGTATTCTTATCTCTCCTCTCAGCTGTTACGCCTCCTGCATCTGTCTTTACTGTAATGCATTGACTATATATATGATAACTTGTCAATAAAGTATTGTCTATCCTTTCCCGAGCCTTAGTGGCAACGGAATACGATTTGCCATGGTTCGAACCATATACCCAATTCCTTTTTAAGGAATAAAACCCTTTTTAAAACCTCAAATACCACGGATTCTGCCTCTCATTTTTGACTGAGTTATTCTTATTGAACTTTACCGCATAAATTAAGTATAGGTAATTTAAATTTACCACATAATTGGCGCCCGAATAGGGACCCCTCCCCCACCTTACGCGCCGGAGGTGCGTTGCAGGCCCGGTCCCCTGCCACAGCCGGACGGACAACTACGCGTACCCGCAGGATTTCCTGTATCTCCCTCAGGCCAACGGAGGTGACTGAGGCTGCAATCAACACCCAGACGAGGCGGTGAGGAGTGCGGAGGATCCCAACCAGAGCCTAGCTGAGAGAGCAAGATCCGAGGTATACGGAGGCCCACCAGGTTCCGAAGTTCCGAAGTATCTGCGTCACGAGTCGAGCCCAGTCCAGTCCAGTGTCGAGTTTCCGAGGCCTTCTGTTCAGTGCTTCCCGGTGAGTACCGTTGCTGGGGACGCATCTAGACGTGCGCATTAGTTTGTGCCGGTCAAGACGGGTTTGGGTACACAGACCCGGTATGCACTGTTTTTAGCGGTGTATCTGTACTGTTTAGCAGTATATCCGGTCTGCACTGTTTTAGCGGTGTATCTGTACTGTTTAGCAGTACATCCTGTATCATGCAGTTAGCTAGTTTTATTCTAATTATTGTTGTTCGTTTTAAATTGTTTTAATGTGGTTTTAAATGTCGTGGTATGAGTGATTGTTCGATTTTCATTACTGTGTTTATTGTATTAACTGTGTTCAAGTTCGAGTAAGTATCAAGTATCAAGCAGCACGGCTGAAAGATGCCGCTGTTTTCCAAATTAAGACAGATAAAAACCAGAAAAGGGGTACTCGAGGAAGCTGTTCCTATTCCACCTAGGGACACTCCAGGGTACTTTATGTACCACAAACATGGCTTAGATGCCGTATTATATCTCGATTTGTGGGTGGATTATACTAAAGATTTAACAGAGAATCAGAGATGGCCCGCTGCTGGGACATGGGATGCTGATTGCATCATGAGAGTAGAAGAAGCATTATGGAAAAAGAAAGCCAGACAGTCACAAAAAGATGCCATCGAATTATGGCGTAAAGAATCGCATAGACGCACAGAGAAAGCGCTCAGAAAAGAAGAAAAGAGTAGAGAGGAGTCGGACAAAGCCCGAGAAAACGTATTAGTTGAGGAAGGTATATGAGTAAAAGCAGAACAAGTAGACAGACAACGAAACACTCTTATGAATGGTATGTATCCTCTTCTGACCGAGGGTTTACCTAAGGCCACCCCGGAAGTACCAAAAGATCTGCCACCTCCATTGCTCCCGACTAAATTACACCGCAAGACCGCAAAGGACATTTTCCTTTCATCCTACTTAGACGATGTAGCTCCCGCATATACAGATCCACGTGTCCAGGCGCCACCCGCTGATGGCACTCCGCACCGAAATAATCCGCCCCCACTTCTACAGCAACAAACTCCTCCTGCCGTTCAACACTTTCCGCCCGTTCCACCACCTCTTCCTGCACCTATTCTCCCTATCTTCCACTCAACCAATCCTTTTGGACCTGGCACCTCAGGAGGTGCCACAGGAGGTTTTCAGACCCCACCACAAGCACATAGACTGACTTTTAGGGATTTAGCACACCAACGTACACCACAATCAGCGAATTACGACATACTTAATGAGCCTCTTACAGACTGTAGATATGATCCAGTGCCCGGTAAAGATGACGACAGAATGATGCTATCATCAGTACGTCTACGACGAGTCTCAAACTACTTACTGTTACTACCAGGAATGGTTGATCATCTAGACAAAATATATCACTTTGTCCAAACAGGGCAAGGTCCTGAAAGCATTGGCGAGGCCATGGCATACCAGAAAGTCGATACTCAAAAACTGTTGTTACGTTTCTTCATAAACTGCTTGATAAGAAACAGAGATAGGCCTGGTGTAGACCAGGAAGAAATGAAAGCACTTAATAAATGGGGTCAGAATATAGCAGACGGAAAACATGATAGACAAAGTTGTATAGAAAATATGTACAAAAGGATCCGAAAAACAGTAGTACAGATACATGAAAGAGAACAGCCTGAAATAGAGAATGATGCAGATAAGACTGAATCCTCGGAGGAGGACGATCAACCAGGAACGACAACAGGACAATTACAATTACAATTACCAGCTAGAGAAATGATAGCTTATGTAGGTAAGGGAAGACCCTTGAATAATTCAATACGTCCGGTACGTCCAGAAAGTAAGAGACTTTATCAAGCTGCCATGTCAAATCCGAAGACGCCTGAACACTTATTTCAGGCTACGGATAAAATACTTCGAGAACGAATGGGGTACCATGTACTCGATTCTATGGATGAACAAGAATTAGCCAGGTCAGCAGTACAATGGGCTGACAGTCCTGATAAATACAGTGATGATGCGCTAGCACGCATGTTTTTGAATCTTTCACCACACGAACAGCGTTTAGCTGGTATGTACATGATACAACATCTTCTTATATTGTATAAAAGCCAACACTCTGATCCAGGTCCCCTACCCGATATATTGATAGAACTACTCATGAGGAAATGGAGAGGTCTAGGTACTGATTTAATTAAAGTAATTCTAGAACATCGGCACAGGTACAGTGCCTTCTTGTGTCCACGACTTGATCCAGCTCCCTTCATGGAAAGAAAAACGTATTACATAGACAGACAGAATCCCTTACGAGAAGTACATCCAGTAAGAAAAGATGATGACACACTAGAACGTGTGTATGTATATACACCCCTCACAAAAATAGAATTGCTCGAGATGAAGAAACTAGTACCCTGTCATGATAAAGACCCTGCAGGTTTTCACCGAGAAATTAAAGATATGCTACTCATGGGAGACTACACATATTCAGATATTATGAAAATGTTAAAGGTTCTGTTGCCAGCCGGCATTTACGAGAAACTCAAAGAGAAAGAATGGGAGGTGGGAGATAAAAAGATTAATTGGACCGAGATAGAGGATGAAGAAAATGGTCGTACTCCAGGGGTAGGCCTTGGGGACAAAGCTAAAGCATTACCAGGATTAATTGTGCAAGTTCTGCCAAGATTATTGACAACGAAAAAGGAAGACTGGGATGCAATCTCAGCCTGTAAACAGAAACACGATGAAGACACTAGTGACTATTATTCAAGATTCGAGAAATGTTTTATTATTAACAGTGGTCTGAAACCAAGTAGCGAGTCATACCCGCACCTTTTTGTAACAAAATTAGTCGAGAATTCCCTGCCCCAGGTTAAGAACCGTGTATATAAAGTCGAGAGTACATGGCAAGCAAATTCCCCATCCCAAATGTTACAAATGTTACAGTACCACCAGAATAGAATTAGAGAAGAACAGGAACACGAACAAAGACGTATGAAAGACACGAAAATGAAAATGCTAGTTGCTCAGTCAGTTCCAGCTGATGGCCAGAAAAAGGGTACAACACAGTCCAATAATTCAGCAGGTCCTGTTAAAGGGACATGTAACTACTGTAAGCAGCCAGGTCACTATATAAACGATTGTGCAGTTTTGAAACATAATATCTCTACGGGTAAAACCAAAGAGAGACCACGTCCACCCAGACAAGACCAGGTCCAACAACAGGTACCACAGAATATCCAGCCTATGCAAGCCTCACAACAGACAGTACAGACCGTAGCAGTGCCACAGTCACAGCCCATCACCGCAACACAAAACACGACACAACAGATGTATCAGTATGCGCAAAATGATTATCCTGACTATCAGCGATACACATGAAACAGCCTAGAGAGGGAGGTTGGCTTGCCTCTTATTGAGGTTCCTGTAGATCAAGAGGGTCCTTATGTACATAGTCAAATATTAGGGAAAGACAGAAAGTTTTTAATTGATACAGGGGCAAGCAGGACAACTATCAGTCACGACGAGGTTCCAGGGGCACCCCTCTCAGGCTCACAGAATGTTTCCCTTGGATTTTCAGGAAAGCCTATTATTAACGAAGTATCGCAACCACTTCCCCTCGCAGTTGGCCCTTTAACACGTACTACAGACTTACTACTTACCAAATCATGCCCAGAAAACTTGCTAGGTATAAAGACACTGAAAGCTCTAGGAGCTGTAATATGTTGTTCTCCGGAAGGAGTACGACTATTTATGCGCGACTTTAAAGGTCACTATGTATTGAGAGATATGGATCCCAGATTACAGAATGTCCCTGCACATTTATGGGCGCAAGGCCCCACTGATGTAGGTTGTATGCACATCACCCCATATCGAGTTACACTCAAGCAAGGAGTGGTATTATCCCGAATGCGACAATACAAGTTACCCCCAGATGCTGTAGTGGCTTTACTGCAAATCATTGACGAGCTCATTGCACAAGGAGTAGTTGTGGAAACAGACTCCAATGTATGTAATTCACCTATCATTCCAATTCTTAAACGCACCGATCCCAATGCACCACCAGTTTATCGATTAGTTATTGATCTGCGCGAATTAAATAAATGTATTGTACCACAGTACCCCGTGGTCCCAGATATCTCTTCATTATTGACAGCTATCGATCCAGAAGCAACGTTCTTTACCGTAATTGACCTGAAGAACGCTTTCTTTAGTGTTCCAATTGACCCAGAAAGCCAATACTTGTTCGGATTCTGTTTAAATGGACGAAGCTTCAAATTTGCACGCGCACCTCAAGGATTCACAGAAAGCCCCAGCATCTATAGCCAAGCACTGAAAAGACAACTCGACAGTATTCACATGCCTAATAACACTGCTCTACTTCAGTATGTCGATGATCTGCTGATCACCGCCCGAAGCGAACCTGAATGTGAAAAAGCATCACTGACTGTTTTACATTTCCTGGCCGACAAGGGGCACAAGGTGTTCCCTTCGAAGCTGCAATTCTGTGCTCAGCAAGTTGTTTACCTTGGGCACTTGCTGTCCAAAGGGGGGAGACAGCTCACACCTGATCGCATCCAGTTAATTGTAAATATGTCACGACCCAAGACCCAAAAGGAGGTACGGGCCTTCATAGGCCTCACTTCTTACTGCAGACAATGGATTCCCCAATATGCATTTTTAGCAAAGCCACTCATTCAGTTGACAACCCAGGAGGCAGCGTCTTCGACTGTCCTCCCTTGGACTCAGGAACATACACAAGCTTTTGAAGACTTAAAGAAAGCCTTATGTCAAGCACCTGTTTTAGCAACACCATGTTACAATAAGCCTTTTACACTTTTTGTTACTGAACACGAAGGTACTGCCTTGTAAGTACTCACACAGGAACAAGCAGGTTCACACAAACCGTGTGCTTACTTTTCTAGCACATTAGATCCAGTAGCCCAGGCCCTGCCTGCGTGCTTGAAATCAGTTGCAGCGACAGCTCTAGCAATCAGACAAAGTGATTCTATAGTGTTAGGACATCAGTTGACAGTACAAGTTCCACACTCCGTGGAAGTTCTTTTAAACCGAACACAGACCCAGCACTTGACTATAGCACGACTGACAGGTTATGAATTGACATTGTTTCAGCCACACATAGAGATCAGACGCTGTAGTACATTAAATCCCGCCACACTTTTGCCGCTAAGTGGAACAGACCCATTGGCACATGATTGTATTGAAGTCATTACTATTACGACGAAGCCTAGACAAGACTTGACAGACACTCCATTACCAGACCCAGACCTGACACTTTATGTGGATGGTTCATGTATGAGAACAAGTACAGGAGAATTAGTGGCCGCCTACGCAGTCACGACAGACACTGAAGTCATAGAAACAAATTGTATTGACACCCTGTCAGCTCAAGCTGCAGAGCTCATCGCTCTGACACAAGCCTGTATCCAAGCCAAGAACAAGAGAGTTAACATATACACAGATTCCCGTTATGCTTTCGGAGTTGTGCACGACTTCGTCGTATTATGGCGAGAGAGAGGTTACTTAACTTCTCACGGTGCCAACATTCAACACGGTCCCCTCATTCAAGCTCTGTTAGACGCAATACATCTGCCTACTGCCATATCCATCATGAAGTGCAAGGCACATACAAAAATCACTGATATCGTTTCCCAGGGTAACGACCTGGCAGACCGAACAGCCAAGCACACAGCTCAGACTCACGCAACTGACCTGACAAAGACAATAGTTCCGACACCGACACACTGCATGACAGTTAGGGATCCCGCCCATGATGTAATTGACATACAGACACATGCCACACCAGATGAAATAAAGAAATGGACTGAACTAGGAGGGATCCAAACAGATCAGGGATGGATGACGAAGGGAAAATGTACATGGTTTCTCCCCGACTCTATGGTTCAAGTTATCATCGACACAGTACACAGTCCTGCACATCTAGGAGAAAATGCTATGCTAGACAGTATTCAAAACATCTGGTTCAACAAACACTTACGAGCAGCAGCCAAACAGAAAGTGCGTACTTGCATGATCTGTTGTCAGTTCAATCCAGGTAAAAGCATCCCTGTAGAGCAAGGTGGATTTCATCCTCCCGATCACCCTTTTGAAGTCCTCCAGATGGATTATATCCAGATGGAACGTTGTCGAGGATTCAAATATGTCCTCGTAGTTGTATGTGCACTCTCCCGATGGACAGAAGCATATCCAGTTCCAGATTACACTGCTCCGACCACTGCCAAGCAGCTGGTTCGCGAATTCTTCCCACGGTACGGTTTGCAACGTATCGTATACTCAGATAACGGCCAGCCATTCTCATCCGAGCTTGTAAAACAAGTTACACTCCTGTTAGGCTATCAGTGGAAATTCCACTGTGTCCGGCATCCCGAGGCAGCAGGTCTCGTGGAGCGCCATAATCAGACTCTGAAAATTCGACTTGCTAAAATATGCAGAGAGGAAGGCGTTGACTGGATAGTAGCTTTGCCAGTTGCGCTCTTCTACATGAGAATGATAGCGCATTCTCGATCAGGGCTATCCCCGTATGAGGTGGTCTTCGGTAGGCCACCAAATATGTGGGGGACGCCTATACCTCGTAAAATTACTGATGTTGATTGTAATATGCTGACAGATTACCTTGCCTCCTTGATGTCTGCACTACAATCTTGTCGTTCACAGGTAGCTGCAGCCTTTCCCGACAATACCGACGTGAAGCCCCATGAAGTGGTTCCTGGGGATTATGTTTTTATAAGGAACTTCGACCGACGGAGCCCGCTGGAGCCCCGCTGGCAAACGCCGAAATTGGTACTTTTGACGACGAGGACTGCTGTGAAAATTGAGGGCCGAAAGGGGTGGCTGCACTCGAGCCACATCAAGAAATTTCACGGACAGCCTTCTGATTTGAATTCTCAGCCCTGCCCTCCTCCACAGACTGACTCAAAACTCCCCCTGGTTGAGAAAACCGCTTCTCAAGAATACAAACTGAAACTAAGGTCTAGCAAGTCAGACAGTTTAATAGTTTAAGTCCTCCCCTAGGTGAATCGGTTAAATTAGTTTCTGACATGTATCCCCTAGACCGAAATAGAGAGAGAGATAGACAGAGACAGCTCAAGAAACATGAATATTGTAAATCACTTCGTAGTCACTGTATAGTGACACTATTGATTATGTTTTTTCTAAGTCTTTTGATTATTGCTGCAAGTATACTATTGCACATCTATGACCCTATTTTCAAGCGTGCACATTCTGCTTTCAACGTCACTGCCGAACATTCTTTTAGTGAATTACCCCCGCATGAGTTGTCCTACAGACTTGCGCTACGCAACAACACCTTCATTAGTATGTTACATCACTCTCATCAGACCAGCAACGCTACAAATTGTTGGATATGTGGCCGACTCCCTCCCTACCAGAAATACAAGGGAGTTCTGCCCCTTTTTCCGTACCCGTTCACACATAATGGTTCCTGTGGCGCATGGTTTAGTTTGATTAATTCTTTAGATTCAAATACAGTAGTTTACAAGGGCAACTGGGTATGGGGAAACCTGAACACAGTTCTGCATAAAGTATGTTTCCCTGACAAGGAGGGACTCCCCAAAAGGACAGGGACTGATCTAGAAAATGAAGTATATGGACTAGGTAGCTTTACACTTAATCTCATGATTCTGAATGTTGAATCCGAATCCGAGCCAGTCTTGCCTGCTATGTCAGTGTTACCAGTCAAAGGTGAATTATGTGTTAGAAAGAATGGTTCAGTACACCTGGGTCATAGTAAATGTACTACTGTGATCGAATTCAGTGATAAGGGCAAGTCTGCGTTTAAAGCTTCACGACATTCCTACTTCATTTGTGGTCATACCGCATATATACGTTTACCTCTAGATTGGGACGGTACCTGTTACATTGCATTCCTTCTGCCACCTGTTTTCCTAGCTCCTCCTGATTATCATAGGAATACCCATCTAGTACACAATAGACCCCAGAGAGATCTCCCGATTGTCGACTATACTGAAACGGCATGGGAGCAATACACAGATTTCAATAAAGGTTTCTTTCCCTACTTAGGTGCTGTCTTTAATAGTAAACTGATACGCAAGTTAACTAGAACCCTCGAAGCAGTAGTGAATGAGACTACTTCTGCCCTAGGCAACTTAACAGAGGAGCAGTCTGCGATGCGGATTGTTGTTCTTCAAAATCGTCTCGTCCTTGACGTCATCCTGGCCGATAGGGGCGGAGCCTGTAGAGTCATCGGATCGAGTTGCTGTGTTTTCATTCCAGAAAACGTGCCATCAGTATATAGAGCCATTACTCGTCTTCACAAAATTGCAAGTCAGATGCACCAGAATCCAGGCACCTGGACTTGGTCCAGTTGGTTCTGGACCACGTTGTCAGCCTGGGGATGGAAGATCCTATCCTTCCTAGGTATTGCCCTTCTCATAGTATTCAGTTGTTGCCTATGTCTACAATGTGGACCAGCGATTTGCGGCTTGTGCGCCACATCATGTATTCCTCATTCAAGTTCTCATTCTAAACGACATAAGAAGAAAGAAGAGCAAATGATACTATGTGAACAGATTGATAGACTTATGAGTATCGATATTTCATGAAGGGTCCTTAGGGAACAAGGAGGGAATGAGGAAATATAAATTTTATGGTCAGAAATGTTCCCTAACGTGTACCCCACCGTCTCCATGTACGAGCTTAAAGTGCATGTAACTTCCCTCCTGTATCAGCTATGAAGACGCAAATACATTTGCGTCCAACGTTAACATGTCCTCTTTCAGATCCACCATGAATGGGTCAGATATTCCGTTCCTAAGTGTGCCTTGCCAACGTCTTTTCATGGTGCACTTTTCACGTTTTCCCTGGCTCAGGCGAGTTAGGCCCTGATTCCTGTCATCGAGTCCTTTCCTGCTTTTCTGCCTCTGAATGCTCCAGCCTGGATGAGCATCTGTATCCATGACCTTTGTCTTACTCCCTGCGCGGCTAACGGTGCCTGGCTCAGCCTGTTGCCTGCCAAAACGGTATTTTGCCTTCAAGTTATCTGCTCCGCTCCTCGAAAATACATTCCTGTCTAGTAGTTTAGGAAAACATCCTTCCAGCTGCAGAGCAAAGGGCCCGGCCTCACTGTCTCCATGCAAGTAATTCATAGCTCCTGTTACCATGGTAGGCCCATGCCCCCTCGCATCTCATGCAGACACGTAGACACATATGCACGCACTAGCAGTCAGTATAGAATAGCCTTTTGCCCAAGAGACCTTTCCTTCCAGATAATACAGTTCCTTAAACACAAGATATTAGATACGATTTGGGATTAGGTTGTTCTGACACCCCAGACTTCTGTCTCCTCATGTAAGGCTAAATGTCAAGTCCCCTTCACCCTCCAGTTACACGTCAATTACACGTCATACTGCTGCGCGCTCATCTCTGCCATATATTTCTGCTGACACTGCAGGATTCTCTTATGGATCCACCCACCTGTGATATCACATAATGACGTTTCTAGTACATGCCCTCATGCACGCCTATTGTAACGCCTCTTTCATTACGTATGTGTATTCTTATCTCTCCTCTCAGCTGTTACGCCTCCTGCATCTGTCTTTACTGTAATGCATTGACTATATATATGATAACTTGTCAATAAAGTATTGTCTATCCTTTCCCGAGCCTTAGTGGCAACGGAATACGATTTGCCATGGTTCGAACCATATACCCAATTCCTTTTTAAGGAATAAAACCCTTTTTAAAACCTCAAATACCACGGATTCTGCCTCTTATTTTTGACTGAGTTATTCTTATTGAACTTTACCGCATAAATTAAGTATAGGTAATTTAAATTTACCACACCTGGCTGAATGTATATTGTTTTCAGAGACGAGAGTAAATGTTATCCGAATTTCTGAGGTGCGACGACATGTGACGCTTCAAGAAAAGGGAAGCCATTGGCGAGTGACAGCACCCACCATATATTGCTGCGTGTAATATGCTGTCGCAGAGGACACTACTTTTACTATACTCGGTCTCCTTCCACACAACAAGCTAGCCAGATCGCGGAACACACTAGGGGTGAGTGTGAAACAGACCCCTGTAATGAAGGACTGAATGGATTTTACACAGATGGTCAGTGGAATCATAGCCCAGGGGTACCAGCAAAAAAGCATGGTCATTCACTACAGTTTCTGCTGTCATTAACCATTGGTTTCTCAAGAGCCTGTTGGGCAAGGAATAACCACGGTGCCCTGTGAGTGGGGATATATGTTCGGTTTACCCCTGGTAATCAGTGCTACGTGGTCTACTAATAAAATGTTATCATCTATGTTGAGCTCCCTCAGTGCATTTGCAGGTTATTACAACTCAGTTGAAAATGCAGGAATTCCAGCCAGTGTCTAAAAGTGGCAAGGTGGCACACCTCTCCTCGCCATGTGAATGCTTTTGAACACTACAACCACCTTCCACTTCCAACCAGAGCCATTTAATTATATACTGACACTCCTTCTGTGCTAACTCGTCTAAGTAGGCCTGTGCCAGCCTGCTCCTGAGTGCCAGTTCCTACTACAGACCACCAGTGCCAGCTCACCATGCCACCATTGCCAGCTTCTTACAATGCACACAAATAGATGTTCCACTCACTGCCCTCATCATGTGCATTCTGAAGGTGTCCAAATAGTCCTTTGCTTCCTTTCTGAGCTTACGGCCAGTGCACTATTTGTGATTTTCTTTTTAAATAAAAGTCTCTCCCTGTTTCTCTTTTTTCATGCTCTTCCTGCCCCCACCTCGTGACCACATAATTGGCTGTAATATATCTACAGTAGCAAACCAGGCAACCTTTTATTGTGGAAAAGCTGAAACTATTGGTTTTACCAAAGCTTGCTTTTATATAAAATGATGTAAAAAACGGAAAGGTACTCTGGCAGTCTATGGAAAGAAATCATGTAAGAAAAACTGTACTGCACAGTTATGCCAAGTAAATAAAGTGCATTGAACTGATCATTAAATAGTAGCGGTTGGGCCATATAGGGCAGTGAGATTACATCTCGGTACACAGTGTGTAGGCACAGCTGAAGGATGGAATTGTGTCTGTGCCTTGAAGAAACAGTTTGCATGGCTTCCGTTCTTAGCCGATGTCATCACAGATCTGTACATCTTTCTATGGTGGGTGGTGAGGAAGGAGCTAAAAAACACTTAGAGCATACTTTTCACTGATAGGGGAGTGGATGAGCATCAAGGAAATCAGATAAAATATTAGTGAGAGTAAATCTCTTCTGTGTCACGCATGGTTTTTCCTGTTTTATGACACGGGGTCCCGCGGACATTGCAGTTTGTACTTCTACTTAAGGATTCTCATGTGCTCAGCCCATGCATTAAAAGGTCTTTCCATGGGAGCCAAATCTCCACACAATTTCTCTTTGTGTGCTCCGGGCCCCCTGTGTAGCTCCTCCCCATCAGCCCCCTGGTACTCACATTTTCTGTTCATATGCCCTGGGCTTCACTTATCTTTTCCCTCTCCCTCCCTTGCTTTCTCTCTCTCTCCATCTCCCCTCTTCCTCTCTCTCGCTACCTCTCCCCCTCTTCCGCTCTCTCTCTCCCCCTCCCAACTTCTCTTTGTCCCCCTCCCTCTTTCTCTATCCCTCTCACTCCCATCTTCCTCTGCCTCTCTCTTGCCCTCTATCCCTCTTCCTTTCTCTCTCCCCCTCCCTCTCATGCTTCGTCTATCTCTCTCTCCCCCTCCCTCTCATGCTTCCTCTCTCTCCCTCACCCTCTCCGTAAGACAAGGCAACAGACTCAAAAGCATTTGCAATGCAATAGGTCTCGCTTTACTGAAACTTTCAGCTATTGGCATTGCTAATAATAATGCAACGCCAATAGCTCAAACTTCCAGTATTGCAAGACCTATTTATTGCATTGCAAATGCTTGCTAATTATTTGTTTCTTCTCCAGATCTGATAGGCTTTTGCTTTCTGTCAAGTGGCACCTGTGGATCACAGAATGGAACCTGGAAAGAGCTAAAAGTCATTCAGCAAGCATCTTCCTTTTCTGTTCAGAGGATCTTAAACCTCCTGGTTACTCAATCAATTCCAATGTTTTTCCTCTTCATCATGGTTCAGAGGGTGTATAGGCAGTTTGAAGTGCCTATTGAAGCAAAGCCCAAGGCTTGCTGGCAATTCTCAGTCTTAGCCATAATCCCGACATCAGCCCCATAATGTATGCCTATGTGACAGATGATTAGGTGGTGGGTTAATTTCAGTAGTTTTACAGGGGGTTGATGCCATTCATCTAAGTTGCTTTTGTCCTACTTATCATGAGAAGTAGATGTTTTATTGAGGTTTATGACACGCACAAAAGTTGAGGGGAGGAGTGCTTGCACTTTGTCTAACCACTGGCAATCGCTTGGGGTGGCATTTGAACCCATCGTTCTTTTGCCCACAATGCTACCTCAGTTTGGACCCAACCATGTGCATATAAGACATGACCCTGCTCCAATAGGAACAGTACTGCCCATCTGCCAAGCCAGGTTCTCCCTTAACCTGAACATGAGCAACCCAAGACCGGTTTGGCCCGATTAGGTGTAGCTTGGTAATAAGGGCACAGTGAGCACAGAACCCATGTCAGGGCACACCCTAGCTACTTTGGGTGGTACATCAAGCACGCAAAAGGTGATGGGATTTCTATAACCAGTGCCATTTGTTCAGTGTAGCATTCCAGTCCATCATTCTTTTGGGTTTTATGATCATCTGATCAAACATTGCTTTCATCAGACTTCATAGCCCAGGTCCCAATTTGCTTTCAAGCTTTTTTGGGAGTTGCCCTATCCTCCTAGTCAGGAATGCCATCATGTCTGTGTTACAGCATGTGCAGCATCTTGGTGTTTACGTCATTCTTTCCAGTTTCCAAAGACACTTGGTGATCATAGACCAATTATGAACTTTTAGAGAGTAAGCTGCTACATGAGGCATATTCCATTCTAATTGCTCACTCTGAAGATGGTACTTGTTCTGCTGTCTCCAGAGCATTTCATGGTCATGATCAACTTGTGTGGTGCCTGTTTGCACATTTAGATCCACCAGTACATCGATCACCTTCTGAACATTTCTCTGAGGTTGTGCTGCTAGAAGCAAGTGAGTGCTGCCATTTGGCCTGTCAACAGCTCCCTGTTTGTGTCTTCACTAAAGTACTGGCTCCAAAGCTGGCTTCTCTTCACTGGAGGTGAAGTGGGTACTACCTTATCTGGTTGACTAGCAATTTTCTGCACCTATTTTCTAAGATAGAGTCCAACACAATGAGGGCCTGTTGTTGCTCAGAGCAGCTCAGCTTTTTGCTGAATTGAGAGACGTCTCGTCTTTTGCCAGCTCAAGAGTCTTTTCTTAAAGCTTTGTTAAGGACAGACTTAGGGACTGTGTTTCATCAACGTGGAGTAGTGTGTGTCTCTGGTTGAATCTGAGCGTCCTTTTGTCGAATCTGTTTGCCTCAAACTATGCATGGCTCAAGGGTTAGGGCTTCATGGAGGTAAGCAGTAGTACATACCAGGCACAGCTGCAAGGCCCCTTGCACCAAGGTTTACATTAGTAATAAGTGCCCCCAATGAAATATATTTACCACTCAAATATCCACTTTAAACACATTTTGAAATTCTGACTTTTGTTTCTCCTAACAGCAGCTCATGAGTTCGGAAAATACTCATTCGGTTCCAATGCACCCACTCAATTTTGGTATACACATATTAATGTAACCAAGCAAAAGCTTATAATTTAGTAGGGGAAGCTGCACACAAGAGAGCTAGTTAGAGGCAGCTGGAGAGCTACCAGTAGCTCATGACCTACTCGTTGGGGAAACTTGGTCCACACATTCTAGCTGCATTTCAGATTTTCTACTGCATGGGCTTATAAAGGGATGTGAAACCTCCTCCCTAAGGGCTCAGGCGGTAGCAGATCAGGGCTTCCAGGACGCCTGGGGGTGGTGGCAGAAGTGATGCCCTTGGCAGCCATATTGCTTTGCTGTTTCCATATTTGGAGACCGATCATTCCTTTACCTCTCTCTTTCGGAGACCTTCTTGTGGTTTTACTGAGTCTTTAGGGTCCTGCATCTCCACCTTTGGCTTTTGCACCTCTCTGCTGGCTTTTGCTAAATGAAGCTTAACACTTGCCTACCAGCTGGAACTGGTTCCTCCATACCTGTGTTTTTCTTCTGTTTAGTTTGTCTATCTTATTTACTTGCTTAGGAACCTGAAGTGTATGGCCACGTAATCCCTGTTTCTATCTCATGAAGCCATTAGTGGTGATAAAGAGCTTACAATAGCCACCTTGAAATGGTAAATTCAGCTGACTATCACTCAAGCCATTCCTAATTCAGATTACCTGGCTGAGGTTTATGGGCTTTCAACTAAAGGTAGAGTTGCCTCCTTGGCAGAAGCATATTGAGCGACCTAGCACAAGTTTGTCAGGTTTCCACGTAGGCTGTGTTCCACACTTTTGACTCTAATTACCAGCTGGATGTTCAGGGATCTTTTGTTGCTGGTGTCTTGCAGACTTTTCACTTGTAGATTGTCCTGCTGTTAAGAATTGGTACATTTTCATAGGTATTTTTGAGTGCTTGTAACTGGGTTGCATGCTTGGTACATCCTCACATATGTATTGATCAGTAAGACAAAGAAGGACATTGTGGGACTGTCCCAATTATCGGTATCAGTAATCTTAATTACACCAAGACATAATGATACCGACCATAGTCTTATTTACAGACTCTCCTTCCCTCTCTAGCCTCATTTGTTGTCATTTTCACCAGGAATGCTGGGTATGGTATCTTAAAGGCAGGGCCTTTGGGTAGTGAGGTGTTTGGGAAAAGTGACAGGGTGTAGGAAATCAACCTTTTCTACATGACTACCCCTGACATTTTGCCTGTATTAGGGCTTTGTACACTGTGAGTCTGTGACATAGTCATTCAGTGCCACAATGTATGTGCACTGTCTCTAAATCCATACTGTACAATTAGTTCCACCGAATTGTTTCCTTTAACACTCTTCTATGGCCATTGCGAGATAACTCAAATAATACACCTGTTGCATGGAAGTTACATATTATATGTGGATTGCAGTGTATATTTACATCACCAACGTATATGACAAACATGTATAGTTCCACAGAGCACCATTTTGCTTTGGCTGCACTAAGTGCTTAATTTGAGCAGGTGGTTTCCAGGGCTTGGGACTAGCACTTAGTTGTCAACACCAGCACTTCTAACAGTCTGCCACATGGTGACACTGTTTGACTAATTTAGAGGTGAGCAGAACAACCGTTTTTTTTTAATTCACTCTATATTCAAATGAATAATACCTGCCTACCAACCTTTCTTATAGCTTTGGGGGCCTGGAATAGTCTGGATTGTTACGCTTGTAGGAAGCAGGAGCAGTGGATGGTACAAAGTGAAGGTGCCTCCTGACGAGGTCCCTGCCATCTACTTATTCATATAGATTAAGCACCGGCTTGGCCTCAGTATAAGGTAATGAATTGTCACTTTCGAAGGAAAAGTGCCTTTGCCATATAGAAAAACCCTCTTTTCTATATTAGCTAAAGTGTGCCTCGTAAGATGTTCTGGTACATTGTTTAATATAACTAAGTGGGTATGCTAGCTTTTAGATAAAGAATGCTCCTACAGTGAACAACTACCAAAATAGATGTTTGTCAGTGTGTAGGTAAGGCTAGATATTCTATGGGTAGGTCTCACTAAGAGCACTTTGCCATGAAAAAAGAAGGCCCAATAGGACATTTGGCAAATGTACTCGGCACAGGGAAGCCCTGCCGGCTACGACTTACAGCCTTGCCATCTGGAGGGTTTTTAGAACCAAACGTTATTAATAAAACCGCTTGATTACATTGTGCCCTGGCAAAAAGCTTGCCACATCTCAGAGCTGTTTTGAGATTAGTTTTATAACTCTAATTTGCTGGTGAATGTAGTTTTATAATAATGTAATTGGAAAAGTAACTTTGTAAGAGTGTACTTTGTACTGCCTGGGAATATAGCTGATTTAGAAATGTAATTATAAAAAGGAGGGTATAGGAAAACAGCCTGGTGCTCATTTCCCCAGAGACATCAGTACCCATCGATGTCAGATGTAATGAAAACATACTAATTGAATTTGAGGGGGATGCTATGAATACAAATTCTTTAAGTCCATTGACATTCTTATGATTCTAAAATATTTCAGTCCTTAATTATTCTCACAACTCTAATGGCTTCTTGACTTTTTTTTAGACTTATTTATATTCATTAAAACATTTCTATTTCAGGTTCTTCAAAAAATAGTATATAAGTATATTGTGTAAGGCCAACACTCATTTTGCGGTCATTTGCTTCCTCTGGGCTTTTGAAAACATATTTCCTTGTGCTGTTATTTGTTATTGTTTTCATAATCAGCATTCATCTCTCGTGAGGTATCTTGTGGCTTATCAATTCATAAGCTCACATTTTTTTGTATTAGAGATTTATGTATTTTTCTGTAACATACGGAATTCTCCCTCATATATTTATATGCGTAATGGTTGCAGGCTGCCATAGTTTGAACGTCGAGAATACACCACTAAACCTATAATTTATTTAGTCAAGGAAGATGCATTGTATCCCACCTCCCCTCCCCACCTTTGTATGTTTACTTTGCAATGCAGGCTAGTTTAAGCCATTGGTTGCTCTGGGAATGAGTACCAGTGTGTAGTAATGAGCCACTACATTTAAGGGTTTCCAGGTACACTTTATTCAGTCATAAGTAACAGGTGCTCCCAGCTTGGCGGCAGACTCTCACACTTGAACATTCTAACACGCACTCCCGAGGGCAGAGTGGGTTGTACCAAGGTGGGAGAGAGGAGAGGGGTGGGTGAAGAGGAGGGAGAGGTTACAACACACCTTCCCCCTTAAGGAGAGCAGAAAAATGAGAGTATGCGACAGGAGGGGGAGCGGGGAGGCGAGAGATGGGAGGAGAGGTAGCATGGAGGCAGGGAAGAAAAGAGGGGGAGAAAAGAGAAAAGAAAATGGAGGCTGGATCAACGGAATATTAAATCACAAACAGAGAATCAATCTAGTTTACCTCAGTAGAGGAAAAATTTAAGCTGTAACCAAGAAACATTGAACAACAGACTATAGTGCCATCTCGTTGACCTCAGTATAGGGCTGACAATGGATGGTATTGAGCAATGGGTTCCTTTGGTCAGCTAGGTCCCGCACAGAGTCCTGACCATTCTCGCAGAGGCTGAACCTCCATATTTTACAATGGATGTTGGCGGTTGTGCCGATCCTTAGGGGTCTTCTTTTACCTCCTCGCCGTTGCACTTCTGTTAACTGAGGGGTGGGTCTAGTGATATAGGCACCAGGCAGAAACGGGTGCCACCTAACTTTCCTCCAAGGTTCCTCTTGGCGTGAACAAGTTTACAGTTTCTTCCAACTTGAAGTTGAGAACTCCTCTACTAGTCTTTCCATCCCCCTCGAGGAGGAGGATCTTGGCGGCCACGCTGCTTCCTCCCTTGGACAGTATCTGGGGCCCGGACACCCCCCCTTTGTTCCCTCTGACAAGATAAGTCTCTCTCTCACTGTCATCCCCGGTGACTGGTCTGGTCCCTCTACTACTCTCCTTTCCTTGACCGTAAGCAGAGTCCTGACCATTAACGAACTCCCTTTCAAAGTACCCCGGAACTTTAGCATCAGTCTCTGCTGTCCCCCGTCGGTCATCCTGCTCGTTTCCTTGACTCTCCTGGCCGAACTCAGAAGTGCTTCCTGGGTCATGACTCTCCTGCATACTACACAAATTATCAAGAGGGCCCTTCTTCCCTGACAGGCCTCTCATTGGGGAACCTTTCAGTATTTTCTGCATTTCCCTACTCTCATACTCCCTCTTACCCTTGTAAGGCCTTTGAAAGAATTTTGCTCGATTCTCACTCTTATCCTCAAACGAACTTAAGCTTTCTTGTCTTTTCTTTCTAACATATTTCACAAATTCTACCCTTTTTATAGTCCTGAACTCAGCTGATGGGGTACTTTCCCTCTTCTCCCTGTGATTAAAGTGTTCACTCTCACATTTTATTTTTTCTCGCTCCTTAGTTGCACTGGTTGTGCGCTCTCCCTTACTCGCGAACTCTCCGTTTTTCGCACCTTCCTCGCCATGGCCTTTTCTCTCGCATTTCCTTTGTAATTCTCTTTCGTCCACCCAACCTTGGCTAGTTTCTGGTTTTTTCCTTGGATTGTCCTTTGCTACATCCTTTCCCCATACTTTATTGCTTGTCGCATCTTGCAAAGCCACCAAACCCTTAGACATTGACGTGCGAGCGATCCATGTTTCACCCTTAGTTGCATCCGTGCTACTTATCAGTGCCGGCTCATCTTTGAGTCCTTCTCTTTCTCCCTTAACAGATGTTCTCAATTTCTTTTGATCCATCCACCCTAGCATGGTGGGTCCTCCTTCAGCTGTATATCTATTACTAGTTGTCTTACTTCTCTTGTACATTAATTCCATGTCTATGTATACTTTCATTTTAATGTCTTCCCCTGCGTACGCTTTCAGGCATGTGTTGGCCTCCTTCAATTGGTTTCCACATTTTTTCTCAAATTTGTTATTCCACTCCCTCAGGGTTACCAGACTATTAAGAGGCCCATATTCGGAGCTTCTTTCTGTCGTTACTTCCTCTATGAAGATGGTACACACCGGGTTCAATCCGCTCACCTCAACTCCCTCTTTGGTGTCCAATCCTTCCTTGTACATTTCATCTTTTATTTCCTTAATACACGAGGCTTGTGTATGATGTGCCTTCAACACCTTCAACATGTTCTCATAAATATTTCGGGCAGTACCTTTCATGTCCACCTTTTCCCTTTCGTGGTACTTTTTCATTTCTCCCGTTCCCAGACACTTAATTAATTTTCCCACCTTTTCCTCTGGTGTGAGAGGTGCTTGTTCTTCCTCCAAAACTGATGTATATTCCTCCCAATCTTCTTTCCACTCACTCCATTCCCTCCTTAACGACTCAGAGTGAGAAAAATCACCCATTTGTATTGTTTTCTCTCTTTTAGTTTCCTCCCTGATTTTCTAGTCAGTGGTGATATGGTGTTTTGTCACCAACAAGATGGCCACTCGGTGGCTCCTAGTACTAGAGGTTTGTTCACTCAAGCCATGGGGTTAATGAACTGACGATATGGTTTTCTGCTTTACCTTAAGTGCACTAAAGGTGTCTTCTAAGCACGCCTGTGTGCTAATGGTCACAGTACCCTGGTCACAGATCACCTGAAAATGCAAATCTCTCCCACGACGTGCTTCCTCAACGTAATTACCGAGCACTATACTGCGGTTCACTGCACTCCCTGCTCCTCCGAGATATCCTCACGCAGTTCAACGCGTTGTCTCAGATGGGTTTCTAGTTCGGAACCAGAGGTTAGCCCCTCCCTCTGTTCCTCCTGAATCTCCTCACGCGGCTTCAACTCGCTGCTTCTGTTCCGTTTTCTGCATGGCAACCTGGGTTAAAATCCTTTCCTGATCCTTCCAGCCATTTCAAACGGCAGGATGCCGCGGGCCACAGGGGTACGCAGCGTCCCTGTTCCTCTCAGATATCACCAATAACTCAATATGCTGCCTCAGTTAGTTTTCACTCACGGGAACTAGTGTTCTCTGCACCCTCTGTTCCACTTGGATCTCCTCACACTGCTTCCATTCGCATTTTCAGTTCTATTTGCCACAGGGCCACAGGTGTTACACACCTTCTCTGATCCTCTCAGATATTTCAAACGGTTCAACGTGCTGCCTCAGTTCGTTTTCACTCGTAGGAACTAGGGTTCGCTACACCCTCTGTTCTCTCTGTTCCTCTTGTATCTCCTCACACTGCTTCAATTCGCATTTTCTTTTCCGTTTACCCCGGGGCCACAGGGGTTGCGCACCTTCCCTGATCCTCTCAGATATTTCAAACGGCTCAATGTGCTGCCTCGGTGCGTTTTCACTCACGGGAACTAGGGTTCGCTGCACCCTCTGTTCCCTCTGTTCCTTTATAATCTCCTCACACTGCTTCAATTCGCATTTTCAGTTCCGTTTACTCCGGGACCACAGGGGTTGCACACCTTCCCCGATCCTCTCAGATATCACAAATGACTCAATCGGCTGCCACTGTTAACTTTCTCTCACAGGAATTAGGGTTCGCTACACCCCTGTACCTCAGGTGTGTCCTCACACCTATCACACGCCGTCACCAATTCCTTTCAATAATCACTTCGCACTGGGTTCCGCTGTACACTCCTCCCAGTGTTTCCACTGCTGTCACTCACCCCTGTCTCGTGCGTCGCACACTCCGCCTCGGATAAATCTACTTCACAGAAAGAGAGATACGACTATTTCCCTGCTCTGCACCCTTTCTGCTCCAACAGCTTCCACGGCTCACCTCTTAGCCTGGTACGAATCCCTCAGGTGCAGACCAGTCTTGATTCCTTGCGCCTTCACCTCTGGGCTGCGGAGTCCTCTGTTTATTTCTCGCTTGCAGAACAGGAACTTCCTGCAGTCGATCTTGCGGTTGCTTAACGCAAGTGCACTGTTCCTTTCTCTCCCAATTGTGTACTGCCTCTCCCTCCGTGAAAGGCAAACACCGCACGTTGCCGTATCTAAACTTTTACAGGGGTGATTTATTCCGCTGACATGTTCTTTTTCTTGAGAATAAAACAAGTATTCTCCTATTCTCCGCTCAGCCTTGGCTCCCGGTCAGTAACCAGTCTGGGTGAAGCCTGCCCCCTTCAGTCACCAGGACGGCTAGTCAGAGAGAACTGCTGCTGTCGGAATCCGTTTACGACCCCTCAGACCTCGCAGGCGAACTATGCCTGCACAGCGCTGCCCCCAGCAGTCCCGCTCCACACCAATAGAAGACGAGCCTCCTCACTTGCTCCACCTCAGCGTCAGCTTTCACTGTTGTGGGAAATCCGTGTTCCGCTGCCGGACCATTCTTTCACCGTTACTTCACAATCAGCTGTCCCGACTCTTCTTACGCTGGTTCCCGCTATGCTGCTTCCTCCGCCACGGAATGCTCCCAGGGAGCACTGGTTACCAGATCCACAGACGTAGGCCAGACCTCAATTGAGAAGGGAACGTTCCTCTTCTCCACACGGCACCCTCTCACCTTCACCGAGGCTTCACACTCGACTTCTTTCTATTTCCGTAGTCGATAATTTCACGTCCCCCCACGGGAGCGCCTCGATGATACAGCCTGGATTACCGGTTTGCCTGTTGTCCTGTGATCTTCAATATCAACTGGTGAGTACTTCATTTAATTTCAAAATTCCGCACAAGCATAAACTTTTCCAGGGGGGAAAGCACCCAACTGACCCTGGCTCAGCTCCTCGTCCTCGTCGCCATGAAATGTAGTAATGAGCCACTACATTTAAGGGTTTCCAGGTACACTTTATTCAGTCATAAGTAACAGGTGCTCCCAGCTTGGCGGCAGACTCTCACACTTGAACATTCTAACACGCACTCCCGAGGGCAGAGTGGGTTGTACCAAGGTGGGAGAGAGGAGAGGGGTGGGTGAAGAGGAGGGAGAGGTTACAACACAGTGATTGGCTCTCTTCTCGTCTCAATTGGGCTTTATCTGAATATTGTATGATCCCCTTGTTCAAGGTACCACCTTCCACAAGTGAAGATCTGTTAATTGTTTAATTCAACACATCTAAATTGGCACATTGCCCTTATTAGGCCTGTCCTCTGGTTGAGTGTTTAAAAACCACATTTGCCTACATCTTTAATGTTTACGTTGAGGTGGTTGGTTTCGGGACAGTTTCTCTGCTTTTTATTCCTTTTCATTGGCCAAGTTCCATGCTTCCTTTGGAGCATTGAAGAAATAGGATTTATTGCCAGACGTTATTCTGAAGCAATCTGAGAAGAGAGGCCCTGTCTTTCTTACAGTGCTTAGCTGCCATGAATGCAGGTAGCTACTGGTGCACAGCTAATGGTGTAGTCTGATTACAGCAAAACATTTGAATTATCGACCTTGTAATTAGTAACGTCCTGAAACATCTGTAGTTCATAATTCATAATATTACTGGTCTCATAGGGGGTTGTACCAGAACCAAAAGTGCCTTCTTACCCACATAGAAGTTGGAAAGTGTAGTATACTGGTATTTAGTGTATTGCACCTTTCCTGCTTCTCTGCCTTTCTGCTCAGCCAGTGTGGATGTTCTGTGGAATGTTGGTATGTGTGGTGAGGTACTAGAATGCTGGAATGCCTGTGTGTGGAGTGTCAGTTGACAGGATGGGCAGAGCAGGAAGGAAGCTGCTCCTGGAGGGGCTCACTCTTTGATTCTTTATCCTGTACTACCTAATGCTTGAAACTTACCTACAACTAAGTATGGTATCAATAAAGCATTCATCTTATACTACACCTCGGCTACATTGGATTTATTACAGAAAGGGCTTGGGATCCACCGTTTGTCTCAGCCATTTCTCTAGGTATGAAATCCTTTATGCTGCTTTTGCTTTTTCTGGCAGTCCAAACACCGTCACATTACTGTGGCAGGTGCAGCACTACATGTCATCTGCTGTGTATCCCATGTGTATCTATGATTTCTGCTCCTTGATATCTCAGTTCTATGGTATCTGGTTCGAAGGTCTTCAGTGTTTCTTTCTTAATCTTAACCCTTTATTCCAAATATTGCTAAGAAGCTTGACATCCATGCTGACATTACCTATATTTTGTTTGAGGATCTGTCTCGTAGCTCCTATTGCTGTCAACATTCTGTATAGCTTACGTAGAGAAAGTTCTTCATCAGACGGTAGTTTTTTTTTGTTGTTGGTAGAGTCAGACTCCTTGCATGGTCCTGCAGTCTTCGATGACTCGTCCTGGGTTGTGCCCAGGCAGTGAGCTTTCTGGGTTGCCCGTTACCCTCTGCTCAAGCTGAAACTCTGTTCTCTCTTTTAAAATGTATACGTGCTTTCCTCGTTCTTGCTTGTTGAGACCTGAGTAGAACTGTGAGGCTGAACAACAGGTTTGCCTGGCATTCCTGTGCTGGATGCTGCATCCGTTTATGCTGGCAGACACATGGTTATTTCTAATGTATCACTCTGGACCTTAATGTGTTCCTGTGCTGCAGCTCTTGAATGGCCACTGCATGCATTTACGTTAAAAGAATTATATAAATATTTCTATGATATTGTTCTGGTCATTTTGCTATGCCTACCTCTACTCAGTGGTATGCTCATATTCGTAGCCTTTAAATATTTTTCCCATCAGGGCATTAATGGATGCTCACCACTTAAATTGTCTTGGCACATCTTTTCTTTCATCCTACTCCTCACCAGGGACAGAGCAGAGAAGCAGTCATGCCCTGGGTGGTAGGGCGGGTGGTTCTTGGAGGTGAGCAAGGCCAATCACTGTCACTGGGGGTACTTAGCACTTCCCACCTCCAGATTTTCTGATGCACCAAGTCCATTTCTAAGCCCCTACAGGGCCCCATCCCAATTCTCAACCCAACCAGTCCTCGATGAGCAGTAGACACCAACTTGATCACCCAGCTCTTCTGACAAGCAATATCCCTCACTCCATGTCTTCTAGTTTTGGGGCTAGTCTGAGGGATTCCTTCCCTGCTCCACTGATGCCTTTTTTGTTCACAATCACCTTCTTCCCCTGTCAGGCTGTTTTAACTTCTGGCTTGTGGGCTGTGGACTTTTGAGTCCATTTGCATGGTCCGGCATGGTTCAAGATCACACACTACACTTGCTTTTTTATTTGTGTACTTCGACCCGTTCTCAAAACCATTGAGGGGGGTAAAATGGCTCAATTTGTGGTGGCTGGTTGGGAGCCTCAATGCTCTGTTTCTTATTCCAATTGCTTCAGGCACACGCTCATCCACTTTCTTTGTTATGTGATAATATCCAACTGAATCATCAGGGCTAAGGACATCTTGGGCCAGATATATATAGGTTGTTTCTGAGGTCACAAATCCTCTGATTTTGCAAAATACAGGGGGGCAGATTTACAATTACTGGTGCATCCCTGCATATCGGCATTAATGCGCCAGTAATTGTGCGCCGCAGCTTCGCAACCCTTGATGCGCCGCATTTACAATGCGGCGCACCATGGGGCAAAAACGGCACAGATGCGTCACGCATCTGTGCTGTAAAAGCGGCGCATTGCTGGAGTTGCGTCGCAAGCGCGACGCAGCTCCAGCAATGATCAGGGGGGCCCTATGTGCACAATGCTGCGTCAATCCTTACGCCTGCTTCAAGCAGGCGCAGGGTTTTGACGCAGCATGGGCCCAAAAGTGTCTGAGTGAAATCTTGTAGATTTCACTCAGCCACTTTTGGGAGGCGTTCCTGCGCCGGAACACCTCCCCCTGCGATGGTATGCCTCTTCTGGCGCAGGGCTTTACAACGTGACGCATCTGGGAGATGCGTCACGTTGTAAATACCACGCACCATGGCGCATCTTTTGCGCCGCCGCTGCGTAACAAAAGTGATTCAACGGCGGCATAAAAGCGGCGCAAGGGGCTTGTAAATCTGACCCAGGGTTTGCACTGGCGGCAGGTGCAGGTAAGCGTGGGTTTGTGGGCAGGACAGGATGAGAGGGGGAAGTCAGCAGACAACAGAATAGGAAAATTAAATAAAATCTATTCGGTTGCCTGTCGACTCCCTCTTAGAGGCCTGGCCCGCTCCACCACCTCACCGCGCCTACCTGCACCGGCCGAGACTGAGGGTTTGCCACACCAAAATCCCCTCCCTGTATGAACTAACCCCATTTTGCGATTCAGAAACATTTTTCCGAATTGAAAAGTGGGTTTAGACACCATCCTTTCAGAAATGTGTACTGTGTTAAAATAAATCCATTATCGAATGCGATTACAGGCATACAGGTCTGCTGTCCCTTGCAGGCCACTAACACTGTGACTGTAGCATATTGCACAGGGTCTCAAATTGCGACCTGTCTAATAAATATTAATGAGTCAGTTCGCTATGCGATATCCTGCAATACATTATTTTGTGATTCAACCTATTAGTACATTGGTTGGTTCACAAAATAAAACATTGGTTGTCAAATGTTGGTGTGCAATTTGCGACTACTTTTTGTTACCAGAATGTTCACATATCTGGCCATGTATCTTTAAAAAATCACAGTTTAAATATATGAATGCCAATAGTAGTCATTCTTCCATTGCTCTGATGAGTTGGTCATGCACAATCACTACTACTGTGTACACAAAAAGGAGATCTTGTGTAATGTAGTGCAGAGATAGCCGTTTTCTGAGGTTCCTGAAGGCCTGAATGCACGGCCTTTTCCTTATTTATAAGAATGACCATTTTCTCTAAGGATACCCTTTTGTTTAATCTGGAAGCCTATGGATATTTAGAACAAGACAACAAGACATGCCTTGTGTGGGGATTGGAATGCAGAAGAGTGGCAATGCAATCCCAGGCAACATGCTGGACTCTTTAAACAAGATTTTTACAACTACTTGTAAATCCCTCTTCACAATCATGTGAGCTTTTCATTAATAAATAACGGTACAAATGGGACAACTACTAGAAAGTAAACAGTAGCCACCTTTCATCTCTCTATATGTAAGTGACCATACTGATAAAATGATGTATGCAAATAAACAAAATGCCACAAATGTACACAGTATCTCCACATTTCAATTTAAGGGCACACATGCAACTTTTGGAACATTTGAGTGAGTTGCATGACTTGCATTAACTAGCTTGCTTTACTCCTAACCAACTTATATTCTTTCATCAGTGAGTACAAAGTCAGGATTTATACACTTTTCTGCATGTAAATTCTACTTACGTTTGGTGACCGTTCACTAGTGCGGTGTCTATATGGTCACACACTTTGCCCTTCTCACATGTAAGATGAAAGTGGGTGACCATGTAAGGTGCTTAAAAGATTCTACAAAAGGGGGTGGTAATGGACGGAGCATCTGAACCAATCAAACAACATTCAGGACCTCTTGGGCTTTCGCAAAAACCTAGCAAGGTCTTTCTTACCCTGGGCACAAGTACATTTACTCATTTAAAAAGTAGGAATGTATTTCGAAAAATTTTAAAGGTTTTGAAGTACCCCTATATGAAATATGGATATGGGCTAAGAGGTTCTGCACAGGGAAAATATTTTCCAACTGGACCAAGTAAAAGTAATTAACCTAATGCACATGCCTGCAAATAATCAGGGCCTTTGTGATTTCACATGGTGCATGAGTAGAGAATCCATGCTGCTGTGAAACTGTTTTTCCCACCACCAGTTATTATTGTTTGGAATTTCCAGGTTACACGAAGAGGGGGTGTGGTAAAGCAGGACATGGAGTGAGAGGCTGATGATGCAGCGAGAAGGCTTAACAAAATGTCATCTCACTAAAACATTTCAAATCACCATTGGGCCCATAAACATATCACCTTTCTTTCTTTTGAAAGTATTTACCATCCTAATTATCAAACCTTGGTCCTCAAATGGATCTTTTTGTTGAGCTAACAGGTACTTGGATAATTAAAGAATGTGAGGCATTTACCTTATGAGGACCTGGAATTAAGAAATGCCAAATAGATGTTTAATTCATCACCAATACACAGTTGCCATTAAATACACATACCTTAAGACACAAAAGTTTAACATTAAGAAAGGACGCACATACGATAATGATTACTAAAGCCTCAATTTGAGTGGTCAGAACTTGAAATCGCATTTCATAATCAGTTTTAATAGCTGTTAATTAGAACAAATAGCCACACAACGCAATGCAGATTCAATAAGTACATTTGCTGGTTGCCTAGAAAAGAGAGAGAGAGAAACATGGAAAAATTGAGACACTGCATTTAGATCATACAAACCAAATATGATTGAGTTATTGTCCGAAACTGAAGCACAGCGAAAATGTGGTGACGATAACTTTTAAAATGTGTTAAAATGAATTCATCTCTGCACAACAAAGCACCTGAAATGAATAAAATGCTTAATTCAGAAATAATCGATGGTATGTAAACCTATAGCTTGCACTAATGCCGTGTGATAAAAACGTATACTTCAGAATAACACGTAAATATTTGTTTTGAAAATGATAAATATGCAAAATAATTTTTTAATAGTACCTAACATTGACATATAACCTTTAAAGGAGAATACTGACAAGTGCACCCCCTACAGTGGGTACGCGTCGTTGCCATCTGCACCGTACATGCCTGTGTTGGGGAGACCCGTGGGTCTCCCCCTGTGTACGAGTCGTAAGGCTGCAGGTAAAAGGGGGTCCGACGCGGACCCCTGAAGTCCGACTCCTGGAGCTATTGCGAGCCGGACGCTCCGACTCGATCCGGCTGTCCGAATCGAGCATCGTACTAGCTCATAAAAACGTCTCCATTGCATGCCACGGTTTGCTTGTGACCGAGTCGTACGAAGCGGTTTGGACCTTCAAACAATTCGGACAGAGATTTTGCGCTTGTTCGCCTCGTACTTCGACGTCTGGGCCCATTTACGACTCGGAAGGAAATTCAACCTACGAATCGATCCGCTAATGCCAACCCCGATATGGTACCCTACCGACCGGGATCGGCCCCTGAGTGTAGTTCCCAACCTCTCATAAGACTAGATTCACTCATTCACTAGAACCAATGAATTTGTTGTTATGTAAGCTTCCCTTTATATTGCCAATCTAGAGTCATTGATGTGTATGTCTCTCCCTTTTTAATATTAAACGTCCCCATGGCTGTGTTTTCATTTGTCTTTTAGATTTTCTCTTTATTTCCTCCCGTCGATCTTCTACTGAATTCATACATTCTTTTTCTACACTATGAAAAGCACAAGTCAGGTTATGTCAATGTGCATATACAGTACTATAGATGATGCAGAGAGGAAAAATGTTCCTATTACTTCAGCATCTCCTACTATATTTTTATTTTTCTTGACTGGAACTTCAGAAAAAATCAAGTCACAATTTGAGTAATAATATTTAAATTGCCCTTTACAAAAGAATAAACTTGTTAATACACTACAAGATATACCATATGTTAAGGGTAGGTGATGGTAGGTCACCCCTTCAGCCTCAGAAGTAGGTAGTTGCATGCACCCATAACTATCTCTCGCATCCATATTCTCAACATACTACTACAATAACTTAGAAAACACATTTAATTAGAAATCAGTAATAGAACAATCATCATCAGTTCTTTTTACATCATTAGTTATCACCTCTCCTTGTTGCACTTTTTACATCTCGGTTGTTAGAGTCACATGTAAATTACTATGTTTATCCGGATAAACGTGATGAGGTAGATTTAGTATTATTAACAACAAGACAAGGATTAGAACAAAAGCAAGTAAAAAGCAAGCACATATTCACTTACGCCTTAGTGAAGCTTGATTTGGATATTCCGTCTCGGAGTTAGAGGTGATCATTTTATTTTTATATAACGCTGTGTATCATAACACTTTGTGCTGCAACTAATAGCAGTGTCTGGTCACTTTATCTCTATTCCTTCGCTTTCTTTTATTTCTCCAGCAACTTTTTCACAATAGCTCTTTCATGGTGGTTTATATGACATGCAATCATTGAAGCAAAACGCGTAATATTCTTTCTCCCAGTCCACTTTGTAGCTGAATACCTTTGACTTGGTGTTCATGCTCTCTTTGTTCTGTGTACTGTAGATTCTTCTCAGTCTGTGTAACTTTGCTCTGACTGACTGGAGGCTTCAATCACAGTGAAAGGTATTTTTTCTGTAGCCAATATATGTATCAATCTTTCAGATTTTTTGGGCCAACGGTCTCCTCTTTGCACTCATTTTTCTGGTACACTGTTCACATCATGTGAACCAATACTTCTCTTAGTTGAATCCTCTTCTCTCTGACCCTCATTACCAACTGGGATCAACTCTCTTTGACTCTCATTTGAATCAGTGTTTCGAGACCCAGTAGCTGACGACCTCTCTACTCTGTCCTCAGTCTGAAAGGGACATTTCTCTGTTATCGCTGGTTCATCCACCACAGACCCCGCACTTTCAAGAGGTCAGTGGCCTCGACGAATGTGGGCTGCATTCACCCAATTTGGTAGACCACCACATTTCACAGGAGTTGGGGTTACACGTATCACTTGTACCACGCCAACGAGGCTCCAGACAGGATTTTCAAACGTGCTTCTTTACTAGTACCCAGGCACCCGTGCACAAGTCTTGACACTGCTGCTCCTGAACTGCAGTTGCAACTTCTCAAACCTGGTCGGGACACAGAACGCACCACATCAGCCAATCCTTTTCAATAATCAAGTACCTAGTCATCAGAAATATTCAATAGCTGATTTTCTGGGATTGTAGGCTGCCTCACAGCCCTCCCCAATATTATCTGATGAGGGGACAGTCCAGTTAATCTGTCTGGGATGCTTCGCAAACTCCTAAACATCAGAGGTAGTGCATCAGGACATTTCAGGGATGTGGACGCATACACGTTTGCCATTCAGAACTTTATGATTCCATTTACTTGCTCAACATCAGATGCCTCTGGCCGAAGAGCACAGTGGAGCCTTTGCTTAATTTGCAATGCAGCACAAAGAATTTGTATCATCTCATTGTTGAAGTGGGTACTTCTATCTGATTCCAACGAGACTGGAAAATGAAATGTAGGGATAGGTTCTCTAAGAAGCAGTTTAGCAACTGTTAGACTATCATTTTGTCTTGTGGGGAAAGCCTCTACCCAGGGAGAACAGAAACACACAATTACAAGGACATATTTAAATCCTGTCCAAGGGAGCATCTCAATGAAATCAAGCTGCATGCAGGTAAAAGGACCTCCAGATTTTCCAATGTGACTCGTACTGACCACTGTTTTTCTTCTTGCATTTTGTTGTTGACATATCACACATCTTTAACACAGACCTTCTGCAATGGCTCTAAAATGCTGCTTGTACTAGGTTTGGTGAAAGCATCTCTTCCCACGTGTGCAGGTCCATGGCAATTCCTTGCCATCAGACACAATATGCTATCTGGCAACACAGATCTCCCATCCGTGTACACCCACACCTCTTCTTCCTGTCTACGGTTACATCCCGCTTTATTCCTCCCTTCTCTCTCTGCTTGTGGTACTGAATCTTGTAATTCTCTGATTTCTTCTCAAGATTTCACAACTGAAAACATCAATCTGAATTCTGTGTCATCAGACTATTCCTTAAAATATTCTCCAAGAATTTAGGGCGCAACAATGCACAGTCTCATCCGCGTACCGATTGCCACCTGTCACAGAATCAAGGCCAGTCTGGTGGGCAGAAAACATCACCGCCACAATCTGAGCTGGCAGCTGTACAGCCATCAGTAGGTTTTTCACCCACTCTTCATTTTGTATCAGTGAACCCGAAAAGGTTATGAACCCACGTTAAGACCACAACTGCCCAAAATCATGTACCACCCCAAAACCATATTGACTGTCCATAAATATGGTTACTCTCATTTGTTCTGTAATGCTGCAAGCCCTGGTAAGTGCAATCAATTCAGCCACATGTGCTGAATACACTCCTTTTAACCACGATGCTTCAACTACACCCACCACAGTACAGATTGCATATACGCCATGAAACCGCTGGTGTACGTGCGCTGTACAAATAATTTTAAATAGAAATAAATAGAAGTAGAAACAGCACACAAGGCGTTTCCTGAATCTTTCACGCATGATCCATCCACAAACAAAACATGATCCAAAGGAGCATCTTGGATGTCAGGACGCGGTTTGGTACACATTTCAGTCACGTCAAGACAATCGTGATCAGCTTTGTCCATCACAACTTCATGTCCTGGCAAGGGCCTCAAGGTAGCTGGTTTCAAACTCATGCAACTTGTAACACTCACATTCTCTGCACCCAGAATCACCTGTTCATACTTTGCTAAGTGACTACTTGTGAGATGCTGTGTTCGAGTTAACAAAATCAACAGAATTTGGCATATACACTTAAAAAGGATGACCCATCACAATGTTTTCACACTGTTCTAAACTCACACATGTCACAGCGACAGTTTTCAAACATCCAGCAGCTACATGATCTAATATAGCTGAAAAATATGAAACAGGTCTGCGAGCGGTCCAATCATTTGACTTAGAACCGATAGTGCAAACCTTCGCACTCACTGCAAAACAGAGTAAAACTCTTGTTAAGTCTAGCATTCCCAATGCTGGAGCTCAACACAAACTGTCTCATAGTTCAAGAAAAGAGTGCATGCATTCTTCATCCCATGGAACAGGATCAAATACATCTTTGTGTGTCTATCTCTGCAGTGGCTTGGCTATCAGAGAAAAAATTGGTATCCACTGCCTGCAATTACCAACCATTCCCCAAACCATACGAACTTCCTTTTGTGTATTAGATGAATTAATCTTCACAATCGGAGTGATTCCATCTTGTGACACCTTTCTGATTCTTTTTCCAATGTCATGTCTCAAACAAAGAACTTCTCTTTTACAAAATTGAAGTTTTGCTGGTGACACCTTATGTCCACTCACTGCCAAATGATTCAGTAAGGCAAGAGTATCACAAGCACAAGCCTCTTTAGTTCCTGATGCAACTAATAAATCATCAATGTACTGCAGCAGCACAGAGTGATTTGGCATTTCCTTTTTAATATTTTTCTTTTATTGGCATCACATTAGGATATTATTTGCATAAATTCATAACATAAATTACAACGAATAGTAATAGCCATCTTCAATAAAGTACATTTGATACATCAGAATATATAAATATAATCAGGCTGAACATCTGATATAGTTGATCAGCAAAAATAGGAATCTTCTGCCATTTTTTTAGAATTTTCGTAATTTCATCTAATAAAGGAGTATAATCTAAGGATATTATTTGGCCCAATTCTGCAGAGATCTTGACCCCCAAATATGTAGCTTTTGAACATCTCCCCGGGATTGGAAGGCTAGATTTAAAATGAATAAGAACTTGGGTTTTACTAATGTTTAATTTATACCCCGATACTAATCCAAATTCGGTTGTAGCTCTCTCGATAGCTGGGACGGCTTCTACTGGATTAATAGAAAATATTGCCAGGTCATCAGGATATGCTGTTACCTTCAGCTCGTTAAAGGTAGGACGCCCTTTCTGATTCACCTGCTACTTGTCCTTGCTGCTGCTGTGGTGCCCGGGTCACGTTTGCTTTTGGCAGCCCTCCTTTTTTCTCTTTTGGCCATTCTACACCGCGGAGCGTGGGACTGCCGGAACTTCAGTCCCCAGGGGGCAGCACGCTCTTGCGGGACTACCAGCGAGACCAACGAGGACAATGAGGATAAATAACTACTGGGGCTCCCGCGGCGCAGGACGCACGCTGGCCGCGCAAAGGGCTGGCCCGTCCTTGCCCAGAAGAGGCTGGGCTGGGCCATTCCCCTTTTGAGTGTCAATCAAGGTGTCCATTGGCTAAGACTCATGCAATTTACAAGGTACTATGCAACTTGCCGACAACTGCAAAAAGTCGTGATTGATCTGGAGACCTGTGAGGTCAGGGAATACCTGTGGTTCTGTAATATTTGGCCACCTGCAGCTCATAATACATGGTAGCTGGACATTATATTGCTTTGGGACTGTATTGCACCTATATGTACTCTATACTTACAGTTCCTAAAAAAATTTCATTTGGCATTTTTATTTTTTTTCTTCTCAATACCACATACTCCCTATCTATTTGTGTCGTCTGCTGGGATATTGGTTTAATATCTAGGACATTGGGCTGTAGAACGATTAGCACTTTCATCTTTGCTTGTATTGCATATGCCCTTTTTCCCCTGACCCCTATTGCAGGTGCAGACTTGACATAAGGGGTATGTTTAAGTGTAGGGAAATATGGGTAAAAGAAAGGCTGAATCTATCAGTAAAACAGGTAGGGGTGCTGGAGTGGGTGGGCAGCAGTCGCTGAAAACCTATCTCACCAGAGCAATGGGGGAGATTGAGGATCAAATAGGTTCAGTGGAGGAAAGTATTACACAAGGCCAGTTGAGCATGCTTAGTTAATTCTGATGAGCATAAAAGCACTCAAAAACAGTGACATCTAAAAATGAGGAGTTTAATCCTATAGTCCATGCAAACGGGCGTGTACAATCCGACTCAGATGATATAGAGGTGTGTAACTTGGACCTTGATAATCAGCCACCCCCTAAGCGACAGAAAATCCCTGTAGACAGTCTGGTGATTGATAGCACCCCTCCTATTTGAAAGAAGAAGGCTATAGGTAGGGGGGGTGAAAAAAATGGATGGTATAGGGGTTGCAGGAACAGGAAAAAATCTATTGATGAACCCCACAGGAAAACAGAAAAATGAGCTTGCGAGACTAAGGAAAGAGATGGGCGAGTTTCAAGACACTGTAATGAGTATTCTTGAGAAACTTTTAGCAAAAATTGAAAAAATTGAACGCAACATGGGGGATAAGGAAACAGTAAAAATGTGCATTGCTAGTGTCAAGCAGGCTGAGACTAGACTTACCAATGGAGATAGGGAAGATAGTAGGGTGACACAAAGTAATGGTACCGAAGGCACTATAGAACGAACACCACTGTCTAATGACATAGGACGTAGTGTGGCATATGAAGCTGTTGTTGATAAACAACAATCTACGAGCAAGGGGAATGATGAGGGAATTACCCAAAATAAAGAGGAGTGTAAATTAGGGTTATCCACTCCACGATTAAATGTTAAAAGGGCGCATTTGGAGCTGTGTGATTGACTGCAAATTACGCCGCTTTACTTTTAGAAATACCTGATCTCAGCCGAGCAGCGCTGAAAAACAATTGCATGTTTGAGCGCGAAAGCACCTCACTTTTAAAAACTTCACCGCGTCGATTTGATTTTAAAAAATTGCACTGTGTGATGAAAATTGTGAATTACCTCGGTAAGATCCTCTTTTAAAAATCCTTGTAACCCCTGTAGCCCCGGTCCACCGCAAGCACTAGGCTTGTTTGTGTGGAGGGTGCAGGGCGGTACCTTCTTCCGGCTTCCAGGCTGGGGCAGGCACTGCTTGGGCAAACAAATGTGTAGAGGCGGAGCTGAAGACTAGCCCGTTCTCTACATAAGCCCTTTACTATTTTGCACTCTTCTTGATGACATTGATGAGCGAAGTATATGCCGAAGCGCTAGCTGCGTGATTGACTGCAAATTACGCCGCTTTACTTTTAGAAATACCTGATCTCAGCCGAGCAGCGCTGAAAAACGATTGCATGTTTGAGCGCGAAAGCACCTCACTTTTAAAAACTTCACTGCGTCGATTTGATTTAAAAAAATTGCACTGTGTGATGAAAATTGTGAATTACCTCGGTAAGATCCTCTTTTAAAAATCCTTGTAACCCCTGTAGCCCCGGTCCACCGCAAGCGCTAGGCTTATTTGTGTGGAGGGTGAAGGGCGGTACCTTCTTCCGGCTTCGAGGCTGGGGCCGGCACTGATTGGGCAAACGAATGTGTAGAGGCGGAGCTGAAGACTAGCCCGTCCTCTACATAAGCCCTTTACTATTTTGCACTCTTCCTGATGACATTGATGAGCGAAGTATATGCCGAAGCACTAGCTGCGTGATTGACTGCAAATTACGCCGCTTTACTTTTAGAAATACCTGATCTCAGCCGAGCAGCGCTGAAAAACGATTGCATGTTTGAGCGCGAAAGCACCTCACTTTTAAAAACTTCACTGCGTCGATTTGATTTAAAAAAATTGCACTGTGTGATGAAAATTGTGAATTACCTCGGTAAGATCCTCTTTTAAAAATCCTTGTAACCCCTGTAGCCCCGGTCCACCGCAAGCGCTAGGCTTATTTGTGTGGAGGGTGAAGGGCGGTACCTTCTTCCGGCTTCCAGGCTGGGGCAGGCACTGATTGGGCAAACGAATGTGTAGAGGCGGAGCTGAAGACTAGCCCGTCCTCTACATTAACCAGGCACTCCCTATGACGCGCAGCGAATACGCGCGGCGTCCGCGCCACAGCCGCGCCAAAGACAAGCCTAAGACCAGCCCGTCTGGGCCCGTCCGGGACAGTATGGGGCATGGGGCAGGGAACTATACTCCACCAGTCCGTCCTATCTCAGGTATGAGTTCCGACCAATTAAGAGCCTTACGGCCTGCAATAAACTGTAACTGCACCGTGCTAACACCATCTGACAGCACACACTGTACGAATTGCAACTTCTCCATTACTAATATCCAACCACATCCTGACCCTGGTACTTGTACGCAAACACCATCCCAACGCTCAACGCATGCCTCCTGCGAATACTCCTTTTATAGTGTTAACTGCAGATCCTTGCCGCAGCACAAACTCGACATTCTCACCTTCTTGCTAGACGAAGCACCTAGTGTCCTGTTCCTAACGGAAACATGGCTACACGAAAGTTCCGGGCCAGATATAGCAACCGCCCTCCCCTCCAACTACGCCATCGTAAGAAGAGATAGACAGGGCCAAGTAGGTGGAGGCATTGCAATTATTTTTCGCAAAAATTTTACCTGCAACTTGGAGCCAGTCAATATTCCCGACTGTGAAGCCGCATCTTTTAAAATCACCCTAAACCCTAACTTCACACTCTCCGGTCTCCTAATATACAGACCCCCCGGAAATGCCAACACATGGGCAGCTAACCTAGCAAACCATATCACTCCTTTTCATCTAGACCACAAAAACTTCACACTCCTCTGTGACTTAAATTTGCACCTTGAGGACTCAACAAACGTGACATGTTGTAACCTTATTGACGACCTAGCGGCACTCAATCTGACACTACTCAACTCAGGACCTACGCATAAGGCAGGACACCTATTAGACCCCATTTTTTCCAATATTCCAGTACTAACATGGATTCAAACCAGCCCCATATGTTGGTCAGACCATCATCTCCTTCGCTTCTGCCTCACTATACCCAACGCCCCCCCAACAAACATGGCCTGGCCAGCAAATTCCATGAGAAATTGGAAAGTTCTTGATATCGAAAAACTGAACCAAACCCTCACAAATAGACCACCTACACATGACCAGAATATGGAAAGTATAGCCGAAGCCACCAATCTATGGCTGGAAAACGCAGCTGACGAATGTCTTCCTCAAACTCAGGCAAAAAGAAACATCCATCGCCCCCCAGCCCCCTGGTTCAATGAACTCCTTAAATCCGAAAAATCTAAATGTAAAACCCTTGAAAGGCAGTGGCGAAAAGACTACAACCAAGAAAAAAAGATGATATATAATAAGGCCAGAAACGCATACCACTCTTCCTGTATTAAGGCCCGTGCCTTATATGTTGCTAACACTATAAACACCGCCGCAAACAAAGCAAAAATACTATTTAACACAGTAAAGGACCTTGCAGGTGCTCAAACAATTGCTACGACTCGTCCTTTAAATAAAAAACAATGCCGGGACCTTGCCTCCTTTTTCAATGAAAAAATAGAAAATATCATTCTTAACATCAATTCCATCTCTGATGGATATGGCCCTCAGGAAAATGTCCCAGTGATATCGGACAAAATGAACATCTTAGAGAAATGGCCTCCTATAACCATGGACTCCCTAAAATCCTCCCTCAAGTCCATCTCATCAGGTTTCCCTCGTGATCCAGTACCCATTAGCGTCCTAAAACAACTCGACACCACCGCCCTGACTATTATAGCAGATGCCCTAAACTCCTCTCTCCAATTCTCCACAGTCCCATCACACTGGAAACACGCAATGGTAAACCCACTCCTGAAAAAACCCTCAGCTGACCCCGCTATCCTGACTAATTACCGGCCAATATCTCTGCTTCCAGCCTTCTCCAAACTCATGGAAAGGCACATACATTCGGCCCTCACCCTCTTCACCGAGGAAAACAACCTCCTCCATCCCACACAATCGGGTTTCAGAGCAGGATACTCCACGGAGACTGCTCTGCTGGGTGTTACGGAAAACATCAGGAAACTCCTGGATGAAGGGCAAAATGTCGCACTCATTCTATTAGACTTGAGTGCGGCGTTTGACACCATCTCCCATATTAAACTCCAGGCCACACTGGAGAGGAACGGTATCCGCGATGATGCATTGAAATGGATCAAGTCCTTCCTAACAGATAGGACTTTCCAGATCAAATCTACCCTCGCCTGCTCTGACATCTTCTACGCCCCACATGGAGTACCGCAGGGCTCCATCTTGAGCCCGCTGTTTTTCAACCTGTATCTCAGACCCTTAGCTGACCTAGCTGACAGCGTAGGACTCACCCTTATGACCTACGAGGATGACTCCCAAATTATCTTTTCATTGTCAGACTCTAAACCCTCAGCTCCCTCCCTCCTTAAACATGGACTCCATAAAATTTTCAGCGGGATGACCACCAACCAGCTGAAACTAAACGGTGATAAAACCGAGATCCTCTTGTTAGGAAAAAATAAAGAACTATGGAACTCCTCCCATTGGCCTCCCGAACTGGGAATTCTCCCCACCTGTCGTAAATATTTAATTTACTCTCTTAATTTCTATGCAGGTAAGTACTTAATCAATAATAACTCAATCGGAAAGAAAGAAGACAGAGTCCGTGGTGTTAGAGTTCTTAGGGGTTTTATTCCTTAAAAAGGAATTATTCCGGAATAGGATATCATGTTCCTGCAACCACACGGGGTTCAGGAAGGGATAGAGCAATGCTTTATTGACAATACATAGCTTATATACTTAATTTACATCATAGAAAGTAATGTAGTAGGCGTAACAGCTGAGAGTAGACAAGATAACAGCATCCACGTGTTACTAGTACGTAATCAGAAGGCGTGGACTAGGCGTAACTGTAGGTGTGTCTTAGAAACGTCACAGGTAGGTGTCACATGTGGGTGGCACTAAACAGGAATGTTGCAATGTCAGCAGAAATCGGAAGCTTGGATGCGCGCGCAGCTGCATGACGTGTGATTGGCGTGAAACTGGAGGGTGCAGGGGGCTTGACATTTGCACTGACGGAAAGAGACAGAAGTCTGGCATGTCAGATCAACTTGTGCTTCTATCATATCTGATATCTGATGTTTAGGAACTGAGCTATCGGGGCGGAAAGGTCTCTGGGGGAGAAGCTATTCTATACTGACTGTGAGTGCGTGTATAAGCGCCTGAGTGTCTGCATGAGAAGCGTGGGGGCATGGGCCTCCCATGGGAGCATGGTAACAGAGGCTATGAATTACTTGCATGGAGACAGGCCGGCCCTTTGGCTCTGCAGCTGGGGAATGTTTACTGAAGCTAGTAGGCAGGAATGTATCTTCGAGGAGCGGAACAGATAACCCGAAGGTTGTAGTCAGTCTTGGCAGGCAGCAGGCTGAGCTGAGCGTGGTGGGCCGCGCTGAAAGTAAGGCAGAGTTCACGGGTACGGGGGCAGCCTGGGCTGAGGCTGTCAGAGTCAGAAGAAGAAAAAGGCTCGATGGCAGAAATTCTAGGCCTACTTTGCCAGAGCTGAAAAACATGTAGAGTAAAGACGTTGGCATAGTATACTTAGGAACGGACTATCCAACCCATTCAGGGTGGGTCTGAAAGAGGACATGTTAACGTTGGACGCAAATGTATTTGCGTCTTCATAGCTGGCACAGGAGGGAAGTTACATGCACTTTAACTCGTACATGGAGACGGTGGGGTACACGATAGGGAACATAACTTGACCAAAAATTTATATTTCCTCACACCCCAGCAACCCAGGTAAGAAACTTAGGGGTTATCATTGATAATGCCATATCAATGGAACAGAAGGCAAATAAAGTTGCAGGCCTATGCTTCACCATAATAAAATGGCTGAAAAAAATTATATGGATGCTACCCCCCGCCACCCAAAAAGACCGTAGTCAATGCACTAATTACATTGAGTCTTGACTACGGCAACATCTTCTAACTGAGCTCAAGTCAGGAAGTCATCAAACGGCTTCAGCTAATTCAAAATTCAGCTGCGAGACTCCTGTGTAGAATACCAAAAACCGCTAGAGTGTCAAAACATCTAAATGACCTACATTGGCTCAGGGTTGAAAACCGTATCAGCTTTAAAACCCTGAGTTACATGTTCAAGATCAAATCCAAAACGGCACCGAACTATCTGCAAGCGCTAGCCACTCCCTACTTACCAGCGAGAAATCTGTGTTCTCAAGATGCAGCAAATTTCGTCGTTCCTTGGTTCAGATTTACAAGAATGGGTGGAAGATCTTTCTCTGTCAGAGGGCCTACTCTGTGGAACACACTTCCCCTATACATCCGTAAAGAAGAAAACCACGCCAGGTTCCGAAAGAATATTAAAACTTGGCTGTTCCAGAAACAACTGTGCTAAAACCATGCTCATCATATACTTTGTTCATCCATATGCCACAGGCGCCGGGAAACGCTTTTTGGGTAGCTGTGCGCCATACAAATGCAAAAAAATAAATAAAAAATAAATAATTGCTAATGTACCACAGGTAGTAAATGAGGAAAATGAAACCTGCCAATCTCTCTGTATCAAGACAATACATTGGGTGGGGGAGAAAACTGGCTTGAGAGAAGCACTATTTGAAACATTTTAAATGGTCAGGCCGGTTGCTTGGGTGGGAAGGGGCCATAAAGCTACAAGAGGTGATTGTATTGTACTGACGCTTAGCGATCCAAGGCTAATACATGCTGTCCATGTCAGGGCTGGAACAAATTATCTGGGAACTAACACATTTATTATCCTCCCATTAGGCTTCTTTTATTGGGGCCAAAATTGTTGAGAACGAGGAGCCTTGACGAGGGAGCATGTAATCTCAGGCAGAACTGGACTGTGGTACCGTTATCTAACAGGTTTGAACCTTTGACAAAATTGGAAGACATTGACTGACTGAATGGGGATGTTAAGTTGAGGAAAGGGTATGCCAACCAACTAGTCAGGGAATCTGGGCCCACTGACAAATCCCCCTGTAGGACTAATTTAAATTCCACAGGAAGCCAGGAAGTACACCTAGAGTCTGTGGCAAAAGAAGCTGAAGCTGAGGACACACACTGCATTCATGGTGAATATAACGCCCATGGATGAAGTTAGTCATCCCATACATGAATGCTTAAAGTTAGGAATTATGTTCTGGAATATTGCAGGACGAACTAATAAAATGGTAGATCAACACTGGCTACAGTTTATAGCAGAATATCCCATTGTCTGTTTCCAGGAAACTTGGGCAGTTAATGAAGTTCATATGCAAGGCTATTGGACCTTCCATACTCCGGCAGTTTTTAGTGAGCACGGACGTAATAAGGGTGGACTATGTACTTACATTTCAAATGTCCTGGGCCTACAAAAAATTAAATCGCAACATAAAGCAGAATACTACCAGTTGATAGAACTCCATCTAAGTATGAGCATCTGTTTGGTGCTGATTAATTTTTATAATAATATACCTCGGAATAAGATGCTGTGTGTTGTATCGAGACTACAACGGGAATTAAGTAAAAGACTGGAAACGTTAAAAGGGGAAGTGTATTTTATTTGGGGCGGGATTTTAATTGCACCTTATGTCAGTTTCGCCATAGGAACATCTGTGGCGTGGGTAAAAAAGGGGAAATAATACCACATTTTATGCATACACCATTAGAGGAGAAATTTAATGAAATCATATTACAATTCGATTTAGGGTATTCTAAAGATATTTGTACCCCTACGATGGAATTTGAGCCCACCTATAATGGGAGAGGCTGCAATTCAACTATTGATTTTCTTTTGACGTCTACAAAATTAGGTGGCCAGGTCTCTATGTTCAAGACACACAGCTTACTATATAGTGACCATTACCCTTTAAGTGTTAATCTCAATTCGTGCTTAGGATACCCGAGAAATGCAAAGAAGGGGAAAAATACGGCACTGATTTAACACTTGCTAGTCTGAATGGGTATTCGCTAAAATGGAGCATGGTTGAACCCCAGCCTTTCCTGGCCCAACTTATTGAAGAACAGGAAGCGGATTTTAATACCTGCTTAGATCAGGATAAGGAGGGTGAAGACATTATAGAGGCTTTCTCGAACATATCAAGTAAAATCAGGCAGATGTTATTTGTGGCCCTTAAACGGAAAGATCATATCAGGAAGGAAAAATTATGGTTTGACAAGGAATGCAGTACTGCTCATAAAAATCTTAAGAGAGTTTTGAAAATCAAACCAAAAGTTATGGCAGACATCAAACAGGCTAGGCTTATGTACAAACAGGCCCAAAGACAGAGAAGACTGGAATTAGGAACAGAAGTATGGCAGAATTTGTGCAAGGCCAGTGAAAATCAAGACAACATAGGCTTCTGGAACATAGTTAACGCACCTTTCTTATCCACACGAGATACTGATATAATTGATGTGGCAATTGAAGATGATAAGCTGGTACAGTATTTTAGTGGCCTCTATAACAATAGTATAGGGGATGAAGATAGGACAGACATGATGGAGGTGGAAGGCGAAGTAAGGGGAGAACTAAGGGTTGTGGTACATGAATGGAGAACGCAAGACAACATTTTTTCCCTGGAAATCACTCTGACTATTGATGAAGTAACAAAAGCAATAGAAGATAGTGTGGCAGGCAAAGGGCCTGGCCCTGATGGCATTCCTGTGGACATTAATAAGTATATTACTGAGTTGTGGGCCCCGCTTTTAATGAACGTCCTTATGAATTGTATGCAAAAGGGCTTTATTTCTACTTGGACTGATTCAAAAGGGTAATCTTAAATAAGCTACAAATTTGGGCTGATGAAATGGGTGTGTTAACAAAGTTACAATACAGCTTCCGAGCAGGCCTTGGGACAGTCAAACAAGGCCTGAACCTGAGTCTGATTATTGATAAGCACACAGTGGCTAAAAGTGGCAACATATTCCTGACCTTTGTTGACCTCAGTTCCGCATTCGACTGTGTGGTACATGAAAAATTGTGGGGCATTTTAATGGAAAGTGGTGTCGATCCAAGCATATTGTTGTTTTTAAAAGAGCTGTACAGGGATGCTGGTGCGAGAGTAAGGTAAGAGAAACAGGGGGAGTGCTTTAAAAGATTTAAAATAAGTAAAGGAGTGGGATAAGGGTGCGTTCTCGCCCCATTTCTTTTCACTCTTTATATAAATATGGTAGGTAAATACCTGGCAGAGCACCCAAATGAATATCCAGTAATTGAATTGAATTGAAATAAAATTTATAACGCTCAACTAAGCCTGTAGGCATCAAGGCGCCTAACAAAGAAAATCAAAAAAGGCAGAACCAGAGCTAAGGATAGGCTATGGCAAATAGCCACGTCTTAAGGGCCTTTCTAAAGGCTTGCTTTGAGGGAAGGGTTTTAATATCAGACGGCAGAGAGTTCCACAACCTTGGAGCCAAGGTTGAAACGGCTCTGCCACCCCACCTAGCTCTACGGACACGGGGGATTGATAGCAAGAATTTATTGGCCGAGCGCAAGGATCTGGAAGGGGTGGATTTAACAGATCCCTTAGGCCTCCTGATTTGTTCGTGGCCAGGGCCCCATAGATCAGACAAAGCGACTTAAAAGAAATCCTGGCCTCAATTGGAAGCCAATGCAGTGCTTTCCTGGCAGCCGTGGCAGAGGCCCACCTAGGGAGATCTAGCACAAACTTCGCGGCGGCATTCTGCACCATTTGGAGTCGCATTATCAGATTCTTGTTAATGTCAAGGTATAAGGCATTGCAGTAATCTAGTCTTGAGCCTATTAATGCTATTACAATTTGCTTTCTGGCTTGAGGGGACAGGTAATGTTTTATCTTCCTCTGGATGTTTATTATGCCCCAGCAGGTGGAAATAGTCCTACTTACTTGCTGACCCAACCCCAGAGAAGGGTCAATCATGACTCCTAAGTTCCTAGCCAAGGCAGTGGGTGTAGGGCACACTCCCAAAGATGAAGGCCACCATTCCGCCGACCAAATGTCCTCCTTACCTCCGAACAACAGAATTTCTGTCTTCTCACCGTTGAGCTTCAATGAATTGCAAATCATCCATTGAGCCACTGCCTCCATGCAGTGTCTAAAATTGGAGGCAGCCGAGATGGCAGGTTGGGCGAGAGACATCAATATCTGGGTGTCGTCGGCGTAGGAGACTAGCTCCATCCCGTAAGATCTAATAAGCCTGGCAAGTGGGGTCACATAGATGTTGAAAAGGGTCGGACTTAATGCCGACCCCTGAGGGACCCCACACTGCACAGGAAGGGATGGAGATAGGAACTCCCCCAGCTTAACTCTCTGTTCCCTCTGGCCGAGGAAGGAGGTCAGCAAACTAAGTGCAGGCCCCTCAACCCCTATCTCCCTCAGGCGAGATGTTAACACTGAGGGAGACAGGGTATCAAACGCAGCCGTAAGATCTAGCAGGATAAGGAGAGTGGTCTGGCCCTTATCCACTCTTGTGCGGATGTTATCAAGCACCGTGGTAAGGGCCGACTCTGTACTATGCTCTCTCCGAAATCTATGCTGCGAGTGATCTAAAAGGCCAGAGGTTTCCAGGAAGGCAGCAAGATGCTGGTTAAGATGAGTTTCCAACATCTTTGCTGGGGCTGGGAGCAGCGAAATGGGGCGGAAGTTTTTGAGAACGCCCGGGTCCAATGTAGGCTTTTTTAACAGTGGTTTGACCACCGCTCTTTTCCATTGTAGCGGGAAGGTCCCATCTCTCATTGCCCTGTTCATGATCTCTAATAGCAGGGGCCGGTAATTGATGGCTGCCCAATACCTATCCAATTATATGCGGACAATGCAGTTTAAATGTCTAGGAGACAAAATGGCCTTCAAAGAACTCTTACACAGTTTGTTGAATATATGCAGGATAGGGGCCTTAGGGTGAATATTAAAAAAACGTTTAGTATGACATGTGGGAAGGCACTTTTAAAAAGAAATGTATGGTCTTTATTATTCCCATCATGCACTGGGACAGGAACAGACTAATTTGCATGTAGCCAGGTTCTGAGCTGGGATGGTGCAGTGAGCTAAAAAACGGTGATGGATCAAACCCTGATCTCTTGACTGGGTAAGAGTATTCTGCATCATTCAGAAACTCTGTCCATCACCACCCCCTTTTCCATAATCGATTTTGTCCACACTATGTGTCGGAGGGTATACTCAGACGTGAGTCCCTTGCTTATTGCACCATCAGGATTCAAGCAAGCCGGGCCGACGATGGCTGAAATGCCAGAAACCGGTACTCGGAAGCTTGTTTCCTTCCCAGTATAAGAATTGGCTTAGTAGTTTGGTTTGCCCTGTTCCCATCATGCACTGGGACAGGAACAGACTAATTTGCATGTAGCCAGGTTCTGAGCTGGGATGGTGCAGTGAGCTAAAAAACGGTGATGGATCAATCCCTGATCTCTTGACTGGGTAAGAGTATTCTGCATCATTCAGAAACTCTGTCCATCACCACCCCCTTTTCCAAAATCGATTTTGTCCACTCTATGTGTGGGAGGGTATACTCAGACGTGAGTCCCTTGCTCATTGCACCATCAGGATTCAAGCAAGCCGGGCCGACGACGGCTGAAATGCCAGAAACCGGTACCCGGAAGCTTGTTTCCTTTCCAGTATAAGAATTGGCTTGGTAGTTTGGTTTGCCCTGTTCCCATCATGCACTGGGACAGGAACAGACTAATTTGCTTGTAGCCAGGTTCTGAGCTGGGATGGTGCAGTGAGCTAAAAAACGGTGATGAATCAAACCCTGATCTCTTGACTGGGTAAGAGTATTCTGCATCATTCAGAAACTCTGTCCATCACCACCCCCTTTTCCAAAATCGATTTTGTCCACACTATGTGTGGGAGGGTATACTCAGACGTGAGTCCCTTGCTCATTGCACCATCAGGATTCAAGCAAGCCGGGCCGACGACGGCTGAAATGCCAGAAACCGGTACCCGGAAGCTTGTTTCCTTCCCAGTATAAGAATTGGCTTGGTAGTTTGGTTTGCCCTGTTCCCATCATGCACTGGGACAGGAACAGACTAATTTGCATGCAGCCAGGTTCTGAGCTGGGATGGTGCAGTGAGCTAAAAAACGGTGATGGATCAAACCCTGATCTCTTGACTGGGTAAGGGTATTCTGCATCATTCAGAAACTCTGTCCATCACCACCCCCTTTTCCAAAATTGGTCTTTATTATTATACAGAAAATAGAGTGCTTAATAGTGTTTCGTATTTGGGCATAGTTTTTGCGAGCACAGGAAAATGGGGGACTGCAATATAGTCCAGAAAGCAAATGATGCTGAGAGTAACTGGGGGGGTAACTAGTTTTGCTGATTCCAGAGTTGATATCCATATATAAAGCTAAATGCATCTCAACAGCAGTATATGGGGCTGGCATCTGGGTTGTAGCCAACGTTAAGAGCTTTCAACAATGTTAGAATGCCTTTTTAAAATATCTACTGGCAGTACTTAGCTCCACAGCCAACCACATCTGCCACTTGAGCTGGGTTTGTCACATATAGAAGACATCATTAGGACTTATACTCTTTTATTGTGGCACAAGCTCTGGGTGACAGATGAGGCGATTTTCAATCGCGGTGTTATCATGGACTGCATGAAAACGGAGAGGGCCGGGTGTATCCAATGGCTGAGCCATATCAGGGCAGTGACTAGTGAGATTGGACACCCGGAATTTTTTGAAGATCCTAAGAGCATGAACTCTATCTCCAGGAAACAACTAAAAAAGGAATACATGATACACCTGGAAGATAAAAGATGGTCCCTAGAGAGAGGGAAACAATCTGTTATGGCAAAGTACTTGATGCAAATAGGCCCAGGAATTCAGGCTTAACTATCCCAACTTAGGGGGAGCTGTGAATGTATGCTGGTGACCCGGTTCCGACTTGGTATAGTATTTAGACTAGTTACCTTTCCTGAGACTAATGACTGGTCGTGCGATCTAAAACCCTGCCCCTGTGATGATGTTTCAAAACAATCAACTATCCATGTCACCTTTTTCTGTACATTTTAAACTAACCAGAGGAAAAGATTTTTATTACCATTTTTTAAATATAAAGGCTTGAGACAGTGTAATAATGCCCTCATGTTCCTACAATGCATGGACAGCGAAATATGTATCAGTGTGATGGTGTCTTTCCTGAAAAATGTAATAAGATTTAGAAGTTCAATGTAGGGAACTTATTATCTGAATCAATTAAGGTGACACATCAAAAATTGTGGATGCTGTTAATAGTAGTGAGACTGTATAAATTGTAGGATTTGATCTATATTGGCCCAGTTTAACTAATAATATTATAATATGACTAGCTATGACTTCATTGCAAATGTCAAATCATGTTTTACTGTTTTTCCATACATTTTGATCAAACAGAAGTAGTTGTGTTCGCACTGTAAATGTTTAATCATGTTTTTAATTGTGCTTTTATGGTTTTTTATAACAAAAATCGAATAAAGCTATATTTGTTTTGATTCGTTAAAGGTAGTCATTAACGGTTTAATCTGCGTATTTATTTGTAAAGCACGTATGAACGGCTCAATATAAAGGGCAAATAATAACGGGGTGAGAGGGCACCCCTGCCTTGTACCACAAGAAATGTCAAATGAATTAGAATATGAACCAGAATATGAAATCTTAGCTGTAGGTTTATGATATAGAACATGCACCCACTGCCTAAACTGATCGCCAAGGCCAAATGCCCTTTGTGTAGCCCATAGAATTTCCCAACAGACCTTATCAAAGGCCTTTTCGGCATCTAAAAGGATCATATCCAGACCCACCCCCTCTTTTTCCGCGTAGTCAAACGCACCAATGGCTATATTGACATGAGCTGTAGTGTCTCTACCTGGTATAAAACCAGGTTTGATATTGGACACTAATCCTGACATCATTGGTGCCAGTCGATTTGCGAAGATCTTCGCAAAAATCTTGGCATCTGTATTTATTCGGGAGATGGGTCGGTACGATCCACAGTCTGAAGGTTTTTTGCCCTTTTTAAGAAAAAAGACAATTTTAGTCATATTCCATGATTCCGGCGTCCTACCGCCTATATTAACATGTTGAATGACTGTGCTGAATGGTGCCAACAAACTACTTTTGATAGTCTTGTAAAATTCTATTGGTAGTGAATCTACCCCTGCAGCTTTGCCTGGAGGTAAGGCAGAAATGGCTAATCCTATTTCTTCCAATGATATTGTGTTATTTAAAAATACTACCTCATCATCACTCAACAGAAGATTACTCTCAGTAATATATTGTGTAATATCTTCCTTATCAATCACAGAAGATGATGAGTAGAGTGTCTGATAAAATAGTGAGACCTGCTCCAAGATAGCTGAAGTATGATTATGTAAAGCACCATCCGGGCTCTTTATAACATTGATTTTAGTTTGAGCCTTCGTTTCTGCTGTTTGAAAAGCTAAAACTTTACCAATATGTTCACCATATTCGTTTTGTGCCAGACGATACTTATTATATCTCACTGCAATTTTTTCCCTAAGAGATGTTTTCACTGCTGTTCTAGCATCCAATAGAGTAAGAAACAACTGATCCTGATCCATTTGGCCTTGTGTTACTGCCTCTACGTGATATTTTTCCTTATTTTGTAAACTCTTAATCAGCTTCTCCATATTATCTTTTCTTAATTTATTCTGCTGCCAATTTATTGTTGGGGCATACCTCTGACATACGCTTTCATAGTATCCCAAATGATCAATGGGGAAGCTGTCCCTACATTTTCCACAAAAAAGTCTCTAATTGTTGCTTCATATTGGAGTCATATTCCATATCAGTAGATAAATATCTGGGAAAAGAGAATGGTATGACATTTTTCCCTTCAGCTGTAGACGTAAAAGATAGCAGAATAGGGTTATAGTCAGATGTCACCCGAGGGCATATAACAATATCTAAGCCTAAAATTAAACTGTCAGAGACCCAGGTCATATGAATCCTGGAGTAGGATTTACATTGGGCCGAATAATAAGTATACCCCGGGATAAGTGGATATATCTGTCTCCAAGCATCCTGTAAGGATTGTAATCTAGCCATTTCTAGCTGCCCTGACCTTTCACATTCTACTAATACCCCCTTTTTTGTTGAGTCAATATTATAGTCCATTCCACAGTTAAAATCTCCCATTATTAGGCGTTCCCCATCCCAGTTCAGCAATTCTAAAGTAAGAAAATCAAATATATCGGGGTCATCAATATTTGATCCATAAATTGAGCCAAACACATATTCCTTACCCTGTATCTCAATTTGAGCCAATACCCATCGACCTCGTGGATCAGCCAATGTCTTGACTATTTTACAGAAGAACCTTTTATCTTTTAATATAGCAGCTCCTTTCATAGATATAGTTTGAGAAGTACTAACAATTGCTTCATACCCTAAGTGTTTTAACAAATGACGATCCTTGTAGGCCAGGTGAGTTTCAGTAATTAAAACTAATTGTGGTTGATGCAGTATTAGCTCCTCCTCTACCAATTGACGTTTATTAACATTATTAAGTCCGTCCACATTCCATGCCATACATTTTATCTTAGCTATATTCCTTATCAAGTTTTCCTCTACAAATAAAACTTAGCCCTAGAAAGGCTGAAAAAACAAGCAGAATCAGATGACTAATTAATAGTCTTTTATGATAGCTATATTTTACCCTAACAATGTCCAAACATTTTTTTGCCCCCCTCCCTCAAACCCCTTCCAGTCCTCCCTCTGACCTGAGAGACCCTTGGAACCCCCCCTCCCAGTAACTAGAAGGAGGTATCCTCCCTTTAACCTACTGCCACTGGATAGGCAGTACAAGAGAGCTACCCCACTACGGTAGCTGCCCCACACCTGAACAAATACCATAAGTGAAGAAGTAAAAATATATATATATATATATACCAGTTACGCTTAATCCAATAGGGCTAGTTATCTTATCATACACATTTCCCCCCCCCTTTTTTTTAATATTAGAATCCACACTGAAAAAAAGGATTAGAGGACCACCCACCTACATTAAAGCATATACATATACATGTAAATATACATCTTGTTAAGACGTCTGTGCAGCTTCCGTTTGCCATTGAACAATAACAGATTTAACTTCTTGTTCATCCACAAAAAGATATGACCGACCATTTTTAAAAACCTTCAAGCGTGCCTATTCTTGTAAATACACTTGTGCGCCAAGCGCCTTAAGAGGGTCAATAAACTGGCGAAGTTGCCAATATCTGTCCATAGTGGTCTTACAAAGGTCTGATCTAACGAAATAAAGTAACAGACTCCACAGTAAAAGGTGTATTGGGTCGGGCCTTAAGAGCAACTGCCTGCCTTAACAAAAAGTTTCTCAAAAAAACCAAAAGTGGATGGGGGTATTTACCTTCCTGATTACGTTTACCAGTAGGGAACCTGTGAACTCTTTGCAGCTGAGAATCCCAGTCCAAGTCCGATAAATCGGGGAAAGCCTTTTGGAATAACTGTACAAGATAGGCCCTCAGATCTGCTTCTTCTGCCCCTTCTGGAATACCAAATAATCGCAGGTTGTGATGGCGTTGACGATTCTCTAAGTCCTCAAGTTTAAGCTGGATAGTTGAAATTTGGGTAACCTGCTGCCGGACTACAGTATCTGTTAGACTTGCAGTTTGCTCCCTCTCTTCTACTCTCTGTTGTAAATCTGATATATTGTTAGCAAGGCCCCCAACTTTAACTGACATTTCCTGTAGCATCTGTGCCATCTTGTCTGTATCTGACTTAGCTTGCATATAATTATCCTGTGCCTCACTTCTTTGATCTTTTAAGAACTGCATTATTAAAGCAAGTGTTGGGTCAGTATCCAACAGAATGTCAGCTGGTTGAGTCAGTGTCCCTTGAGACAAAGCAGCTAAAGTAGATACTTGTTGGGAGCAAGCTCCACGCTCTCTCCGCTCTTCTGCCACATTGGCCCCTTTCTCTACTTGTTTTACCGCAGGAATATTGCTTACCATGTTATTCTCAGTAATGTTTTCAATGGGGCTATTACCAGTTATCCGAGAGACCATACTCCCCCCTTAGCTTGAAGCCATTTAGGGAGAGAGCTGTTCTCCGAACTACATTTTCCACCAATGCTAATTTGGGGTGAATTTTGGAGCAGATTGTCCGGCCTCTGTGGAGTTTTCTTATTTTTGACTTTAGCCTTGATTTTCTTTCCAGGCGGTGTCTTATTAGATCTAATACTTACTCCTGCTCCCGCTATTATAGATATTGAAGCATCATCGCTGTGGAAAGCCACCTCTTCCCATTCCTCCAAGGCATTCTCTCCGATGCCAGTGCCCCCGCTGCTATCTACATGTGCCGGTTAAACTGATTTCTGAAATTCCACCCTTTAGCTCCATTAAAGACTGGCTCATTAGCTCATCCATTTCTAGCGAGTACACTGGCGTAGAAATATCTTGATTGTTTCGATAAAGACTTCAGTCTCTGCTTCTTTTTGAGTCCCTTTACTTCCCCAGCACCCTTGCCAGCATCAGTACTACATTGTATCCCTGACTGCGAGGAGTCTTTAGATTTATTCAAGCAAATCGGTACCGCTTCCAGCAGCGTCTCCGAAAGTTTATTCCCTGGCATTGTCTGACTAACAGACCCGGCTGCAATCAGCTCGGCAGGCGAAGTATTGGCTTACCAATGATCGAGGCTCCGATCTTATTTTCATTGACAGCAGCAGCAACAGTCTTGGTTTCAGGAGCAACTTCACTCACATCATCCCTACATCATCTCCATTAACATGAGCAAGGGGACGGCCAGCCCGTGTTCCTCTTGGGGGGTTCTTCGGAGGGGCCATATCCCGCCTTATTATCAACGTTGCGGTTGGAAAACCCAGCAAGAACAGCCCTGGCCAGTGGAGTACCGAGCCAGATACCCACTGTGTCAGCCTGGATATCCGCAGCCCTTGTCCAACTCGTGCAGCACTGATTGCCTGCATACGTTCTCGAGTTTGCTTGCAATCCTTCACCAACAGTATAATGTTGAGGCTACATTCCACACTACCCCGATTCCTCTGACCATTAGCTCTTTATTCCGGTTCAGTCCTACTCCACAATACACAATACTGCTCCACTCCACTCAAGCTATAGACTTCACAGCAGACCAGGGGAAAGCGAGAAAGATCCACCTCCAACCTCCAACTAAATATCCTCTACCCAGTTCACAGTAAGTGATGTTTTATGGATTATTAATTTAACAGATGGAAACTTTTTTTCCTTTTTTTTCTTTTTTTAAAACTAAAGATGACTTCAAAATCCAAGCAGCAGGTAGGGCAGTTTTTACACTCACTTTGTGGCCGCTCCCTTAGGTCCTCGGGGTTCCAGTACGTGTTCTACGACTAAGCATGGGCGAATTTTGCGAATCTGGCGTTCGCGAATTTTGCGAATTTGCGAACTCGCAATCCGCAAAATCCGCGAATTCTCGCGAATTTGCGGATTTTTTTTTTTGTGTTCGCAAGGATTTCTGCCAGTTCGCAAGGATTTCTGCCAGTTCGCGAGGGTTTTGTACAAGTTCGCAATTGCAAACTTACATGTCGGCTCACAACGGTCAGGATTATGTTGTTTCTACGTCTGGTTCATCATCACAGGTTCCCAGAACCCTCTGTTTCACCCCTGCCACCCTCTGTTTTACCCATGCCATCCTCTGGTGCATCAATGCCACCCTCTGGTTCATCATCACTGTAGATTATGGGGGGGGGGAAAGCAAGCACACCTGCCTGCTTCAACTGACATGAATTAATTTGGGGTTGATTTATTAATGTGTCACTGTTTTAAAATTCCAGTCTGGCATCTGCTTCCTTATCTGTAATTTGCTTTCTGTTGCAGTGCAATTTTTTTTCCAGGACCTTTGTGGCCTACTTGTAGCTATTCTATGAGCCTGCTGTGAGGGTCAGAGCAGGGTCATATAATTGTTGCAACTAGCAACTGAACTCTGGAGGGGCCCTTGTCAGGAAGCACTACAGGGAATGGTTACTAATGATGAGTTTGAACTTTTGAACCTGCTGAATGCTTTTTTTGTGTTCGCAAGGATTTCTGCCAGTTTGCAAGGATTTCTGCCAGTTCGCGAGGGTTTTGTACCAGTTCGCAATTGCGAACTTACATGTCGGCTCGCAACGGTCACGATTATGTTGTTTCTACGTCTGGTTCATCATCACAGGTTCCCAGAACCCTCTGTTTCACCCCTGCCACCCTCTGTTTCACCCATGCAGTCCTCTGGTGCATCAATGCCACCCTCTGGTTCATCATCACTGTAGATTAGGGGGGGAAAGCAAGCACACCTGCCTGCTTCAACTGACATGAATTAATTTGGGGTTGATTTATTAATGTGTCACTGTTTTAAAATTCCAGTCTGGCACCTGCTTCCTTATCTGTAATTTGCTTTCTGTTGCAGTGCAATTTTTTTTTTCCAGGACCTTTGTGGCCTACTTGTAGCTATTCTATGAGCCTGCTGTGAGGGTCAGAGCAGGGTCATATAATTGTTGCAACTAGTAACTGAACTCTGGAGGGGCCCTTGTCAGGAAGCACTACAGGGAATTGTTACTAATGATGAGTTTGAACTTTTGAACCTGCTGAATGCTTTTTTTGTGTTCGCAAGCATTTCTGCCAGTTCGCAAGGATTTCTGCCAGTTCGCGAGGGTTTTGTACCAGTTTGCAATTGCGAACTTACACCGCACGCAGCAAAAAATCCGCTGCGTGTGAATTTGCGGATTTTGCGGGAAATTCGCGGATCTCGCGGATTGCGAATTTACCGAAAATCTGCAAAATCCGCGAGCGGAACGGATTTTCCGCCCATGCTTATCTACGACCCCTGCCCGTACTCCTGCTGTGACTGCAACCCAGGGGGCTCACTCATAGCTTGGCTCGGCAGACTGGTGTCATGACAATCCCAGCATCGCTGGCGTAACAAAGCACCTCACTGGCCCCGCAGCCCATTGCCAACTTGCCTTTCCTCCTACTGGGTTCAGACACGAAAGTTGAGACTGAGGATCTTTGCACGTTCTATCGCTGCAACAGCTCTCAGCGGCTCTCAACAGGGCTCAGCGCTGCTCACACACTGACCGCGGTTCCCCCGTGCCCTGCCTTGGACCTGGGCTGCGCTCTCCCCTCATCACACCGGCCACGCTACACCGGCCCCATCATGGCAGTGACAGTCCTCACGCCGATCCGCCCTTCGGTCTCCGGTGCGATGAAGACCCGTCTTGCTGCTAAAAAGTTTACGAGATGTCCAGGTGTGGATAGGCTCCTCCGTGTGGCGTGCTCCGTGGCGGTGTCCGTCCGCCATCCTGCTCCTCCATGATGATTCGGCATCTCCAATTAATCCAAATTTCTTTTCAATATCTGATTAAAGATTCAGAGGCTTTCCGTATACCCTTGTGGAACTTGGCACCATGCCAAAACATGGTTTCGGAACCAGAACGCAAATAAATATTTGCTATCCGGATTCAAGGGAATGGAGAAAAAAGCTTGACACAAGTCAATCACAGCCACGGCCCGTGGAGGGAGTTGCGGTGGGGCAGAGAAGTGGGGCGGGGGAGGGGCAGGGTGGGGGGGGGCTAAATACTGGCATATGGATAATTGGAGGTAAGTAAACAATTTATTTATTAAAACGAATTTTGTAGCGCGCGCCGCAACGCATTTTGCGATGCAGGGCACGCTACGAAATTCGTTTTAATAATTAAATTGTTTACTTACCTCCAATTATCAATATGCCGGTTTTTATTACCCCCATCCTGCCCCTCCCCCGCCTGCCTCTCTGCTCCACCGCAACTCCCTCCACGGGCCACGGCTGGTCCATCACCAAAAACCATTCAGCTTCACATGGAATCTAATATAAAATCACAGCAGGATTTGGTACTGTTGGACAACAAGGTATCACAATCTGATTCATTTTCCGCAAATCCTGAACAATTCTATATTTCCCGTTAGTTTTTTTTGTATGCCCATGATACACGGTGAATTACACGGACTACACAAAATTTCTCTCAAAATTCCTTGTTCCATCAGATTCTCAATCAATGGTGTTATTCCAGCAACAGTTTTGGGGCTTAAATGATATGCTGGAGTTCTTGGGTATTCTGCATTCAGTTTTAATGTGATTCGAATTAGAGCTAGTCCTTTCATCAATCCAATGTCTTTTCCTCTAAAATCCTACACTTCAGTCAGACTGTGTCTCTCAACACAGGAGGAAAGTCATTTTCAGTAAGTAACGTATGTAAACCCTTTACTCCTGTCTTTTGTCTAGACATTTTAAACAAAACATCTTTATCTTGGTATGACATACTATTCCTTCTGGAGTACAAGAAATGGAACAATTAATTTTGCACAACAAATATTACCAAACTAGGATCACACACCACAAATTCATGTTAATCCTCAAAAGTTCCAATCTGTACTTGCATGGGTTCTGTCACTGGGGTTGAAATCAATTGGTTCGGTACTCCTACTACATGGATTCTTTCTCCTGAGAGGGCTAAGTTGGAAATTTCCACAGTTTTCACAGTGGCCCGGGTAGCACCAGTATCTACAAGGAATTAAATAAGTGTTGCATTTTCCTTGCCATTCACAAACGGACCATTCTGATCCACCTCTAAGGATGCGCCAAGCACGCATTTCTCCTCCCCTCTGAGGCATCGTCATTGGGATATATCTGAGTCACTGTCATCCATCTGCAACAAATATTGGGATGCCACTTGTACATTTGGATTTACTTATCATTTGTATGGAATTCCATTTTCACATTGTATTTCTATACCCCTCCATTCAAATGTTGCCTAGGAGCTTGAGTCATGTTTTGATTCTGACTCCTTACATTAAACATTGGTTGATTCATCATACCAATATTCATTTGTGACTGAAGCATTCCATTTACACCTGTCACAATTGTCTCTCCATTTCCCTGATCAGCCAAAGTAGACTTACACTCGCACTTCCAATGCCCGAACTTGCTGCAACTGTGACATGTAATAACTGTTCCAACTAGAACTATATGAGAAAACCATTCTTTACATGAGACGAGCGAGATCATGAGAGGTAAGGGAACATTATCTACACCAGAAAGAATTGAAACCCATGAGAGTGGTGACATGGGTACGTTTTTTCAATGTCTCGATATTTGATCCTCGTCCCCTTCCTTGAGGCATCAAATTTTGCATTGGATTTACCATCACACCTTTCATTCCATTGGTAGTCTGACCATTTCCTTGTATCATGCCTGAAAAATCAGAATCAAAACCCACATATCCTTTCTTAGCTACTCTCATTTGTGCCAACATCAATTTCTCCTTTAATTTTTTGTGACGAAAATCAATATCATCTCCACAGTACTTAGCATAACAAAGTATTTTTCATCTATGGACTTACTCTGCCAACAAATTAAATGTTGCTGAATCATGGCACTAATTTCAGGCCTCAAACCATATACAAAACAATACTCAAAATGTCCCATATCTTTCTCTGACACATTTTCAATTCCGCTATGCTGTTTAAACACTTGTAAAGGTCTATTGTATTATGCATAAACTGACTCTTTTAATTCTTGAGTAGTCCTATCTGGTTTTATCCAAATGGTGTCTTTTGGCGAAATCTTTCCTTTCAAATACATAATGACCTGATTGTACTTTTTCATCACTTCTGCTGATCGTGCACCTGTTTTTGAGTCTCCGCAGGTTCCGTCTCTCGCCAATTGACAGCAGTTTTACATTCCACCTATAAATCTGTTGGAACCCCAATATCAAACAAAGCATCCAAATTTTTTAGCAAGACCTTTGAAACCTTCACAAATCTTTCCACCTGTTTATACCATTCAACATTCTTTTCTCTCAGCCTCGAAAAATCATTGGTAAAAGGCAATATGTTCTGTCTATTCCAGGGGACATTGACATACCCTCCTCCTGGTACTTCTCTCATGTGATATGCCATTACGTCTGCCTCACCCTTTTCATTTCTATCATTGGGCATGAGGGCAGAACTATTTTTGATCTTCTTTCTTTTTAGCCTATCTGCCGTCCCATCTTTCTATTTCTACCTATCGCTTAAAGGCAGTTAATAACTCTTTAATCTGCAATCTATTTCGAGAAGGATTCAAACTCTTTAAATATCTGTCACTGAAATCCAATTGATATGTTTTCTGTAAGGCTTTAGATTTTTCTACATCCACTCCATATTTCCGCACTACCTCAGCAAATTTCTCATGGGCATTGCTTGCTTTTCGTGTTATACCCTTCCATATAAATTGGAATCCCTCATCACGAAATCTCAATAGTCTCTCTGGACTAATTGTTCTCCAAATCATTTATTCTAATTCCACTTTTAATTTGCTTACATCTATGTTCATATCTCAATTTGTATTACTTAGTACACTACCAGTAGGAGCTATGTCTCTAATCCAATCATCAAGTTCTTCCGGAGATGACCCTATTGAAGTACTCGTTTCTGATCTCTGAGATTCTCCACTAGCTTCTCCTGACCTTTGTACTACTTGTGAATTTGTTTTCTGATTTTCCATTTGCAAAACCCTCCCAGTAATTATTTATTGACCCCTACTTGGTGTTTCAAGAGTCTTTTCTGCAATGCTTATTAATGGCTCTATTCCCCTTCCATAATGGAATTCATTCTGTTACGCATATCCACACCACACTCATGGGTTTCAATTCTTTCTGATGTAGATAATGTACCCTGATCTCTCACGATCTCACGATCTCACTCGTCTCATGTAAGGAATGGGTTTCTCCTAAGTTCCAGTTGGAACAGTTATTACATGATTTTGTGAAATTCCTCATCCGGTTTGATATAGAGGAATAGTCGGACCTATTGTTACGGGAACTGATAATGCATTAGGACTATTTGTCATGACCATATTTGAAAATCCTGCTTTCTCAGGATTCTGATCTCCATCCAAGAAAATACTTTTGTAGGCTGGATCTAAATTCGCAGGTGGGACTTCTGGTTTTAAACCCACAAACAGATTTGTGCCTAAACTATTCTGTTTTTCATGATAAGGTGAAGGTCTATTTAGTAATAGTGTGTTCAATAATTCATCATCTATATCCTCCAAACACTCATCTGTCAATGTGAGTACTTGAGCTTTTGACTCTTCAGCATGTTTCTTTTTCTCCTTAAACTTTTCCCCTTCCTTATTTTCAGCTACTTTACATAATTCATTCTTACTCCCAAAGCAACATCTTGTCTCCATATTTTCTTCTGTAAATCCCATTTCGCCTCTGCATATCGGATTGACCTATTTCTATATTTCCCCTGACATTTCTCTTTTTCTCTTCGATAGGCTTTGTGTTCCTATTCTTCAAGGGCTTCATATTGCATAGGTCTAGGACTAGGTTTCATATCATTCATCTGTCTCCTAAATTTTCAAAAATTCTTACATTAAATGTCCCGTATTGTGGAAATGCTAAGGGACCATCCTTCTCAGTATATTTTACCTGATTCTCCATCCAGGTACAAGAGTGATATCCTCTCTATAATATCATCTGCAAAGATGGGTGCACCTTTCAGAGCCAGAGGAAGACCATCCCTAGTTGGTATTGGCTCATCCTTGCGTATTAAAGCTTTTAACAGCTTAAAGAATTTTATGATTTCTTTATTTCAATTCAATCTTTTTAATTCTGCAGGCTCTCCTCTATATTATTAATTTGCCTTCCAATCACTGTTTGTTCTGAACCACCAATATCAGTGCAACTTCACACCAACCACCAATACCAGCGCAGCACTTGTATGACATCAGTCTAACTCCTCACTGCGACTGACTCTCCATTCGCAAACTGTTCATCTTCTTTTCTCTTTCGTCTTTTTAAAACAAAACTCATGAAAAAACAAAAACAAATACGACATGAAACACCTTTGTCTGCTCCACTAAAAGAATTATAGATACCTACTCATTTAGATAATTTGCATTCGCTTCCAGTGAAACCTCGATCAGTACGATTTTGCTCTCTTTAGGTAAAATTCCTTAAGATCCTCCTGGTGCGCTTCCTGAAGAAACCTTAACCATTCCAAGGTATCACACTTCAACGCTCCCTTTCTTAGTCAGTACTGGCAACAACGCCTCATGCACAGTTCTCACATAACAGCAGACAAATCCACTTAGTGAATTTCACACTAAGACCCATCCTTAGGTGCATATCTGGGATCTTAGGCCTCGATGGACCAGCACTCACTTAGGCCTCGACTGACCTAAACTCAATACAACATAGACATACAATTTTCACAATATGAGATAATACTTCTCTGATCACAAATTTGTTTCAGTCTTTGTCAAGTCCAAATTTTACCATCAGTCAGAACCCTACTATTTCTTCTTAGCTACTTAAAAAACCTTTTAAGCACGACTCCTCATATCCTAATTAAATTAGTCAAACTAACCATCTGATCTGACAAGCTACCAAAAACTGACGCTGCTGAAAGGCTTAAAAAAATGTAATCTCACTAAAACATTTCAAATCACCATCACCAACGGGCCCATAAACATATTACCTTTCTTACTTTTTAAAGTATTTACCATCTTAATTATCAAACCCTGCTCCGCCAATGGTTCTTTTTGTTAAGCTAACAGGGACTTGGATCATCAGAGAACCAATCCTGAAAACAAAACTCAGCCCTAAACCTTAAAAACCAACCTTGAAGCCCAACACCTAACCCTGAACCTTAAACACTAACCCTCATTCCTAAACACCAACCATGAACCCTAAACACCAGCTCCAAGCCCTAGCAACCAACCCTGAACCCTTCCTGCTGACCCTCTCTTGAGGGTCTGAAGGGTCTGAGGGAAGTCGATTGGCAATGTACTCTTTCTCTCCATTAGTTCAATGACTCTGGGCCTGCACCCTGCCAGTGGCCTGGTTTACAGGGCTCCTCTGGCCCCAGGAGACTTTTGGATCTGCTCCAAGACTTGGCAACTTGACTCTGGATCGTTTTTCCTCCCTCACACCAACATCGTGGGGCACATCCCAGCCCCACCTGGCCCATTTGACGCAAGAGATTGATCCTCTCTGGATGTAGTGGGTCAACTCGGCTACCTATTACCTTCTTTTCATCACGATCAGAGACAAATCACACAGTGAGATCTCTAATGACATGGTGGGTCACTCTGATGTGGAATGGGGGGTGCACCTTCAGGACTGGATGGCCCTTTGCCACCCACATCACACAGGAATGTATGGGTGATTTTTTGGGCTAAAATACACATTGAGATTACCACTATTAAAACTAAAGTCAAAGCCTACTTTCATAAAAAGCTGGGCGATTGAATAGATGAATGGGAGTGATCAGCAGATGCATGCTCGGATGACCAGGAAATACTCTAGTGTAGGTTTCAAATCCTAGAAGAACAGCATGCTCAACAACATTCAAATCAGAGGCATCCCCAATGGAGTAGAAAGAGAAGATATTCTGACCTTCATCAGAGACCTGCTTCTCTCTATCAGGCATTCACCAGAGGCACCACTTCTCCATCTTGAACGTGCTCAGAGAACTATGGCCAACTTAAATTGAGCTGAGGGTGTCCTGAAAAACCGCGGGTTCATTTCTGTGAGGACAAGAAATTCATCATGTGCATTTCCAGCAGCAAGGTAGACTTGATTTTTAGGGGTTGACCAGCCTTCTTGGGATCTCTGACCATAACTCTCAGGAAACCCAATGCAGAGACTTCCACCCCATTACCATCTGTTTGAACACAAACTGAAGTATCTGTGTGCCCACCCCTTTAGATTGATTTTCCAGTGGAAAACCAAACTGCGAGCAATCCGTTCCCTCATTAAGGTGAGTAATTGCTGGAATTACCTCAGGACGATGATCCTCGTGATAATGCACAGAGCTCTCAAGATGAAAGCAACAAGTTTTGCCCTGAATAGCAAACTGTAGGCTTGTGTTCATGGTAATTTTGAAGTAGCCCGAAATTCTCGGAGAAGGACAAGGCTGACATCTTCCCACAGCTACAAAACATGAAAACTGAGTCACGAAGTCCTCATGGTGCATCCACCCACAGGAGGGGGAGACCCGTAGGGTTTCCTAAACAAACAGAGAAGGAAACTGTGCTTTCTCCATTGACTACTGGAGGTGAACAGGAAGATGCGGATGGGGCGGGTTACATTCACTGCTGTTCTTCAGTTTGCCTCTGTCCCATTCTCACTTTTAAATACACAGGAATCTCTTGGTGACCCCACTTATTGTCTACATCTTCTGATGGTCACACCTCTTGTTGGGGGCCCAGTAGTAGACTCCCCCCTTTTACAGAAGTAGATGTAGATTGCTCATTTGGTACAGTTGGCCGATGATTTGGTCTGTTATGATGGTTTTGGCACCTATTTGCTCCCATACCTGATTCTGCATGTTGGGATGGTGTGTGGGGGGTCTGAGATGTTCAAATAGACTAAGCAGAAACAAAATAAACCACCTCCAAAACTACGCTCTATATAAAGAGTTGAAATTCAAATCCAGTAACACCAAAAACGTTTTTCTATTGGATATTTCTCAATTTCTTTTCTTTATTTTAAATTCCTAAACAATAATTGGAGAACAATGAATTAAGCATGAATGCATACAAACAGAACCATCTTACCCTCACAAACTATAAAACCTACCACTCTCAATCTTCACACATACCACTAATAACTTACAAATCATCCTCATTTATAAAAAGAACCATTTAAAAATATCTTTTGATCTGCCTTGAAGACCACCCAGACACAGGGAGAAAAGATTGTGTGTCACCTTACAACAATAGTCAAAGCTGGATATTCCCTTAACATACACGTTTGTCCCTATAACCCCAATGAACATTTATAGATCTATTTGAAGCATATTTTCAGATTATTTAGTACAATTTATCTTTTGTGTACCACAAATATTGTCATGAAAACCAGAAATAACCTATTTTCCAGTTCAACTTTGATTTGGTGTCTGTAAGGCTGAAATGCTGGTGCCAACTACTGTTTTGGTGTACAGTGGTCAGCCGACCACACACCTTTTTCATGACACTAGAATGTTTCAACAAAGAATTAAAACTTGGTGGGGAACAATGGACAACTGCCCGAAAGTTCTGACTGTGCTCAGCTACATTTTGTGTAAGCGTTTGATGGATCACGGCCTGCAGCCATCAAAATCGATGCTTGCTGGGGATTATTCTGTGCCAGTTGGGACCTGACTGGTTTAAATTATTTTACCCAGTGGACCATATAAGACGTCTTTGATAGTTGTCAAAAGGAAGGGTAGGGGGATGAGCTCCTTTAGCATTAGTGATGAGAAATGATATGCAATCAGTACTAATTCTCTACTAAGTTGTGATCCCCGACGGATCCCTTTGAATAAATCTATAGAAATCAGAGAACCATCGGGCAGTTGCCCATTTTTCCCCACCATTTGTATTCTTAGCTCGAAAATAATCTCTCTCCTCTCAAATTATATCCCTAAAACTATCAGCAAAACACATTCCTTTTTAACAAAATCAAAGCAAGTTGGCCATTCTTAGGGGTCAGCTCAGTTCTCAGAGGATCAATCAAGTGGGGCTTTCACTTCTAACGGAAACGGCACTTTTATGATAGGGGATACAAGGTGGGCACGTTGTTGGCACGTAAAATCTGCCTCCACAGGGCCAAAACTGGGCATATGAAGGAGTCAGAGATACAGCGGGTGGTCCATGGTTTCTACCAATTTCTTTGCAAGCAGGAAGATGAATGCCTTGAGGACATTCATGCGTACATGACGTCTTGTGGATGTAGGCCTCTCCATTTCCCCCTCCTCACAGAATTATTAGAAGCTCCAATGGCGTCTGAAGAAATTCACATGGCTCTCAAAGTTATGCCAGCAGGTAAAGCTCTGGGGCCAGATGGTTTCCCGGTGGACTTCTACAGCGCATATTTACCACTCCTCAAAAAAACCCTTACCACTTTATTCAACTCATTTGATCAATCCACGAGTTTAACCACATCAATGTGCTAAGCAGAGATCTCATGAATAAATAAACTGGGTAAGGATCCCACTAATTGCCCATTTTATTACCCCATTGCGCTTCTAAATTCTGGGGCTAAACTCTGCACTAAGAATCTGGTGTGCTGACTCAAGCCTCTTTTGCAGAGTCCGCTAAACCCAGACCAAGCTTCATTCGCAATTATCAGGGAGCTGACAATCTTAGACAACTTGCCGACCTAGTTGAAAAAGTTCATAGGTATCACATTTCTTCCCTGCTCCTCTCTTTTGATGTGGAGAAGATGTTTGATTGGGTTAGCTGGGCCTTTCTTAGAGTGGTTCTACACAAGATTCAAATTAGCCCCAAGAAGAAAACCAAAACCATGGCAGCGTATACATTTCCCACTGTATCCACTGGACTGAATGGCAATCCACAGCTCTCACTAAACTTGAGAGGGATACTAGTCAGAGGTGTGAATCCTCCCTTTGATACTCACTCTAGTGGTTGAGCTCCTTGTCATACATATCAGAAACTCACTTAAGATAGAAGGGATCCCTTTCAGACACTGCACCCATAAAGTAAACATGTTTGCTGATGATCTTCTCTTTCCCCTTTGAAAACTTACTAGAACTGATTTCCATTTTGGAAATGATTGAATGGGTTTCGGGCTTCAAAATTAATAGGGACAAGTCTCATCCCTAAATCCAGCATTGCAAGTCGCAAACCCTAGATTAAGCAGGTACAATCCTTAGTCCTCTTCTGCTGGGCCAAGTATTACATCCGCTATATGGGCTTAAACATCACTAAACACATGTTGACCTTGACTGGAGTCAACTAGCCTGGGCATCATAAAGGCATTCTAGATTAACTTAGGTGTGGTGACCTCTATACCTCTCCTGGCTAGAGGGCATAATTGTGGTCAAAATTAATGTTCTCCCTAGATTAATATATCTGTTCCAGCCTCTCTCTATCCTGATCCCCATTTCTGACATAAAGGCTCCTCAAAAATTAACTTCTACCTTTATCTTTCGAGATGGACAACCACACATTTCTTACAAACTCCTCCTGCTCAGAGTGGATAATCCGGGATAGTGAAAAGTCTTTGCTGCATATGGACCATGCTGTAGTGTGTACACAGCTCTGGGACCTGGTCTGGCTTCCTTATCGGAGTAGAACAAAGAGCGCATATATAGCGACCCCCGCCAGAACAGTACTAAATATCTGGGACCAGTTGGCCATGCAGAGGGGTTTCACCACATTCCGATTCCCCAACACACCCCTAGCGAGAATCCCTGATTTTCCTCAACATGGCAAACTAAATCATTTGCTGAGTGAACCGACAACAACTGTAGGACCCTAATCGACCTTTACCAGGGCCCAAATATAAAATCTTTTGAACAATGCAAAAAAGAATTTAACACAGCAGAAAACTCCCACCTTCAATATTGTCAGCTTTGCCATTGGGCATTATACCCACCAAATGCCACTGCAGCAGTGAGGCCTCTCTCTCCTTTGAAAAGTTAGTCGGCTCTTTTGTGGGTACCAAAAGGCTTATATCCTGGACCTATAGGGCAATTCAAGAATCCAAACCAGCGATTAAGCAACCATACCAAACCCATTAGGAAAGAAATTTAGGGCTGACAATCTCAGATAAGGAATGGGAAAACTTGTGGAGAGAAATACCCAAAATACGCAAAATACACTTAGGGAATCTGACTATAAGTTAATGTATCAATGGTATACTTGACTCTGATGAGACTGGCCAAGATGTACCCTGCGGCTTCCACGATTTGTTGGCAGTGTCACCAGGCAACAGGGGACTAGTCACTTTATACATATCTGGTGGTCAGACCTACTCCAGGGAGTTCTTGTGACATATCAAGAGGACGAAAGAATACCCCATCCCGGGAAACCCATGTACTCTAATTCGGGGTATTAGATCTCTCAAATTGGAGGGCCTGGTCCACTTAGGATCGGCTTTGACATGGCATATGTCATGATATGTTGAGCAGCTGATCGCCCTGTACTGGACACAATCAAGCTCTCCTCCTAATTTAATAAGCTATGGCTTTCCCATGCTGCACAACAGATACAATCACTCTCCCACACGAAAAATACATTCTTACCCATTGGCAACTACTAATTGATTACCTCTCTAAACTGGAAATCCAGTTTTTTCTGGCACTCCAGCTCTTAGATTGAGGCAGGCCTGTTCCTTGGGGAATCCTACAGAATGCAAACTCTCTGACTTGTCTCATGCAAATTCACCACTATTCCTCCCATTTATCCTTTCTGCCCCTCCCCCTAACTTAGGTTAAAGTTTAAAAGCATTCCTTCCCTGCATTTTTTGTTCCCCTTTCCTTTTATTAGTTTTGTCCCCCCTTGCATGGGAAGTGTTGGGCTGGCGTCAGGCTTATGCAGATAGCAATGTCCCAAAAACGGCCGTGAGCCGTGATATGCTGCCAAGGGGCAGGGGGGCGGGAAGAGTCCCAGGTGTGCTGGATCTCCTTTGAGCACTACCGCCTGGGACTCGCAGTCCCGCTCCCTCACTTCACAATTGAAGCAGCCCACCTTCGTTGGGCTGAAGTCGCCAGTAATCCGGGCAAAGTTCCCTCTATTCTCCAAGTCGCCATGCAGATAGCAATGTCCCAAAAACGGCTGCGAGCGGCTCCCGCGGAGGGGGGGCCGCGAGCCGTGATATGCTGCCAAGGGGAAGGGGGGCGGGAAGAGTCCCAGGTGCGCTGGATCTCCTTTGTGCACTACCGCCTGGAACTCGCAGTCCCGCTCCCTCACTTCACAATTGAAGAAGCCCGCCTTCGTTGGGCTGAAGTCACCAGTAATCCGGGCAAAGTTCCCTCTATTCTCCAAGTCACTGTGCAGATAGCAATGTCCCAAAAACGGCTCATCAACACACGTCTCTAAATCTACACTACAATTTGTATCACATTATTGAGTATGAGATGCTAACTGATTGTGACTTTTTTCATTTATATCTCCACAAACATAAAAGTCACCCTTTTAAGTCACTTGCCTGTGGTAAGGAAATCGGCTGATTTCCTTGTACCTGGTGACGTTTTGCTCACTCACCTTTTGTATAAATTGTGCCGTAAATTGTTGCTTAAATATACTTTTCTATCCTGTGAATACACGCTTATACCCCAATTTTTGATTGTGAAAATTGTTTTATTGTACTTATCCTACTTGTATGGGACCCTTGTGTTTCCCAATAGATGTTTACCCTTGGTCCCGTCTGACTTCTAGGGTCTCCTTGTTCCTTTGTTTATACCAGTCCTGATGAGGCCTAAGATATATGGGCTGAAACGCGTCAACTTCACAATCTGGAGAAGCCCTGCGTAAATTTAAATGAATTGAAAAGAAATTATTTGCACATTCCAATTCAGACAGAGGGTTAATAATTTCCCTTCGTTGTGTGATATATTTTTCTGCCTCTGTAATATCAAATAGGGTAACAAGGAATGATGTTTATATACAGATATATGTATTGTTCTTTTTAGTATATATAATTTGTGTGTATATAACTGTTTGTATTGTTCGACTCTAAATATATATATAACAAAATACTTTTTGGGACTACATCTTGGTGTTGGTATTTAAATTAGAATACGTAATTGGACATGAATTACAGTCCTTGTGAAGGATTAATTTAATTTTCCTTACATAATTAATTTCTCTCTCTATCCATTCCGCCGCATTATTTTAGTTTTTTCAGTGCTCGTTTTACATGCTTCAGGATTATGTTGGGGGATGTTCAATGGCATCAATCTGTTTAATGATATCTCAAATGTCTCGTTTTCTAATTTGAACATCTTCAATAAAAAGTATTTGACACAAGGTAATGAAGGCCAGGTCACCCTTGGTGACATCTCTTCTGGCCTGCCCTGCTCTTCGTGGCTAGTATTAATCCACGTGGGTCTAGAACCAATCTATCATGGCCTCATTAAAGTCTGACAAAACAATTCTGTCATACATATACTTTACAAAAATGTGGCTTTTTTGCAGTTAGTTTTAAGAAAAGCTAGAAGCAGCAATCATTTTGTAAAGTTTGTCAGCCACCACGGCATTTTTGTTGTTGACATTCTGCCATACAACCTAACCCTGTTCAGCGTGGCACCTGCAGTAAGGTTCGTGCAGTGTTAAACTGGCCCAGAGAATTGTGCACGTTATCAGAATTAAGACAGAAATGACATTCATGTTTTCTGTTTTTTTTCAGGTGGCTCGCTGAGGACGAAGAAGATGGACAAACTGTGGTGCAGCTTCTCATTTAGGACTGCCCTATTCAAACTAAATATAGTTTGCCAAGCATGCATACTATTCTCTCTTCTTCTTGTGGGTTCTTTATGCAATTCTGTGGAGAGTGGCTGTATGCCGTGCGAGCCAAGTCATAAATCAAAGCTCTTTCAATGGTCTGAGGTGAATCGCTGAGCTCTAGACGATGCAGAGGCTGCATTAGAGCCACGAGATACCAGGTGGGCACACATTACCAATTCAGCTCTGACAGACTGCAGTTCACCTCACACCTGAATTATTCCAAATCTCAACGGTTCGTCACTTGTATCTATTGCAGAGCCGGTGATGAATAATTAACGTGATTGCATGTGTTTGTGTGAGGCTAAGTTGTACTTGTTATCACGGAAACGATTACATAATAAAATCTATTTACAGAGTTCTGCATCAAAATCAGTTTATTTTTTAAGCTTTATGTTAAACTGAATTTGCACAATCTATATATTGTATTCAACATACCTACAAACATTTAAAGGAGGTTTCTTTGTTTAATGTTATATATTATGAAATATTAGGGCAAATATCCGTTTTTTTGTAGCGCGGTTTGCAATACGTTGCATCAGATTTCTTTGAAACTCGCTGACCTTTGATTTTCATAACCCTTGGAATAGCAGGTGTTCAAAGCAACTTTTTACAATCCAACCTGTGCAGCTGTGCCAATCATCAAGAGGAAATATAGGTGAACGTTACATTTGTTTAGAACTTTAGGTTCATTTTCTAAATGCAGGCGATTATTTTTTCTTTTAAACGAGCAACCGTGCACCATTAAATATAAATTCAAGATTGAAGTCAGTTCCTCAATCCTAGCATGCAAAGGCTCCCCTCAAATGAGCAGAAAAGTAGGACTTCTGTGGAGCTGATGATAACAGAAATAGAAATGCTCAATAATAACAACAGAGTACTTGCTATCGCAGGAGTTGTGTTTTTTAAGATCACTGCATGGCTGCATGCATCTCACAAAACACACCTGCCTCATCTGACCTCCCCAGCAGTGGTCCAACAATGTAAAAGTTTGTGTCTTCGGATTATTGCTATTAATATGGTAATATTCCAATTCTAGACAGATCATATCAGCATGTGTCACATTTGAACCTCCCAGAATGTTCCCCAACAGTCTCACAGATTTGCATCTTTGAAGGCTCCACGTGGCTCAACCACTTTGTGACATTCCTACGAGTGTTTTTCAGCATTTTTCAGCTTTTGAGAGATTGAGCCACCAAATGATCAATAGATAAATTGAAGCTCCTTTATCCTGCAGCAAGACACATACATTTAACCGCATCGCTGCGGCGGTCATTTTTGCGCTGCGCGGCTTTTTTACAAAAGCAGCGTTACATGACGAGCTCAGCTCGTCATCCGCACACGCCCCCGTGGCTGATGACGAGCAGAGCTCGTCATCAGCATCGAAGGGGTTAAACATGTACCCCGCTGTAAAACTGGATTCATATCAGATAATCTCTATGGAATGGTGTTATTGTTGATCTTTATGGTATGCATAATAGATTCCTTTGAACACTGTAACTATTACAAAGAAAGAAATTACTTCTTTTGTGCGCAATGATAAACATCTAGCTGTTGGGCAGCCGCAGCAGCCATGCTTCATAAACAATTTCATCTTTTTGTACCGCTTTGTTCGCCATAAGTTGGCAGGGTATGCTCAGCCGTGAGTCTCTTGCTCACTTTGCCACTGGATTCAAGCAAGCCTGGCTGAAGACGGCTGTAATGCCAGAAACCGGTCCTAGGAAGCTTGTTTCCGGTCCAGGGAAGGCATGGCTTGGCAGTTCGGGCTGGACTGTTCCCATGCGGCACAGGGTCAGATTGATTTGCATATGGCCATGTCTGAACTGGAGTGGCAGAGTGGGCTAAAGAACGGTGATGGATTAGACCCAGATCTGTTGACTGGGTGTGAGTGTTTGATTGGTTCAGATGCTCCGTCCATCACCACGCCCTTTTGTACCGTCTTTTTAAGAAATTCCACAAGTTGAATTATTTGATGAAGGACAATATGTGGCTGGGTTCAAGGATCTTTCAAGGCTTCCATGTCATTTGTTCTTCACTGGTGGAAGTACAGCTGCAAATATAGCAGTTAGGTCCACCTGTGATGCGGAACAATGGCACTTCATTGGATGCTTCAAAAGATGTGGTTATGCACAAACCTACTACTCTGAGGAACACCCCCACAGAAGCACTGCTTTCATAAGTGTAAAGAATGGACGTAAACTTCACGTACTGCAGGGGGAATGACAGAACTTGCACTAAAGGCAGAAAAGGGACCATCAGAAATGACCAAACTCTCATATAAACCTGTTACATATGCCTAAAAATCCACAAGAGCTTTGACATCAAATTGTAAGCGGTAAGTCATGCCAATGAAAAGTATTGTGTTGTATTGGAGGTTTTTGTTGCTAACACTGGGCATGGTTTATACAAGCAAGGCTTTTCAACCTTAGCTGCACTTCATGCTGAACTCACAAAAACTACGTACATTTGGACAACAATAGTAAATGTTTACTTTCTCCATCACAGAAAAAAATGGATATGTATGGGCTTGTATATTTTTTCACAGTCTCTGCAGTTGTATTTGCTGACTACATACTCACTTGACAAAGTGAACTATACTTTTTCAAGCTTTTCAAATGTGTTTTTTTACAGGGTTGCTTGCTTAATACCTTTTGTGGGATTACAAGCTTTGTGAATGGGCATTTTTAACTTTGATCTAGCAATTGTTTAGAGGCATAGGGAGTGTTTGGAGAAAGGAAGAGCTGTCTAAAAGTGTAGGTACATCAAAAGGGATGAAACAAAGGCAAACGCTGCCACTCCTTTTATTCAATTATTGTGTGGATCATCTGCTAAATGTCCTGTTTAGGGTAACACTCAAAAGTGTTTTTCTTTACTATGAAGATTTACCCTAAACACAGTAGAGCTCTTTTTGGTCTGAATGAATATTTTATTGCTAATTGAACTGCCATCAATTTCAGTAAAAAGCAAATGGCGTTTGGAAAGCAGAAACAAATATACAAACTAAGTGATAAAGAGTAATGACATTGAGGCTGCTAATGAATATAATTAAGTAATAGTTTCGGTTGATTGTAGGTGCTAGTTTAGGAATAAGTTTACATATATTTGTTATATTTTTTATAGATATTTATATATATATAGCCCATTCCTCTCCACAAGAGCAGTGGATCACTTCACATACAAGAAGAGCCATATAAAATGAAAATATACCCTCTTTTATATGTTAGTCAACAGAGGGTAGAATAACCCATGCTATGCTATGCATGTGATTAGGTGATCTTTTAGTTCTTGGAAACAGGCCAGGTTGATCAAGAGCCACCGATAATCAGGTAGGTAGTTTCAGAGTCTTGGGGCATAAGAAGAGAAGCCTTGGTTCGGTGTTGTAGACCTTTTCACTTCATGGATTTGGAAAAGTTAAGTGTGATTGGCTTGCTGTGTCCCTTTCTACTCTCAGAATGCAAAGCTTTTTGTTGAGATAAATGAGGATAGGATGCAATAGGACTGTGGGTGATGGTGGAAGTGATATGATCAGATTTCATTGCACCTTGGCGCCTTTTACTAAACATGCAGTTCCATGGAGAACGGCTTTAGGTTAACCTTGGAAAGATATAGACTCGCCAGCCAGCATCACATGTCTGCCGCTTAGATGCAAGAAAACCAGAGTTTGAAGGACAGCTAGGAACTCTGGTGGAGTGATTGAGGATTTCACTTTTCTTTGGAGAAAAAGTTGTAAGCTGGCTGACTTATTAAGGTTCGGGCAAATGAGGAAGCATTATGATTTGGTCCTGAAGAAGCCATTTGGCGTAGGAACCCCACTTTGGGTAGGTGCCAAGTACAGATAAATATTCATGCATATGCATAACTGTGGGAGGAGATAGTCTGTTGATGAGGGATGATGGCTGAGGAATTAGATATCCTCAATGGCCAGTGATGTGTCGTCTCATCCCTCAATCATCATCCATCACTCCCCATCCCTCACTCACCGAGGGACCACTGAAAGTGCTGATGGTATTCGTTGTTGTTTTCATAGATGAGCATCCCCTGAAGGAAGTTACTTGTATAAACAGGAAAGCGAAACTTTAGGTTATTTATTTTCAGTGTTTTAAAAAATGCACTCAGAAAGCAGTTATAAAGTTATTTTTCAAATACTGTCCGATCAACAGATGAAAGAGAGCATTGCTCCTGTATGCAGTGGCGTAGCGTGGGCGGGGGCACAGGGGTGCAAAATTATTGAGGGCATTCTTAGGAGCACAACATTTTAAAAGAAAAGTGGAAGGATACTTGCCTTGCCCCGCGCGTTGGCAGCCCACGCTATGCCGCTGCCTGCATGACATACGACACACATGTAAGAAATGTATATAGAGGTTTATTCACATGGTAATAACAGAAATGATGTATAGTGTAAAGAACCCATGATATGCAGATATCGCTGGTCCGGATCCTGCTTCCATGTGTCATACGCCGTACAGGAGTAATGCTGTCTTAGAATAGATCTACTATAGAGAGGATATGTCAGTTTTTGTGGAAAGTAGAAAGCCAAATTAATACGTATTACTATGGAGCTTTTTTTCCCTCCAGTTGTTAATTTGTTATTTGTTGGCAATGGGCAATGTGATAATGTCACATAATGATACCTCATTTTAATGTGCCTGAGATTTTCGGCACACCATAAAAGAGAAATGTAGAACCTTTATGAGCAGCTGCTGGCTGGATAACACCAAGTAATGGAAGGAAATACTGTTTGAATCCAGAATAGTTTAAGTTGGCAGATTCAGTTCTGGAATACCCACGAATCTTAGAAAGGTTGCTGCCTTGTGTTGACTACTAAATGGCACTATATTACAAGAAAACACCAAAAAACCTGTCTTCTTAGGTGGATGAGGAGCGCCGCAGCAGAAAAATATTGTTTTACCTTGAGCATTGTACACCCTTGCACCGTTCCTATATATACACATTTGGATGCTATAGCTTGATCTGTCTATCATTAAAGGTGGAATGCTCTGTAGAGTCAGATGACCAGATTAGAGTGTAGGCTGGGGGCCCGGTCTTGTTAATGATGCATACTACTTTATTGAAAGATCCTGGTTGCCTTACTATCATTACTGACTTCAAGTGTGTGTTCACCCTCTCCTTTTTACACAGGAGTCTGTGGGATGCATGCATTTATTAAACAAATTATTTATTTGAAAGATTCCAAAATGAAACATTAATAATCCGTGTGTTTCCTTCAAGAACACCAGAGCTTTATATGTGTGGTATATTTTCTGGTATAGCCTCATAAAATTCATTTGGAGAATGTAAGCTGCCACGGTAAGCGGTATTTTTATCCGGCTAGCCTAGTGTCATTATAAATTAGCAACCCTAAGTAAAGTAGTTGCTAACATCCATGTTTGTATAGTGCTTACGTGTGTGTCACTGGTCACTGCACTTGAACCAGCTCGTCCCGATTATACACGTCAGGTGCCCAGTGTCTAGCAGCACCAAGGCGTTTCATCTAAATTGCGACACATGCTCTGGCACGGCTGGTTATGCCCCTGTGTTTCATTGGACCCAGCCTCTGCACTGCATGTGCGGGGACTGGCAATGTGCAGAGGTGAGTGACCTTTTTAAAGGTGACATTTGAGGGCGCTGGTTTGGTTTTCCCTCTCTTCAAAGAAGATACAATGTTTGCACTTCACCAGTGAGGATCTGGATTCTGTCCATTCTTCACGTGAGGGATGATGGTCCCGCACTCAGGAAATAGTGGTCACCGGGGCAAGACGGCGCGGTGCGTCCATTAGGGCGATTGGGCGGTGCCCCAACGAGCGTTGCCATCACACGTCACTCTCTGACTCTCTCTATGACTCAACAACAACATATATTGGAAGAGGGTCAAAGGGGATTTTTAGAGACCACACTTTGATACGGCCCCAACAGTACTTGTGAAACAAAGAGTGTCAGAGGGTCTGAGATAACATGAATAAGAATGCTGGTAATGCGTCTCCAGGAGATTTAATAACCAAATAGTGCAAAACAAGGGTCACCCTTACATTAAGCCCAACAGATGATCATGTGAGGATGCCCATCAGTCACCACACGGAACCGCCCTTCATCATTTGGGTAGCTTCTAAGACCACTGATGGTGTTATCTCCTATGTTACTCATGGAGAGCTAGGATTGTAACCGCCCTTCCATGGACAATGAGATTAACGTGGTCTTACTTCTCAACTAGGAGGATGTTAAGAGAAGGGGACTGATGTCGTAGTGCAAAAAATAGTGAAAAAATAAAGAAAAAGTGTGTGAGATAAAATTAGATAGGAGGGTGCTGAACGTAACTTTATTCTGTCGCTACCCGCTTCACCAATATTAAAAAAGTAGACATAGACAATCCAGCTTGGATTATCTAAGGTATACTAGGGTCAACATGTTTCTGCAATATGTGACTTATGTTGTCATTGCTTTCATCAGGACCACTATACACTTACTTGCTACTACGAATCAATGTGCATCAAAGAAAAAGTGTTCAAAATTATAAATATCAAACCCGATACTGGGATCACTTGTGTCCACTAGATGTCTGTATCGGAACTTTCACCATTCCAAGATGGGGAATTGCTGGGAATAGCGAAAACAAAGGGTTATTAGACAGTAATCTGGTAGGGGAAGCACAGCATTCTTATCCTAGTTTAAACATTCTCGGTTTACATTGTAAAATCCAAGATGAAAAATAACATTTGTGGAGGCACAGTCATAGAAACATGTTGTTAAGTGCCATGTTATCAAACTTTTATGCTAATTAATTAATAGTCATCAAAAGGAGATCAGCATCTTACCCCACTTGGAAGATGTAAAGACCTCACCCCACCTGGCCACGGCTCAGGGTGTAGGGGAAGCACCGCTCTAAAAGAAGGGCAAAGAACAGCGAAACTGAAAAATGCCCCTTGTATCTTGTGTTTACAAAAAGACATAAACCTGCGCCAGGCGCACCACTCACTCTATCACTCAAGCTCCGTGATCGATACGAATTTAGGTTCAGTATACCTATTATAGTGACCCTCCACTCCCGCTTGTACATGTGAAAACACACTGGTCCAAACGTGAAGCAAAGGTTCCAAGCAAAACAGAAAGCAAAGTGCCAGTCAGACGTTACAATCCCACCGAGAGCTAACATGTTGGAGCCGGTTTCCCGCTGGCCTCGGAAAGCATTAAGTCCGCAGGTTTATGTCTGTTTGTAAACACAAGATACAAGGGGCATTTTTCAGTTTCGCTGTTCTTTGCCCTTCTTTTAGAGCGGTGCTTCCCCTACACCCTGAGCCGTGGCCAGGTGGGGTGAGGTCTTTACATCTTCCAAGTGGGGTAAGATGCTGATCTCCTTTTGATGACTATTAATTAATTAGCATAAAAGTTTGATAGCATGGCACTTAACAACATGTTTCTATGACTGTGCCTCCACAAATGTTATTTTTCATCTTGGATTTTACAATGTAAACCGAGAATGTTTAAACTAGGATAAGAATGCTGTGCTTCCCCTACCAGATTACTGTCTAATAACCCTTTGTTTTCGCTATTCCCAGCAATTCTCCATCTTGGAATGGTGAAAGTTCCGATACAGACATCTAGTGGACACAAGTGATCCCAGTATCGGGTTTGATATTTATAATTTTGAACACTTTTTCTTTGATGCACATTGATTCGTAGTAGCAAGTAAGTGTATAGTGGTCCTGATGAAAGCAATGACAACATAAGTCACATATTGCAAAAACATGTTGACCCTAGTATACCTTAGGTAATCCAAGATGGATTGTCTATGTCTACTTTTTTAATATTGGTAAAGCGGGTAGCGACAGAATAAAGTTACGTTCAGCACCCTCCTATCCAATTTTATCTCACACACTTTTTCTTTATTTTTTCACTATTTTTTGCACTACGACATCAGTCCCCTTCTCTTGACATCCTCCTAGTTGAGAAGTAAGACCACATTAATCTCATTGTCCATGGGAGGGCGGTTACAATCCTAGCTCTCCATGAGTAACATAGGAGATAACACCATCAGTGGTCTTAGAAGGAACCCAAACGATGAAGGGCGGTTCCATGTGGTGACTGATGGGCATCCTCACATGATCATCTGTTGGGCTTAATGTAAGGGTGACCCTTGTTTTGCACTATTTGGTTATTAAATCTCTCTATGACTCACCACAATGCAATCCCTGGCTGTATCCATTAAGCATGGGCGAAAAATCCGTTACGCTCGCGGATTTTGCGGATTTTCGGTAAATTCGCAATCCGCGAACGCTCGCGAATTTACCGAAAATCCGCAAATTCGCACGCAGCTGATTTTTTTTTCTTGGTGATACAATTTTGCGGCGTGCGGTGTAAGTTCGCAATTGCGAACATGTAGGTGCGGTGGGCAGCAACAATCTCGCACTCGCGAAATTACAAAAATTGCAATTCTGCACAAGAAATCCACTAGCAAGCAGCATAGACCTTCTGAAAATGATGATTTTTATCAGAATAACTCCACAGGTTGACATTTGCCTGCACTTTTTTGGATTTGAGGCCTTTTGACTTTCTTTGGATCACTTTTGGATTAGAAATCAACTTTCACAAGTAAGCTTGTTTGGGGCATTACAGTTGCTGTAATGCTGTTCTGCAGAAAAACGAGTTTTGCAAAAGTGAAAGCATTCAGCAGGTGCAAAAGTTCAAACTCATCATTAGTAACCATTCCCTGTAGTGCTTCCTGACTGGGGCCCCTCCAGAGTTCAGTTGCTAGTTGCAACAATTGTATGACCCTGCTCTGACCCTCACAGCAGGCTCATAGAATAGCTACAAGTAGGCCACAAAGGTCCTGGGAAAAAAAATTGCACTGCAACAGAAAGCAAATTACAGATAAGGAAGCAGGTGCCAGACTGGAATTTTAAAACAGTGACACATTAATAAATCAACCCCCAATTAATTCATGTCAGTTGAAGCAGAGCAGGTGTGCTTGCTTTTCCCCCCCATAATCTACAGTGATGATGAACCAGAGGGTGGCATTGATGTACCAGAGGGTGGCATGGGTGAAACAGAGGGTGGCAGGGGTGAAACAGAGGGTGCTGGGAACCTGTGATGATGAACCAGACGTAGAAACAACATAATCGCGACCGTTGCGAGCCGACATGTAAGTTCACAATTGCGAACTGGTACAAAACCCTTGCGAACTGGCAGAAATCCTTGCGAACACAAAAAAAATCCGCAAATTCCCAGTTCAGTTGCTAGTTGCAACAATTGTATGACCCTGCTCTGACCCTCACAGCAGGCTCATAGAATAGCTACAAGTAGGCCACAAAGGTCCTGGAAAAAAAATTGCACTGCAACAGAAAGCAAATTACAGATAAGGAAGCAGGTGCCAGACTGGAATTTTAAAACAGTGACACATTAATAAATCAACCCCAAATTAATTCATGTCAGTTGAAGCAGGGCAGGTGTGCTTGCTTTTTCCCCCCATAATCTACAGTGATGATGAACCAGAGGGTGGCATTGATGTACCAGAGGGTGGAATGGGTGAAACAGAGGGTGGCAGGGGTGAAACAGAGGGTGCTGGGAACCTGTGATGATGAACCAGACGTAGAAACAACATAATCGCGACCGTTGCGAGCCACCATGTAAGTTCGCAATTGCGAACTGGTACAAAACCATCGCGAACTGGCAAAAATCCTTGCGAACACAAAAAAAAATTCACGAGAATTGCGGATTTTGCAGATTGCGAGTTCGCAAATTCGCAAAATTCACGAACGCCATATTCGCAAAATTCGCCCATGCTTAGTATCCATTCCCAGGCCGCCGGAGGCAGTCAGCTTAGAAGGGGGTGTGGCAGATCTACAGCCGTTCAGCAGCAATGTCTGATTGACGTCCTGGTTGATGGAGGGCACACCAAGAGTGCGCATGGTCTGCTTAGGCTTAAACATTTTGCACCAGCCCTGAACATGCGCACACTAGGCTGCTCATTAGAAGAGCGAGGGTTGTTCGATGCTGCTCTTCTAATGAGCAGCCTAGTGCGCATGTGCGGGTTGGTAGCAAAAAATGTGAAGCCCTAAACAAAATGTGCGCGTTACTGCTCAAGCTAATCCTGGCGCTGGCTCCTGGAGCAGCGTCTGGATTGGCTGGTGAAGGTGGTAATTGCCAAGGCGCCTATGCGGGAGTCGGACCCCGGCCCAGGAGGACTCGCTGAGGCGGCGCGGATCTGGTAAGTTTATTTTTCTTAATAATGGTGTTTGTTTAATATCCCTGCCTGACCCCCAACCACCCCCCGAGTATTGTAGCGCGAGCTGTGACAGATGCTGCTAAACCATATTTCTGCGCAGTTTGCCGTGAGGAAACAAAACTGACGGCCGTGGCCTGAAGCATTCCAAGAAACAAGAGCAGTTGTGGTTGGAAATTCGTTCCGGACAGTAGCAACTTGATAGCTTGCAGGAAGGCCAAGCTCCCGATTCTCTCTCTGCACTTCCGGAATAGAAAGGGAATGATAATCACAATTAATTAATTTGAAAACGTTTTCAAATAACTTGGTGAAGACAGCACGCCTGCCTAATTATGTCTGTATTTTTATCGCCAGTCGTCTTGAATGACGGTACCTGTCTGTAGAGCTTGGTGACAGCCTAGGCTGTGTCGGTCAAAAGGTCATAGTTCTAATTTTGGAGACAGAATCTCAGAGGAAGAATCATGCGGAGGTCAAATGTCCAAAGGTAAAATCGTATTAATAGCGTGTGTGTTCGTGTGCCTGATTGTATGGGTTTGTGTGTGTTCATGGCTGTATATCTGTATATCACATCACTGTGAAAGCATGTGTGCAGTGCATGACTGTGTCTGTGAGTGGCAGTGTGCATGATTGTGTGTGTGTAACCAGAACTGCCAACTTAGGATCTGGGGATCGGTTTGAATCCTGCCGTCAATTCAGCATCCTGTGATCCTGGGCAAATTACTTAATTCACCCATTGCCTAAATGTATCCATCCAGTGCCTAAAAAAAAAAACTTAGTGTTGTGCAATGTCACTGGCGATCTCCTTTTCTTCTCGAAAGTCCAACTCCCTTCCTCTGGGACTTCAAGTAGTGCACAGGCTAATAAATACAGCAGCTAATGACAAGACTGGTAACAACTAATTTCTAGCACATACCTTCAAGAAATGATTTCCCTGTCAAAGCCCACTTCTTCTTGTGGCTTGTGTACACACCTGATGCCTCCAGGCCTAATAGAGGTGCAGGTGGAATAACTGGCTTCAGAGACTTACATTCAGTTGGAAATAAAGAGGAATGCTTTGAGGAATTGTAAAAATGGCCCTAAAATGTAAGCAAGCTGCTACACAGAAGACGTATTTACGTTTTAAGTATTTTTTGGGGGTGTGACGACATTTGGGGGCTATTGCTTTGTAGCCACAGCTTGAGGATGATATGACGTTTTTAGATCTGGCTGGAGCAGCACGTATTAAATTCACACAATACATAGAGTGGGTCTTCGCTTCACTCAAAGCTGTATTTACCCTCACCTAGTGCAATTAATTGGCTCAGTTGTAAGAATAAGCACATGTGGTTGGTAAGTGTCCATTAGGTCACATATAGAAATGAGAGCGAAAGTGATTGTTCAGTTGCTTGAGCCCTTTCAATGTCTGCAGGTAAGGTAACTGACGTACAGGAGCACACAAAGAGCCTAAGTGACTAACCTGGGATTCCATGCTTGATATTTACCTTCATGCTGTCTCAAATTTGCTTACAATACAGCATTTTCCATCTCGTTATTTGAAATAAATTATCAGGTGAAGAACTCCCACAAACCCCTCCACAATGTTGGTCAGGCTTGTTCGCTTCACTCTTACCACATAACGCTCAGCCAAAATGTTACGCCCTACCACTTTAAAATGTCACCAGCCGCCCCCTCTCTCCTGCCATCACAGCTCCATGTTTCCTTGCTTGCGCCAGTAGTATTGGAGCATGGCTAATATTAACAATGTATGTGCCTGCCAGCTGTGCAAATGATGACTCTGTTGTGCTTTCTCCGTCTCTCCTCTTGGGTACTATTGCTGCCCGATTGTGTGCTTCTTTCTTTGACCTCTTTCTTGTGCTCTGTCTCATCTCTACAGTGCTGCTATGCATCTCTGCTGTGCTCTCTTTGCACTCGTCCTTACTCTCTCTAGTCTGTAGTACTATGTCCTACTATGTCTGTTCCCCCCGTCTCCTTGGTTGTGTTTTTCAACGCAAGTTTTTGGAGAGAGAGTCGGACAACGTCAAATCTACCGCATTTGTAAATGCATGTTATAAACAGGCGTGGATTCTGATTGGCTGCTCAGAGCTAGACCTTATCCTTCGTCCACCATTTTGCGATCAGGAATGCTTTGTTTAGACTACCTGTAGGGCCAAAGACCTGGTGGAAAAAATGTGCTGGTGCCTTTGGGTTGAGGGATAAGAATGAATATACCATAGTATTAGGGAGAGCTGGAACAATCCTTAGAAGATTAAAAAGTATCCTTCTCTCCCAGAATAAACTGCGGTATTATTAATCAGTGGGCACAACGAATGTGAATCTAAGAGGTACACACCATTCATTGCCTGTGGAAATGCCCTTTGCTATGAATGCTGAATGTCAGTAGTAGGGACAGTGAGCTGCTATTGGCAGAGCTCTGTATTTAGCATTTTAATGCAACTAACTCAAGCAACAAAAGTAGACCGAGGCCAATGCTTGCCGAGCTATGGCTAACCTACACAGGTTGAACAAATGACTGGAGGGTGTTGACTGCGTTGTCTCAAAAGACATGGTCTGCACATTTTACTGCAGGTTACATCAAAAGTCAATCGGAAGGGAAGATGGGGCTTGACTGCCAGCAACATGACCACCATCCTTTAATGATCTGTGAGGCCCACACTCTCCAAGCTCCAAGGTCAAAATTGGCCTGCCCAGATGACTTCCACTATGTCCAATCCCTGTTCCTAATGCACGCGGCAACACGACACAGGGGGCAAACACTCTAGTCAGCTGGGATTCGCACAGGCATTACTACCACTGAATGCAGTGCCTCATGTCTCACTATCTGTCCTTGGTGCAACAAGAACTTTGTGCTTGGGAGTACTGACTGCTCTTAAGAAAGGGCCCACTTACCCTGTGGAGCCCAATGAAGAAATTAACCTGCCATGTGGGCACTTACTAGTTCATGTCTCATCTGGCCAGGTTGATTTTCTGCCTGCAGCTTAATTCTCCAGCAACTGAAACTCTATCTTCACCACTCCACTGCCAGAGACTGACCACCTTCAGCCTGCATTTCTCTTGCCGCTGCACTGGAACTACAAGCATCCCCTTGATGGCGATTCAGGCAGGGTGAACGGGTTTCTTTTATGAGCTTACCTCCATTCTGTGACTGTAATATACATCTCGCTCCCTCAAGGTGGTGGCCATCTTGGAATGGAGTGGACATTTGTCAGTCTTCACATTGCAAACCTTGCCCACATTTTCCTATTTATATCACTCTACTCAGGAATCTATTTATAAATGTGTGAATCGTTCCAATTCTGTTTGCATATTGAAGTGCCAATTGTTGAATTTTCATTATTTTCGTTGTGGGGCAGTATTGCTAGAGCTTGGCCCCATTCTTGCCAGTAAAGTTCGCACTTCTTTTACACCTTGCTGCCAATGACATGGGGCATATTATTTCTCCTAAGTACCAGCCCCTCTGGACTTAATGATAATACATATACACCCAATTAGACAATATTTTTGTAAACAGTGCTTAGGACAGGATATTTTTATGAAACACATTTTTGCTAACAATATTTTGACGTGGAAAACCTTGACAGTATTCCAGAAGTGCCATCCAACTGATGGGTTTCCCACAGCATGCACAAAAAATCAATAGGAGAGAGGTAGAGTGCTGATCCGTTCAGTCTCCTTTGTTTAACAGTAGATCATGGGGAAGGATCACTTGTCCTGCATAACCAGGGTATGCAGGTGGGTACGTGGTGTCTCACAAAATAAAAGACCCTCATACATGTGTATTTTGGATGATCGTAGCGCTATATGTTGTCTCCCCTCTTTTATACACGTGTGTGCATAATCCTTGGGTCAGTGTTTATGCAACCTCCGCCTGGAGGATTTACCCTTGATTAAAAACAGTAGTGATCGTGGATAGAGAGGTGCTAGGGAAGTGAGTTAAAATACCCGGACAGCCAGATGCAGGACTTCATTGGGTCTGGATTCGGGCAGCCCAAGTGACGGAGGGTAATTGAATGTTGTGCTGCTTTGGGATGATTAGGAATTCAAGCGCACTGCATGATGTGTATTATAAAACTGTCGACATGTTTCAGCCTAGTTGCCTGTATAGGTCGGTGGGCTTTCTTCAGGACCAGTGCAAAATAGGGAGAAGTTAAAATAAATGAAAGAATGACCTGTTTTCAGTCAGTGCCTGGTCGCATTGTACCTGTAATGAAAAATATTTACATACAAAACAGACGGGGGTAAAGGGATGAGGGAGACACAGCACGTGCGTACATATAATAAACAAGTTAAAATCTGTATAGATTCTAAACAGCTTTAAAATGGCAATACTTTAGCAAAGGTTCACACTCCAAGATGGTGTCAACTCTTTCATTCTCATGCCTGGTGAATGTGATTGCATGCTGGCGAAGAGTAGTTGTCAAAATTCTTAGCCTCGTGAAATTATTTACTGTGAGCTATGTTGGTGGCGCTGAATTTAAATATAGTTGCCTAAAGTTATCCAATGACTTGAATTTTGAATTCTATCTACAGTTCTGGAGCAATCTACAATTGTACATTGAACCAAATTCCCCCTCATCCAAATGCACCTACATCAGCAATACTCATGTATATTGTTAGATGGGTATGACTAGATGAAGGATCTCTGGCTCCAAAAATACTTTGATATCCGAACTGATCTTAAATACCCACAGAGACTGAATGCTGCTGCACTTATAATTAATCTTACGTTGACTACACAGAGAGTAATGAGCATCTCTCCTATTATCATTTTACAATGGATTAAGGGCCAGATGTATGATGTGATTTTGCATGCGCAAACGGGTTTGCGAACCCGTTTGCACATGCAAAATCACTGTAGGCCATGTACAATTCCTAAATAGCGAGTCGCAATTTATTTGCAACTCGCTATTTAGGAACTGCGAGTCGCAATTAGGATGGGGCGTTCCCTTTCTAATTGCGTCTGCAATGCTATGTGTGAATGTTTTGTGACCGCAATTTGGTCGCAAAACACTCGCAAATTACCTTCATCTTCAGGAGGGTGGTAATGCAGTCGCAATTTGGAAGAGGTCCCCAGGGGACCCCTTCCACTTTGTGACTGTCTCTAAATATATTTTTAAGGACAGGCAGTGGTCCCAGAGACCACTGCCTGGCCTTAAAAAATTAAACGAAAAAGTTTCATTTAAAAAAAAATAAAATGCATCTCGTTTTCCTTTAAGGAAAAAAAAGCTGCTTTATTAAAAAGCAGTCCCAGACATGGTGGTCTGCCGAGCCCAGCAGGCCACCATCCCTGGGAGCGCTGGCATTCGCAATGGGCTTGCGAATTGCAAGCGGCTCAATAATATGAATGAGCTTCACAATTTGCAATTCCATTGGGAATCGCAAAACAGTGTAATAACACTGTTGTACATTTAATTTAGCGCCTTTCAATGTGTGACTCGCAATGATTCACAAATTGCGAGGCGCTTAATGAAAGGGTCGTACATCTGACCCTAAGAGTGGCCACGTTCTAATTATGGATTGATGTAAAAAACAACAGAACTGGCACTGAATACCGTAAAAGTTACTTAAGGCAGGAATATCCTTATATGCATAATGCTGACAGATGCCAACAACTAGCCTGTAATATATTGTTAGGGACATATTTATGTAGGAGTTGCATCGCCCTTGCACCATGCACTGGGGCGCAAGAGCGATGCACCACCTAAGTTTGATTTATTAGGGCTACCTTGTGCGGCTTGATAAAGCAAGAGTAACGCAAAGCAAATTACTCTGCCCCAGTGAGACATTCCAAGGGATTTTGGTGCATTCCCAGATTTACCATCAGTGGTAAAACTAGGAATGTGTCAAAATGCTATTCCTCCCCAGTGGAGGAGTAATGAGTACAAATATCTTTATTTCTCCCTATTACTTCCCCTCTTGATGTGTGTTTCATTTTGCAGCGCACTAGAAAGAGGGAAATGCCCCAGAGGAGTGTTTTTGTACAGAAAGGTATCCCTTACTGCTCAACAACAATTCTACTTGCAAAGAAGGCACCATTGAACTATGGTGCAATGGTGCCAGTGTTGGCTCTAGGCAGCCAAAAGGGGGCCAGCACAAGGAAAGGACTGTAACGTGTTGTAGTATGCTAAGTATGGGATTTCTTGCCCTTTCACGCAGTGCAGCCGGGTGGCTGTCTGTGCTGCGCAGAGTGAAAGCTGCATAAATATGCCGCTCAGTCCTTTGGTCCTGCCCTAAGCTTGCACCATACTGGACTACATTTTGGCAAACATGGAATACCTCCAGTTGCTTCGTTTTCCAGCCCATGGCCAGACTAAGAGATCTACATGATTTCTAAAATATTTTTTAGGCGTACCTGTGTACGGGTCCAGGTAGACTACCGCTTTGCTTGCTGTTGAGAAAGTCTCTAAACTCAGTCAATGTAGGACTTAAAAATGCTTATCCCCCCATGGGCGAAGAGCAGTCTAAATGTATCTGAATTGCTTCCTAAGAAAGAATTGTCTGCATGTACAATTACCAGTGTCTGTATTTCACTGAATGTGGGGGTACTTTCCTAAGCTTCTGTGCTGTCGGTTAATTTCTCCAGCATGCTGTAAATGCTATCTCTTGTACTGGTTCTTTGAAAGGGTGTAGGCTGGATCTGTCTGATTGATACATGTCTCCAGACCCTCCACCTCTCTGCCCCTCTTTCTCTAATGATTTGGCCAAAACATTGTATATGTTACTTTTTATTCTCTTAAGTGATATTGTTGTCTTCTAAGTATTTAAGCATTCGTTAGGAATATATGTGAATTCGCTTGGATTTACTCTAATTGACAATTGGTTCTTAACCTGTGGTCCTGGGATCCCTGGAGGTCTGCTATGACTACTTCGGTGGGTATGTGACTGCTTAGAAAATTAAGCAATATCAAGAGATTAATGAAGTAAAGAACCAAAAGGTAAAATTGAAGATTTTAAAACATTCCGTAAATGTGGAGGAATTAGAAATTCTAAGCAAAAAAAGTTAACTTGGTATCCTCTGATTTATTACTGGGAGCAGGCGAACAAAATGTAGTATGGACGATGGGTGGCCGCAATTGAATTTAGAAAAAACTTCAATCTTCATATTAATATTATGATTTTTTAAATTTTTGTTTGTGAATTAAATAAAATATTTCAGCATTTGCTCAAATCATGTTTGTTTCCTTATTTTTTTTTATTGATTTGCAGTTCAAATTACAGAAATTGATTTGGCCAGAGTCCCCAGATTTCAATAATGACTCAGCAGAGATCCACAGATTCCACTAATAATTTCGAGCAGGTCCGCAGAAGTAAAAATTTTAAGAACCACTATATTTAACTGTTCCACTAGTCCCAGGATCTCGACCCTTCTCCTATAACCACCCCATCACCTCTCCCTTTCCTCCTTCTTTTCAGTGTCATTCTCATATATTGTATTTATTTTATCTCAATATATTGGTTGTGTGTCATTCCTCAGTGAGTTCCAGCAATTAATTCAGAATACAGAATCGTCAGTGACTCATTCGTAAATCTATACTACTATTATAAAGAGAGAACAGAAACCTTTTGGCAAGGTAAACTCAGGAACCACAGCGCCAATCCACGCACCCAATACATTGTTGTAATCCTCAGGGTGTGTAGATGGACATAGGCGGCATAAAATTTTAAAAAAATGTAAATAAAAAAATTAAACTTTAAAAACAAAGTAGTCCCGTAAAAGTAGCGCCGGACGCGACGTAGCGCTGGTCGCGACCTAGCGATGTTCGCAACGTGCGTGATGACGACAGGCGGGGAGGAGCGGTGACGAGCAGCGAGGAGTGGCGGTGAAGTCCAGAGCGCGGGGAAGAGCGGCGGCTCAGGTAAGGCAAAGGCAAAGGGGAGGCGGTCTGGGCAATGTCGGGGTGGGCGGGATAAGGCAAAGGCGAGGCGGGAGGCGGTCTGGGCAATGTCGGGGCGGGCGGGGGCTGGGGCGGGAATGCGCCCAAGTCTCAAATGTTGCCCCCAGCCCCCTTCTGCCCCGGGCAACGCTGCCGCAATCCGGAAATGCTGCCCCAGGCAACGCTGGGGCGGGCTGCTAGTTGGAATATAAAAATGAAACATTGATAAAAAAACTTGACTAAGGGTAGCATGCACAGCAAATGCACATACCACGTAGATGCATCTATCAAGACACGAAGCCAGAAGTTGGACTCTAATTTTTATTACCTTTGTGTAGTGCACACTATGCTTGAAATGGGCTTCCCTTAGACATTTGAATACCAGCAGCAGTCAATATTCACAGTCCCGTATAATTATGCCTGATGCTTGTGACCCCCCTGGCCAACACCGTCAGATCTCATGGGCGCAAAATCATCTCCTACGCAAATGACACCCAGCTCATCCTCTCACCTTCAGAAGACCCATCCAGAGCCAACTTCAACTGATGTATGATGAGCATTGCAAAATGGATGGAGGACAACTGTCTCAAGCTCAACACAGACAAAATGGTGTTCCTCATCTTTGGGAACAACAGCTCTCCATTGAACAATGCATGGTGACCTACCAAACTCGGCCCAGACTCGCCCCCTTAGACCACTCCCGCAACCTTGGCATAATTTTAGACCACAAGCTATCTATGAAGAATCAGATAAACACAGTCTTTTCTCCACACCCTATGCATGCTCTGCAAAATCTTCAGATGACTACCAGTCACCACCAGAAGAACCGTCATGCAGGCCTAGTCACCAGCAGGCTGGGCTACAGGAATACACTCTAAGTAGGAATCACCACACGCCTCTTGAACAGACTGCAGACAATACAAAACTCAGTGGCAAGACTCATCCTCGATCTCCACAGATGAACCCACACCCCTCCCCTCAAAAAGCTACACTGGCTCCAGATCCAGAAGAGATGCCAGTTCAAGATGCTGACCCACATGTACAAAGCCCTGCGCAATGAAGGACCAACATACATCAACAAACCTCCCACCAGCCAACCAGACACCAACTTTCCACCACCCTCTTCCTCACAGCCACCCCATAGATATGCAGAAGCAACAGCAGAGGACGCTCCCTTTCACACCTGGCGGCCATGGCCTAGCAAGACCTTCCCCTGCACCTCAGGTTCGCCCCGTTCCTCCACCAATTCAGGAAAGAACTCAAGACCTGGCTGCTTGATACAGATCGCCTTGGAGCAGTTAGCAAATCCAATGCCAAGCGGAGAGCCTCATGGGTAGTTTGCTGCTTAAAAAATCCTGAATGATTGATTGATTAGTGCCTATTTAACCGGCAGCAAAGCACTACACCTGAGATCCCATTGCAGAAAAGTAACGCATATTCCAGAATGCACACAGACTAAGTAGCAGAATCAATGGCAGGTGACAGTGTCTGCTGTGCAAATGTGTATAACATGTCATCTACATAACATGCATATGCACCCTGGAGGGTAGCATTTCGTTTCTAAATGACAGTATGCAAATAAATTCACTAAATATTGAAATGGCACATCTGCAATTTTGTCAGATGTGCCTCCGAAATCTAGAGCCTTTTAGTTCTTCACAGTAATATAATCTCAATTGTAGCTTCGTTGAATAACCCGCTTGACCCTCCAGCCCCAGAGCTCCCAAGCCCTCCCAACTATACTAAAAGTTAGCAAATCCGTTTTAGAAAATCGGACTCCTTTTTGTGAAAGCATTGGACACCTAGCTCTCAAAATATAGGCGGTTCAAAAAAGAAAGCTTTCTTAGTTTGTAACACTAAAGTGGGAGTCGCAAAGGCAGACATCAAAGACTCAGGCCCACATGCATCAAGCATTTCTGGAGTCGCAAACGGTGCGATTCCTTAAAATCGTCCGTTTGCGATTCCAAAAATGCTTTTTGAGATGCATCATGCTTTTTGAGAAATCGCAACTTTTTGCGATTTCTAAAATTGCGATAGCATTTCAGAAATCGCAATTTTGCGATTTCTAAAATGCTATGCATCATTTGATTTCAAATTGCGAAATTTGAAATTGCAAGTGCAAATTTCCACGAAGTTGAACCTCGTGGTAATTTGCGAAATTGTTTAAAAAAGCACAAACATGCATTTTTTAAACTGTAAAGTTACAGACACACATGTCCTTAGGACATGTGTGTCTGTAACTTATACTCAAAAGTACATTTCATGGGTGAAGGGGGGGTCATTTGGACCCCCCTCTCCACCCTTGAAATGCATTGCTGAATTGCGATTTCAAATTGCGAATTCGCAATTCCCATTCATTCCTATGGGCATTTTAGCCCATAGGAATGAATGGGAATTGCGAATTCGCACTTTGCTAATCGCATAATATTTGAGAATCGGTAAAAATTGCGATTTTTACCGATTCTCAAATATTTTGCGAAAATGTACATGCATCCCATTTTGCATTTCCTCATTTGCGATTCCCTAAAAATCGCAAATTAGGAAGTGCAAAATGAAACAATGATGCATGTGGGCCTACCAAACTTAGATTTCGTAGATCTGCTATGCCATCAGTAAAGAATGTGCTCATAGTTTAGCTGAGCAGAGCTCATTGCTGGAGAATTAGGGGATAATCAGAGTGAACAAGATGAAAGAGAAGGGGAGGGATTGCAATTATAGAGTGAGCCTGGTAGCATGTCAGATTCATTTGGTGCCGCCAGATGCTTTTGTACACTTGATGGTAAGTGTTCCCATATCGCCTATGGACGCAGTTTTATCCCAGACCCTAGTACTAGTTTTAGGGGACCTGAACCTTTGACTTGGGGATAACCAGGATGTGCACTGAAAATATTAATGGCCATCTCGTCAAACTCCATGTTTTAGCATCATATAAGAAAGACCGCATATTACTTTGGATTGACTCTTATTCCAAAAGACAAAGGTGACAGTTTAGCAACTCAGGTGATTGGCTGTACTAACAAGAAGATGATTCCCTTCGGGTTCAACTCGAAGCAATTACTAACTACCACGAAGCTGGGAGAGCTGCAAACAATACAAATGTAAAAAATCTGATACAGAATATTTTGAAACAGTATTTAATATTAACCTTCTTGCTAACTAAGGGGCTGATTACGATGGCGGGCGGAAGCACATCCGCGGTGCTGGCGGAAAATAACCTTTTCCACACTCCAGCAGCGGTCCTTCCGCCCGCTATATTACGATTGTGGTGAGTACTGAGGCAGAGGGAAAGTCCGGCCGCCACTTTTCCGCCGGTAGCAATCGTCACGATTGCCTGGCGGAGCGGTCAACATGCTCACAATGGAAGCGGAGCCTAGCATGCTCCGCCGGCACAATCATTATGCCAGCGGTAGACAGGCTTTTCGAGGCAGTTGAACTGCCATTGAAAGGCTGGCGAAGAATGTCTTCCGGGGCCCGTTGCGGGGGAGGTGTGGTGCACTGGGGTGGGTACCCATTTCACTGCACCAAGCGGCAGGCATAGTGTAGTGCCTACCACGTCGTGCAGTGAAATGCACAACATGCTCCTTTCAACATCGCAGCCGTGCTGCTGTCAGCAGCCACCGCCGCAATGTTGAAGGTGCGCAATCCGATTGCAGCGGTGGCGGTCCCATCATAATTGAATGGGTGGGACCACCGCAAGCATGGTGGTCAGACCCAATCACCGCTCCGGTGGCAGGCGGATCAAATCTGACCGCCATTGTAATCAGCCCCTATGTTCAATAAAACTCCTATGGATTTTTGTGATACCTATGACCCCCGAGAGGACAGATTGGGAAAAAAACAAGGAAAATAGTTTCAAATATTCGTAAAAGAATGGTTCTCGCTAAAGAAAGGGGAGTGGAGAGCCTGTAAACACTGGCAGAAAAATCCTAGAAAATTCAAGTTCCATTTAAGTATTTAGTAGCTTATATAAGAAAGCAATACAGGAAGTCAGCCAGTATGTTTTTTCATAAAGGATAAAAAATTAAAGCACTGCACACATGCATAGTTTAGAACCTTTGCATTTGTTCCTAACCTGGTTCCAAAGTGTAATGAAACTCCCCCCTCAACTTGATATTGTCTAAAGATGCACAGCTATTTTGACAACAAAATCTCAGCTACAGCCACTGACAGTCATTTTAGAACCATTAAGTTAAATATTATAATATCTCAATCACTGAGATGGGAATCAGTATGGTTAGATCAGTTATGATTTAAGGAGGTATCCAGGAATTGAAATAATATAATATTCTGGGGGTTGACTCTACCTGCGTTCAGAGATCCCTGCCATTTAGTGTTAAGTCATACAGGAAATAACTGTCTCTCTTTTTTGCCACATTTTGGTATTGAAACATTGAAATCTGGTTTCATAACATAGGAATGAAAAAATATTTCAGTTAACATCTCTTTGAAAATAAGCTGACTAAAATTCGCAAGACATAAAATCTATCTCCCCATTTATACCTCAGCTTTCATACTAAATGTGTTTAGGAAGGCTACCAAAGTCAGTTCATCTATCCTTGTTAGGTCCAGTAAAGGTTTCAGTAACTTAAACCTGAGCTCAGGCACAGATGAGACAGGCTTAACTTAAGAAAATGTGTAAAGCATTTAAAAATATCAAAATCTGTAAAAATTCAAAAGCCCAAAACTATAAAAATACCGCTCCAGTTTATAAAAGTAGAGAATTGGAATGAACAAAAAGAGAATAAAATGGCAAAAAATTAATAAAGAAACCAGAGATATGAATTTTTTATGTTTAAAATAAAAATAGTACTAAAAAGGGCAAATTGCCAACTGCTGGAAAATGGTCTAGCTAAATTGGGACAAAGGAAAGGTTTGAGCATGGGTCAGATACAAGGCCTAGGTAGGTTCTGGTCAAAGAGTTATCTTCCGATTTTGAAATGTTTCTGGAGAAAAGGTGGTTGTTGACGAGTCATCGTGGGGAATCTGCAAGGTATATCCAAGTTAGAGTTTGAAGACGGCAGTTTGCCAAACAGCGTGATCCCGATGCAGTCATCAACGAAGGTGGGAAAGCTCCTAGCTGTTGACATCTTGTGTCCATGCCATGGAAGGTCTTGATGTCCAACACTTTTTGTATCAGTGTCGCTCTCGATGAAGCCCTCTATGATTGGATTAGAAACTTTTCTGGAAGTAAGCTCTCCATCAGCGGGTCAGACCAGCAAGTTGGAGTTGACCGAAAATTTGACATTGACTGCTTCGACTTGACGGCAGTCCCGATCTTCCGCTGGTTGTTCAGGGGAAAAAGTGCAGGTTGGAAAGGAGGATGACACTAAAACTAGCCAAGAGTTCCAGGGCCACAGAAACAGCACTCGGGGTTCTGCACTCACTCCAAAATAAGCCACCAGCATAGTCCAAGGCAGGTCCAGTTGAAATTGGTCAGCTTCTCTCTTCAGGAAAGTGGGATTCTTGAAGCTTTTGGGCACCCATAGCTTATCAGGAAGTCAGTCAACTGACACTTGTAGTTTACTCCTTTGTCCTAGGTACAAGTGCAACCAGGTACCACCCTTCGGGGTTTCCTCACAGGTAAAAGCAGCAGGTGCAGTCCTTCTTCTGTCATCCACAGGTCAAACAGTGTTCAGAAAGGGTGGTCCGTGGTGCCACTTTTACTCTTGCCACTGGCCTGTGGTGGGTAGAGTTGACTACTAACCCCTCCATGACCAACAGGAGAAATGTTCCCAGGGGAAACAATCCCCACTTTTGCAGCAGTTCCTGTATGTTACTGTAAACTATCAATGTGAAATAAAGAATAACCTTGGATCAATCTGACCAACAATCACCTTTCATACAGTCCATTCAGTGTCTCACCCGCACTGATGTCGCAACAAAGAATCCCCACAGTTATGAAGCCAAACATGTTACAACAGGGTCTTACAAAGTCATAAAAGGATATACACAATTTATTGATTAAAAAAGATTAAAAAATTATCATGAAAATAACATTCACAATCAATAGTCTTGGTAAAAACAAATTGCAAACAAAGAGACAAGTGAATCATATCAAAAACATCCTAATCATTAATTCGTTGAGATCTATTCATATAGTCAGGCAGATATAAAAAAACAGTATAATAGTCCCTTGAATTTAAAAACACAAGCGTCGACACGTTTCGGTGTGCTGCCTGATATGCACCACCTTTCTCAAGACTAAAAGTAGTTCAGATGTCTCTTAATTTCTGTCGCAATTTAAAAAGAACCAGAATTATCTCTTGAGTACACCGCTGGGGTCGAGCTTAGGTAAATGAAATCCCTCCACTCGGTTATACCCTGCCTTTCTGAAATATAGACAGGTGCAATGTTGTTTAAGAGTTACAATTTAAAATCTATTCATTCCTAATGCGGAAGTTTAAACTAAATCCTTCTTATATACAAGTCTTTAGTATAGTAAATTTAAAAACAAAGGACATGGTCACCTGGTTATAGTAATACACTGATACTTTTAAGTAATGCTTCAAAGCGTCACAAATTTCGACAATCAGGTAAATATCCTCCAATTGTGAGTACCCCTTATCCTCACCAATCTGATGGCATGTATATTCACAGGATAAAAATATGCATGCATGTAAAATAGACCCAAGTCTCTCACTTTTGGGGGGTCTGTAAATGCAAAGTTCGAAGGTTCAAGCCCCTAGGGATTCTTTTTTGTAAAAGCTGCACCTGACCGATGTGATTTCCATATACGGTAAATCTCAGCTACGGAGTCGATCAGGTTTGCGAACAGTCCTGGGGCACGTAAACTGTACTGTAAACTATCCCAGTCTACCTCTCTTCCCAATAACCAACCTGGCAGAATCTCTCTTCCCCTGTGCAGAGTTCCCTTTGACCACCCAGAGGAGTTACTATGATAATGGGTAAACCCTCCCCCGCCAAACCATTTCGGGGGTGGTTTCCCTTCCCACTTGGTTTAGGGAAAAGCTGGCTAGGAATACAAAAGGGCCTATATATGGGCTACAGCTGCCAGTGAGATGGTAGCCACCCTTTGAAGATGAGTAAGTGCTGGGCACAGCCTCAGGCCATTCTGTTTAGGGAGGGAAAACATCTGCCCACACCCAAGGTATTTGTCCACTGTCTGGGAGCAATCCACATCTCACCACAGGGGAGTCAACAACAGTCAGGTGACATTGAACACTGACAGAAAGGCACATGTGGCTTAGGTAGGAAAATTACAACTTTCTAAAAGTGTAATTTTCAAAATAGTAATATAAAATCCAACTTGACCAGTATGTTGGATTTTATTTTACTATTAAAATGAGTCCTTGAATCATTTTTTAGCTGTTCCAAAACCGAAGTTAAGCATTATAAAGTGTTGTAATGTATCCCAGTGCTTTCCTATAGAGAGCTACTTTTGCCACAGTGAAAAATGGCATTGGAGATTTTTTTTAATGCAAGGACATGTAAAACAAAACATACATGTCCTACTTTTTAAATACCATGCACCCTGCTGTTTCTGCATTTAAGGTCTACATTATACGCGGCTTACAAGTATTAGAAATAGAGGTTTAAGCAATACAAGAAGTTTATTTTGACAGGTCGAATTGGTAGTTTTAAAACTGCACTACAGGCTGCAGGGGGAGGCATGCAGACAAAGTTTGAATTGTTACTTTAGTGGTGGCACAATATGTGCTCCAGTCCACTGGTGACTTTTAACTTAGAGGCCCTAGGTACACTTTTTGTATTGTATACAAGGTAATTATGGGTAAGACCAAATTCCAATCAGGTGTGTAGGCAATTTTGACGCACTTTAGGGATCAGGTCACATCTACTGGGGCCTGGTTAGCAGTGTCCTGTTGTGCAGAGTAAAAATAAGGCAGTATCAGTCCACAAAAATGGGAGTAACCATACTAAAAGAGGCATCTGTTTGCACCCTTGTTGACAGCATCCTAGTTGGACATATAAGGTGGCAAGGCTGTAGCTAGCTGGGAAATGGCTTGCATGCTGTATTTCAGATCAGTAGGCACAGGTGAAAATTAGTAACCTGCGGGGTCCATGTGGGTTCTTGCTTCTCCCTGTAGCTCACTCAACCACTGCCTAAATTACTTCGAAACAGAAGTTTATCAATTATGAGGATGAAATGCAGATTATAATAATGCTCAAATGTGATCTGAATATTGCCCATGATAGGCTAGACTGCTTTCAGCAGTGGATTCTTTATGATTGATTACGCCTCAACACAGAGTCAAATGAGATCCTAATTACAAGATCAAAACATACCATAATGAAAATCAGAGAACATTTTTTATCACCAAAGTAGGCAGTTCAGCTACTCCAATGGAAGAAAATGTTATAGGGAAAAATGCAATCATACAAGCTTCACAGTAGCATCTTAAGCTACTTCATAGAGTTTACCTATTTCTACAGGACCCACAGAGGGAAAAAGTTGCACTAGGTATTCCTGGAGTCGTCCTTCGGTGTCTCACAAAAACAGGTACACATGCAATACTGACTGTTTCTCCCTGCCCCGCCATCTTGTTCAGACTATTTAGTAAATGTTTCTATGCAAGGCACTGGGACAAACCATGACCCAGACGATCAAAGGTGGGGCTTTATAAATCCCCTCAGGCAAAGGACAGAAATGGGATATTCCAAAAATGTACAGCATTATATTCCTCCTTTTCTTTCAGAAAGCAACACTTTCCGGCAAATCATGCACATAAAACGCCGAGGGAAGCAAACACTATGAGGAGAAAAATAAGACATACAGAATATGAATACGATACAGACATGGAGTCTTCTCAGGGCGAGGAGGAATACACCGGCTACTCCAACACAAAGTCCTTAAATTGCTGTGATGGAGCTAGATTAGCTTGGAGGTGATAGTGTTATTTGCCAATACTTTGTGTTAATGTTTGTGAGGGGGCACTGCCTTCAAGTCTTTGCCCGGGCTGAGGGTTCCTATTGATGGATTGTGACTCAGCTTGCAACCCTTCTCTACTGTTTTGGGTCACACTCAGATCACTTGGGTCGGACACTAATGTTGTGCTCTCAGCAATGACCTCTGGGTCTTCTTTGTGGCTGGAATAGGGAGAATACAGACTTTCAGGGTACTTCCTAGATTACTTCTAAATCGTTTAAACTGGGTGTCCTTTCAAGTGGTGCATTCTGCACTTTAGCTTGCAATGATCATTGTTCTTTTGATGTCTATGACCACATGGGACTGGTACAAACAGAGCCATAACTTTCCACCTGGGTGGTGACCTCTCACTAGTACCAGTTCCCTGGGTTGAATGTCACGATGCTTGGCTTGCCTTCAGCAGATGACATAGGTATTTTAGCTGAGAGGTTGGGGTTATGAGGTGGAGCAGTCAATGTTGGCTGATGGGGAATGGTATCAGTTATGGATCGGCCGAGGCATGACTTACTGGGTTATACTCCAATGGTCGTTTGAGACGTAACTAGGTATTCCCATAAGAAAGTGTCTATGGCACTTTCTGTACTATTTCCTTCTACCTCAGCTACACAAAATTTTCCACTTCCTCAGTGGCTTGGGGTCAGAGGTGTAATGTGTCAGTGCTTTGTATTGCAATACTGAAAATATTCGGTCCACTCTCGCCCATTAAATAGATTCCCATGGTTTGTGTGCAGTTCACCTATGAACCCATGGGTCGTCATATTGTTTTTAACTTTTGCTATTACTTCTGCAGATGCCGTGGACGTCCCTATCTCTATCTGAGAGTACTTTGAGAAATCATCAATGGCTATAAGCATGTGCTTGCCATTTGGAAGGCTGCCAAAGTCAGTGCTGGCTTGCTGCAGTTGGAGTCTCAGGGCAATCCTTCTTTATGACTGGGGCCGGAGGATAAGGATTCCCAGTGGGTGGCACACCATGCAGGCTTGCACTACTGGTTCTACAAGGTTGTCGAGTCCCCAGAACCAGACTTTGCTGAGCAGTGGGTTTTAGGCTTTAACAATCCTGTCATGGGAACTGTGTGCTAGTTGTACTGCCCTCCATGTCTCAGGCTAATAGGTAGAACCTACCGTGTGGCCCTCATGACGCATCCCTCCAGTTTCACTGTCAGTTCATGGCGTACATAGTGGAGGATTGTAAAGTTAGTTGTACCTCCTTGGTTCGATGAGCAGAGTGGGTGGAGGAGTTTCCAGTTTCTTGTCTAAACTGCTGTAATGGCTGGCTGAAAGTAATTGTCTGATTGGGTGGCCTTCATGATTTCAGACATACACAAGGGGAGTGGTCTGCCTCGCTCGAACACCAATGTCACATATTCTTCGTTTTCAAGGCAGCTTCTTCTTCTTCAGGAATTGCCGTCCGAGCATGTCGAGAGAGAAAATCAGCTGGATAGAGTGACCCCAGATGATACTCGATTGTGAACTAATATTCTTGAAGCTGTAATATTAATTTTGCGATTCTGGGTAGTGGCTTAGAGGCAGCCCATCTGAAGAGCGGGATAAGTGACTTTTGATCACTATTAACTGTTAACTAAGAAGTACATGTAAAAACGATAGCTTCTTTTTCAATCTGGGAGTATCTTTGCTCCGTTAGGGTTATTACAGCTCTGCTTGCGTAGGCTACAGGGGCCCATTCTCCACAATTCTGGCTTTGCAATAGCACAGTTCTGAGGTTGGTGGGACTGGCATCTACAGCTAGCTATGAGTCTTTTCAGGGGTCGAAGTAGGCCAGTGATGTTTCCACGGAGAGTGCTTTCTTTATGTTCTGAAATGTCAGGTACTGCGCTCTAACCCACACCCAGACAGTGGATGCTTTGGTGAGTTCACATAGAGACGCAGTGAGGTCGGCCAGGTTCAGGATGAATGGGCACAGTATGTGATCATTCTGAGAAAACTCCTGACCCTAGATACAGATGTTGGTGAGGGGGCTTCTTGAATGTTCCTTACATTTTCGGGGTCAAGTGTGACTCCTTCTGCAGAGAAACAGTATCCAAAAAAACTGATACTTCATCCGAGGACCTCACATTTCTCTCACTGTAACGTCAACCCATTGTCTTTTAATTGTTGAAACACACTGCTTTTAGCTGAGTGAGGTGGCTCTCAGAGATGGGGGCATGGATAAAAATGTCAGTACTGACATTTAACACCACTGGTAGTCGGTTAGTTCCTCCTTGATGATGTTCTGAAAAAATTTGGCAGAAATGGAGATGCTGAAGTTTAACCTTTTTTACCTTCGGAGTCCCACGTGAGTCAAGAAAGTGGGCATCTGGCAAGAGTCAGGGTGTAGGGTTTTGGTGGTAATTTGATCTCATCTATTTTTGAAAAGCACTGAGAACCTGGAAGTTCACCCACGATGTCATCCACCATGAATATCAGGTGGAACTCTCGCTTAATGGCGAAATTCTGCACTCTCAAATCTACACAAATCCTTCTAACTCTGGGCTGTTTTTATTTTCTGGACAATACTATAGGAGAGACACATGGGTGGGTCTGGCCGCCTTTTCAGTTATGTCTGCTTCTTCTAGATGTTTAAGCTCCTGTTTTACTTGGGGGCGTAGGTGGAAGACAATTCTTCTGTGACGAAGATTGATTGGTTATATTGAGTTGTCGATGTGGAAGTGCACTGTCCTCCTCCTGAGGCACACAATGCCGTAGAACAGGGAGGCAAATTCTTGCACCAATGACTCGCCTCCTGTGGAAACTATGCAACCCAATAGGACACCTATTTCCTCCTTGGTGTCATAGAGCCTCATTTATGAAGCCCCTTGAGCATCTGGAACGTCACTTTTTGTGACATTCCCTGGTGCAGAAGCCTGCTCCATATTTACGAGGCAGCACCAAGCCACTTTTTTTGGCTTAATTCTGCCTCATAAATATCGGTCCCTTTAACTGAGTTTTCTTCTTTAAAGGGGCATGCAAAGGGTGTTCTGGGGGCATTCCCAGCAACATACTTGGTTTTTTGACACTGCCCTAGATGTACAAGAAATCTTAACTCTTATCTTTATTTCCCCGCGTTTTACCTTTTTCTATGTGTGCTCCATTCTGCAGTACACATAGAAAGATGAAAAAGCCTCTTATGATTGCTTTTGTGCAGGACGGTATCCCTTCCTGCATGAAAATAATCATCCCGCAACGCAGCTACCCTTGAAATACGGTGCAAAGGTGCCTGCGTTGTCTTACGGCAGCCCATTGTGCACCGGCGCAAGGAAAAAAGGACAGGAATGTGCCCTATCTGTTAGATACAGCGCATTCCTGCCCTTTTCTTTTGCCGTAGGGGCAGCGCAGCAGGAAGGCCTGTGGTGTTGCCCTACAGAAAAACCTCATAAATAAGGCCCATAGACCTTTGTCCGTGTGGTGAGACCGTGGTTGCTGAACTCAGTGTGGGGGACTCCTGCCAGTAACAGGGTGTAATTTCCGATTGTGTACACTTTCCCTTTTGTTTGTTTCAATTTGGGTGGTGTTGGCAGAGTCTGGTACAGTTCTTTAAAGAGGAGTTTGATTGATGCTCCTTTACCAATGAGAGCTGCGATGGGTTGCCCTTGTAGCCATAGCTGACACTTTGGTGTGGGGCGGGCAAATTGTTTGTGTGACTCCACTGTTTGGATGATGTGGATAGACTCAATTTGCTTGTCATCAAACATGCTTTCTTCTTGAGCCTTCTTTGCAGCTTTCACTGCTTGTATACTCTTCTTTTGAGACATTTTGTGTTTTTGGGGGGAGTGACAGACCTTTGAAAATTGGTTAAATTTGCCCCATGTTAAGTATTTCTTTCCTGTTACTGGGCACTCTCTAACTTGGGAGAATGGTCCGAGCACCACCTGCAAGGTAAATTGCTTACTTTCGACTTGTTGTTTTCTTTTTTGTCATTGCATGGGTTTCTGCTGACTAGATTGACAGGTTCGGCCTTGATGGATCTCTGCAAGGCAGCTTTCATATGGGATGCTCTTGCCTTTAATAGCTCCTTAGAACCTGCCAAGGTAAGGATGTCTAGCAGGGGCATGTTTGGAATTGTTCCCTAAGAGTGCATGTACTAGCTGTTTTCTTGAGACAGGCATAAAATGAGTCTACAGATTAGTTTTGGGATTGGCGTGCTTGCTGGAGGAGGAATCGCTTGTAAATTGGATTGGCAAGGGATTCGAAATGAGCGGTGAGTGCCTTTTTCAGTGTTTCATAAGTTTGTAGCAGCCTAGCCTCTATAACATTTTTGGACATCTTGTGAAATTCTGCAACTGCTAAATGGAGTAGCAGTGGTAATTTTCTGTTATTGTTGTGTGGCCTCATATATGTAGAGTAAGACAAGGCAGTGTAAAGCGCTGCATGCCTTCCTCTGTGTCAAGGAGGCGTTTCATGGGTGTTGTGGTGGGTGTTCCCACACAACACCCATGGATTTTGATGCTGCCCCACATTTACAAAGTAAAGCAACCCTGGCGCACCACCAAAACCTTATGCTTCCCCAAAGCAGGTGTAAGAAGGAGAAATGTTTTAGTTTCTCCTAGCTTTTTTCTCTTTCCATGTGCGCTACATTTTGCAGCACACATAGAACAAGGACAATGCCTCCATGGATTGTTTTTGTGCAGGAAGGTAAACCTTCAACCTGCCAACAACGCAGAACAAGAGTGTCTATGTTGGCGCTAGGCATCAACTGTGAGCTAGCTGAAAGGGCAGGAATGTCCCATATCTTAGAGATACAGGGCATTCTTGCCCTTTCAATTTGGTGTAGGGCTGCGCAGCAAAAAGACTTGCAGCGCTACCCTACACCGAATCTTTGTAAATGAGGCCCTTAGTGCAAGAAAGTGTGAGAGAACCTTTCAAGAAGAAGCTCATTGGATTTCGAACCAAGGATTACATAATACCAATTTTAAAGGTCACCAGACACCACTGATTTCAAAGCCCTTATTTGGACCCTTAAATCTATATAAAGCAATGGCCCAGACCATCTGAAAAAAAGCATCACTTTACGTCATTCCTGTAAACTTTTACTCTAATGCGGTAGACAGTTGCTAACCAAGATCAATAGAAGCCGGGCAGACAGTCGGGCCCTTCTATTCAGTAGCATATTTACAACAAAAAATGTCACAGTGCAGCGTTACACCAAATTTGGCACATCACGCTCTGCCATTTTTTAAAATGCAGGGATGCGCCATATTCACAAGAATATGGTGGTCCCCTGTGTTTCCCCTTGCGCTGGTACTAAAAAAGCTGCCTAGCGCCAGAGCAGGCACCCTGCCACTATGTAGCAAGGGAGCCTGTACTTCAGGGGCGATTGTTTATGTGCAGGACGGGGACCTTCACTGCACATGGTGATTCGCTCTTTCAATGTGTGCTGCAGAATACAGCACACATAGAAAGAGCAAAACAAATGAGAAGAAATTAATAATTTCTCCTCGTATCGTCATTCTAGGACCAGTTGTTTCCTGGCCTTCGTTTTTCGCGCTGCCCTAGCCTGGTAAATTTGGGGCACCGTCAACAAGCAATGGGCGTTGTGGTGGAACGCCCACTGCAACACTCATTGCATGCCCCTTTACCACAGAGGACTGCAGCGGAAAGGGGCATAATTACAAGGTGGCGTTAAGCCACGTTAAGTGGCTTAGCGCCACCTTGTAAATATGGGTAACGCCGCTATGCCACCGGGGCATCATAAAAAGTGATGGTCCGGTGGCATCAAGGGCTTTAAATATGACCCAGGGTTACTAAATTATGGAACAATTTCCAGAGATTAACGACTCACTAACCTGTTCTTATTCTTTCAAAAGGATCCTAAAAGGTATTTGCTCTGTCATATGAGGAGCTTGCTTTCTCCCTCCTTCAAGTCCTTGCTCGCAAGTTTGAGCGCTATACAGAAGCTTCTGGATTGATCAGTCACATTTTGTACATGTAGTGCTAGCCACATCCTGCTTTTGCACCATACATCACCGTTGTGGCACATGCAGTCAAACGGTACATTTAGCTCCGCCCCAGCAGCTTTGAATGCAAGTTTAGCAGGTAAGTACACTTACCATAATACAGCGTGCCCAAGCTTCTATGTATGCCTTCATTTTTCTGTTTTCTTGTTAAAACCAGCATTCACTGTACAGTTTGATGGTTTCTTTTAACGATTTAACTGCAGATTACAGGATATCCATATTCACATGCTGTTTTCTTATAATTGGCAAGGAAATCCATCATCTGACGTTTGTAATATCTAAATGAACACATAATATCTTCAAAGTGCTCGTGGCGATTCAACAAAACTCCATAATCTGTGTCCTTTCAGATTGTAGATCACTGATACATCCCTTGAATAATCTGTTTAAGCTCATAAACCCCGAGCAGCATAAATCAAAGATTAATCCATAGGAAGTCCTCCCCGCACTCCTTTCCAGGAGATGTCAAATGATGGCTGCACAACCAGCTTTGCTGCTTTCATCCGTTTTGTTCCATGAAAAGGTGATGTCTGTATGTGTTACCAGAACCTTCATCTTGCTCACAGATAGGAGGCTATTGTTGCAGACACAGCTTGTGTTAGGAAGTTCAATGGGATAAAACCCCACGACTCCAACATGAGCCAAATCGTCCTCGATTTATTGTCAGTTACATTCAATGCTTCATAGAAACTTTATAGCACCTGCATATTTGGATATTTAATGGATTTCTGTACAGATGACTGCCTTTGTGCTTGTTACATTTTAACAAATTACTTCCTGCTTTAGTTGTTTTTTGGGAATATAAGAAATTGGTTTATTTGTTGTGGTTGCTGGAAGCCCTACTCAGGTAACAACCATAATCCCTGTCAGGGTGAATCACAAAAGTCACTAAATGAACCTGCGCTTAACCCTCTGGTAGCTGGGGACAAGAGCAGTTAGGCTTAACTCAGAGGCACTGTGTGAAGTATGTATGCATCGCTCAAACAGTAATAATGTGAAAACACAACACAAAAGAGAACCTTTAAAAAAATAAAATGGCACCAAAATAAATTAAATCCACTTAGTGAAATGTAATGCCTAAATGATCAAAGTGCCAACTGTGGGTATCTGGTCGCGCAACACAAGGCCCACCATAATGGAGCAATATGCAAGAGGTGGTTTGGACATGGTCTCAGCTTAACTCTAGACTTGGAAAGTTTTCTGAAGAAAAATCCAGGAGAAGGTAGAGTTCAGCTGGGCAAGGCAGGAGGCCGTGTCCAAGGAGTCGTAGTTATCGCCAGGGAGCCGCTGGAGGTAGTCTGGGTGAAGCGGTCACACATGACGTGGAAAAGTTCAGAGTGCGAAAAGCTAACACTGGGTTTCCAGGTCAAGGAGGTTGTTGTTGTTGTCAATGGGGAACCAATCGCTGTCAAGCCCAGTAAAGATTTTTAACTTCGGATTTAGACAATTGTTTGGAAGGGGAAAACCTACAGCAGGATGAAGCCGCATGCTGTAGATAAAGAGGGGTCTATAAGACAGGATACCATTGCTGAGAGGTACCACTGAAAGGGATTTGCTGCTGTGTAGCTAACCGGCGATGCACCTTGGGCAGATTGACTGGCAGGTAGGTCCCGATCTCCTGTTGGTTCTCCATGTTTTAGGGTTAGGCAGGAGCAGTACCACCAACACCACTTCCATAGGTTTGGGACCGGTGGGGGCACCACACGGGGTTAGGACTCACACCAGCAGAGACTAGGTGCAGGGTTCAAGGACTAGGGAGCTTGTTATTTTCCTGTAGCCCACACAGGAAGCTAGCCAACCAGCCCTGGGGGTACTCGGTTCAAGGAGATGGCCCAGTTCTCCTTCGAGCAGCAAGGCAGTCTTTCAAGCAGCAGGGTAGTTCTCTGGTATGGGCAGGGCAGTCCTCTGGTAGACAGGCAGTCCTTCTGAAGTCTTCCACTGTCCAGGAGTGTACTGAAGAGGTGTTCTGAGGGTTCAGTATTTATGCCTGATGCCACACTTTGAAGTGGGGTGGGGGTTCCCATACTACCCCACATCTGATTCTGGAAAGTTATTCCCTTCCCTTATCAAGGATCTGAGAATTCTGCAGTGACAAAAGGCTAATGTCAGGTGCCTTTTTGTGTGTTGGAGGCAAGCCCTTTGAAGAGTAAGTGAGGCAGGGAAGAGCTCCGCCCCAGCCATCCTATTCCCTTTAGTGTCACTGTCAGGGAGGAGTATACAAAGCCCAACAGCAGATCAATTCATGGTCATGTGACCGAGGACACATGGTTAGGACTTAAAATCTAACTTGATCATTAAAGAGTACTTTAAATTACAATTCATTTGAGTCCAAACATGACATCCCTACCTGCTCCCAATCCAATGTTCTGCAGCAACAAATGATGGATGGAATGCTGAACTTATTAAATGTAATAAGGTAATCAAGTATTAGTCAATGGGAGAGCTAGACCTTAGAGTAGTAAAAAACAGCTTTTGGAGTTTTTCATTGCCAGGACATGTAAAACCTAAGAACACATGTCCTACTTTCTAAATACCATGTATACATTCCTAAGGGTCTTTTGGGCCTACTTTAGGGGTGACTTAAAATTACTAAAAAGGAAGGTTTAGGCGCATGTCATAATGGCAGTTTAAAAATGCACTACAGGCTGCAATCTCAGGCTTCAGACAGGTTTTAAAGAGCCACTTTAGTGGGTGGCACAATGAGTGCTGCAAGTCCACTAGCAGCATTTGATTTACAGACCCTGGTTAAATGTAGTATCATATTCTAGTAGCTTACAAGTAAGTTAACTACGCCAATCATGTGTTGGATAGTTGTACCATGTTTTAGGGAGATACCACAAGCACCTTAGCACTCGTTAACAGTGGCAAAGTGTGCAAAGTCTTAAAGCCAAATCAGGCAAATTCAGAAACCCAGGATCTGTGACCCTTCAGCGGGGTGGTTGGCCAACAGTAATTGTTTAGGAGAACAAAGAATTGTGAACATAAGTAATGGGAAGTGTGTCTTAGGCTATGGAGGTAGGGCGGGATAACAGCTAAGTCCTAAAGAGTTATAATTGGTTTTAGGGATGGTGAATCTGTGAAGGGTTTCATCCTAACGGTGTCATCTGTTTTATGATTAGTAATGGCATGGTATAGAGGTGATGCTCTATACCTGGGGTCTCCAAACCGGTCCTGGAGGGCCGGATCCATGCCAGATTTTTAAAATAACTACATGTATCTCAATGGGGATATCCAAAAAATCTGCCCTCCAGGACCGGTTTGGAGACCCCTGCTCCATACCATCATTATATTTACATTCTGAACAATGTCATCCGGTTTGAAGCCCTGGTTGGGGGCTTCATTTCATGACCACTTGACGTGCCAGTGAAAATGGATTTTTTCTGTTAAAGTCTGTTACCAAGAGAAAGGTTTTTTTCCCTTCATTGTTGTAATATGCACTTGCCAAGTTGGTTCACAAGGTTCAAGAACCAATCAGCAGAGCCAGTTGCATCCAGCTTCGTGCATACCCAGAGCATGCACGGGGCAGAAATCTCTCAACAAACCTAGCTGCTGAGACCGAGCCCCGCATGTGCAAAGAATCCCCCTTGGTCTTGTTCCTACATTCCTGCCCTGAGGGGAGTCTTTTAAAGGCAATACAGGCAGTCTGATTCTATCCGAAGCAATACTTCCTTCTTCACAGTGTGCAGAGGCCTGGAAGCTTTAAAGTCGAGGTGGTTTGGAAGAGCTACATCATTTGCTTCAGTGACTGCACTAGGAAACATCAAGCAGTGCGGCTTACAACAGGTAATAAACAGAGAAAATAGAAAACCTACTAGATGGAGCACTTAAAAAGCGTTTGTAATAGTTGTGTGCAGGAGTATCAAGAAAATAGCCGTAGTACAAATCATCCCTACCAGCACAGCAAATATACGATTTGGTTTTTTGCGGCGTGTTAGTTCGCAAGGTTTTGTGCGTTTTAGCGAGCCGCTTGTAGCGCAACGGCGCGAAGTTACCCTCACGGTCGTTCACGGGCGCGGCCATCTTGTTCGCATGACGTATTTCCGTTTCCGGGCGCGATGTGCAATCTCGCAAAGTGTGCGGCTCGCTAGTACGAGTTCGCGTGTGATCGCAAGGAAAATCTCGCGCAAACCTACCCACACGGTCGTGAACGGGCGCGGCCATCTTGTTTCTCATTCATTGCTATGGTTCTGGGCATGCTTTCTGTATCCTCTCTGAATCTCTGCCATCCTTTGCTTGTTTGAAGTTTTTTTTAACTATTTCACTTATTATCTATCCCTCTATTTTTCTAGCTCTATATTTTTGTGTTTTCTGCTACTTTTGGTTAATTTTAAACTACTTTTTTAAACTCTTCTCTTTTCTTCTTCCCTATTCTATTTCTTCTTTATTATTTACCTTTCTTTCTGCCCAGACCATGGTAAAGGGACCCGGGAAGCATCCTGAGAAGGGGAAGAGTCCCGCACCCCGTGCCCGGCTCCCGTGCGGGCGTTTGAGGGGGGAGCAGGTCACAGCCCGGGAAATCTTCAGCGCGGAGGAGATGGCCGCACTAGTTTTTTATGTTCAGCGCCGCCTCCCCAGGACCATCATGGCAGGCGGGAAGATCGCTAGCGGGTACGGGATCCGGGAGCGCCGGAAGCCGTGGGAAAAGGTGTGCCGGGCCATGTACCAACACTCTCGGGTCCGGCGCACCTACAAGCAGGCCACCCACCGTTGGACGGATCTCCTGAACCGGGAACGCGACTTGATCGACCTGCTCGGCCTTGAGATCCCCGGGCTTGGTGAGTAGTGGTAGCTATTTCTTTACTACTCTGTTTTCTCCTGCTCTGTGTGTTATGATATTGCAAATTTTTGTTTTTTACCAAGAGCAATAATGCTGCTGATTACATTGTAGGTAAATTGTATTTCAAAATCTTCTGTGCATTTCAGGTGCACTGCTCTCCTTCTCAGTAGCGTTGCTACTATGCTTATTTGTTTTCGATTTTGTGTTCATTTCATTGGCCTGAGAAATTATGTATGAGTGTAGTTTAAAGAACTGCGCAGTGCTAGATACTAAGGGTCAGATTTTTAATTACCGGCGCATCCCTGCAAAGTAGCAGGGATGCGCCAGTAACTGTGCGCCACGCCACCACCACCCATGATGTGCCGTATTTACAATGCGGTGACCATGGGCCCAAAACGTCACCGAAGCGTTACGCATCTGTGCTGTAAAGGCGGCGCATTGCTGGAGTTGCGTCGCAACGATGGAGCAGCTCCAGCAATGCTCTGGGGTACCCTATCTCCCCAATGCTGCGTCAAGCCGTACGTCTGCTTCAAGCAGGCGCAGGGTTTGAGTCACGCATCATTGTCCTAAAAGTGACTGGTTGAAATCTTGTAGATTTCCCTCAGCCTTTTTTAGGATGCGGTTCTGCGCAGGAACGCCCTCCCTTGCGCCTGAACGCCCTCTGATGGCGCAGGGCTTTACAACGTGATGCATCTCCCATATGCGCCACGTTGTTAATATGTGCCGCACCATGGCGCCTCTTTTGTTCTGCCGCTGCGTCACAAAAGTCACGCAACAATGGAGTAAAAGAGCCGCAAGGGTCTTGTAAATCTGCCCCAACAGACTCAAGTCCAGTCCTTCTTTCGTACACCTGGCAATAAGAAGAAATAGTGGCGGTGGATTGATAGTTTGAGTATTTTAATGACTGGTTAATGTAGTAGGAAACTTTTTAGTGTTGTCACTGATCTGCAATCACGATGGACTCTGTCTGTCAGTTCGCGTGCTGCGGACTGCTGCCTGCCAGTCCTAGGCGAACCTTTTTAGTAGTTTGTTTAGTGAGTTACATAACTTTCCAAGTCGACGGTCCGCAAATCAAGCAATACTAATATCGTAGTAGACCACATGAGATAGGTCAATATATCCTGTGGAATAGTTGTCTATTTGCTATTTCGCCAAAATATTTTGTTATTGTTCTTTTAAAATGTTTGATTTGGTTGACAAATATCATCCATGTTTTCTGGTCTTTCTTTCTTTCATGTTGTACATCAGCTCCCTCCAGGGGCAAGAGGGCATTGGAGGAGGCTGCTGCTGCTGCTGAACAAGGCCAGGATCGGGCAGGCGAGGCCTCCTTTGCTGGCCCCGATAAGTTAATTTTAATATGGAGTACCTATTTTTTCCTAGCGTTCCTCATTCGATTTTTTCTAAATCGTCTTTGATCTTCTTGTAGACTGTATCTAAATTCTTATCCTGCCTCGACTATGACTCCCTGTGGTATTACTAGATTATTCTTATTAGTCTGTCTGTGTAGCTAACTAAGATTGCACATTTGGCAAAAGGTGTAAAACTAAACTCCCATTCTAGTCAGCAATAACTCTATGCACTGAGTGCAGTCCTCTGGGATTGTCCATAATGTCTTTTCAAGTCTTCTAAATGTTTATGCTTTGACAATTACCAACAATAAAAAGGTGAATGGCCACCAAGAAAGAATAAGATACTACTTTACTTGTGGTTTGGATAGGAGGACAATCCATACTACTACTGTTGCAGGGACAAATCTGCACAAACAGAACTATGGACACTAAATAGTGCATTGTTTATCAATTATAATAGGCACAGGTAGACTTTCCACATAACTCAGTGATATCAGACTTTGAAGAACCCCCAATCTCCTTACTAACTAGATAGTGTGGCAGAGTCATTTAGCTCCCGAATTCATCGATGATTGATCCCCAATGATGATTATTCAACGCAGGACAAGAGTACGGAGTCAGAGTCCAGAAGTGTCAGAGGCACGGACTCATGCTTGCAAATTGCAAAACCTTTTGCTCATTCACTCATGACCAAAAACCACAGAGTCTATTTAAATGTTAAAGCTTTATTAAAAGTAAAAATATTTATTAAAATCAAGCTTGTCATAAAACATAAACGGTTGATTAAAAATGGAAAAGTGCTTAGTCATTTTTTATTTCACACATTTATTGTGGGCGAGCCGAGCCCTCAGCTGGTTTGAACTTTCATTTTTCTTTTTGGTGCTGAATCATTGGTCCCTTCGTCCTAATGATTTGTTCTTAGAAGTGAAGCTTCTGTCTGTTGTGAGAAAAATGGTGCGTGTTAAAAAGCAAGCATTCATCAGTTGTGCCAAAAAGTGCAGCAAGACAACACCCTTCCCTGGAAAAAGGGACATTTTTACTTTAGAGTAGACAGTCACAAATTATTAGATTGGTTTCTGTTTTACATTTCTTCATTCCTAGACAAAATACTAGTGAGTGGTGTATGTCTATGACATCTAACATTCTTAAATGTACTTTGTAGGTGGAACATCTGGTGCTGGGCCCAGCGCGGAGGTGGAGGAGGAAAACTCTGGGGAGGAGGCGGTGGAAGTGCCGGACCAAACTGCTGTGCGGGTTGCCACGGTAGTGGCGGGCAGTGGTAAGCTCTTACATTCCTTACTTATTGAGATTGCAGACTGCATAGTGTGCTGCTCCCCGTGAGAAAATGTAAGGTTTGGTGAGAAAATGTAAGGTTTGTCCAGATGAGAGACATGAAGAAGAATGATTGACATTTAGGGGCCTATTATGATGGCGGACGGACCTGAGTCTGTCCGCCACCATAGAGTAGGAGGGACCATCCGCAGGGGCAGCGGCGGTCCCTCTGTGGTAATTAGGATGTGACCGCCACCCGCCACCCTGGCGGTCACATCCTGTATTTTTATCATTGCGGCGGATACTGCTTGAAGCAGCACCCGCCGCAATGATAAAAATGTAAGTTGTGCATTTGCATGCACAAAGCGGCAGGCACCGCGCAGTGCCTGCCGCTTTGTGCACCCCCCACTCCCCTTCACCTCTGGTGGCCCGCAACGGGCCCCCAAACAAAAATCCGTATGCCTTTGCACGTCGGAAATGCTGCCGTGTTAAGGCATGTTCCTCCAGACATCCTAATATGGCTGGCGGTGTCTGATAGACACCGCCAGCCATGTTACTGCTTTTCTGCCGCGGACGGGAGGCGACCGCGGCGGAAAAGCTGCAGACTGAAATACGATCCCCCAGCCATCCTAGTCTTTTTCAGTCCGCTGCGGATTTCCCGCATCCTCCGGGCCGGCGGTGGATTCCGCCGGCCCGGAGGATGCGGGAAATCCGCAATCCTAATCTGCCCCATAGTTTGAATGGATGGATACCTGGATCATGGTACTATCTGACTCTTAGATAGCATATGTGTATCTAGAGAGAGTAGACGGTCACTGGATGAACTAAGTGGTACTTTGAAGAGCATGTAACACCGCACCCGCACGTCTGTCCCAGTGTAGGAAAGGAAAGGAAAAGAAGTTGTAATTTTGTCCGAATACTACCATGAATAGTAGCAGTAGTTTGTATTGCAAGCACAGCATATATCCGGCTATTACGATGGCCACTCACTACCTCTGTTAATAAGTTTAGTAGAACTCGGTCATTCATGTGTGGATGTATCACTGTTCACTCAATAAAAAGCAAAGCACCTAAAGTCATCCCATATGTAAGCAAATACATACCATGTGCAGTGATAGATAATCAGATTATTTATCTTCTTCATTTTCCTTTTCTAGTATTCATTGGCACTGTAGGGTGAAAGTTAAATTAATTAAGCAGTAGCCCTTGTAACAGAGTATTCTCAGTGCCACCCGTAATAGAAAAGTGAGAGCATCACCACCTGCATGTACTGGACTAGTACAGTAACGCAAGTCTGTCTCACTCATCATGGCGGGCGTCTGTTTTTCTCGGGTGCAAGTTGACTGCGCTGGCAGGCATTATGCCGGCTTGCAGAAGTTAACGTACCAATTTTGCTAAACAAGAGAGAAGAAGAAGAATAAGACTGGTGAGTCCATAGTGCTCGTAGAATTGATTCCTTAAACTCCCACTAATGGTAGAGCAAGGGTGAAGAAGTGGGAGGTTAGATAGATACTGGCCACAATAGTTATGTACTGCACTTGCAAGTTGCTAGTTCTACTGTGACACAACTTTCTACTGAATCATTTTGTGTTAATCTTAAAGAGCATTGGTTACAGACTATGTCTTTCTTTCTTCATATAGATGCTCCTTCCAAACCAACCCGGAAGGAGCTGGCTAGACGGGCCCGGCAACGGAGGCTGGAGGCACCTGTCGCTGAATATCGGCGGCTGGTGGCCCAGGAGGAGGGGGACACGCAGTCTACAAAAACATCTACCTGCACAGCTGCATCCTCCTCCGCACTCCTTGGGTCACCCAGTCAGCGCAGCAGGTCTCCAGCGGTACGGAGCCGGGGTACCGCTGCCGCAGCCACCCGCCACCTCCGAGCAGTAAAGAAATCAGCTGCCCCCCACAGCAGTTGCAAAAAACGGATGCACCGCGTTTCCCTGAGGGTTTCCTACCTAGAGCAGGAACTGCTCAACATGAAAACCCTGCTCGAGACCCTCCGCAAGGAGCATTCCGACCTGGCCCGGAAAGTCAACAGCAGCAGCCAGCAGTAGGAGGAGACTGTCCCTTGCCTTTTTTTTAAAGACTTCTGGGGGGTGGGAATTGGGAGTTGGGTTTTTTCACTTTTTTGGACTTTTCACGGACATTCGTTGGGGTTAGGGAGTGGGGGTGGGTTGGGTCTTGTGGGAGATTATTTTTGTCAGGGATATAAATAAACTTTATCTTAGCATACGTGTTTTTTTTACTGCTTTTGAGGCTGGTGGGTGGGGATTTAACAGTAACTTTGTTTTCGTGAAACTTAAGTGGCATCTTGATTCAAGTTGTGTAATTAATTGCCCAAATGTTTTCAAAACTAAGTGCCTCTCACAGAGTAAGTGAATTCAATAGTCCTAGGACTTTACTAGTACTAGCGTCAGCCTCTCGTCTCTCCTAATACTCCATTATACTTCCTCCCCCCAAACGCTTATCTTACATGTAATTTGTGTTTGGAAATAGGGCTAGGCACAGGGCTGGCTGCACGGCAAATGGTGATTAACGTTGGCAATCCTGGGCGGATGAAATGTCATCATTGCGTTGGTACTAGTGGTGTTACACAGTGGCAGTTGCAGCATCTGAAAAAAAAGAAAATGAAACCTTGTTTGTCCTTACCGTAGCATTAGAACGGTACGATAGAGAATATAGCAGGTGACAGTACACTAGAATAGTGCCACAATGTAGCCTAACAAATGGTAAAGTATTGAAAGTATAACTAGTACTTGCGTTGAATTTCTTTGACATTGGCTACTACTAAAAGAAATAGTACCGAAGGTGAAGGACACAGCACCGTAATAATTTGCCACGTCTAGGAGGAGGATGTTCTAATCTTGATGACCTATCAAGTTGATGGCGCACATGAAAATCTGCTTTCCTTTGCCAATAGTGACTGAGTGTCAAGCTGAGTAAGAATACAATATATCCTCGGATTCTTTCACCAGCCTGTTGCTATGACCTTATCCTCCCCAGCAAGTGTGTGGAATTATTGCTGTCATTTTGTCACACATCAATCAAAACCACACAGCCCGGGGGAAGAGGGTTAGGGTTTGGAAAATGGATGGGAATGGGGGATTTTGGGAAAGTTTTGTTGAGAGAAGAAAAAAAAAGCACAGCATGGACAAACAATAATTGAAGATAAAGAAATCTTTGGGTACAAAGCTAGCCATAAATCTTTTAAGTGACATACAGGAAGTGGATGCACTACTGCATGCATGGTTACTGAAAAGTAAGTAGTACTTTCGACAACCGTGAATGACAGAATGCGACAGTACAGGGCTGCAGCTTTTTCACTTGCCTATCTCTGCACTCAGAGAAACACTTCTTACATTAAATTAGGTTTAAAAAATAGCAGAAGTAAAACCTATAAAATGGCTGTAGGGATGAATTTAAAAGCAAAGATCCAAGAAATGCACACTCACACTCATAGAAGTTCACAGCAATAACATTACTTTAAAGATAATTAGAAAAGAACGGATACTGTATCTGTATGTTGTTGTAGTTGTCCTGTTGAATTTGGTAAGTTGCATGCATCAAACCATTCCTCTTATTAGCGGGACTCCTCCATTCCAGGTGACGCTCCGTCCATCAATGTTGGTGACCAGAAGACACCCTGTCCACTGCCTGCCTGGCAGATGCTGAATTGCGGCTCGCTAATGTGAAGCCTGACTTCATCCTTTTTTTCCCATTTCACAGACTGAAACCCGGCCTGTAATTATTTATGGAAAAACAGGAAGTGATATTAGAACACCACTGACAAATAAATATAAGGTATGTACGCTGTGTAGTGCAAAAAGTCACACTTTGAGTTTCCTAATAGACAGTACAATATTTTTGTGCGTACTCTGTCTGAGTCTCCTTTTGAAGGATAAATAAGTATGGGCAAATTAATTTAGCGGATCTTTCCCCTCAAGCTAGGTGTACTGTATACTGTGTTTTAGAACAAAATTAGACCTTCCCAGCAGTGCTCTCACCCAGACCCTTACTAAAGCCGGTTGCAAAAATGTAGAAGACCCCCAATCAGATCTCAAAAAACGAGGCCTAGTAGAAAACTGGTGACAAAACGTACTTTGAAAGTAAAAGTAGGCCCAAATCCCCTTACCCACCGTGGATTGTATTCAAACCACTTGCAAGCAAGCAAAAGTATCTATACCCAGCATTGCTCCAAGACTCGCAAACCCCCCCAAAAACAGCCCCCCGCCCAAACACATGCAATACAAATACTGCTGACCCTAATGAGCCCTAAGTTAAGAATAGTGGGAAACGCTTTCTTTAACTATGCCAAATCCACCCTTTCCCACCATGGATTTTCTTCAAATCACTTGCAACCAAAATTACACATTCCCACAAGTGCTCTAAGACCCCAGAACTCAGTTGCAAAAACCTAGAACACCCCGAAACACATGCAATCCTGCTGCTTGTGCTAACCCTAACAAACCCTAAGTTACAAAAAGTGCCAAAAGGCTTTTCCGCAAGGATTTTCTCCAAACCAGTTTTATCTGGTATTAGACCTTCCCAGCAATGCCCCAAGACCCGCCAACCCACCCTAAAAAAAGCACAACACCCCCAAATAGCCAAAAAGCAAAAATGAAAATCTCATACTTACAATATTTTTTGGCCTTTTTTCAATTCTGTCCAAACGCGCTGTGCAGCTAGGCCATAACTCCAGTTTTCCACCATGGATTTCCTGAAAAGCAAATGCAATCAAAATTAGACTGTGCCTGCAGTGCTCCCAGACCCCAAAATCCACCCACAAACACCCGGAACCCCCCAAAGAGCACCTCAAAGACAAGCAAGTTAGCAAAAACGCAAAAAAATTTCGCCTCCGATTTGGTCCAAACCAGTTTTATCCGGTATTAGACCTTCCCAGCAATGGCCACAGAGCCGTAAACCCAGGCGAAAAACAAGTAGAAGACCCCCAAACAGCCAAAAAGTAAAAGTACAAAAATGGGGACTTAGTCATTTCCAGGGCAATTTCCAAAATCACTCCGCGCACGCTCTGCAGCTAGGCCCTAACTCCCCTCTGCCACCATGGATTTGCTTCAAACCTCTTGCAATCAAAAGTATCCATAACCATGAGTGCTCCCAGGCCCCGAAACCCACCCACAAACACCAGGAAGTACCCCAAACAGGCCCCCGAAAACGCTAAATTGAGCAAAATGTCAGAAAAAGCAAAAACTTTTTCCCTATGGATTTGGTCCAAACCAGTTTTATCCGGTATAAGACCTTCCCAGCAATGGCCACAGAGCCGTGAACCCCGGCGAAAACAAGTAGAAGACTCCCAAACAGCAAAAAAGCAAAAGTACAAAAATGGGGACTTAGTCATTTCCAGGGCAATTTCCAAAATCACTCCGCGCACGCTCTGCAGCTAGGCCCTAACTCCCCTCTGCCACCATGGATTTGCTTCAAACCTCTTGCAATCAAAAGTATCCATACCCATGAGTGCTCCCAGACCCCGAAACCCACCCACAAACACCAGGAAGTACCCCAAACAGGCCCCCGAAAACGCTAAATTGAGCAAAATGTCAGAAAAAGCAAAAACTTTTTCCTTATGGATTTGGTCCAAACCAGTTTTATCCGGTATTAGACCTTCCCAGCAATGGCCACAGAGCCGTGAACCCAGGCTAAAACAAGTAGAAGACCCCCAAACAGCCAAAAAGCAAAAGTACAAAAATGGGGACTTAGTCATTTCCAGGGCAATTTCCAAAATCACTCCGCGCGCGCTCTGCAGCTAGGCCCTAACTCCCCTCTGCCACCGTGGATTTGCTTCAAACCTCTTGCAATCAAAAGTTTTCATAGCCAGCAATGCTTCCAGACCGCAAAACCCACCCACAAACACCAGGAAGCCCCCCAAACAAGCCCCCGAAAACATGATAGTGAGCAAAAAGGCAAAAACGTTTTCAAGTCTGATTTTGTCCAAACCAGTTTTATCCGGTATTAGACCTTCCCAGCAATGCCCCAAAAGCCGCCAACCCACCCGCAAAAAAGCACAACACCCCCAAACAGCCAAAAAGCAAAAATGGGAAATCTCATACTTACAATATTTTTCAGCCTTCTGTCCAAACGCGCTGTGCAGCTAGGTCATGACTCCACTTTTCCACCATGGATGTCCTAGAAAACAAATGCAATCAACATTAGACTGTGCCAGCAGTGCTCCCAGACCCCGAAACGCACCCACAAACACCAGGAAAGCCCCCAATCAGGAAACATGATAGTGAGCAAAAAGGCAAAATTGTTTTCAAGTCTGATTTTGTCAAAACCAGTTTTATCTGGTATTAGACCTTCCCAGCAATGCCCCAAGACCCGCCAACTCACCCTCAAAGAAGTATAACACCCCCACAAGTACAGAGTCTTTCTTCATTGGGCGTAATCCAGCCCTCTGTTTTGAGGGAAACAGGAGTCTGGAGGAGGAGGATAGAGGAGCATGTTCTTGTGAACTTGTGAACCTGAGGAATGCAGACTGCGGCACCTTCAAATCAATAAGCAAATAAGTGAAGACAGTTCTGCTGATGGGCTTGTTTTTGTGAATAGGTGATTAAAGTTTTAATTATATTAACTGTGCAAAACAAAGAAAGACAGACACACAGGAATAAAAGTTAATAAAGACGAAAAAGAAAGTTATTGATTCATTGGCTCATTTTCAGGGCTCGAAGTCAGGGAATAAGAGTTCGTCCTCATACTCTGCGAATTCAGGCGGGAGTAGGTCACCTAACAGAGAATAAATTCCCTCATCTAAGTTGCTGTCCTCCCCGTCTTCTTCCGGCGTGTGTTCTCGCACTTTGTAATCTGGTGGTATGATGTGCTAATTCATCTTGATCATTGTTAACCTCTCCACATTTTTGGGCGAGAGGCGGGTCCTTTTGCAAGTTACAATACCACCAGCAGCACTGAAAACACATTCAGAAGACACGCTTGCGAGTGGGCAAGACAAGTAGTTTATAGCCAGGCTGGAGATCTCTGGCCACGATTCTTTTTTCCCATGCCAATACGCCAATGGGTCATCATGAACATAGACCTCTGTTGAGTCATTCAGATAGTCCTGCACCATCGACTCAAGGTTCGCCGCAGTTCCTCCACTTTGCTTACTTTTTGCTGTGACCTTTTGAGAAGCAAACCCAAGCTTAGTTATCCAATCCTCTTCTTCATCCAATGTTACTGTTGTGTCTGGTGCAGATGATCCAGTTGCCGGTGTCTTTAACCGTTGAGAGGTCACTTCTGCCACAGCCACAGGTGCAGAAGTGGATTATTTTGACAGGGATGGCCTGCTGATGCTGATGTACTGCCTTTTCCTTCAATTTTCTGCCGTTCTCTTTCAAACCTCATGGCTGACACAGCTAGCCAATGTTTGTACTTTGAAACTTCTGAGTCACCAAAAGGAAAGAATGCTCTGCCTGCCAGTGCCTTTTTGTAGCGTGGATCCAGAATAGTAGCACAAATGTAATGCTGTTCTGAGTGGATCATTTTAAGACGTTCATCGCCAAGTAGGCGCTGTAATAATTTCTCCGCCAAAACAAAAGCTTCTTGCTTTTCTTCATCTTTTTCAAACATAGAAGACACCGCCTTCAGTTGGTGCTGTAGCATGCACAACAATGGGATAGCTTTTCCCAAATTACAGTCCTCCCTGCTGACTGCACGCGTGAAGACCTCAAAAGCACGAAGCATGTCTGTCAGGCTTTTAACTAGCTTCCATTGCGCCGCATCTAGCCTCAGGTCCTTCAGAGCTGTACCCAGCGTTAAGAAATACTGATCGAGTACCATATACTGCTCATACAGATGCTCAAGCATGTAGAAGGTTGAGTTCCAACGTGTTGGCACCTCCTGGATGAGTGCTTTCACTGGCATTCGACGTTCATGTAGCAGGCCCCTCAGATGCTTCTGGGCCTTAAAAGAATGGCTGAAATGGTTGCACATTCTTCGGCAGGTGGTCACTAACTCGCACACTTGACTTTCTTCACTCAAGAATTTTTAACAACCAGGTTTATACAGTGCGCCAAACACGGCACTCTGAAATATTTACCCAGCTCCATGACCTTAACTACATTGGCGCCATTATCCGTGGAAACATAACCAATCATGCATTTTTTTGGGGACAGCTATTGAAAGACCTTTGTGTTAAACTCCTTCAAAGTGTTTTCTCCTGTATGACTTGTCTCCATGCCAAACATGGCTAGTGTTGCATGTTTCCGAGCAGCTTTAAAAACGTTGTCCAGGTCGTTTAGCTTTGCTTTAACCCCTGAAAAAGAGACCCAGTGTGCAGTGATGAACATATAATCAGTGCCCGCGCCACTGGTCCACATGTCTGTTGTCAGAGGTATAGTGTGAACAGCACTCTTCTGCAAAGCTGCCCCAATCACCTCCAGCACATCTTCATGTAGTGCTGGAACCGCAACTCTGGCAAAATAGAACCGGATAGGAACCTTCCATTTAGGGCTGAGCGTTGCCACTAATTCTAGAAAACCAACCCCTTCCACAAAAGAAAAAGGGAGAATGTCCAGAGCTAGCATTTTAGCCAGCTTAGTGTTATACAGACGCGCCAGTGGGTGGTTGCGTTCAAATGGCGCTTCTGAAAAGAACATGGTTCTAATGGTGGGCTGGACCATTTTACGGGATGATGATGACTTCTTCGACCCAGTTACGCTCGATGATGAACTTTTTCGCATTGGTGTCTCACTCTCTCCCACACTCTTAGTGTGGCTCACAGGGGGTGTGCTCCTGACAGGGGTAATGGGTGTAAGTGAAGTGTTTGACGCTTCTTCCTCCTCGTCATCATCAGATGAAACATCAACGTGTACAGTTTGTTGACTTCCAATTCGGGCTTCCTTGATCTCCTTTAGGTGCGCAAGCCATTGGACAGTGTGCTGTCTCTCAAGATGACCTCTCTGGCCTCCGGTACCATAGTTGGTACCAAACTTACCACGACTAACTGCAACCTTACAAATGCTACAAATGGCTTAGTTTTCACTTTTTGGGCAAACACTAAAGAAGTCCCAAACTGCAGACCTGAAATATCTTTGGGGGGCGGAGGAGGCGATACTGGTGGTGGTCATGCTGCTAATGCCAGATGAAGTGGAGGATGTGTGTTGCCGAACTTTACTACGTTGTGCACTTACACCACCACTAATTGAGGTCAAGGTGGATGGAGGTCCCTTCTGGCGAGAAAGAAATATGGAAGCGGTAGGTGGTGGTGTACTAGTTAACTCCAATGATGGTGGTGTTCCCATTGCCTCCTCGTCGACAACATCATCACGCTCATCAGCTTTTCGGGCTAGGGTCAAAATGTCTGTTTGCTGCATGCCCGCTGAGGCTGGAGTGACGTCTATGATGAATGCGTCGTCATCGTGAGAGTCTTCATCAGCAGGAGTATACGCCACTTCTTGTTCAGCGTCAGCATCACACTCCATAACTATGAGAGTTTCGGGGACCTTCCTTTTACGCTTAGCTACCTTTGTCAGATCATGGTGTGCCTCACTCTCAGACGGCAGTGGTGGTTCTCAAGTTTGATCCGTATCATCAGAAGGAGGTGAGCTTGAAGAAGATGTAGACACCATCCTTGATCTTTTCCTTGCTAGGGATGTGGAAGACAATGAATGATCATCAGGAGGAGTGGCTTCCTCAAATGATACCTCGGCTTGAATGTCGATTTCCTGATGTGCCCCTACTTCGGGAGGAACAACTATTGTGGGCACTTGTGCCCCTCCATGTACCTCAGCTTGCGCATCTCCTTGCGCTGCTTCTCCTTCCACATGTACTTGGGCTTGTACTTGCACATGTGGTTGTTGTTGCGGCTGTGGTTGTTCAACACTCGTCAGATGAGTTACAACAACCTGTTTTGATTGAGGGACATTGCTGCTACTTTCTTGCGATGAGCCACCATCACTGGTCGCTTGTGATTGAACAAGTAGACTGGCTGCCTCTGCAGCACTCAAGGGCTTGGACTTAAGTTGACCTGGCGGTGATGGCACTGAGCCCAATGGAGCGGGGGTGCTGCTCCCAGCTTGGTCCCGAGCAGATCCCGCTGCTGCTGCAGGCGTACTTTTTTTTTTAATCCCAAAAAATGTGGCGGGCGGCACACCAGTCTCCTTGGTAACTTGCTTCTTCTGCTCCTTACTGGCAACTTTCTTGCTAGAGGAGCTACGGGGAACTTTTTTTGGGGCCATCTTCTTCAGAGGTCAGAACAGCAGGCCGCAGTTGCACGAGTTGCAGAGTTGTCTGTGGCCAGACATGCCGTCGCGTGACGTTATGCTGCACACACACACCGCTGCAGGACTTCTTCCTGGCACTGGTGGTTCTCTTGAGTCTTGTTCACCTAAAAGCAATGGAAGACAGAGGAACATCAGTTCAGTTATACACCCCAAAAACTAAAAAAACACATAAAAATCAGCACAATCCAATGCCATCCATGCCCTCAATCATGTTCAAATTCAAGACACCCCACAGAAAGACCAGGCACCCCTGAGTACCCCTGGGCATAATGGATGAAAGCATGGCAGACTGGGTGCAGGCCTATGGCACAACAAAGCACACTGCCTGGCTTCAAAATGGCCACTAGACCCACACCACATGGACAGGCCCGGCCTGCACCAGTCCTCAAAATGGCCCCCACCCACATGGACAGGCCCATGAACACCCCAAAAAATCGAGAAAACGCACAAAAATCACCACAATCCAATGCCATCCATGCCCTCCATGATGTTTACATTAAAGAGACCCCACAGAAAGACTCAGTCCATGCACCACTGAGTACCCATAGGCAAAAGGCCCCAACAACTGCCCAAAAATCGAAAAACACACAAAAATCACCACAATCCCATGCCATCCATGCCCTCAATCATGTTCAAATTCAAGACACCCCACAGAAAGACTAGGCCCATGCACCCCTAGGCATAATGGATGAAAGCATGGCAGACTGGGTGCAGGCCTATGGCACAACAAAGCACACTGCCTTCCTTCAAAATGGCCCCTAGACCCCCACCACATGGACAGGCCCGGCCTGCACCAGTCCTCAAAATGGCCCCCACCCACATGGACAGGCCGATGAACACCCCAAGAAAAACGAAAAAACACATAAAAATCACCACAATCCAACGCCATCACATACATTAAAGAGACCCCACAGAAAGACTCAGTCCATGCACCACTGAGTACCCCTGAGCAAAAGGCCCCAACAATAGCCCAAAAATCGAAAAACACACAAAAATCACCACAATCCCATGCTATCCATGGGATTGTGGTGTTCAAACTCAAGACACCCACAGAAAGACTAGGCCCATGCACCCCTGAGTACCCCTGGGCATAATGGATGAAAGCATGGCAGACTGGGTGCAGGCCTATGGCACAACAAAGCACACTGCCTGGCTTCAAAATGTCCCCTAGACCCCCACCACATGGACTGGCCCGGCCTGTACCAGTCCTCAAAATGGCCCCCACCCACATGGACAGGCCCATGAACACACCAAAAAAAATCGAAAAAACACACAAAAATCACCACAATCCAATGCCATCCATGCCCTCCATGATGTTTACATTAAAGAGACCCCACAGAAAGACTCAGTCCATTCACCACTGAGTACCCCTGGGCAAAAGGCCCCAACAACAGGCCAAAAATCGAAAAACACACCTAAATCACCACAATCCCATGCCATCCATGCCCTCAATCATGTTCAAATTCAAGACACCCCACAGAAAGACTAGGCCCATGCACCACTCACTAGCCCTGAGCAAAAGGCCCCAACAGCAGCCAAAAGAATCGAAAAACACACAAAAATCAGCACAATTCCATGCCATCCATGCCCTCCATGATGTTTACATTAAAGAGACCCCACAGAAAGACTCAGTCCATGCACCACTCACTACCCCTGGGCAAAAGGCCCCAACAACAGCCCAAAAATCGAAAATTCCAAAATTGTAGTTGCAGCAACTGTAATGCCCCAAACAAACTTACTTGTGAAATTTCTAATCCAAAAGTGATCCAAAGAAAGTCAAAAAGGCCTCAAATCCAAATATCCAGCAGCATCCACAAAAAGTAATCCTTCCAGGTCAAGATCCGAATGAAAGTGAACAGCACATGAAGAAAGCACTGGGAGGAGCCTGCTGGACAGGAACAGGAAGTTGGAGACTGTGGGGCACTTCCTTCCTCCCCCCCCCCATGGACTCCTTGCAAAAAAAAGTGCAGGCAAATGTCAACCTGAGGAGTTATTTTGATAAAAATCATCATTTTCCGAAGGTTTATGCTGCTTGCTGGTGGATTTCTTGTGCAGAATTGCAAATTTTGTAATTGCGCGTTGACAAAATCTCGCTGTGCAAGGTGGCAAGCCGCAATGACGTAATCGAGGATCCCGCAGCAAGATCCAAAATGGCGCAGCACTCGCAAAATATCGAGAAAAACAACTCGGCAAACGCTGAATGACAGTAAGTGAACGCCGCGCACAGCAATATTGTATCACCAAGCAAAAAAATCCGCTGCGTGCGAATTTGCGGATTTTCAGCAAATTTGCGAGAGTTCGCGGATTGCAAATTTACCGAAAATCCGCAAAATCCGCGAGCGGAACGGATTTTACGCCCATGCTTAGTAGGGATTGAGTTTAAAATAGTTTGAGTTTAAAACATTTATAGAGCACGTGTTCACCTGGCGGTTTCATTACTCTGTAGTGTGCAGAACCCAGAGAACAAAGAGATCAGGGAGAAGCAGAACAAAACAATTACAGTGGAAAGGCTTGTGCAAAGGGAAAAGTTTTTAACGCCTTTCGGAAATGTAAATATTGAGTGGAAGATCTGAGATGGGCAGGGAGAGAGTTCCAGAAAGCGGGGGCAAGTGTGGAAAATTTCGTGCCCCCCCACTTTTTACGCCTAAAGCGGGGAACTGCCAACAGATATTGGGAGGAAGAGCGCAGCTCCCTGACAGGGGCATAGACTTTAATTTCCGAAGAAATGAAAGCAGGAGCTGCGCCAACCTGTCCCTGAAAAGTAATGCAGCCCATCTTGAACTGAGGTCGTTCTCGGATAGGGAGACAGTGCAAGGACTTAAGGAGAGGGGTGACATGGTGGGACTTGGCCAGATTGTAAACCAGGCGAGCGGCCTGGTTTTGAACCAGCTGTAATCGCCGCAAACTGTAAGCGGGCATGCCGCAATATAGTGCATTGCCATAATCGAGCCGAGAAATTACCATCGCCAGGACTATGAGTTTTAAAGCAGAAAATTAAAAGAAACGGGAAACTTTACGGATAGTGCGGAGTGAAAGAAAGGAGGAGGACACCACTAGACTGACCTGGGAGTGCAAAGTGAGTTGATCGTTCAACTTAATCCCAAGGGTTTTCAAAGAAGAGGATGGAGAAGGGGAGGGACCCAGGGAGGGGGCCAAAAAGAGGAGGTCTAGGGACTGGAGCAACCACCTGTCAAAACCAGCTCAGTTTTGTCTGGGTTTAACTTCAGGTAGTTGTAATTCATCCAGTCCCGGATAAAAATCATAACAGACTGGAACTTAAGCATGGAGTCAGGGGATGGGGACAAATTAAAAATAAGCTGAAGGTCGTCCGCATAATTGTAGACGAAGACCTCCATTTGCTGAAGGGCAAAAATAAGAGGGGCGATATACAAGTTAAATAAAAGGGGGAAAGGGAGGAGCCCTGAGGAACCCCGCATTGTACCTTCCGGAAGTCCGCCGAAAAGTCACCCAGGCGCACTGCCTGGGTGCGGTTCCGCAGGAAGGAGGACAGCCAGACCAGGGCCGAACCTCCAACTCCCGCCGCCCTGACATGGGAGAGTAAGATGGAATAGTCAACCGTGTCGAAGGCGGCGGAGAGGTCAAGGAGGACCGGGGCCTGGGGGTGGTTAGTGTCCATACCCTCCCTGAGATTGTCGAGGACCGATAACACCACGGACTCCGTAGAGTGTGCGAGGCGAAAGCCAGCCTGACGGGAGGCTAAAACGCCGTTCTCCTCCACAAAAGTACTGAGCGCTCTGGTCACATGGCGCTCCAGTACCTTCCCCAGAAAAGGCAACAAAGAAATGGGGCGGTAGTTGACAAGAGCCGAGGGGTCCGCACCAGGTTTTTTAAGGATGGGGACAATAATGGCCGATTTAAGTGGTTGAATAACAATGCCCTGAGACAGTGAGCTGTTAAGAAAATTGAGAGGGGGCTGAACACAAACCGAGTAAATGTGCTTGAGGATGTGGGCAGGGCAGATGTCTAAAGGGGAACCTGATTAGACCATAGGGAGGAGGGAGAGAAAAGGCTCTTCCGTCAAGAGGGGGAACGAATCCAGGCGTGCCCCGACTGACGGACACTGGGGGTCAACAAAGGAAAGCGGGGGGAGGGATATTGGCTTTAATGTTGGAAATTTTGTCCAGAAAATAAGTATTGAGGGAGTCACATAGGTCCTGGGAAGGGGAGGGTTTTAGGGTGACTCAGTCCGAAAAGGCGAGATTGTGTACAATAGAAAAGAATTCTCTAGGCTGATTTTCGGCTGCCAGGATTTTAGAGGAGAAATAAGCAGTCTTAGCAACCAAAATAGATTTTTTGTACTGAGAAAGGAGGATGACATACTGGGTTTTGAGGTTAGGGCAATAATCTCGCCTCCAAACCCGCTCAGCGTGGCGCACAGTTAATTTTATGGCCTTCAATTCCTCATTGAACCAACGGTTTGCGTCGTTCGCACGCCTGGAGGACACCCGCCTGAGGGGAGCGACCAAATCGCAGCCTGTCAGGAGCCAGGAGTTAATGGAATCAGCTTGTGCGGAGGACGACAGACCGTGTAAATTAGGACTAGATGTAGAGAGTGTGGCCGACAGAGAGGCCACATCCACCCGGTTCCAAGAGCGCGCCCAGATGTTTTTGAGAAGGGGGAGCTTGGTGACTGGACTAAGGTGAAGGGAAAGGGAGATCAAGAAGTGATCGGATCAGGTGCAGGGGGAAATGGACAGGGAAGCTACTGGACAATTAAGGGACCAAACCTGATCAAGGATGTGACCCTGAATGTGAGTGGGGGAATGAACGTGGGAGTCAAAATTGAGGGAACGAAGAGTATCCGAGATGCGTCGTATTTTCATAAATACGTTGAACCCCTGTGTTTTCCCTTGCGATGGCACTAAAAATAGCTGCCTAGTGCCAACACAGACAACCTTGCGGAATAGTGCAAGAGTGCTTGCATTGCAAGGATGATTTCTTGCAACACAGACACCCTTGCGCCATGGTGCAAGAGTGCCTGCATTGCAAGGATGATTTCTTACAACACAGACACCCTTGGGCCATGGTGCAAGAGTGCCTGCATTGCAAGGATGATTTCTTGCAACACAGACACCCTTGCACCATGGTGCAAGAGTGCCTGCATTGCAAGGATGATTTCTTGCGACACAGACACCCTTGCGCCATGGTGCAAGAGTGCCTGCATTGCAAGGATGATTTCTTGCGACACAGACACCCTTGCGCCATAGTGCAAGAGTGCCTGCATTGCAAGGATGATTTCTTGCGACACAGAAACCCTTGCGCCATAGTGCAAGAGTGCCTGCATTGCAAGGATGATTTCTTGCGACACAGACACCCTTGCGCCATAGTGCAAGAGTGCCTGCATTGCAAGGATGATTTCTTGGAACACAGACACCCTTGCGCCATAGTGCAAGGGTGTCTTCATTGCAAGGATGATTTCTTGCAACACAGACACCCTCGCGCCATAGTGCAAGGGTGTCCTCATTGTAGGGAATCCTCCCTGCATCACAGACACCCTTGCACTATTGTGCAAGGGTGTCTTTGTTGCAGAAATGATTGTTTATCTGTAGGAAGTGACACCAGCCTGCAGATAAGCAATATTTAAAGGTGATTTGCTCTTCCAAGATGTGCTGCAGAATGCAGCACACATGAAAAGAAGCAAAAACGAGGAGAAATAAAAGTATTTCTCCTTGTTGTGCCAATCTAATGCCTGCTTTTGACGCTGCCTCAGATTTACGCATCCTTGTAAATCTGGGGAAGTGTCAAAAAGCAATAGGTGGTGCGGTGGACCGCCCATAGCAACACCCTTTGCACACCCTTTCACACAGATATATGTGTGAATGGCCATTTTGCTCATATGAAGCAGGGCACTGCACCACCGGGATGTCATTTTTGTCTGATATAAATATGCCCCAGAGTTTTCAATTCATAATAGCCCCAGCAATAAGTACAAACAATTCAGAAAAGTAAACCAAATGCCAGTATGTCTAAAGGGTTACATTTCTGATTTTCTTGGACATCAGAAAGAACTCCTAGAAATCTGTAATAGACACCCATGAGTGTTCAAGTGTGTAACCATTTACACATGCCTTGACCATGGTACATTTATTAACATTTTGATGGTAGAGAGTTACTTCAATCAAAATGATTTGGCCTTCACTAAGATTTGCTGGGTGGTTTACTAATGAAAGCCTACATTCATGCCTCTGGAGTAAATTTCCATAGACATAAATGTTACCGTTTCCCTTATTTTCCAGATTGTCTGGTGCAACCTGGATCTTTGCACACCAGACGTTGCAGACCAGAGAGGTACAGCAAACCTGATTGTAGGTTGATTGGAACTGGATTGTCTGGTGCGACTAGGATCATTGCGCACCAGATGTTGTGCCTTATTCCCAGGAGGTGCGGTGAACCCAATTGTGGGTTGATTGCAACCAGATTGTCTGGTGCGACTTGGATCATCATGCACCGGACGTTGTGCCTTGTTTCCAGGGAGGTACAGAAAACCCAACTTTTGGTTAATTGTGACTGGATTGTCTGGTGCTAGTCGGATAAATATGCCCCAGATATTGTGCATCATTTTCCGTAGGGTGCGGGGAAAGCTGCACACCCCATTCACCGCGTGTTCCATCTTGCCATCAGGTCGGCAAACCGACTGCCCTCTCCTCATCCTGCCTGACGACTTTGTGTTGCCAGGTAGTATCCCCTAGGTCAGGCCTGGGTGGTGAGAGTAACTGACTCGGCTGAGGATCAGTTCTGTAGGGCACTAGGAAGCGGGACGAGAGACTGTGTGACCACCTTGTGCTTTGCAGAACTGGACAGGTGCCGGAGGGAAACATCCATCACAATGCAACTTTTGCGACCCACTACCATTACAACGCAGGATTTGCAAAGCAAGTCATTACAATGACTTGCGCTGGAGGGCGCTGTTGGATAGCGAATAGTTTCATTTACTATCCAAAACCTTCCCTACTATCCACGGGGACTGGAGTTGGAATAGTAAATTAAACTATTCCACTATCCAGTGCCCCCAATGCGTTGTAAAACCTGCGTTGTAAAGGTATGCGTAGTAAAAGCATGCATTGTGATGACATACATCCGGTGTCGGAAGGTGAATTGAGGGACCTTTTGATTGAACGGGGACAGCCTCTAGCCGTTTCTGTTCCACATAAAGTGGGTGATCTTACTGAATGGTGGCCAACCCCCCTTTGTCGACTGTTGCCTGGTTACCCTGCTAGTGACTCTAGCATTCTGCCCGGGGCCCCTGACTAAGTGTGATTCCGGCCTTGAACTAGTATAGTGAGGGGTGTTTTTTTTTACTCTAACCTATGAGCAGAGTAGTTGAGGGGGTAACTGAGAGGTGAGGGAGGGATTGCGCCATGGAGCCAGGATTCATATTTTCAACTGAGCTGCAAGATATCATTTGTACTGCTAATAGTTGCAACGAGTAGCATTGTTGTTTCACTTGGTTGTTTTATTACTTAACGAACACTCCGTTTTGACATTGGTTTGACTTGTGCGGCCTTGACCTAAGGTACCATTGAAAAGTGCCATAAATTCCTGTGAGTACATATTCCTGATATCATTGTGACCTGGGCTGCACCCTAGAAATATGTGGATTCAAATTGTTTTATTTGCATGGTTGGCCCAGTTCTTCCAACATATCCCACTGCATGAGGGTGCTGGAGTAAACTAGGATTCTTCCCAATTGTGCATATTACTGACGCCAGTTTTAACACTGTTGGGCCTAGTACTGCTAGTAATATTTCCAAGTGTGATTGATGCCCAGAGATACATGAGGCCTCATGTATGAAGCCCTACAGGCGCTTTTGCGCCCCTGGGATGTCACTTTTTTTAAGTTCTGGTGGCACAATGTGCCACAGCATATATATAAGGCAACGTAAAGTCACTTAGGTGGCTTTTCACAGCCTTATAAATATGTACCCCTTTCATGCAGGAAAATGCATGAAAGGATGTTCCTACGCAACACCCATGGAACCTGACACATTCCCATATTTACGAGCAATTGTAAACCTGGGAATGCGTCAGAACCTAATGCTACCCCAGGGGTGGCATTAGGGAGGTGCAACAAAGAGAAATGAAAACATTTCTCCTCGTTCTTACATTTTTTGTTGTGTGTTGCATTTTGCAGCACACATATAAAAAGGAAATTGCCTGAATGGATTGATTTTGTGCAGGAAGGTGTGCTTTCCTGCACAAAATCAATCAGCCCCGCAATGCAGGCACCCTTGCACCATGGTGCAAAGGTGCCTGCGTGGTGCACGGCAGCCCGTTGTGCGCTGGCGGAGGGGAAAAGGACAGGAATGTGCTGTATCGCATAGATACAGCGCACTCCTGCCTTTTCCTTTTGCTGTGGGGCAGCGCAGAAGGGAGGCCTGTGGTGCTGCCCTATGGAAAAAGCCCATAAATGACGCCCATGGTGTTCATGTTGTGTTCATTAATGTGTATATTGAATGCAATCTTTATTTACATACACCATGTATGAAGTCTCTTAAGTGACGCTCAGTCTATCTATTGTGTGAGAGTGCTGTGCCAATGCTTTACATATTGCCTCTGTGATAAGCCTGACTGCTCAGTGCCAAGCTACCCAAGGGTGAACACAGGACATACAGTGAGTGTAATCACCTAACCCTGACTGGGGTGGTAGGTTCTGCCTCACTTGGGCACCATCTCAGCCAACCAGAAAGTACCAGTTCCAAAACAGATGTATTCTGTTCATGCAAAATCTTTGTGTGAAGATGAAAGAGGTTAAATATTCAAAATGTTGGTTTTTTAAATCTCAAAGTTTAAGATACTATTTATTATGAGTTTTATGGGAATTGTAGTAGAATGAATGCTCATTGTTTAATGGTAATCACATTTCCTGGAAAAAGGGTAATCCAAGAGGATTTCAGGAATCCACGAGGGGTCTGTGACGGGGTGAACATTGATTTATGTATGTAAATAATGAGCAGTTCTATAGAGCACTTCATATTTATAAATGATGTTGGGGGGTAATTTATTTCCTTTTGTGATCCAAAGTGATCTCTAGGGTGTCATCTGTGTGATACTACCACAAAATCTCGGCCACTTTACTAAGACCAGCCATGTCTTTATGTAATAATTATTTTAAAATAGTATTTGCAAGATTGAGATTATGTAGATATGAATAAGAAATTAAAAAGGATTTTTAGGGGCCCTTTGAATGTGACATGGTCAGATAAAAATCATATAAATTAACAAACCTGTGCAGCAAATACGCACACGTACTTGCTTAGCACAATTGATTACCTGCCTTTAAGGTGAAAAGCTTACATTTACAATGAGAATAGACTTTGGCAAGTATATTTACCTGCTTATTTGTTTATGTATTTGAGGTGTCTTTTACTGTCAATATCCCTTCAGGCTACTTCAGAATGCATGGTTACACCCACACCTACTGAATGGATTATTGGTTTATTCAAAAGGAATTCATTAGATGCATGACAGTTATAATGCCATATTGTTTCTTTTACTAATAAACAATTTAGTAAAGCATTTAGGAAGAAATATAAATTAACCATGCTCACAAGAGCAAATACAGAGCAATTTCTGAAACTAGTAACAAACTGGAAATTAAAAAATTGACTTCGATGTATATAAAATTCAGTATCAACTCCAATATAAGATTTATCGCTAATATTTTAGATCCAGTGCTTTAAATAGTAAAAAATAAGTGCTAGAGGTGTAGAAAGTGGGCGGGGCTATGGGTGGGGCTATAGGCGGGGCTAAGGGCAAGACATAATGACCCTTGATGACTTCTACACTAGTTGCAACACATATGAAAACACAGCAGAAATGAATTTATGTAAACAAAATAGGTTTAATCATTACACAAAATGAAAGCCATACATGATATGTTAACATTTCCTTGTTTTGCAATATTGTAAATTCTTAATGTCAAACCGTTATATGTTGTTGTTTTGCACAATGCTATATATTCTCAAGCGTGCAGACACACAGAAACAAACATGCAGGCGTACACAAAATCATTCCACTATGCAAAGGAGCCTATGCTGAATATTCAGCAGCGGATGAGCTCAGGACTACAGAAGCACTTCGGCTGTCAGAAGCAGCTTCTTCTCATCCAGCCTAGTGCTCAACAGCCCTATCAGACTATGAGCCTACCAGTAGCTAAGTGCCAGTACTAACAGTGATAAAAATAAGGAGTGCTGGTACTCAGAACCTGTGAGTATCGTCCCATTTAAATCACTGTCTCTGCCCTTTTCACTACGTTAGGCTCTTCTTGTCTCTTGCTGGTTCAGTGTCTTTACATCCACATCTCCGCTCTGTTCTCGATTCACCTCTCATTTCTACCCAACCTCTAACCTTCTCTCTGAGGTTCTGCCCCTCTTACTCCCACCTCTCGCCTACTCTCTCCACAAGTCTCTTAGATTTTGTCAGTATTTTTTCCCCACTTGCCTCCTCTTCTCCACCCAATGATGTACCCATGCTCTAAATTTGGCACCTGGACAGTATTTTGTTGTGCTATATTTCAATATTTGTGTTGATAGAGCACGCTTACTGTTGTGGCCTGTAGTTTTTAAATAAAGGCTCGCAAAAAATAACCTTGCTGAATCAGGATTGATATTTTTCCCAATAAATAAAAGCATAAATGATTTAATCTTTTCAAAAGTATTTACAAGCTGTGAAAGAGTGTGTCTGAGCACGCGCACACGCGCCATCGCAGCCCTGCAAATTCTGCAAAGCAATGTTTTAAACTAAATTTCAGGCTAAAGGTTATTTCATTTCTCTTGATCAGACTTCTTCCCAGCATTAAAAGAGGCGATTCGATTGAAATTGCATGTGGTTCATCAATGATTAAAACCAGTTACTTCAAGAAATTCAGAGTTTTCTACTTCACACACATTTATGTTAAAATACCATTTCTAAACACCCATTTCAGAATTGAACAAATATCTGGTATTTGCATCGGAAAAAAGTGCAATCCTAACTTTAGCTGTCACCACACTTTTTTACACCCCCCACCCTCCTTCCATGTTTATCTTGTTTTTCCCCCAACCAGACCCATTGCCAGTTGTCATTCCTGGGGTGCTGCAGGGGTCCCTGCTATTCTTTGCTCTTTGGGCAGGGCTGCCTTCACACTCACTGATCCCTCGCTGCTTTAATGTAAATACAGCCATTAGTGCTGGAGAGGCGCACAAAGGGAGGCAGCTCCTGTGCTAAAACGAGCTGTGTTAGGAGGGCCAGACCGCATTCCTACCCTGCCCCAGCATCGAGAACAGAGAAAGGCTTACTCGTAAAACTGTCACGCACTGACCTGTGAAGAGAAGCTTACTACAGTGATGCCCTAAGATAAGATGGAGACAGAGCAGCCCTGCACCAACAGGAAAAAAAAGCCCTCTTGAGGGCAGGACTACAATCACTCATTATCCTGCCATGTCCTCCATGTAACGCATGGTGGAAATGGGCAGGGAATTTGTAAATGCCCCCACTAGCCGGGAACAAACTACCTATGCATATAGTGGTCTATGCTTTACACTCCCCACCCCTCCGCAAATGAGCCCCACTCACCGGGCTATCCTGTGCTGCTCGTGGTGCTCCTCCCAGCCACGCAGGAGGGGCGCTTGGCGGACAACTCTTCTCTCCCTCGGGAACCTCAGGACTCCTCTGGACGCCCGGCGGGGCTCTCTCCACTCCTGAGAGCCCCGGGCACACCCACCAACTTTCTCCCTTGGATGGCCTCTCCACGCGGCGGGACTCTCTCAGCAGAGTCCCCGCTGACCACTCCGCACTTCCTTTCTCCTTCAGTGAGGTGATTCCATGGGCGCGGGGCTTCCCTTGGGAAGCGGAAGTCCCGCCCCACGTCAGGCCTCGCACTGCCTGACTTCCGTTATCACTGAGGGCCGCGGCGGGGATCTCTTTCTCGGGGGCAAACACGAGGGGTAGGCTCCCTCTAGAGTAATAATAAACAGTGGGGTGGGCACCCGCTGTAATTACAGAACAACTTGCTGCTGTGTGTCCTTCGTTCTGCTGCTTGTGCTGGCTGAGCCCTTGTGCGAGGAAAGGGCTGTTTAGCGCTTACTGTCTGAAGCACCTGGAGCGCCTGAAGCGCCACTGAGCTGTGCTCTTCTTTCGGCTCGAGTGCACGCACCATCACAGCTCGCGTTACCCGCTGCGCGGGAAACACTCGCATTCCCTGGTCGGCGGACTGCGACACCTAAAGAACTTCAGGAACCACAAACCTCTTGGCCCTGGAGCACCGCCCTGACACGCCCCCCTCACCTGGCGATAATTGAGGAGGAGGAACGCGCATCGCGGGACGCGCGCGGGCGACGCCGGGCTAAGCCCGGGCAAAGGGCGGGCCCTCTGTGGCCCTCAGTGACCGAGGTAGGCCGGGCCGGGCCCGGTCCCTTACATCTCATTTTATACACTGTTATTTTTTGTTTGCATTCGTGCCCACTTGAGTAGAAGGGTAAATTGATGCAAGTGCTGTGAAAGCTATACTGCACCTTGGTCCGAACTGGTACGACAGGGACTGAAGTTATTCCAGATTTTTATACGTTTTATATTTCTACATTTCGTTTTTACACTTATTATTGTGGAAAATGTCTAAAACATTACGATCAGGAAGGGTAGTGGGAGAAAAACCTGCCCGAAAAGCAACTACCATCCGTACAAGAAACAAGTCAGTAAATAACCCACCTCTGAAAGGACAATGTCAGTTATCTGAACTTTGGGATCTATCTGGTATAAAAAAAACTAAATGTGCGACTATAGATAATCCAGATACTAAAGTCCTGGAAGTACACTTACCAACTATCACTGACCCCCGATCTCCTCAGGTCCAGCTGGGGGCCCCCCAAACTATGGTAGGGGGGTCTCCCTTTCGGGACCCTACAGACGGGAAGCTGATGATCGGAAGTGAGCCAGTGCACATACCATCGATTCCTCAGTTACCTATGAATGATAGGCCGGAGGATGATCTATCTGCACTATCCATTGATCTGGAATTATGGGGACGCTACGTCAGCCCTGCTAAAGTGGAATCTCTGGAGCAATCTAAAGTTCCGGGGGGAGCCACCCCATCAGGGTTAATGCTGTATAGTAGCACCCCATCGCTAAATAGACATGAAATATCTGACTTGCTAAACTCCTCCAAGAGCCCCGACCTTAATCTCCTGGATAATATTAGCACTGCGGAAGCGCGAGAAAAGCCGATATCTGAGTCCATGATCGCGCTGGAACAACTTCTTGCTTCAATTTTGCTGCTTCTAGGGAAATTTGTAGGCAGCTCGGACTGTATTCTTGAATCAGTTACCCAAATTCTAAAGTTATTGCTGCAGGAAGCGCCGGATATGAATAAGGCCGTTCCCCCTAAGCCTGAACAATTTGTATCTGAGGGGAAAAACACAGACATTAGAAGCGATCTAGAGGGGAAAATCACAGTCATTAGAAGTGAACTAGATAGGAAAAATGAAGTCCCTTCTATGGTCCCTCATAAGGAGGTGCCGCATACTGCAGCATCTAACTGTATCAAAAATATAGTTCTGGAGATAGAGGAGGAGGATAAAGTTTTGCCTGGCCCCAAAACGGTCCAGGAGTTATTTCCTATCTTTGTCCCAGAATGCGGAAAAGATCTCCTGACCGATAAACCTGAGGTCAATGAAGAAAAGAGAAAATACGGCAAACAAAAAAGTACCAAAGCCAGTAAGAGGAAACCAATTCGAAAATATAGAAAGAAGAAGCAACGGAGGATCATTTTCCAAAAATGCACAGAGGCAAGGGAGAATGAAATAAGGAATGGGGAATCCTTATCTACTTCCTTAAAAGTGGAAATGGATGTGAGCTTAACCTGTTCAACCTCAGTGGAGGAGGAAAATGAACAATGTAGCCTGCTGACCCAGGACGTTTTACCACAAATTGGGGGATCTCTCCCAGGCTCTCCGTCACGGAGTGCACTGAGAGGACCAACTTCTTATCCATCCGGGACTTTAAACCCTTTGGCCCCCCCCTTTGTGGTAACAATTGATTCTGAAAATTCTTGCCCTCTGGCCCGGCCTGTAAAAATGTCAAAGGCCCCTGGGGATGTGCGTGTATTGGATTTTGTGCCACTATTCGATACTGACCTTTTGTTAAATAGAGCCTGGCTTCTCAAGCGTTTCAGTGAGGTTGAAAGTCTCTATCACATTCAGTCTAGAGACATAGAACTGGTGTCTCTGTTGGGTGGAAGTCGGGTTCTGAGTATTTGGGTGAAATTTTATTCCCCTATCATAACAAATTTGATACTAGAACAGGCTGAAAATTTTCAACGTTTAGGTATTGATATTCTCCCTATCTCTACCCCAGGCAAGCCAAACTCTCTCAGTAAGCAGGGGCTGGGGGGTGGTGAGCACAACGGGGTAACCTCTCCTCTGAGAGACCTGAAAATTTGGGTTTCCAGGGGAAAACGTTCAGTATCGCACGTGAAGCCTCTTCCACTAATTGAGAGTGTTACACTCAATGATGACAATAATCGGTGGAATTGGCTCCATAGTGCATTATCAACAAAAACTAAGGATAACCCCAAATTGTTCCACCATCTTTAACCCAGCATTAAACATAATCTCCTGGAATGCGGCCGGATTCCACAGCAGCCCGGAGAAAATGGCTTTTTTATCCACTCTGGAGGCTGACATATTGTGCATTCAGGAAACATGGTGCATAGATAGGTTAACGCCTTTAAAAGATTTCTATGTTTTGGAAGTTCCGGCTGCGCCCTCAAAGAAAGGGCATGCTAGGGGGGGGCTCGCCTGTTTACTGTCAAATAAGTTTCAATGGAGATTTGCTCATTATATTGATCCCAGTAGACTTTTCCACACAATAACATTAGAAAATTTGTTCCATGATAATATAAAATACTCCATGGTAATTTTTAATGTGTATATTCCGCCTGAGGAATGTTTTAATGATAAATTGCAGCGGGTTTTCCAGTATATGGAAAAGATAAAAAATTCCCCTCCTTTTCCTGTAATTTTGCTTATTGGTGATTTGAATTGTAAAATCTCAAACGCTAGTCTAAAACTCTTCAGGGATAAAGTTAAGGAGGAAGTACATTGCATCCCCCAGACACTTTTTCCGGAAAACTTAAGGACAAATAAAAGGGGGAAGATCTTGTTAAAAGAACTAGCGATCGGGGATGGTATCATCTTAAATGGAAGATTTCCATCTGACGTCCCCGCGAATTACACCCACAAATCCCCCTTTGGGTCATCAATTTTGGACTATGCTATCGCCAGCTATGGTCTGTTTCCCCAGATTCTTGACTTAAAGATCATACCCACGACTCTGAGTGACCATAGTATATTGTTACTATCAGTTTCTTTAAACTCCCTGATTACGGCGTCCTGGTCGCTAAATGGCAAGGAGGTTACCTTCCACTCTACATCTGGAAGATGCTTCTGGAATAATGCTGCCATCAATGGGGTGCAGGATTTATTGGCCGATACCCTCAGGGAAATAGAAGAGTGGAACGGAAATGAAATAGTTTGTTTTGAGGAATTTATGTTAAAGATTTTATTGAATGCTAAAAAAACTGTCCCCCCTAGAAAAAAGGAGAGGTAGTGCCTCTGCCTCTGCGTAATCTGAATAGGGAATTAAATAAACTAATACGTGCACAGTACGTTGAAAGGCTACTAGAACGTGGGAAAGACATCGCTAGGTTAAAAAGAAAGAGAAGCGGACTCAAGCTAAAAATTAAAAGGGACAGGGAGGATGAAGTATGGATTAAATTAAGGGAATCTGCTGCACATGGCAACATTAAAGATTTTTGGGCAATAATCGGGAAAGGATGTGGTACACGCCACTCCCTTACTCCCATATCTATACCAGAAGATCTATGGTCCTCCCATATCCGAGAATTATATGCAGGGAACGGGACCACAGGTGTGGATAACTTAGTGTATGCTGCCCCGGATGACCTGGTTTTCTTTCCCTCTGAGAAGGAAATCGAGACGGCGATAAAAAATATGCGATCCTCTGGGGCCATGGGACCGGATGAGCTTCCGATGACGGTCCTAAAACAAGACCCCTTAAGTTGGAGCAAAATCTTGTACCCCCTGTTTAGGGCATGCCATCTTTCTAAATGTGTTCCTGCTTCGTGGAGAGGAAGCATTTTGATCCCTATCTTTAAAAAGGGGGCAAGGGATAGCCCCAGTAATTATCGCTTGATTGCGCTCCTCGACTCCATCGGAAAGGTTTTTGCGAAATGTCTCCTTAGTTCTCTTTCTGATTGGGTCGAGGAGCGCAATATTTTGCCGTTGGAACAGACTGGTTTCCGAAGGGAGCATGGCACTCTGGATAACCTGACTGCCCTTCAGGTGATTACTGATAAATATGTCCAGGTGAGGGGGGGTGTTGTATACGCCGCCTTCATTGATTTCTCCACAGCGTTCGATAAAGTAGATCGTGGAACGCTGTGGAGAAAATTGGCGGTGCTGGGTGTCCCTACTCCCCTGTTGGAATTGGTGCGGGCTCTGCACACTGAGACCTGGTGCAGGGTCTTAATGGGGGGCGAAAGGGGGCTTTCGGCCAAAATACCATCTCAGAATGGCCTTAAACAAGGCTGCTTATTGGCACCCCTTCTGTTTTCCCTATATACAACTGACCTCCCTGCTGCTGTGTCTCATAGTGAGGGGATCGCGCCGTTGATAGGAGGGGCGTCAATATCCTGTCTGATGTATGCAGACGATGTGTTGTTGCTCGACTTAACGCCTATGGGTTTAGCAAATCGGCTTCAGGCCCTTCAGGACTTTGCCGAGGTGCATCATATGAAGATCAATGTTAATAAAAGTAAAGTGATGTGTATTGCTGGTAGGAAGAAATGCCGTTCGACAAATTTTGGTTGGGCTATTGGAGGGCATAGATTGGAGGTCGTAACTTGTTATACCTTTTTAGGGAAAATATTCTCGGCCAATATGAGCGAGAATCTCCATATAGAGCACTGCTCTCGCAAAGCTCTAGCCCATGGTAATGGGCTAAAGTCCCTATACCTGGCAACGGGGAAAAGACATTTTTCTAGCCTTCTAGAAGTATTTAGAGCTAAAATCCCCGCAACCATCTTGTACGGTATAGAAATAATAGAGATAAAATATTGGGACTTTTGCCACAAGACCGAGGGAAAACTCCTAAGATCCCTCTCGACTCTTAACAATGCCTGTCCACTGGCTGCCTGCAGGCTGGATTTTGGACTCAGGAGTGCCTGGGTTCAGGGGCTGTGCGCCCTAATAAGGTGGGTAGCCAGTCTGGCCAGAGCGAGAGAAGGAACCCTGCGAGTTTTACTCAAAAATGAACTTTTGGGCAATTTTAAGGAGTTCTCTAAACTCGTTAGTAATTTTAGAGGGGCTGTGAAAATCCTTAAACTGGATGAAAGCGCTCTTTTCTCCTACTCTCCCACGCAGTTAAAGCAGGTACTTAAGGAGGCTTCGTGGGAGTATTGTTTTTTATCTGACAAAAAAACAGTTGGAGATAAAAGGAATGTGGAGCCGCTCATCTCCTCCTATAGGATGAAACAGCCGCAACCGTATGCCCTATGGAACTTACCACATGGGATACGTAGGTTTTGGTTTTTATTGCGTTACGACTTAATCCCTCTTAACGTGTTGATGTCCAAATGGCACGGAACTTCACCCTTGTGCAATTTATGTAAAATGAATAACCAGGACTGCATGCATGTACTTTTGATTTGTCCTATGTTACGTAACTTGCGGAATCGTTGGCTTAAAGTAATCTGTCTCCGCCTCAGCATTGTCACTTTACAAGATTTTCTTCATGCACTTTATTGCCCACCCAATGAAATGTTTTGTGCCTACGTTTTTAACTTTTTTAAAGGATTTTTAGCTATTTATTAATTTCGCTGGAAAACTGTGTCTGACCGGCCCGGTCGGACTGATGGACTGCAGTGTAGCTATTACGGTTCGAATTTTATGTTTTTATAATTCTTGTACTTTTGATGAGTGTGTTGCTTTGTCTGTATATGTTTATGTGGCCCTCTTTGAGAGCCAAAACATAATAAATAAAATTTGAAAAATTTGAAATTACAGCCGCAGTCGCGGGGTAAGCACCCACTATTTAAATAAGCGTTATTTCTGCCATAACGCGGGGTGGGCACCCGCTAGGTAGACAAACAAGACGCCACCACGGCAGAGACGCGGGGTGTGTTGGGGGGGTGGGAGAGTAGGCTCGGACAGCAAGAGGGGTGGCACAGGAATCCCCCCCGTGGTGATCTCACCATGAGATGTGGGGGGGCGGGAGAGAAGGCTCAGACAGTGGGAGGGGTGACAGGGACACAAAGTAGTGCTTAGCAAATATGCAGTAATGGGGCCAATAGCCGTGGAAGGAGACATGGCTGCCATAAGGCGGGACTAGCAGCCTCTAAACAAATCAGAAGGCAGAATTTAGAAAACAACAAATCCACAAGCCAATTAAAAAGATAGATGGAAAGTGGGCGGGGCTTCCCCCACTATAGTGTATACAGCATCTTTCCCCAAGACAGCGCATGCGCTGCCTAGGCGAAACCTAAAAACATGGCAAGAAAACCAGCTTTGGTGAGGGTGTAGGGTTGTTCATCACTGTGTGACACAAGCCCCCCCAACACCTGCAGTGTGGGAAAATTCAAATGGGCGCTGCTAATCAAGCAGCCTCTCTGCAAAAAGACTACTTCAGGGCCTCAGGGCGATTTGCGAGATCCAGAAGCAGAGCAGCATCTGCCTGCTTTGGAGAAGATACCCAACCCGAGCCTGGCGTGCCAGCAATCAGGGTACCGGTACTCACCTGACAAAAAAAAGTGCTGGTACTGGTGGCTAGAAAATTTGGAAGTGCCGGTACTCAGTACTGGTGAGTACCAGCCCAATTAAAGCACTGTTTAGAACCACGGCCCTGATTTAGAGTACGGCGGAAAAGAAACTCTATCGAAAGGTAGTGGAGTATCCTTTCCGCCCAACTGAAGATCCATCTGCCTCAATTCGAGTTGGGCGGACATTCAGTATGTCAGTGGCAGAGACCACTCTGTCTCCGCCGCTGACATAATCCTCCGAGAGCCCGACTGCGTAAGGGGTATCAGAGGTTTTCTGCTCACCTTTTTGAGAGCGGGCGAACAAATATCAGGTTTTTACCTTCACTTCACTTACTGCCATCTAAAACATGGAGATAATTAAATGTAAAAATATCTCAATGATCCCCACGCAAGCGGGTCACTGCTATTCTTATTTATATTTTTTTATCCTCTCGTTGGGATTTTGTTTAAAAGAAAGAAAAGAAAAGAAATTGAATGTGTGGCATGACTCCATCATGTTGACAGGGCAGCAGGCATCTCACATTTTTGAAAGTGGTTACTCGATCAGGGCGATGGTGTGAAATACTCTTTTGCCCTGACAGATTAACTGCACTCTGAATTTGACCCCAAGACTAACTGCCCTACGTGCGACTAAAAAGTATGCAAAAGTTTCATCATGGCCAACAAGAATTGACGAAAAGGAAGTAAAGGCCTGTTCAATATTTGTCATCAATAGTGTAACAATAATGCTTTTAGTAGGAGTTTTAAAGCACATTACAGATGTACTGAAGTGGGCTTTCGAAATGTTGGGGGAATTAATAGGTGTGAAGTGGAGTGGCTCATGCCAGAAGACAATTAGGGGCAGATTAACAATAACTGGCGCATTCCTGCATATCAGCAGGGATGCATGCGCCAGTTATTGTGCGCCGCAGCTCCGCCACCCTGGATGAGCCGCATTTACAATGCGGCGCACCATGGGGCGTCATGCATCTGTGCCGTAAAAGCGGCGCATTGCTGGAGTTGCGTCGCAAGCGCGACGCTGCTCCAGCAATGGTCTGGGGGGCCCTATGTGCACAATGCTTCATCAATCTTTACGCCTGCTTCAAGAAGGCGCAGGGTTTTAACGCAGCATGGGCCCAAAAGTGACTGAGTGAAATCTTGTAGATTTCACTCGCCCAAAAGTGACTGAGTGAAATCTTGTAGATTTCACTCATCCACTTTTGGGAGGTGTTCCTGCGCCGGAACACCCCCCCTGCGATGTTATGTTATGTTATGTTATCAGTTTTGTTGAGCGCGACAGCTGCCCCAGCAACGGGGCGTCCCGGCGCTAAGAACCATAGCATACGATAGAACGCCTCCTTCTGGTGCAGGGCTTTACAACGTGACGCATCTGGGAGATGCGTCACTTTGTAAATACCCTGCACCATGGCGCATCTTTTGCGCCTCCACTGCGTCACAAAAAGTGATGCAACGGCAGCGTAAAAGAGGTGCAGGAGGCTTGTAAATCTGCCCCTTAGAATCTACTCTGGACGTAAAACAGTTCAGTCACGCTTTCTGTTTTCACTGCATTCTGAATTTTCGGGTTGTTTTTGGTAGTTTAGCTGCAAGCGTTGATCCCCCAGAATGCGATGTAATCTGGTGCTTATATAGAGCGCTCTAATGCCCGTGCGCAAAATATAAAACTGCAAAAAAAAATAATATAAAACATGCTTCATGGTTGACGGTAGCGATTTCAGACATTCGTGGTCGATTCAACCATTGAATTTTGCTGAAGGCTTTTTTTCCAGGTTTTTGAAACGCTGCTCTAAAGATCAGTTTATGAGTACCCTGGAGCCCTGGACCTGAGCTCCAGGAGGCCTGCCCGCTTACTCTCTCCTCGGTGCCTTGATGTATCAAATGAGAACCGGTGGATAGGGGGTCTCTGAGGAAATCCAGTTTCTCAAGTAACCTGAACTTGTGCGCGGATCAGAAGAGGTTAAATGTATTTGCCGCCACTGCTATGAGAGCCACTAGGACTTTCAGCAGGAAGTTCCACGTAATTAGACTTATTTTATGTTAAATATTTTCTTAACAACATACTTGCAACGCCAGCGAGTTTTTTTTAGGGGGGGGCCGGGATAAACTACATTAGACATTACATCAGTCTAAGCTCTGCTGCAGCTTCATAGTATTATTAATTCTTATTTTAAGCAAGGCTTTGAATTTATAAAGTGAGGTTCTTTTTTACAAGCCCCTTGCGCCAACGGTACGTCACTTTTCCCATATAAAAAGTGACGCACGGCGGCGCAAGGGGATTGTAAATAAATCCCAGCGCCTCGCCCTCTCGCAAGTTATTGTGGTCCCCGGAAATGGCACATCCAGTAGTGATGTTATTATTAAAATGTCAGAGACCCCCTCTTGTGCCGAGAGCCAGATCACAACGATAGTTTAACCAGCTCCCACCCACATGCTCCTCGGACGGGGTTTGTACATCTCTGGGCTCGTGTACCTTCTCCTTTCAGTGGTGCTAATAAACACGGCCGGCCTGAAGAACTGTGGGCAGATGGCGCTGGAATTGAGTCTTCCAATGGGCCATGATGGCCTGTGACAGCCAAGTGCTTAGATCAGTGTCATGACCTGCTGCTTTCAATTCCCTCACATCTGCTTTCCCGACTGATGCCTTCAGGGCTGCATTTGAGGTTCAGTGCGTGAGCCCATCGTCTCTTTATTTGTAATTTTTGGTTCATGAATAATCTGCTAGATGATCTCAATGCAGTTGAATATTAAGGGCCATATGACAAGTTTTTGTAAAACGAGTTTACCTGATATTACCATCCCTGTATACAAAAAACTGATGGATAGAATGCTTGAACTAATCTCAGTGTCTGGTAATTATTTGCGATGCATCCCAGTCCATAGTTATTTTGCAAACCATCTCACCTCCTTTTGGATCCATCTATATGCAAATTAGGCTTGACTCTGTTCCAATAGGAACAGTCCGGCCTAAACTGCTTGCCCAACTTCTCCCTAAATGGGAACATAAGCAACCCAGGAATGGTTTCACCCTGACTGCAGCTTGTCAGTCGAGTGCACCTTAGCTCCAGTGGCACAGCTCTGGTCCCTCTAGTAGTGATCCCTTCTTGGAATCGGAGGAGGAAACTGCTATCCAACGAATAGATCCAGCCAAGGCAGCAGGCCCCGACGGTCTCCCTGGAGATCTGCTCCGGGCCGAACCTGCAAGATGGACAAAGTTTATTACATCTTTAATTAATGCCATTAATAATGGCTGTCCCATCCCCGATTCTTGTAAGGGGGCTGAGGTCGTACCTATTTTTAAAAAAGGATCCAGGGAAGACCCAGCCAACTACAGACCAATTAGTCTGATAAATAAATTCTATCCAAAAGGTAGTTTGTCGGGTGGTGCTTGAGAGGATTCTGACATGGGCTCATGAGCATAAAGTCCTTTCCGATTATCAGGCCGGATTTAGGGCAGGTACTGGGACGATCGACCAGCCGTTCAGGTTACTCCTTCTCTATTGGAAGGTGGTCCAGATAGGCAAAGGCAGTCTTTACCTTGCATTTATTGATCTAAAGACTGCCTTTGACTTGGTCCCTCGTGAGCGCCTGTGGAGGGTTCTGGCAGAGCAGGGGGTCCCCAAGAATATTCTTGACATACTAATTCGCCTCCACGAGGGCAATTAAGCCCAAGTGAGGTGGGGCTTCCAGGGACAGAAAACCCCCAGAATTCCAGTGAACAGGGGCGTCCGCCAGGGATGTGTATTGGCTCCGACCCTGTTCTCCTTGTATGTGAACGGGGTGGTTGAGTTCCTGCAAAGAATACCATCTGATGCTCCTGCCCTGGCTGGCGACAGGATTCCTACACTCCTGTTCGCTGACGATACCCTCCTTATCTCAAAGACCCCAAAGGGCCTACAGACCCTACTAGACAGATTCCAACTATTTTGTACTTCAAGAGGGCTGGTTATTAATACCTTGAAAACTACATTTTTAACACTGAATCCCCCGAGGTCATTCAGGGACTCCCCCTCATTGAACGGGGTCTTACTAGAGAGGGTTACTACATTCGACTAATTAGGCATCCGTATTGCTGACCCAATGCTTTGGAGGTCCCACATTCAAAAAATGCTCCTGAACCACAAAAGGGTCGCGGGGGCAATATTGAAAGAACATCGCTCTTCATCAAGCAGACCAATTGCCCCCGCCCTCATGATATAGGCAGCTAGAGCAGTTAGTTCGGCCTTTTATGGTGCCGAGCTGTGGGGCTTTACTAATGTAGAGGAAATCACCAGATCAGAAAATAAATTCCTAAAAGACCTGATGATGCGCCCCCAAAACACTCCTACTGAGCCCCTATTGCATGACCTAGGCCGCAATCCCATTTAGGGATATTGCCAGACTTCGCCCCCTTTTGCTGTGGGCCCGCCTATGGTGGACGCCAGAGCTATCAAAATACGCAACACGGCTAAGCGAAATAATGGATTGGCACGGGTGGCATAGGATAGGTTGGTTAAAAGATGTCAAAAAACTTTTGTTCGACCTTGATTTTAGAGTAGCATGGGAAAATAGAACTTCCCCACCCAAGGCCGAACTCAAGAAGGCGTATTGGTTGTGGGTTAGCAGGAATGATTTACATAATTCTAAAATAGGTAGACTGACAGAGGAGTTCATGCAGCACACACATTCCATCCATCTAGAACCCTATCTACATATGATACAAAAGCCATATGATAGGGCTCTTTATTTTCAGTTCAGGGTAGGTTCACTGCCCACACGAGAACAAACGGCGAAATGGAGGCCCCCTCATCAGACACCTGCTTCTTGCCCAAGCTGTGAGGATGTCCTTGAGACAGTTCCACATATTATGTTCGCATGCCCAGCTTACAAAGCACCGAGAGAACGATGGTTAAAACCAATCTGCAATCAACTGGGCACTTGCAGCGATCGTGCTGCTTTGCGCATTTTGATAACCGATGCCGTTTGCAAACTTCGGAGTATATGGAAACGTGAATTAAAGATCAACACGGTTTGATGAAAAGCCTTGAGTGCATAAGTTAGAAAAATAAAGATCTTTTCACTACAAGAAGTGACTGAAATCCGAGTTTCCTGACTAAAATAAGAAAACTCTGCTAAACACCCGTGCCTACATATATCTCGGCCAAGAAAAAAGGAAAGAAGGACACATCGAATTACAAGGTCCTATAACTATCTTGTATATAGGATTGTCAATTGAACTGATTGGCCTTGCAGATATGAATATGTCTTCTGTGTTTCTCTAGAATCTTTGGAGGATACCCAGTGTCCACACAAAAAGGAAGCAAACTTTTCTCTGTCGGTCCTGAGGAAGGTGGTACAAGCCCACAGAAACGCGCGTCGACCTGGCGTGGGAATCTACATTATAACTTGTGTTACCTCAGCTACAGAAAAAAGAGATTGCTCTGGATAAAAAGAGGAGTGTGTGAAGATGAATGTATGAGTGGTATGTGAGTGTAGATAGATGTGTGGCAGTATGGGTGTCTTTTTGAAATATATTTAAAACCTGAGAAATAGTAATATGATGTGTTGGATTTTAATGTTTATATGTTTAAGAGAAAATAATAACCCAAAAGGAAAATTACACAGAAAATAAGAAAAAAAGCCTTTTTGATATACATATTAATATATTATATAATAATATATAAATTATTGAAAATAAAAAAGAAAATAAGTGTACCTGTCATGTATTGAAGGACTCTTCATAAAATATTTGAACAATGTCACAAGTTAAATAATATTTAGGCCATGGGGGAATTTTCTTCTTTTGGTTTGCTATTTTCCTCTCTATTCCCCGGCTTTAGGTAAATAAGAGGGGGTCCCAAGTCTCAGCCATCGGGGTCCAGTTGCAGAGGGTGGTGGTGGCGGGCGTTGGTTTGGTGGTAGGGTGCGTGGTCTGTGCGTCGAAGCTGTTGTGTATGTCAGCGATCTTCCGGTGGAAGAACGAGGTAAGTGAGTTGCAGAGGTCTTGCGAGGGAGTGATGTCGTTGTTTCCGGCGCTGGGGTTGGAGAACTCTTTGACGATGCTGAAGAGTTCCTTGCTGTCGTGGGTGTTGTTGTCCAGTCGTTTTTTGAGTGCCAACTTCTTGGTGGCGCGGATCAGCTGATGGTGTTTGCGGATGGTGTGCATCAGGGCGGTCCTGTTGTCTGTGGTGTGGTCGAGCCGCCAGGCTTTCTCGAGGGTGCAGCAGTTCTTCTTGGATTCCTTGAGTTCGTAGGTGAACCAGGGGGTTTTCTTGCTGCCGTGTCTGCTGGGAGGGTTCTTTAGTGGTGCGAGGTCATCGGCGCAGGCGGTCAGCCACTTGGTGAGGTTGCTGGCTGCTTTGTTGGGGTCCGTTGTGCTGTTGGGAGTATTCTGACTGAGGGAGGCGGTAAGCTGCTCGGCAGTGATCTTGCTCCAGCTTCGGCGGGGGACCTGCTGCGGGTGGTGGTGGGTCGTAGTTTTTTTTAAGCTGAAGTGGACACAGCTGTGGTTGGTCCAGTGGAGTCTGGTGGCGTGGCTGAAGGAGACGTCCTTGCTGGATGAGAAGGCGGGGTCAAGCGTGTGGCCGGCGTAGTGGGTGGGGGTGTTCACCAGTTGCTTGAGTCCGAGGTTGACTAGGTTGGCCAGCATGGCGGTGGTGTTTCTGTCGTTGTTGTTCTCCAGGTGAAAGTTGAGGTCTCCTAGGAGGATGTAGTCGGTGGAGGGAAGGGCGATGTCTTCGCTGAATTGTGTGCATGGTCCCGGTGGTCTGTAGATGAGGGTGCCGCGGAGGGTGGTCTTGGGGTCGGTGTGTATCTGGAAGTGCAGGTGTTCGGCGGCGGTGAAGGTTTCGTCGGAGTTAGTTGAGATGCGGATGGTATTCTTGTGTACGATGGCGATGCCTCCTCCCGTCTGGTTGACGCGGTCCTTCCGGGTGATCTTGTATCCGTCCGGGATGGCTATGGCAATGTCGGGCGCTGAGGAGGCGTTCATCCAGGTTTCGGTGAGGAAGGCGACGTCCGGTGCTGTCGTGTCGAGCAGGTCCCAGAGTTCCACGGCGTTCCTGTGGATGGAGCGGGTGTTGAGCAGGATGTACTTCAGGTGGTTGCTGCTGGTGGGTATACAACCGTTACAACGCATCTTTTACCACACAATACCATTACCACGCATCTTTTACAACGTAAAGTCTTTTATCACGCATACTTTTACAACGCATACTATTACAACGCAAGTACCTTTACAACGCATGTACCTTTACAGCGCATTATATGTAAAAATATGTGAAATGTAAAATAATAATACATTTTAATGATACTAAAGATTAGAAAAAAATACTTTTGTAATTTTTAAAAAAATAAAGGCATTTATTAAACTTTTGTATTTGGTAAAACATTTTATACTAGAGTATTATTTGTTATTATTTTTTTTTGCTTAAATATTAATACTAGAGTATTTTTAGTAGTAATTTTTAGTAATAGTATTAATGTATTGAAGATCAATACATTTATAATAATATGTAAATTATGCATAACTAGTATTATTTTAGAAATATTTATTTTCAATTAATTAATATTTTTCAAAAAAATGCACTAATCAAACAAAATCTTTATTATTTTTTAAAGGCAATGTGTAAAATAATTTAATAGTTATTTAAAACAGTTTTTAAAGTAAATATTTTTAAAGTCATTAATTATTGTTAAAAATAAATTAGTTTAAAGTAAAAAAAATTATTTAAAAGATTATTTAGGATTTAATTTACATTTAAAAAATGGTTCGATTAAAATTTGTAAAAATTATACATATTTATGTACCCGGATCATATAAGTTTTTAAAAAATATAAACACATTTTTACAAAAAAGAATGTTAAAAATAAAATTAATGAAAGATTTGGTTTTCCCGTTTTATCATTGAATCCAATGGCAAACATTGTCCTTCTTTTATTTTCATGTTAGATGCTATGAGTCCCGCGGAACAGAAAAAGAATGTTGGAAAAAAGAAGAAAGAAGATAAAAAGAAGGGAAAAGGAAACAGAAAATTGATTACAAAAAAATAAAGATAACATTGTTTCAAATTTTTTTTTTTAATTTTAAACACATTGAAAAAATGCTTGTATTATTATGAATTCATAACATATCTTTATATATTTTTAATATAAGGGAAACATTATGAAATAATTCAAAAACAATGTATTAAATATTAATAAATAAAATAGTCCCTTTTTTATCGTAGCAGCATCCAATTACGTAATGACGTAAACGTGAGCGTAAGCGGGCATTTTGAAGAGTATCCAAGGTGGAAGCAGCTGGAAGCTGATCTGCGTCCAGGTAGGAAACATTTTAAACTTTATTTTAAGTAGTTAATTTAAAAAGGTATAGATATATTGTAAGGAAAGGATAAGGAGAGGTTGATATATGATGTAATGTACGCAAAAAAGCATGTCGCCGATCGTATAGCTAGAGTATGCCTATGTCGGGTCTGGGAAAAAAAAATAGAAATGTTTATCCTGTTTTGAAAAAGTTGTCTTTATTTTAAAAAATGACCTAAGATGTTTATGTTTTTCACTTTTTTTATCGGTACGGAAGAAATGTAAAAAAATGCATTTTTGAATTTATCGATTGTTTTTGCTTCACTTAAGAAAGAGAAAAAAGAGGTTAGATAATTGTAGAAAAAAGCTTCGATGAAAGTAAACAGTTGTTTTCTAAAGTTTCTTGGGTACGGATAATTTTTTGGGGAATTGTTGTCTTGTTGAAAAAAATTCTTACAGATCACGTGGTTTGAAAGGGATTTTTAGGTTTTTTCGACTGATAGTTTACCAAAAAAATAGTTGGTATTTTGTTGGAAATATTTTGGAGAGTTATCCTTTTTGTCTTTTGATGAGAAAGTTAAAAACAAGTTTATATAGAGAAGAAATAGTTTAAATGTATAAGCAGAGTTCAGAGTGAAATGTTAAAAATGAGTCGTAATGCACAGAGTAGGAATTCAAAGATGATTTAAATTATAGTACTGTTATAACTTTGTACTTCGCCAAATGAAAAATTGAAGATAGAAGAACATTTTTGTTTACACATGGAGTGCTTTTTGAAAAAAAAAACGTTTACAATTGGACAATCAAAATGGTATGTGGATTTTTGGGCATAAATTAAACCAACAAAAGATGGTTCATTCCGTTTTATAAATATATTTTTGACAAAATAGTAATGTCGTGGAGTGAAGGAAGATGTATAAGGTATTGTGTTTTTTATTAATATCTCTTCCAAATTGAGATGGATTTTTTCTCACTTTTTGTAAAAATTTGGATATTTTTGAAAAAATTTGCCGGAAAATGCAAATGGAATGTGATTTATTGGAAAAAAAAAAGGATCTCTCTTTTTTTTCCAACATTTTTTCGATTCTAAATCATGTTGTGGGCTTCTAGAATATGCAAAAGGAGATGGGTGAATTAAAAAAAATCCAATCTGAAAAATGATGGATCACTTTTTTGCATCTGGAAATAAATTATTTTTGTTCAACACATTTTCAGTAAAGAAAATATTTATTTCTTTTTTAAATTTTTTGTTTTTGGTGTAAGAAATTTATTGCACTTTTCATATAAATCATTACACGTTACCTCGCCTACAACCTCAACAGGCCGGCTTCATAGTTTTGCATGTGAAGAAAGACATTTCAATTGTACACGGCCCATCAGCCGACATCCATTGGACCGGCAGCGTTGCGGATGGTAATTCAAGAAATTTAGAACAGTGCCATACTCGCTGAAATGCATGTTAGTGATCTTACTTTTTTATATCATTTTTGTTTTCAGAAGATAACAAAACATAAGAATGGATAACTTAAAGAAAAAGTAACCTCTAGCGTCAAGTACTCTGTGTCACAGCATCCTCTCTCCTCATCACCACTTTACAGTTTAGTGCTATATTTCGTGCATTCATCCTTAGGCCCCACCATTAACCATCCTCTGGCTCTGTCGTGCCATGTTCCAGCAAATAGGTACGCAAGAACGACCAGTAGTCTCTGGGCCGGGATCTAATCGGCAACTCTTCCTCGTATGTGGCCAATGTGTCTCGACAATACGTCAGGTCTTCTAGCCAGTTTTTTACCTCCGGGCCCTTCCTACTGTTCCAATGTAGTGACACTCTCCTTTTGGCCAACAACATTGCAACAACACAGAATTTGCGCTTCTGAGCTCTCAGTTGCGGGACATTACCCAACAGACAGATCTTTGCATCACACATCATGGAGGCCCCAAGCATTTCATTTAGCACTTGTACTACCTGCTCCCAGTATCCTGCCACCTTACGACAGTGCCATGCTAAATGCATGAAGTCTGCATTCTCTTGTTTACACCTGTTGCACATGGAATCCTCCCTCAGGCCGTATTTGTGCAGCCTCTGGGGTGTATAATACATCTGATGCAGGTACTTATAATGAATGATTCTTAAGTTTCCGTTCGGCGTCAACATGCCAGTGATCATACAAGCTGTAGCTCATTCATCATCAGTCAGAGGTGTTTCTAGTACAGCACTCCTTTTGTCCTTAGCTTTGTCAGTGTTACCGCCCACGGCACATTGTATGCTTGTGTATAGTTTCGATACCAGGTGAGAAGCCGTTGGCGTGGTGAGGATCAATTGTAAAGGTGCAAGTGCCTTTGGCTCTGCCGGGTATGTAGGATAGTGTTCTCTAATTGCCCTTTGCCGCCGGTAGTAGTTAAAACTGAAAAGTAGGGATGGGTTGCTAATGTACTGCATCTTGTCTAGTGACTGAAATACACCGTTAACGTATAGGTCTCCTAGTCTGTCTATTCCCGCCCACCGTAACATATCCATGCCAACCTGCTCTTGTGTGACCAAAATTGCTGGGTGGTGAGCTAGTTGTAGTGCGGGTGCGTAAAGTGGTAAGCTGTCCGCCGCTTTCCCCATCAGTCTTCACGCCTCCGTGGTAGTGTTTACTGGATTGATGTCATGGTCGTGTAGTCTAGGGCGTTTGTGCGGTAGTATGCTAGTCAGTGGTATCGGGTCAGTATCTCCCGCCTCCACTGCCACATGTGTCAAGAAGGGTACTTCGTGGTACCAGTAATGCGCAAACTGCGCCTGAGCGCATAAGTAGTACAGATAGAAATCAGGGACTTTGAAACCCCCCTGAGCATATGGCAGTGTCATGATGTGTAAGTCCATCCTCGCCTGTTTCCCCGCTCAGAGCAAGTTGAGCACCATTGCTTTGATATTTCTGAATACTTCAGCTGGGGGTTTTATCGGGATATTGTTGAACAAATAGAGGAACTTAGGCAAAAGTACCATTTTTACTATTGCCGCTCTGTCCGCCAGAGAGAGGGGTAGTTTATTCCATCTTTTAATTTTATCTTCAAGGGACGCTATTGCTCTTCCATAATTAGTGCGGATGACAAATTCAGGATCCCCATGAAACCATATCCCTAAATACTTCGTCGGTTCATCTTGCTACTCCAGTGGATAGTCTAGGGGTGTCGGGCGTGTGCTATCCGTGAGCGACAGAATAAGGGATTTATCCCAGTTGATTTGTAATCCGGACTGGTCCCCAAATTATATGTATTCCCTTAAGAGCGGATTTAAGTGTTGTTCTGGGTTCTTAACGTATAGTACCATGTCGTCAGCATAGAGTGAGATGTGTATGGGACGCGTGGGCATTTGTATGGCCGAGTAATGATGATGTTGTCTGATTTTGCAAGCTAGTGGTTCTAATATTAAGGCGAAGAGCATCGGCGAGAGCGGACATCCCTGCCTCGTGCCTCGGCATATCGGAATGGGCTCTGAGATATACTTGTTTATTCTGATTCGCGCCGTTAAGTTGGTGTACAACATTGCGATCCATCCCATGAAGATGGGGGGAAATCCCATTCGTATCAAAACCGCTTGTATAAAAGACCAGCTGATGGTATCGAATGCCTTGGCAGCATCTAATAATACTGCCACCGCCTTCGTTTCAGGAACCAGATAGTGCGCCAAAGCAAACAGTGTACGCGTATTATGTGTGGTGGATCTATCCGGGATGAAGCCGGATTGGTCAGGTCGTATTAACAGGGGCATAATCGGTTTCAGCCTATCCGCTAGCAAGCTTGCTATTATCTTTGTGTCTACATTTAATAATGATAGGGGGCGATATGAGTCACATTTATCCCCTTCCTTGCCCGGCTTTAATAGCGCGATGAGCAAGGCTTCCCTCATAGACCCTGGCAAGGTCTGAGCCTCGTGCGCTGCCCCATACAGGCTCACTAAGTGCGGAGCAAGTATATCTCCGTATACTTTATAGAATTCCGTCACAAAGCCATCAGGCCCCGGCGCTTTGTTGTTAGGTAATCGTTTAATTGTATCCCTGACCTCCTCCACAGTTATAGGACGCGCCAGGTATTCCCTGTGGCCATCCGCCAGCCATGCTATTTCCACGTCTGCCATATAAGCTAGTAAGTCCTCCTGTGAGGGAGACGGACGTGCTGCATAAAGTGTGCTATAGGTTGCCATAAATTCTTTTGTTATCCCTTTAATGTCTCTGACCACTTCTCCTGACTGAGTACATATGGACGTGACATGTTGAGGTATCCTCCCCGAGCAAATTTTTTTGGCCAATGCCCTACCCGGCCTGCCTCCCTCTCCGTATCTCCATGCGGTTGCACGCTTGGATACATAGTTCAGTTCATCAGAGGCAAATTGTCTATGTTCCACCAACAGGGTCTGAATTTCTCCCAATACCTTAGTGTCACCCGTCTGCGTGTAGACCTGCTCCAGTGCATGTATGGCCCTCTCTCGCGTGTGTAGCTGATGTCTGATATCTTTGAGGATACCCGTGGTCGTACTGATACACACCCCCCGTATCGTGGCTTTAAAGGCCTCCCAAAGTAGACATGGGTCTTCAGTCGCGGGGCCGTTCAGATCAAAATAATCTATTATTGCTTTGTGGACGGTGTCCACATATAATGGGTCTCGCAACGCAGCCGCATTGAAACGCCAAGTGAAGGGTGGTGGCTCATAGTTTGGGATGTTAACCTCCAGCAGCACCGGATTATGGTCAGACAGCGTTCTAGGCAGGTGTTTTATATGAGTAACCCAAGTCAGTACTTCCTGCGTGCCCAGCCAGTAGTCCAGTCTGGACCAACTATTGTTTGCAGCATTAATGTGTGTCGCTACTGCCTTCCCCGGTTGACGAACCCTCCACATATCCTCCATCTGCAGGTCATCCATGGCATCCCTGAGCATTGCTCTCGCATTACCATGTTGTTCTAACGTGTGTTGCGACCTGTCTAGATTGTCCCTCAACGTTACATTAAAATCGCCACCCCATATTATGTGTTCAGCCTGATTGTCAGCTATGTGTTGCCACACATTCCGAAAGAACCCTGGATCATCAATGTTAGGGCCATATGTATTCACTAACATTATCTGCCGCTGTCTTACCGTACCTGTCACAATAACGCTTCTACCCTCTGTATCTCTGTGTGTGTGTGTGATCTCAAAGTGTACCCCCTTCCGTACTAAAATACTAACCCCTCTCGAGTAAGATGAGTAGTTTGAGTTGGTAACAGTTTCTGCCCACTTAGTACCCAGGGTGGATGAGCCAGTGCTCGCTAGGTGTGTTTCCTGCAGGAAAACTATGTCAATGTGTAGTCGGTCAGAGTATGCAAACAGCTGTCGAATTTTTTTCGGGTTGCCTAGGCCTCGTATATTTCACGTGAGGAGTTTAAGAGTGTCTGCCTGCGACATGACTAACGGTGTTTAGTTCGTCTGTTCTTGCTAGGTGCGTTTGTAGCATCCGGTATGGGAGGTCTACATGACAGTTTAATGAACAAGTAAATAGCAATAACTTGTGTTGAAACCAATCAGTCTTGCCATGGTAGTGCGTGAATGCGGAGATCGCCATGCTTCTCAGACACAGAGTTAATAACTAAAAAAAAACCAGTACCCCTGCCCGCCCACCACCCACTTCAGCACCCAAACTTTGCCAAAGCCATCCCCCAATAACATTCAACTTCAGTAGAGAACTTGTTTTGGGGCGCACCCACCTGGGGGTGTCGCCAGGTTCACACATCTCCATCCACATAGTGGACGTGGACAGACGCATGTGCTGTTGTCAAAACATTGCGATAGTAATCCTTTTCCCTTCCCCCCGCCGCCAACCTGAAACTGTCGAGCTATGACATTCATACATCTCCATCTAAGTGCACAGCAGCGCAGTCATACAGCTCAGCAATGCACTATCCCTTCTTGTATTCGCCCAATTCAGTTGCAGTGCCCAGGTAGTCAATAGTTTTAGGGGCCTTTACCGTGTCTGTGTAGCCCAGATGCAGGCGCCCCCGACATTCCGGCCCAACAAGTATAATAGAGATGTCCGTCATGAGGCTTCAACCCCCTCCCCCGGCCATGAGGGCCGTCTTGCATCCCTTGCCTACGACATGCCCCCTGGTTACTCACTGCGTCAGATACCCTCCAGTGGGAGATCAGTATTAATATCAGTGTGCACACTACGTTCTCGATCTCACCACCCTGTAGTAGTCCATTCCAAGCGCAATCTTTGTACCCTTCAGCAGTTTTTTCACCATGACTACGTGACATCAGGCCGGTTCTGTTCCGCTGGCCCGTAGAGTAGGCAGGAATTTTCATTTCAATGTCTGTTCAGTCTACATCACTCGTCGGTTCATCTCGATCTTGAGCCTTCCGCCGCTTCCCCAGTTTCTTGAGATAGTCCTTTGCCGCTTGCACTGTCGGTAGGATAACTGGTTTTCCTGCATTAGTGATTTTGAGTTTTGCCGGGTAAAGCATGGCATACTCCAGCCCGAGCTCGCGCAGTTTCTTTTTAACTGGGGCAAATTCTTTTCGCGCTAGTTGCACCGCCATGGTGTGATCAGGATAAAATTCCAGGGTGCTGCCTTGATATGCAATTTTGCTCATTTCCCTGGCAAGCCGGAGGATCGTGTCTCTATCCCTGTAGTTGAGGACGCGGGTAATGATCATGCGTGGGGCAGCCCCGGGTTTTGATACTGGCGCCAGGGAGCGGTGCGCACGTTCCACCAGGAACACCCGTGAGAGTTTTTCAGCGCCAAAGATCTCCCTCAGCAAGGTTTCGATGTAGGTTTCCATTTTGCCTGTGTTGGTGGTCTCCGGCAGGCCCGAAATGCGTATGTTGTTGCGCCGAGACCTGGCTTCCTGGTCCTCCACTTTGGCACGTAGGCTCTCCACCGTTTTTTCCAGGCCGCCGCAGACTTTCGTTGTGGATCGACAGTCATCCTCCACCTTGGAAATCCGCTGTTCCACTTCGACAATCCGCTCGTCATGTTTTTCTATCTTCGCCGCCATGTTGTCTACTCTCAGCATTACGTTGTCCAATTTGCCATTCATCTCCTGCAGACTTTATTGGATTGCACGTAGCACCGACTCCATTCCCGACCCCTCTGCCATCTCCCGCTCACCCTCCACTTCTGATGTGGTAGCATTATTTTTGACCTGTTTCCTGGTTTCAAAAGGGAGCTTCGTCTGCTGTTTTTCTGGCTTCCCCATGCCTCTGGGTTGCAAAGGCGGGCTGTGCCCGGATGCCTTCAGGCTTATGGCCGTTGGAGTATCTGTAGTAAGTGTGGTGCAACGCGCCGGTGTTTTGGCTCTCCACTGTGAGGCACTTGTACTCATCCGCTGGTTTATGTGTATGCCGGTATTGGCGGGCCTGTGTGATGCCTGTAAGGAGTCTGGTTGGTTAATCGGTCTCTTTCACCAGGGGCCCCCCATGTTGCACATATGCCTCATAATGCTCCCATGTAGTCCTTAAAGAGTGCTCGATGCCCGCCTTGGTGTTAACTGCTTGGCATACAGATAGCAAGGAGCACCGACCTGGGTATCCGTGCTCACCAGCTTGTCTCTCGGTTCAGGCGCTCATCGCATCTTGTGTCGGCTGCATCGCACCTGTCATCGTGGCCGCTCAGCGTTACAGTCGTATTGCGCTGGGGGTCGCAAGCCAGTGTTCACTGTTGTGGCGTTATGTCGAGCGTCGCTGACAGTGCTCTCCAGAACGCTTGCCCCCACTGTCTGCCTCGCTGATGTAAAATCGCTGCACTCAACGCTCGTTTCAGCCGGTGCACGGGCAGCCACCGCCGATAGATCACTTGCGTTCCAGCGCCGCCGCCATCTTGTGGCCGCTGGAACTCATCCCGATTCGCAGTGTTCTCCCTCTCAGCAGCGGTCCATGGTCACCTCACCGCCTCGCACAGTTCGTAGTACCTCCAGACTGCCTGCACTCAGAGGGGAAGACGTCCGCATCTCTTCCAGACCCGTATTCCTCCTCACTTGCTCCGGTCATCGGGCGCGGCCATTTTGGATCTTCGCCGGTGCCGTTGCAACTTTTGCCGTTATGTCCGTCCGTGATTCCTAGAGGGACATAGGGGTGCCAGGAGTAGGTCGGTCATCCATTCCGATGTCCGATGTTAGCTTTTCCAGGGCAGTAGCGGGGGTTTCAAAGGGTCAAAGGCCGCTAGGATCGCGCCCGTCCGGCGGAGCTGACGCACTAGCCAGCCATCCCGCAGTGCGCCCTCTAGCGCCCCCAGTAAAGAAAATATTTCTAAAAGACATGCTTACTCATTTGAAGAAGCTTTCTTTTCCACAATTTAAAGAAACGAGAAGAACAGAGGATTTTTACAATTTTTCAAAAATGCATTTCTTTATAAATCAAAATTTTGCAAAATTTAAAGAAGAAGAGTGGATTCTTTTTTTATAAAAAGGGAAAGAAGAAACAACTTGGAATACTTGGATTTTTGGATTGATTAGTAACTAAAGGTTTTTTAAAGTTGCAAAAAGAAGAAAAAAGAAAAAAGAAGACAACTAAAGGTAAGGAGACCCGACTTCATTTTTTTAAATTTATAAATTTAGAAAAACTGCAATTGCCAATTAAATTTAGAGAGGATATACATTTTGAACAAAGCAGGAAAGTAATGTGTAAAAGATAATTAAAAACTAAGAATGTTAGCTAGATTTTCCAGGTAATCTAGAGCCACACACAACGTAAACTGTTGTAAAAGTGCCAATAGTCTCTCGGACATTTCCTTTGTTTTTTGGGTTATTCGTGGGTTTAGACTACCTGTACGAGTTTGGGAAATTCTCATTTCCTGAAAACTTTGCTCCTTCTTCAAAGTTTCAAAATTTTTATTTTTTATTTTAAACACATTGAAAAATTGCTTGTATTATTATGAATTTATTACATATCTTTATATATTTTTAATATAAGGGAAACATTATGAAATAATTCAAAAACAATGTATTAAATATTAATAAATAAAATAGTCCCTTTTTTATCGTAGCAGCATCCAATTACGTAATGACGTAAACGTGAGCGTAAGCGGCCATTTTGAAGAGTATCCAAGGTGGAAGCAGCTGGAAGCTGATCTGCGTCCAGGTAGGAAACATTTTAAACTTTATTTTAAGTAGTTCATTTAAAAAGGTATAGATATATTGTAAGGAAAGGATAAGGAGAGGTTGATATATGATGTAATGTACGCAAAAAAGCATGTCGCCGATCGTATAGCTAGAGTATGCCTATGTCGGGTCTGGGAAAAAAAAATAGAAATGTTTATCCTGTTTTGAAAAAGTTGTCTTTATTTAAAAAAATGACCTAAGATGTTTATGTTTTTCACTTTTTTTATCGGTACGGAAGAAATGTAAAAAAATGCATTTTTAAATTTATCGATTGTTTTTGCTTCACTTAAGAAAGAGAAAAAAGAGGTTAGATAATTGTAGAAAAAAACTTCGATGAAAGTAAACAGTTTTTTTCTAAAGTTTCTTGGGTACGGATAATTTTTTGGGGAATTGTTGTCTTGTTGAAAAAAATTCTGACAGATCACGTGGTTTGAAGGGGATTTTTAGGTTTTTTTGACTTATGGTTTACCAAAAAAAGAGTTGGTATTTTGTTGGAAATATTTTGGAGAGTTATCCTTTTTGTTTTTTGATGAGAAAGTTAAAAACAAGTTTATATAGAGAAGAAATAGTTTAAATGTATAAGCAGAGTTCAGAGTGAAATGTTCAAAATGAGTCGTAATGTACAGAGTAGGAATTTAAAGATGATTTAAATTATAGTACTGTTATAACTTTGTACTTCGCCAAATGAAAAATTGAAGATAGAAGAACATTTTTGTTTACACATGGAGTGCTTTTTGAAAAAAAAAATGTTTACAATTGGACAATCAAAATGGTATGTGGATTTTTGGGCATAAATTAAACCAACAAAAGGTGGTTCATTCCGTTTTATAAATATATTTTTGACAAAATAGTAATGTCGTGGAGTGAAGGAAGGTGTATAAGGTATTGTGTTTTTTTATTAATATTTCTTCCAAATTGAGATGGATTTTTTCTCACTTTTTGTAAAAATTTGGATATTTTTGAAAAAATTTGCCGGAAAATGCAAATGGAATGTGATTTATTGGTAAACAAAAAAAAAAAGGATCTCTCTATTTTTTTCCAACATTTTTTCGATTCTAAATCATGTTGTGGGCTTCTAGAATATGCAAAAGGAGATGGGTGAATTAAAAAAAATCCAATCTGAAAAATGATGGATCACTTTTTTGCATCTGGAAATAAATTATTTTTGTTCAACACATTTTCAGTAAAGAAAATATTTTTGAAAGACATGCTTACTCATTTGAAGAAGCTTTCTTTTCCACAATTTAAAGAAAAGAGAAGAACAAAAGATTTTTAAAATTTTTCAAAAATGCATTTCTTTATAAATCAAAATTTTGCAAAATTTAAAGAAGAAGAGTGGATTATTTTTCTATAAAAAGGGAAAGAAGAAACAACTTGGAATACTTGGATTTTTGGATTGATTAGCAACTAAAGGTTTTTTAAAGTTGCAAAAAGAAGAAAAAAGAAAAAAGAAGACAACTAAAGGTAAGGAGACCCGACTTCATTTTTTTTAATTTATAAATTTAGAAAAATGCAATAGCCAATTAAATTTAGAGAGGATATAAATTTTGAGCAAAGCAGGAAAGTAATGTGTAAAAGATAATAAAAACTAAGAATGTTAGCTAGATTTTCCAGGTAATCCAGAGCCACACACAACGTAAACTGTTGTAAAAGTGCCAATAGTCTCTCGGACATTTCCTTTGTTTTTTGGGTTATTCGTGGGTTTAGACTACCTGTACGAGTTTGGGAAATTCTCATTTCCTGAAAACTTTGCTCCTTGTTCAAAGTTTCCAAAAAAGAGTAGAAATTAGGGTGGGGTTTACCAATTGTATGGTTGAAGGAGTTATGCCATCCCTTAATGGCATTATTTGTTTTTGCCTCTCCCTGTAAGCAACTCGAATAACAGTTCCACCACTCCACATGGAAACGTGGCTTCCTCCTGCGACCCAATCTGCTTAGGTGTCCAATCCATGTGTCTTCCATATAATTTAGAATGGGTGCCAATTTTTCCTCATTTGCTATGTAATAATCAGACTCTGTAATGGCAGTGTAGTACTCGTCTACACTTTCGGGAGGGGCAAAACAAAGTGCAGTTAGTTTTTTTAACTCTACCTGTAGTTTGCTGTCTGAGGAGTATTCTGTAACCAGGGGTGTTTTTTGTAACTTACGCCAGAATGCCTGGGAAAAATGGAAAAAACACCCCTGAATTTGGGTATCCGTGTACGTTTTGGTGATCACATTGATCATGCTCAATTCGAAATCAATAATAATTTTCCTAGGGCTTTGGTTTGTTGTTGATTTTATAACTGATAAAAGTTCAGTGTAGGTTGTAGAAGTCTTATCAGGCAGCAAACTATATACTAGGGGGATCACATTATTGTAAATTTTTGCATGTATAGTATAAATTTGGGTGAATGGATGGGGTGTACTTTTAAACGTCCCAATCATCATCCAAATTTCACTAGTTTCAAGTTTAACAAGGTTGCGGGGTTTACTAAAAATTAATATACGTTTTTGAGGGTTTTCATTATCATGCAGAAGGAAAGGTTCATCAGCAAAAGAAATATTGAGTTTGTGAGGAATAACTATGTCTGAAAAGGTATGAGGTGTATTTGTTTGTGTATTACTTGCCTGCTTTTGACGTTGAATAATTCTTCTCAAATTATGTATGGTAGGCATATTACTAGCTACATGACTAGGGACATGCTGAGCAACCTCTCGTAAAATGGATCCTGTAGAATCATTGGAGGTGCTTGCAAGTTCCTTCATTTCATTTACAGTTTCTCTGACATCAACCTCCATTGCAGAGGCAGAGTGGTTATGGTCAGTTGTTTTTATAATGATATCATCAACCGTAACTGCTCTGCTGCTGCAACGGGTTGAGAAGTATTGCACGCACCTCCAATGATTTCTAGGGAAACTTATCCTTTCCTTACAATATATGTAACCCGCATGCTATGTAATAATCAGACTCTGTAATGGCAGTGTAGTACTCGTCTACACTTTCGGGAGGGGCAAAACAAAGTGCAGTTAGTTTTTTTAACTCTACCTGTAGTTTGCTGTCTGAGGAGTATTCTGTAACCAGGGGTGTTTTTTGTAACTTACGCCAGAATGCCTGGGAAAAATGGAAAAAACACCCCTGAATTTGGGTATCCGTGTACGTTTTGGTGATCACATTGATCATGCTCAATTCGAAATCAATAATAATTTTCCTAGGGCTTTGGTTTGTTGTTGATTTTATAACTGATAAAAGTTCAGTGTAGGTTGTAGAAGTCTTATCAGGCAGCAAACTATATACTAGGGGGATCACATTATTGTAAATTTTTGCATGTATAGTATAAATTTGGGTGAATGGATGGGGTGTACTTTTAAACGTCCCAATCATCATCCAAATTTCACTAGTTTCAAGTTTAACAAGGTTGCGGGGTTTACTAAAAATTAATATCCGTTTTTGAGGGTTTTCATTATCATGCAGAAGGAAAGGTTCATCAGCAAAAGAAATAGTGAGTTTGTGAGGAATAACTATGTCTGAAAAGGTATGAGGTGTATTTGTTTGTGTATTACTTGCCTGCTTTTGACGTTGAATAATTCTTCTCAAATTATGTATGGTAGGCATATTACTAGCTACATGACTAGGGACATGCTGAGCAACCTCTCGTAAAATGGATCCTGTAGAATCATTGGAGGTGCTTGCAAGTTCCTTCATTTCATTTACAGTTTCTCTGACATCAACCTCCATTGCAGAGGCAGAGTGGTTATGGTCAGTTGTTTTTATAATGATATCATCAACCGTAACTGCTCTGCTGCTGCAACGGGTTGAGAAGTATTGCACGCACCTCCAATGATTTCTAGGGAAACTTATCCTTTCCTTACAATATATGTAACCCGCATGATTTAAAAGTCTGTTTCCTTTTCGGGATTTGATGTACTTTGCTGTGGGTTGAGTAGACATTATATGTAAGGAATTTTTTTTATTAAGTTTGTGCTTGTGGTTACTTTAAGTTTATAAAAAGAAACTAACACTTTCTCTAATGCTGCACCTCCCTGCAGTTAGATTACTAATTGATTCCCCTACACTATCCAACACTTTCCCTACTGTAGCACCTTTCTGGAGTTAGAAAAGTAAATGATTCCCCTACACTATCCTACACTTTCCCTACTGTTGCACCTTCCTGGAGTTAGAATAGTAATTGATACCCCTACACTATCCAGCACTTTCCCTACTGCTGTACCTTCTTGGAGTTAGAATAGTGATTGATACCCCTACACTATCCTGCACTTTCCCTACTGCAGCACTTTCCTGGAGTTAGAATAGTAATTGATACCCCTACACTGTTCAGCACTTTCCCTACTGCTGCGCCTTCTTGGAGTTAGAATAGTAATTGATACCCCTACACTATCCAGCACTTTTCCTACTGCTGCACTTTCCTGGAGTTAGAATAGTGATTAACACCCCTACACTATCCTGCACTTTCCCTACTGCAGCACTTTCCTGGATTTAGAATAGTAATTGATACCCCTACACTATCCAGCACTTTCCCTACTGCTGGACTTTCCTGGAGTTAGAATAGTAATTGATACCCCTACACCATCCAGCACTTTCCCTGCTGCTGCACTTTCCTGGAGTTAGAATAGTGATTGATACCCCTACACTATCCTGCACTTTCCCTACTGCAGCACTTTCCTGGATTTAGAATAGTAATTGATACCTCTACACTATCCTGCACTTTCTCTACTGCAGCACTTTCCTGGATTTAGAATAGTAATTGATACCCCTACACTATCCAGCACTTTCCCTGCTGCTGCACTTTCCTGGAGTTAGAATAGTGATTGATACCCCTACACTATCCTGCACTTTCCCTACTGCAGCACTTTCCGGGAGTTAGAATAGTAATTGATACCCCTACACTATCCTGCACTTTCCCTACTGCAGCACTTTCCTAGAGTTAGAATAGTAATTGATACCCCTACACTATCCAGCACTTTCCCTACTGCAGCACTTTCCTGGAGTTCAAATAGTAATTGATACCCCTACACTATCCAGCACTTTCCCTACTGCTGCACCTTCTTGGCGTTAGAATAGTAATTGATACCCCTACACTATCCAGCGCTTTTCCTACTGCTGCACTTTCCTGGAGTTTGAATAGTGATTGATTCCTCCCAGGGCTCGAATGTTGGTGCAATATCATCTTTTTGGAATCCTCCCAGGGCTCGAATGTTGGTGCAATATCATCTTTTTGGAATAATGAACTTTCTCTCTCCCTATCAGATGACATATGGTCCTCCATATGGCTTAACAGTATCTCTGGTTGGCTTCTGGTGTCTCTTTATCAAACTAATGCTTATATTTTATTGAATGCCTTATGGACCCCATGTCGATTATACCATGCGAAACTGTTACCATCTGATGTTTGTTGGCATTGCACTTCAAGTTCTGGGACACTTCGTCATATGTTATTTGACTGCCCAATTATTATGAAATTTTGGTTAGAAGTTTGGAATGTCATCTTAAAAATTTTGCCTTTAAAGGAGGATATTTCTTATGCTATGTTAATATGTAAATCTGTTGCCCTTTCCCATCCTCTTAATGAGTCAGAAGCAAAATTATTTAATTTTTAATCACAGCTGCTTTAAAATCCATTACTTTTTGTTGGAAAGATGCTTCTTCTCTTTCAGTTCATGCTTGGTGTTCATGGATTATCTTTACAAGAAGAGGTGCTCAGCTGTCTCTTAAAGGAGTTGTTCACAATTCGCAGTCCTTCCAGTCTTTTTGGTCCCCTATTGACTCCTATGTTATGCACTGATATGATTTAATATTCTCTTATGTATTTTGATGATTAATTTCCCCTCATTTACCGTCCTTTTTGTTTTCAATCAGATTGTGACTCTATATTGTTTTATTTTATGATTCTAGGATATGCACATCACCCGTCCCTCCCCTCCTTTCCCCTCCTTTCTATTCATTTTTGGCTTATCGCATTTTATGCTTACGTTTTTTTTACCTATGTACGCATGTAAGATTTATTCTTTTTGTATTGTATTTGTCTATTTCTTCTGTTTACTAAATATTTCAATAAAATCATTTTGAACACAAAAAAAAAGAATAGTGATTGATACCCCTACACTATCCTGCACTTTCCCTACCGCAGCACTTTCCTGGAGTTAGAATAGTAATTGATACCCCTACACTATCCAGCACTTTCCCTACTGCTGCACTTTCCTGGAGTTAGAATAGTAATTGATACCCCTACACTATCCAGCACTTTCCCTACTGCAGCATTTTCCTGGAGTTAGAATATTAATTGATAACCCTACACTATCCAGCAATTTCCCTACTGCTGCACCTTATTGGAGTTAGAATAGTAATTGATACCCCTACACTATCCTGCACTTTCCCTACTGCAGCACTTTCCTGGAGTTAGAATAGTAATTGATACCCCTACATTATCCAGCACTTTCCCTACTGCTGCACCTTCTTGGAGTTAGAATAGCCATTGATACCCCTACACTATCCAGCACTTTCCCTACTGCAGCACTTTCCTGGAGTTAGAATAGTAATTGATACCCCTACACTCTCCAGCACTTTCCCTACTGCAGCACTTTCCTGGAGTTAGAATAGTAATTGATACCCCTACCCTATCCAGCACTTTCCCTACTGCTGCACCTTCTTGGAGTTAGAATAGTAATTGATATCCCTACACTATCCAGCACTTTCTCTACTGCTGCACCTTCCTGGAGTTAGAATAGTAATTGATACCCCTACACTATCCAGCACTTTCCCTACTGCTGCACTCTCCTGGAGTTAGAATAATGATTGATACCCCTACACTATCCTGCACTGTCCCTACTGCAGCACTTTCCTGGAGTTAGAATAGTAATTGATACCCCTACACTATCCAGCACTTTCCCTACTGCAGCACTTTCCTGGAGTTAGAATAATAATTGATACCCCTAAACTATCCAGCACTTTCCCTACTGCAGCACTTTCCTGGAGTTAGAATAGTAATTGATATCCCTACACTATCCAGCACTTTCTCTACTGCTGCACCTTCCTGGAGTTAGAATAGTAATTGATACCTCTACACTATCCAGCACTTTCTCTACTGCTGCACCTTCTTGGAGTTAGAATAGTAATTGATACCCCTACACTATCCTGCACTTTCCCTACTGCAGCACCTTCTTGGAGTTAGAATAGTAATTGATACCCCTACACTATCCTGCACTTTCCCTACTGCAGCACCTTCTTGGAGTTAGAATAGTAATTGATACCCCTATACTATCCTGCATTTTCATTACTGCTGCACCTTCTTTGAGTTAGAATAGAAATTCATACCCTTACACTCTCCTACATTTTCCATATGGTAGCACATTCTTGAAGTTAGAATAGTAAGTGAGATCCCTACAATATCTAGAACTTACCCTACTGATGCACCATCATTGAGTTACAATAGCAAGTGACACACCTACACTATCCAGTACTAACTTTACTGCAGCATCTTCTTGGAGTTAGGATAGTAATTTATGCTTCAAAAATATTCTACACATTACTTACTGCAACATCTTCCTGGTATAAGAATAGTTATGGATACCCATTAAGTAATCTAAACTTATATTACAGATGCTCTTTAGTTTTTATAATACAAAATGTATCTATAACTGTATTTTATCTTTTGTGTTAAGTATGTTTAGATGTACCAATGGGTATTTCAGAATACTTGCTTGTTGCTATGTTTAAAAATAAGGTGTGTATTTTTCAAATACCTTTTGTTCGTGCTGTTCTTTGGTTTTCTTTGATTGCTGTTTTTGAAAATTATTTTATCTTGCTTGTTTTCGTTTGCTGATCTTCTTGTTTTTCTCTTTCGTTTGCGTTTAGAACTGGATAATTTTGAAATTCTTGATAAAAAAACAAAGGAAAATGAGCATTCTTTTTTCAACGACATTTTGAAATGGAAAGAAAAATCATATTGTGTTTTTTTTGCAAATTATACAGTCACTCACACTTTACACACTGCAGCCTTTTCCTTGGAGTTAGTATAGTAATTGTCACTTTTAAAATAACCTACATTTTCACTACTGCAGCACCATTCTGGAGTTAGAATGGTAATTTAAAACCCCTCAAACTTTTTCAGACTTTTCTCACAGCAGTATCTACTTGGAGTAAGAATAGTAATTGATACCTCCACACTATACCACACTTTCTTTATGGCAGTACAATATTGGATTTAGAATACTAATTGATGTCTCTACACTATCCTACACTTTTCCTATTGCAGTACCTTCTTGGAGTTAGAATACTAATTGAAATCTCTACACTATCCTAAACTTTCCCTACTGCTACACCTTCCTGGAGTTACAATAGTAACTGATACCCCTATACTCTCCAGCACTTACCCTACAGATGCATCTTCCTGGTTTTGGAATACTAAGTGACACCCCTACACTATCTAGCACTTACTCTCCTAATGCACCTTCCCAGATTAAGAACAGTAGGTGACATTCATATACTATCCAGCACTTACCCTAGTGATGGTGTGGTTTGGTTTTTTCAAATCTGGTATTTTTTTTTAATTTGTTCTTTTTGAGGTTTCCTGTTTTGGTTGTGAGATTTTACAAGAGTTAGCAAATATTCTGAAACAAAAGAAATGAAAATCAATGTAAGTTTCAGATACAATACATTTACACTATTCAGCATTTAATCTACTGAAGCACATTTCTGGATTTAGAACAGTAAGTTACTCCCCTACAATATCCAGCACTTACCCTACTGACAAACCATCTTGGAGTTTGAATAGTAAGTGACACCTTTACACTGTCCAGCACTTACCTTACTAATGCAACTTTCTGGAGTTGGAATAGTAATTGATGCCCCTACACTATCCTACACTTTCCCTACTGCAGCATGTTATTTGAGTTAGAATAGTAATAGATACCCTTACACTATCCTATATGGCCGGGATACCCGTCACCCCCTCCCAACACAATCCCCAAGAATGGGAAGACGGAAACAGTTCTTGAACTTTTGGAAGGCGGGAGGGAGTTACCCTCCCGGCCGTATTTATTAAAATATGAAACAAAATGAAAACATTAAAATAACAGTTTCATATCATGTACAATTTCATTTATACATTACGATGTTTATTGGCTAACCTTAACATATCTCTAATACAAAGGTTCTCCTAGCCGATTCTAAAACATCCTGTAAATGCATTTCTCAAACTTCAAATTGTACATCCTAACATTACGGGCCAACGGCAAGGTCGTAACCGGTGTCAGATCCCTAATACCAGAACTCCCCCCCTTACTTGTGAGGGGCGGGCGCACAGAGGACTGTACCTCTGTGCCAACCTCCAATTTCCCTTGTCTTAACGGGGGCCCCATATTTACTCGACGCCATCTTGGTGGTCGTCCGAGGACTTGTGTGAGGTGTCTAGAAGGTAGCGTAGACCCCCCTCCCACCCCACACTGCTTACCACATCCGCCGTCGCGGATGTCCTGGCCCCGGGAAATTCCAAGGAGGGGCCCGTAGCCCCTCCTCCCCAGGGAGGGGCCTTGACCGCCTTCCCTTTTGGCGGTCCCATCCTTAGAAGGGTACCGCTTCCCCGTGTGAGGGGCCAATGGCCGCCTCCCCCCGGGCGCTCCCATCCATAATGGGTGGCGCCCCACCTCTAGGGATCTTCCAATTACTGCTCACCGATCATGACATTACCGCCCGACCAAAAATAAATACGACATTTTTTAACCTAATGAGGATGAAATAAACAGTTATGCTGGGCATTTCGACTTATAACTTTTATTCAAGCAATACCCTCATTCAACTCAGTTGCGATACCACCCCTAAGTGCATGCAAACAGAGCAACCATTTTATTGTCACATCAAAAAATTCCAAACTTTATTAAACACAACCTGAAAAGAGATAATACTTCATTAATCGACATTATTGTACTAAAAACGCTGTCATCAGGGGCTGGTGGGTGGGTCAAAATTGGCTCTTGTTCCGTCTCGGGCTCACGTGCAACGAAGAGGTGCAGCTTCCAAGCACAGGAACAGGAGGATGCTTCCTTGGATTGTTGCTCCTTTTATTCTTCTTTGGGAGGGCGTGGACCCTCCTCCGACCGCCTACAGGGCGTGGCCGACGGTGTAGGTGTCTAGGACAACCCCTCTTGGGCGGGAAAAGGCGCGCCCCGGCTACGCCGCTTCGGGCATACCAGCCGTGACACGCCTCCCACCCAAAATGGCTTCCCGGGAGGATCGGGGCACCCGACCATACGTTCGGGGGGACCGAGTGGTCGCCCCTTTCCATATGGCCGGGATACCCGTCACCCCCTCCCAACACAATCCCCAAGAATGGGAAGACGGAAACAGTTCTTGAACTTTTGGAAGGCGGGAGGGAGTTACCCTCCCGGCCATATTTATTAAAATATGAAACAAAATGAAAACATTAAAATAACAGTTTCATATCATGTACAATTTCATTTATACATTACGATGTTTATTGGCTAACCTTAACATATCTCTAATACAAAGGTTCTCCTAGCCGATTCTAAAACATCCTGTAAATGCATTTCTCAAACTTCAAATTGTACATCCTAACATTACGGGCCAACGGCAAGGTCGTAACCGGTGTCAGATCCCTAATACCAGAACTCCCCCCCCTTACTTGTGAGGGGCGGGCGCACAGAGGACTGTACCTCTGTGCCAACTTCCAATTTCCCTTGTCTTAACGGGGGCCCCATATTTACTCGACGCCATCTTGGTGGTCGTCCGAGGACTCGTGTGAGGTGTCTAGAAGGTAGCGTAGACCCACCCCACACTGCTTACCACATCCGCTGTCACGGATGTCCTGGCCCCGGGAAATTCCAAGGAGGGGCCCGTAGCCCCTCCTCCCCAGGGAGGGGCCTTGACCGCCTTCCCTTTTGGCGGTCCCATCCTTAGAAGGGTACCGCCTCCCCGTGTGAGGGGCCAATGGCCGCCTCCCCCCGTGCGCTCCCATCCATAATGGGTGGCGCCCCACCTATAGGGATCTTCCAATTACTGCTCACCGATCATGACCTTACCGCCACAGGCCGGATAGTTGACCGGCTATCCGGACCCCCCACAAAAAACTCCTACTAAAGGTCATGGCTACATAAACTCTTTAACCAGGCTATGAAGTCTCCTATGAGTAAGACATTACCCTCCCGGGACAAATGGACCCCATCCTCCAAATACATATGGTCCCCCCGGATACATCCGTGTGGAATGCAATGCAATTTACCTGTACAAAACAACCTACTCATTTTGTTATTAACCTTCTTTACCGACTGGTTCAAAGCTGACACAGAGAGGGCCCCCCGCCACACCTTCCGAGGAATCATGTGTGACCATGCAATTGTGCACCCCGGAACCCTTCTTGCCAACCAACTTACAGCGGACAAAATTGACTCGAGAAGTACTCGTCGACCAATGGTCACGAAATCATTGCCCCCAAGATGCACTATGATTACAGATGGCGGTGACCTCGTCCGCCCTAACAGTCCCTCAATAAAACTTTGAAACTGGTCAATACAGAGCCCGCCCCTTCCGTGGAAGGTCACCCTGTACCCGTATTCCCCAGCCACGTGAATCATGTCACCTGCTTTGAATACGCCTGCGGCGCGCCTCACGTATGAGTGGCCAACGACCCACACCACTCTTTCCTCAGCCGGTGATCTTTGACCGCTGGTCCCCAGGTGTCGGATCAACTGCACAGTCCGCCCCGCAAAGCCTGCTCGCGAAACTGTAAACCAAACAGAAAACAAGAAGCGTGAGTACATGACATAAGCTTCACAACATGTGCAACCGCACATACCTTTTATAACAGTTCGAGGACCAACGCCCCAACTGTTTCACCTTTTCAACACTCAGACCCCTGGCTGTAGCCTCTATAGCAGCCCCTATCCGGAAGGAATGGGTCCCAAAATCGCTCGGGTTCAAGCCCGCTGCCGCGATTGTCATTGTTAACACCCGCTGAAACTGAAACCTAGTCAGTGGGGTGGCGTCGGTGTGCCTCAGCAAGCTTCCCCCCCATGATGCCGCCCTGTGCGCTAAATACTCCTCCACGCATTTTACCGGGCACATGGGAGATCCCGGAATCCGCTGGACTACCACACTGTCCCCGATCGCTCCCTGATCGGTCTTGGACCTGGCTATTGAGACTACCATTGTCTCCCCCTTAATTTTAACGTGTTCTCGACACAGACCTCCCCCCGTATCCTGCTTGTTCCTTGCTACCAGTTCGCTTAGCCCCATGGAATGCTAATGCAAAAGCGGCCCGGAACAGCACCGTCTCTGATGGAGATGCACATGTCGCAGGGAGTACGGACATTAACAGGGACAACCTTGCTAGACCTATCGGGTGCCTCTCATCCACTCTACGACCCTCAAGGCGTTGCCACCCACGCAGTGCCTTCTGTGCGAGAAAGGACGCTGTGGGGTCCTGGATTCCATGTGCCCGCGCCATGAAGGAAATGGCGGCCCGGTGCCTATTGGCTGTCGCCACTGATCTGCCAGCCTGATGTAATGATACCAGGAATTTCAGGACATACTCCTCCTGCCCCCACTGCTCCCCCCTAGCTGAACCCAAAAATGACCAATAGGAATGGAACGCCCCTTCATAAGCCTTCCTTGTCCTGGGTGCTAGGCTCTCTCCCACGAGGTTTTGTAATCCGGGGCACTGAGAGACCAGAGAGCTTCGGGAAATGGTGCCGCCACCAAGTCCGCTGAGGGCAGAAAACCCCGGAAGGCCTGCATATGGGAACGCGAGAGTGCATCAGCTGCCTGGTTCAGTACACCCGGCACGTGTCTTGCCCTAAAGTGGACGTTTAGTCTCATACATAATAGGACAATTTCCTTCAGCAATCTCAAAATCCATTTGCAGCGTGCTGCCTGATTATTGATACATTCCACAACAGTCATATTATCAGACCAGAACACCACAGAGCGATCACGAAACCCCTCTGGCCATGTTTTTAAGGCCACCAGAATGGGGAACAGCTCAAGAAACCCAATGTTACCTGTGAGCCCATCATCGTGCCACCACACCGGCCAGGTTTGTGCCGACCATTGATTACAAAATATGGCGCCAAAACCTACACTCCCTGCCGAGTCGGTCCACAACCCCAGCTCTTCGGAGGAAACTGGTGGTTTGTTCCACACGACACGACCGTTGAAATCCGCCAGAAATGCCAGCCATATGCGCATATCCTGGCGAACCTCTGCTGACAGTCTTGTGCGGTGGTGCCCTTCCTTGAGGCCAACCATAGCTTGGGCGATAGAGCGGGAAAAGGGGCGAGCCATCGGTATCACTCTAAGGGCAAAGTTAAGCTGACCCACAGCTTGTTGCAACTGATGGAGAGTTACTTTTCTCTCGCTGAGGCACATTTCGAGCGAGGCCTTAAATTTCATTACCTTCTCTTTGGGCAAGCGGAAACACCCCTCCACAGAATCGAGCTCAATTCCCAGAAACTCGAGTGTAGTAGATGGGCCTACCGTCTTGCCTGGTGTCAGTGGCACGCCAAATTCTTTCATGAGATTACAGAATTCACTCAAGGCCTGGGCACATTCCGTGTCCCCGGCTGCCCCCAGGAACAGAAAATCATCAAGGTAATGCATGACCAGTGTAAAACCCGTGGCTCTGGTGAAAGCCCATTGCAAAAAAGTACTGAACTTCTCAAAATACGCACAAGAGATGGAGCAACCCATTGGCATACATTTATCCATGTAGTAGCGTCCTTGAAACACAAAACCTAAGAAACGCTGATCCTCTGGGTGTACCGGGAGCAACCGGAACGCTGACTCGATATCTGATTTAGCCATCAGCGTTCCGGGCCCTAGGCGATTCAAAATGGCGACGGCCTAATCAAAGGATGCGTACCGCACCGAACAAACTCCCGGGTCAATCGCATCGTTCACCGAAAGACCCCTAGGAGCGGACAAGTTGTGGATTAACCTAAACTCACCTGGGTCCTTCTTGGGGACTACTCCCAACGGTGAACAAACAAAGTTGACAACTGGCGGCTTGCCATATGGTCCCGCAACCCGACCTCGGGCCATTTCCTTTGCAATCTTTGCCTGTACCACCTCAGTATTTTGTTGAACCGATAGTTGGTTCTTACATTGTGCTTCCCCCCGAAAATCCCCCGCCGGGATGCGGAAACCATATGAGAAACCGTCTCGCAACACCCCGGCGGAGACATGATCAGGGTATTCGTTCAGCCAAGGGATCATTGCCATGATATCAACGGGAGTAGGTAACGGTGCCCCTCGGTCGATCTTAGACCTGTTTGGCGCCTCCTCTACCTCCCGTATCACCAGTCTTGGCTCTGCACGAACTCTCGGGGTGTGAGGACTGTCCGCACCCTGCACACTCATGCCTGAACTTGCATGTCCCATGTGGCCTAGTGCATTTGCCCCTTTTAAAGCTCCAACAGACCCCTTTTCTACCTGAGTTCCCATTACTCTTTGTGTTCTGATCACTACTTGCGCCCGCCCGAAAGGGCGCCCCCAAAGAATGGCGGGAAGGCTCAGCCCCGTTCCCGCCCAAAGAAGGCGACTTCGCCGTGTTTGACACAACCAGTTTCTGCCAGGAAATGGAGTCGAAACAATCCCACGTCAGGGATGGGTCGTGCTCCTTGGCCTTACCAAATTTGTTATCATAACCAAACCATTGATTGCCTTCGTACGATTCATAGAATTCCATAATACGTGTCTGGTAACAAGCTAATTCCGACAATAATTCAGGCCTACGTTCCCCCATAATTGCAGTGAACATTCCAAACGCCCTGGCCCAATTAGAGATTGTTTCATCTACTCTGAAACCCGCCATCTTTGCACGCCATACACTTGGATGCAACAACTCCTTCTAATTTCTAACATGCTCTATCTCATAGTGATCGGTCAACAATGAAAACATGTTCACATATTTATCTGCCCAAATCCTTTCTTTTACATCCATCGGGATATGTTGAACCACCTTTTCCCTCCTTGAGGGTAACGATCCCTCCCCCGCCATTGGCAATGGCTGCTTACCCGAACAAGTAGCTGGGACTGTTGTCGCTGCTGTTCCAACGCTCGATACTGGTTGTTCCATGGGAGCCTGCGGGGAAACAAGAGAACAAGGTGCCTTCGCAGCATCTTTCGATTGCCGCAACTGCTTCATTATCGACCTGGCCTCCTCAGCCGTGGCCCCCTCGTTGTCCCTGCCCAACTATGCCGCCAACTGGGCAGCCAGCTCAGGAGGCATATCCTCCTCGTTAACAGGTGTGACCACTACAGGGATCGGTTGTCCCGCGTTCGGGACCGGAACTGGGGCCTCGACCGGACTGACCGGGCTCGCTGGAGGTGATTCGGGAACCGGAGCCTCCCCTCCTGCCGCCCTATTCCTGGCCCTTTTACCTCTCCCGGTAGGGACTATTCCCGGCAATGCTGGTCCGATTACTTTTTTCGGTCTACCCGTACCATTCATTGCCGCCATCTGCTTCTTCATGTTCGCCATGTCCTTTACCAGCATACGAAGCATCTGTTCAGTCCCAACCTTCTTTCCGACCTTCTTGCCAGGCATCGTTCACGGATATTCGACTCGAGGTCCTGGATCAAAGCTCCGAAATTGCTGAAAGAAGAAACACAAAATTACAAGTTCTCAAAATTGGCTCTTGTTCCGTCTCGGGCTCACGTGCAACGAAGAGGTGCAGCTTCCAAGCACAGGAACAAGAGGATGCTTCCTTGGATTGTTGCTCCATTTATTCATCTTTGGGAGGGCGTGGACCCTCCTCCGACCGCCTACAGGGCGTGGCCGACGGTGTAGGTGTCTAGGACAACCCCTCTTGGGCGGGAAAAGGCGCGCCCCGGCTACGCCGCTTCGGGCATACCAGCCGTGACACGCCTCCCGCCCAAAATGGCTTCCTGGGAGGATCGGGGCACCCGACCATACGTTCGGGGGGACCGAATGGTCGCCCCTTTCCATACTTTCCCTACTGCCACACCTTCCAGGAGTTAGAATAGTAATTGATATCCCTACACTATCCTGCACTTACCCAACTGCTGTACCTTCATGGAGTGAGAATAGTAAGTTGCACCCCTACACTATCCAGCACTTATCCTACTGATGCACCTTCCTGGAGTTAGAATAGTAAGTGACACCCCTGAAGTATCCAGCATTTACCCTACTAATGCATCTAATGGGGTTACAATAGTAATTAACATCCATACATTTACTGCACATTTATTGAGTTAGAATAGTAACTTTTACTTTTACTGTGTCCTACAAAATTAGAAATTTTTTCGACACATTAGATTGATAAAAATTTGAAATTTTGCTATTTGTCTTGCAGACTAGTTAGGTATGCTATTTGGGGTCAACCTTACTTTCAATTACCTTTTAATGTTGATGTATACTTCTTTGTCTGGATCCTGGACGTGTTTCTGGATTTTAGATGGCTTTCTTTGTTGTCTGCTCTTTCGGGTTTTTCTTTTGGTCAGAGGGCTGCAGAAGATCACTTTGAGTATCTTAAATTTTTTTTAAAATATGTAATGTCATTATTGATTTCAATGTTTGCGATGCAGTGAAAAGTGACAACATTAATCTGTTTTAGTTACATTTAATTTACTGTTCTGAAAATATCTCACCCTTTCCCTACTGCCTCACCTTACTGGATTACGATTAGTAATTGCAACACCTATAATATCCATCACTTTTTCTTCTGCTGCACCTTCCTGGAGTTGGACTAGTAATTGATATCTCTGCCCCATCCCACCCTTTCCCTTCAGCTGCACCTTCTTGGTGTTGGAATAATATTTGATATTTGTACATCATCTCACACTTTTCCTACTGCTGCATAATGATGGAGTTAGAACAGTGATTGATTGCCTTTACTATCCCTCACTTTCACTTATTATTTATATATTTATTTAATGAAAAAAATATTTACCCTGTTTTTAACGAGACGTTTGTATTTCAATATAGAATTTTTTTTGTCTAATCGTCCTCTTTTTCTGTGGAAAAATAGGAATTAAAAGGTATGCATTATTAAATGTTTTGATGTGTAAAATAATAATAAATGATTTTTCAAAAAAAGTTTAAAAGTACCTGTAAATAAATGTTGTACAGGAGTGTGGGCCTTTTAACAAAATGCTTTATTTTGCAAAGGTGTTTTTATCGACACACTTTGTAGGAGTTTTTCTTAAAAAAAAAAAAATTTAGTGACTTTAAACGAAAATTACATTAAAATTTTGTTTCAAATTTAATTTAACTGTTCAAATTATTTCGTTTACATATTACTCGGGTTAAATTGCTGTTGGCATTTTTAGTGATATATGTAGGTATTTCATATCTAAAAGCTTAATACTGTTTTATTTTAAATAAATAAGAAAGTTATAATTATTTTCAGAGTTTAAAAAGCTTTAAGCTAACATTTCTTTTATTCGTTTCACAAACTTACTTATATTTCTGCGAAAAATGCTTCAAAGTAGGCTAAGGCTGTTATCACGTTGAAGGGGTCAGAGGGTCAGCTTTTGACGTCTGGTCACTCTGGGAGTTGATAATCAACTGATTAAAAAATGGCGTCTTGCTTGTATTTATAAGTTTTAGTCAAGGTCATCGTTTTTTGTAAAAAATACACCGTTGGTAATGTATTTAAATAATCTTTTAATTAATGTGGAAAGTAATAATTTAATTTCTCGTGTGAAAAAGTGTTGTTTAGTCTTTTTCGTTCCGTTTTGGCATCCATTTTGGAAGTATTATTGTGGTATGATTTCATGGAAAGAGTTGTAATGTAATGTATAATATGCTGTTTTGTAGCGCGCTCAATTACTACCAGAGTATCCGGGCGCGGAAGACTGCTGGGGAACCCGTCCTGGCTTTCCCTGTGAGATGGGCCCTTTCTGGGTATCTCCAAGGTGAAACCAGGCATCCCCGGTGTCTGTGGGGGGCCGTTGTAGAGATGAGGAAAGCTTAATGCCCAGAGTTGCCGAGTGTGATCTCTGGTTATAGTAGGCACCGAGGCGAGAATTATCGAGTACGTTGTCCCTGGTCCACGACCCTGCCGCGTCGGGAATTGAACCCTGGTCCCGGGCCGTTCTCTGCTTCCGGGTCTGCCGCCTCTAACCAGTGTGCCACACCACTCCACAGTTGAAGGACAAATATTGAAACTACATATTTTAAAATGGCGACTCTGTGTATGTAAAATGTTTGTGTTTACGAAAATATATGGCTATATTTGTAAAATACTTTTCTAATATATTAATTTTAGTAAATCGTCGACTTGGTAAAGTATGTCATTTTTTAATATTATTAGTATTAATTTTAATACTCGAGTATTAATTTTAATACTCGAGTATTCATTTTTAAAAAAAACCTTAGTATTTCGTAACATTACGTTCAGTTTTTTACAACATTTTAATACACTTCCCCACCCAAAACCCCTAATTTCCCTGCATCCCGTGGCAGGTTTTTTTTAACAAAAAAAAAAAAAAGATATATTTGCGTTGTAATGGTATGCGTTTTAAAGGAAATCGTTGTAATGGTAGTTTTTCATTAAAAACACTATATTGCGTTGTAATAGTATTTGTTGTAAAATAATGCGTTGTAATGGTATTTGCGTTGTAAAAAATGTGTTGTAAAGGTATGCGTGGTAAAAGTATGCGTTGTAACGTCATACATCCCTGCTGGTGCTGGGCTTGGCGGGGGCCGTGCAGGTTCGGTAGCAGGAGAAACGGCAGGCTTGGCAGGCGAAGGGTCCGTGGGTGCGTCTCGGGGTGGCTCGGTAGCAGGCAGGGTTATGCCCGCCATTGAGTGCGTTGAGGGTGGCGGCGGCATAGATCCGTCGTGTGGTCTTGCATCGGCGGTGGGGACCAGGGGTCCTGGCGCTGGGCGTGGTCCAGGCGCGGACGGGCGCAGATGGGTTTGCCTTTGGCACGCCTTCGGCGCACAATCGGCGCGCCCGCTGCACGTCAACGCTGCGCGTGGGAGTGGGCGTCATAAGAAGGGAACCAGGATGGAGGGTCCGCTGGGTGGCGGGAGCGGGGGTCCAATCGGCTGGCGGGGGGCAGGGCCTGAGGGAGGCAGCGGCGGGAAAGTCGGGTCCAATCGGGCGGGCGGCTCAGCGGCGGCTGGGTCGCCTGCACGAGGCAAGGAATCAGCGAGGTCGCAGCGGCAGGTACAGCAGGCAGGAGGAGCGAGGGGGCGACCAGGCCTCAGCAAGGCTCAGTGGTCTGTGAGATGTACAATGTATATAGGAGAGAACCCAAAAGGACTTCTAGAAAGTAATATAGGAAAGTTTCAAGTCCCTTCCTTTCCTGGAATTTTCAGTTCATAACCCAAAAGTAATTAAAAAACAGAATAATCCAAAGATACGGTAATGCGTGGTTGTCTTACCACCACATTCCGCTCTTTAAGAAAAGTTTGTGAATGGGGGATTTAGAAGACAACTGCGCCCAAGCCGCTCCTTGACACACCCATGGACCCTTCACATGCTACTCCTGCAAGTTCGACTGCACCAAGAAAAACTCCTCATCCACGATCACACAACAGATATCTGACTCCAACCACCTAAAATGCATCCTGCTCAACACCCGCTCAGTCCACAGACACGCCATCGACCTCTGGAACCTACTAGACACCATTTCTCCCGACGTCGCCTTCCTAACAGAAACATGGATGAACGCCTCATCAGCCCCAGACATCACCATTGCCATCCCGGAAGGATACAAGATCATCTGTAAGGACCGCACCGACCAAACAGGAGGAGGCATCGCTATCGTCCATAAGAACTCCATCCGCATCTCAACCAGCTCAGACGTCAACCTTACCAGCGCCGAACACCTTCACTTCCAGATCCACACCGACCCCAAGACCACACTCAGAGGCACACTCCTCTACCGACCTCCAGGACCCCGTGCACAATTCAGTGATGTTATCACTGACTTTATCACCCCACACGCCCTCCCCTCCGAGGAATACATTCTGCTGGGAGACCTCAACTTTCACCTGGAAAAGAGCAATGACAGCAACACCACTACCCTGCTGGACAATCTCGCCAACCTCGGACTCAAACAACTTGTCACTACGCCCACCCACATCGCAGGTCACACACTCGACCCTATCTTCACCTCCAGCAAACATGTCTCCTTCAGTCACACCACTACTCTCCATTGGACGGACCACAGCTGCGTACACTTTATCTACAATAAGACCACAACTCACAACCATCCTCAACCTACTCTGCGAAGAAACTGGAACAAAATCACCATCGACCAGATCTCCTCATCGCTTCTTCAAAACCCCCCTGCCCACTCCTCAAACCCCGACCAAGCAGCCATTAACCTCACCCAATGGCTATCCAACAGCGCCGACATCCTAGCACCGCTGAAAAAACGTCAAATCAAACTAGGCAGCAAAAACGCCTCCTGGTTCAACGATGATCTTAAGAAATCGAAGAAACTCTGTCGCTCCCTCGAGAAGGCCTGGAAAAAAGACCCAAACACCAACACCAGGGACGCCTTCAAAAACGCCACCCACATACACCACCAACTAATCCGATCTGCCAAGAAAGCCGCATTCAAAGACCGACTAGACAACAACGCCCACAACAGCAAGGAATTATTCCACATCGTCAAAGAATTTACCAACCCATCAGCCAACTCCAACGACATCAACCCCTCTCAAGCCCTCTGCGACTCCCTAGCTTCATTCTTCCACAACAAAATCGCAGACATCCACAACAGCTTCGACAACCGACCCGGAGACCAACCCACCCAACCTTCTGCAGGACCTTCACCCCCCTTGAACATCCTTAATGACTGGAACCCAATCTCCACTGAGGACACCATCCGCCTGATGAACTCCATCCACTCAGGATCCCCCACAGACCCCTGCCCTCACCACATCTTCAACAAAGCAGACTCCATCATAGCACCACACCTCCGAGACGTCATCAACTGCTATCTCAACTCCGCCACCTTCCCAGAAAGCTGGAAACACGCAGAACTTAGCGCCCTTCTGAAAAAACCCACAGCGGACACCACCGAACTCAAAAACTACCGCCCCATCTCGCTCCTTCCATTCCCGGCCAAAGTCATCGAGAAAGCCGTCAACAACCAGCTCGCCGCCTTCCTCGAAACCAACAAATCCCTCGACTCCTCACAGTCCGGCTTCCGAGCCAAACACAGCACGGAGACCGCCCTCATCGCAGCAACAGACGACATTCGAACTCTTCTGGACAATGGAGACACAGTCGCCCTCATCCTCCTCGACCTCTCCGCAGCCTTCGACACAGTCTGCCATAGCACCCTTCTACAGCGCCTCAGAAACATCGGAATCCAAGGAAAAGCACTGGAATGGATCACCTCGTTCCTCACCGGAAGAACCCAGAGAGTCCGCCTCCCACCATTCAACTCAGAGGCCACTGAAGTCATCTGCGGCGTACCGCAAGGGTCCTCACTCAGTCCCACCCTCTTCAACGTATACATGAGCCCCCTCGCGACCATCGCACGCCAACACAACCTCAACATCATCTCCTACGCGGATGACACTCAACTGATCCTATCACTCACCAAAGACCCTAACACCGCCAAAACCAACCTACATGAAGGAATGAAAGAAGTAGCTGAGTGGATGAAGCACAGCCGTCTGAAACTTAACTCAGACAAAACAGAAGTCCTTATATTAGGTACCTCCCCCTCCGCCTGGGATGACTCTTGGTGGCCAGAGGCCCTTGGAAAAGCACCCATCCCGACGGACCACGCACGGAACCTGGGCGTCATCCTGGACTCCTCACTCTCTATGAACAGAACAAGTCAACGCCGTTTCATCATCTTGCTTCAACATTCTTCGCATGCTCAAAAAAACATTTCGCTGGATCCCCACCGAAACCAGAAAAACGGTCACCCATGCATTGGTTACTAGCCGCCTGGACTACGGAAACACCCTATACGCCAGTATCACCGCAAAACTCCAGAAAAAACTCCAACGCATCCAGAGCGCATCAGCCAGACTCATACTAGACATCCCGCGTAAAGACCACATCTCTAGTCACCTGAAAAACCTTCACTGGCTCCCCGTCAATAAGAGGATTACTTTCCGACTCCTAACCCACGCACACGAAGCACTTTACCAACTTGGACCCGAATGCCTCAACACACGACTTTCCTTCTACACCCCCTCCCGCCAGCTACGATCCTCCAACCAAGCCCTTGCTACCGTACCTCGCATCAATAAAACCACCATGGGAGGTAGATCCTTCTCCTACCTCGCAGCTAAAACCTGGAACTCACTCCCCACTCACCTTCGTCTCACTCAGAACCATCTAGCATTCAGAAAGCAACTTAAAACTTGGATATTCGACAAGTAACTCCCCACCCTTCTTCAAGCGCCTTGAGACCCTCCGGGTATGTAGCGCGCTATATAAATCTTTTGACTTGACTTGACTTGACTGTGCTCCGCTCTTTCACATGAAGGTAAATCCCAAAAGTATATAGAAAATGGCAACATGTCGTTAATTCACCACAATGCTCCGCTCTTTCACATGAAGGTAAATCACAAAAGTATGTAGACAATGGCAGCATGTAGTTAATTCACCACAATGCTCTGCTCTTTCACCTGATGGTAAATCACAAAAGTATATAGCAAACGGCAGCATGTAGTTATTTCACCACAATGCTCCGCTAATAAATGTCAAGAATGCAAACTCCCACCAAATATGGCAATGCGTAGCATTAAACTACCGCATTCTGCTTTGGGAGCGAAGACAGGTGAACAACCCCACTGGACCGTCGCCAAACTCCTTTGGAGACCAAAGCGCTCACCTCTCGGTAGATCCTCTGCAAAATAGAACAAGGACTCACTTCCCACAGCCACGAAAAACGAAAAAGGCAGGAAACCTCCAAGGCAAACCTCAGCTCACCATCCGGCAGCATGAAAAATTAAATAAAGACAGAAACCAGAATTACGCACATCGGCCGATGCGTGTCTTCCCCTCAAGTACTTCCTCTCTACTAGGCATCATGGGAGTTGTAGTTCCGGACACGCAATGCAGGCGCCGTTGCACCAATCCTGACAGTTGAGCCCAGCAGCGGAGTTGACGCCTCTATTGCCACGCTGGCTCAGCAGGCCCCACGGATATTGTTATTTGCGAGTGCATGCCGGTCGGTCACCGGAGAGATCGAAGATCGCAGCACTCCAGCGCGATTGAAGCTGCTGCCAGAGCACCACCAACGGGCTGAAAATGCACACCACACCATGTGTGCCGCAAAGTTCCTGTGAGTCTGGAGAGAGAGAGAGAGAGAGAGAGATCTGTTGAAACCGGGCCTTACCCACACGTGAGTGTAGAGCTGGGGTAATGCTATGAGGCATCCTAACGCTGTCTGCATATTGCAAGCCAGAGGAGGTCCGTGAGAGGCCCACCAGGGGCAGAGGCTCAGGTCTGAGACTTGGTGTTTAAAGGACAAGAAAGAAAAATAACAGGAAAGCCTGTGTGAGCTGAGTACTGACTGGATTTTAAGGAAAAGGAAAAAGGTCAGAAGGGAGGAAAATAGCTACTAGAGAACAGGTGCAGGGCATGCAGCAGAAAAAGAATACATCGTTGTGTGCAATGCATGTATCTGGAAGCTCCTGATCAGGTGCACTGGCATCAACCAGCAGGATGAAATTATGGCCCAACTAATTCACAGCTGGAGTTTGGCGGCCCTCCAGCAGCTCATCCTGCACCAACCTAGAATCATACTGGTGTTGACGAGGTCGAATGAATTGGCAGACAGCGGGGCAGATGAGATGAAGGTAGCATTGGCACGAAGGACAGCCCAGGCAGGCAGGACCGGTACCATTAAGGTCGAGGAGGAGCACGTAGATGCCTTACAGAGATGGCTCGCCTGACCCAGGACACCTAGTGTTGTGAGGCCACCAGAGAGACGATGTGTAGCCATAGCCTTGAGCACCAAGTACCGAACATCTGTCCTACCCACGGCCAGTCCTGTTCCCATGTGGGCGCGTGACCCATTTCGCAAAAGTTTGCCATAGCAAAGGACAAGGGACCCCGTCGGTAACAGAGGCAAGGCAAAATCCACTTTGCGGCAGCTGTCAATTGTGGAGGATGAGACAGTGGGGCCAGCGTTAGGTGACAGCTGGAGACTTTACGCAGGTGATCACAAAGACAACAGCAAGGTATTTACCATCACATTTTCCTGGAAAGAGGGCAACAGGAAAAGGTCACAACCAATGTGCACAGTGGAAATTAGCAGCCTGTTCGTGAGGGTGCTGATTGACACGGAGCATCTGTTAATGTAATGGACTTGCCGAATTTCGACAAGCTGATACCTCATCCCCAACTAGCGCCAGCAAAAGTGAGGATTTACACATATGGTGGCACAAAGTTATTGCCCTCAAAAGAGGGGATGGAGGTCATGGTGCCAGCGACGGAAGAACAAACCGGGCACAATTCCACATCACAGAGGGAGGCACCGGCGTTCATACAGAGAAAGACCAGGGGCTCATCTTCTTGGCCCAACAGATCCATGAGTCACATGCTTCCAACATCATGCTGGAGTTCCCTCAACTGTTCGAAGGGCTGGGATGACTGAAAGGTTTGATTATATATTGATGAGACAGTGAAGCCCACAGGACTTCAGCACCTGAGGGTCCTGTTCCACTTGCGGCCACTTGTGGAAAAGGAGCTAGGGAACCTAGAAAAACAAGGAGTGATTGAGAAGGTCACAGGCTCAACCCTGTGGTTTTCACCCCTCTTGATTGCACCAACACCCAAACAACCAGGTGCAATCCAAATGTGCGTAGACACGTGGCTCCCAAACAATAGCCATCCGAAGGGAGCAACACATAACATCCTCAGTGGATGACATTGTGGCACACCTGAATGGAGCCAAATTGTTCTCTAACTTGGTCTTAAATACTGGCTACTATCAGCTAGAACTAAAACCCACCAGTGGATACATCACGATTTTTGCAACCCCCATAGGTCTCAGGCAGCAGAGGTGTCTTAAAAAACCATCCACAAAACCCTCTTTGGACTAGTGGTTGTCCTGAATATTAGTGAAGATATACTGATATTCTCTGACACCATCGAGGAGCACCAAGTGAGACTCAGAGCCATGTATCAATGGCTAGTAGACTGAGGATTGATGCTCCATCGCCAAAAGTGTTAATTTTATGAAAACTCGATGAGTCTTTGAATACACCATCTCAAGGGAAGGGATGCTCGTTGACCTAAAGAAAGTAGAGGCAATTGGATAAGCATCTGGCCCTTGTAATGCCACCAAGGTACAGAGCTTCCTAAGCACTGCCACTCATTGAGGGAGGTTAATTCCAAACTTGGGGACTCTGTCCGAACCACTGGGGCAACTGAAAAGAGCTGACTCTCTGTCGGACTGGGACTCACATCTTATTTGGTTTTCCATCAAGTAAAAGAAGCACTACTGGCATACACCAAGATGGCCTTCTTTAATCCAAAATGCCACACAGAGCTGGTAGTCCATGTGAGTCCAGAGAGACTAGAAGCCATGCTGCTACAGGAGACGATTGAGGGGTCCTTTGTCGTGAACGCATATGCCAGTGGAACACTGCCAGACACCAAGACCAGGTATGCGCAGTTTGAGTATGCAGAATCAGGATTGGTTAGGGGAGCTGGCCGAGTCCCGCATTGGAGCCTGACTCGAGGAAAGAAGACCCATGCGAGGAGGCCATTGTTCAACAAGCCAGGAAGATCTATTTTATTTCTTTTATTTGTTTTGTGCCCCCACCCCACTGCCCTTGGTTAATGCCAGCCACCACTGATAACACCTGCATAAGTCCCTTCTCTGTGTGTGCCTCCCTCCCTCTCCATGGATGTATCAATATTTATTTATTTCCCTTCATTTGTTTTTGCTAACCCATTCACTCTTCTGTCTCTTGTACCCTCTTTCCTTTCCCTAATCCTTTCTTCCTACCTAACATCAGCCCCTCTCACATCAATCTATTATGGTAACTTTAGGAACACAGTGACCCATAAAACAGTTAGTTACTGTTAATCCCTCACCACCTCACAACCTGAGGCCTCAACAGACCTCGACCAGGCCGTCCAGAACTGTACCGCCTAGCTCACTGACAGCGCCAACAGACTCACCCCAATGAAACCTATAAAATCTAACAAGACCTCCAAATATGCCAGCTGGGACACCCCAGAACTCAGAACCACCAAGCGCAACTGCCACGAACTGTAGAAACGATGGAGCACCACCAAGTCCCCTGCCAATAGAGCAGCTCACAAAACAGCCCTCAGCAACTTTCACCAGCACATCAAGGAAACCAAGAAAGCAACCATCACTACCCGCATTCACTCCGTAGGCAACCGCATAAAGGAACTTTTCAGAATAGTCCAAGAATTCTCCAACTGGCAGCCATGGAGAACACCATCCACCCCTCCCAAGAACTCTGTATCCCCCTCTCTGACTACTTCCACAGTAAGATCACCAACATCTAAACAAATTCAACCTCCAATCTACTACCCTCTAAACCAATGGCCTCAACCAACCAGCGAACGTCAGCAAAACCATTACCATCTGGTCCTCACTCACCTACCTGACCACCTCAGCCATCATGTCTTCCATCCACTCCAGGGCACCCACCAACGTCCCTCACTCACCTACCTGACCACCTCAGCCATCATGTCTTCCATCCACTCCAGGGCACCCACCAACGTCTGCCCCGACCACCTCCGCAACCTTGCAATGAACCCAATCAGCCTGCAGCTCATCAGCATCCTCAATACTTCCATATCAAAAGCATCCTTCCTGGGCAGATGGAAACACGCAGATGTCAGACCCCTCCTAAAGAAAGTCTCCACTGACCCTAGTGCTCAAAAAACCTATCGACCTATCTCCCTGCTCCCTTACCCAGCCAAAGTACGTGAGTAAGCCATCAACCAGCAGCTCAACAATCAGGTTTCCGTGCCAAACACAGCACTGACACTGCTCTGATTTCTGCCACAGATGACATCAGAACACTCCTCGACCACAGAGAAGCTGTGTCCCTGATCCTCCTTGACTTCTTTGCAGCATTCAACACCGTCTCCCACAACACCTTCATCAACAGAATCTACAACAGAGGCATAAACAAGATGCCCTCAAGTGGATCCAGTTTCATACAGCCTCCTCACTGGCAGACTTCAAAAATAGACTCAAGATTGACTCTTCAACTGAGACACAGCACCCAGATACCCCTAAGGGTGAACAGTGTTGCGCTTTACAAATGCTGTTTGATTGATTGACTGTAGGACAAGATTCTGACAGAATTACTGTAATGTTTCCTATTGGGTGATTAGCCAAGCTTTATAAATCCTGATTGATTTATTGACTGAGAAACCAAAGTTAAACACTGTGCAATTCATTTCCTTCCTTTGTTCCACTCACAGTATATTTAACAAATAAGTGACTTCTTGCAAAGCAAACTGAGTCATCTCTTGAAGTGACTATCAGAGAAAAGGCAGCAGAACAGCGAGTCGGGACAAGAGAGATGAATCATGGATGTGAGAGAAAAGGGCTCTCTGCCTGATACACAAAAAGACATTCGCTGCAGCATAACAGTGAACAACCACGGAGTAGACAGAACCTGTCTCATTGAACATTCATTTAGGGGTAAATTTACTAACAGTTTGCGCTGGGTTAGCATCACAAAAAATAACGCTAACCAGCACACATTTCTTTTTTCTAATTTACTTTCCAATGCAAAACATGTTTTGGGCTGAAAAATACCCTGCAAGTAACATTAAGCAGTGCGAAGCACTGCTTAGCGTTACTTGGAGCCAAGGGGGCATTACAAGGGTGTTCCCGTGCTACCACACATCCTTTTGACGCAAAACTCTATCTACAAACAATAGTAGACAGGGTTTAGGGCCAAAATGCTATTTAAAAAGAGGTGTTAAGAGGAGAAATGTTTTTATTTCACCTTTCTTTCCTGACTGCAGCACACGTGCAAAGTGTGAAAAGATTAAAAGTGTGTCTACGTACAGTATTTTGTACAAGAAGGGTACCCTCCTTGTGCAAAACCAATGCTAGACTCAGGCACGCACCATAGTACTATGGTGCTAAGGTGTTTGCCTGGGGAAGGGCAGCTGAAATCAGCGCCAGCACTAGGGAGAGGGGGGAGAGTGACATATCTTTGTAGATATGGCGCTCTCCTTCACACTCCCTGTCAGGCAAAGCAGTGCAGCTTTTTTGGCTGTTGCTTCCCAGTACTTTTATGTAAATCTGGGCCCTAGTCTGTATAAACCAGTTGGGCTGTAAATACTTTACAGTTCTCACCATAATATACTATTGATTATTTCTCTTGAAATGCAATGCATACAGTCCAAAGTGTGCTGTTCACACTAAATAGTGGCTTGAGGTCAGCAATGCCTTTGAAGAGATATTGTATACTTATGAGACCTTGCTGCTGCTCTTGCATTTCAACCATATAGCTCTCTGCAAATGGTTAAATTCTCTAGAAAACGTCGACCTAAAAACGTCAACTCCATGTTTAGGGAGGAAAAATAAATTGCCAGGTAAGGTAAGTTTTCAAGAAAATGAGTTCTACAACAGGCAGTAGACCAGAAAGTTGTATGTAGGCTCTGTGAACTGCTGTTTGCGCCAGTAATGTTTCCTGGCCACCCACTTTCCACATTGAGTGTTCTTGTCACTACATCACCATTATTAATGCATCAATGTTAGGGAATGTTATTTATACATGCTCTCCAGCATTCTAAGGTGTTGACATGCGTAGTGGAATTCTACTCTGGCACCACACGGTTGCAGGTTGAAGTGCAAATGCTGGGAAGAATGGCAATAGAAAAAAGGCTTTTAATAACAGTGTGAGAGAGGCTCTGAGGCTGGATCTCCATGTCACTCAAAAAAGTATTTGACCTATCATCAGAGAATTGTAATGTTCCTGTTGCAGTGAAGGTTATTGGTCTAGTCAAGACTACACATCACCAGTGAACATGACCACATATGTGCATGTGCTGTGATGCAATCTGCAGCTTGACACGTGCATATGTGCGTTATGACAAGTGTGTATACACACGGGGTCATTTTTTATTTACTGATCTAACATGATGTGCAGTTAGACCACTCCAGTAAATTCAAATGTAAAAAACATAAGGCAACATGTTACACAATTCTCAAAAGCAATGAAGAGGCCTGGCAATGCTTTCTTGCCACTGGGCCATGTGAAAAAAAATAATTAGAAAAAAAATATATATGTGGGTTATAGTGAAGGAAGGGGAGTGGGGTGGGTAGTTTCGGGAAGTAGTAGAGATGAAAGTCTTCCATAACACGATGTTCAGGAAGGGGGGAGCTTCGAGGTGAGGGGAAGTAAAAGAGAGGGTTACCCCGGGGATTAGGAACTTCTGAAGAGAGGAAGGAAACAACTGCACTCCGATAAAGTGCGTTGCACAAAAGTAAAAAAGATTCCTCCTGGTTATGAAATAGAAGATACAGTTCTTCCAATTAACACATTATGATATCCAAATGATCTTGAGCAGAGGCGGCTACTATCCGATCAGGGGTGATGGGTAGAGCGGAAAGGTTGGGGAAGGAATGAAAAGAAATATGAATCCCTTACCTGGGTACTATCACCACCTCTCCTCGTCCTCTTCTGACTCCCAGTCCGAAGCAGGAAGCCCACAGGCTCCCCAAGTCAATCATGATGGGGCTGTCACCATGACAGTAGCATTGTGATTGGTTTGAGCACCATGGTTCAGTGCTCAGGCAGGGAGTGGGAGCCTGTGCATGCACGCCACCCACTCTGTGCAATACAGCCAGTGGAGAACATGAAAAGTGAGCAGGACTGTTTGGCTGGCCCAAGACTGCCAACAAAACTGTCATGCGCACTTAAAGAGTTCTCACCCCTCCTACCCTTCTCTGCACAGTGGAGCCCCGCCTCACACCTGGAACGGTGCCAGTACGGAAAAAGAAAACAATAATAACGTTGTGTTATTTTCATTTTCATTTTCCTTTTTTAGGTGCTCAAAGAGCAGTGGGGTGACGCTCCTCTGCCTTAGTGGACGAGCCGCCACTGCTTGAGTGGGACAAACAACAGATTAGGAAAAAAGTAATCAGTTTAGGAGCAGGGAAATGAGATAGACAATAAAGCCACCCAGACATCGGCACCATGAAACAATAGTTCTGAACACCACCTCCAGCTGTAACCTACAGATTGAAAGCTTGGTTTGTGTCTCCTCTTTAATTAATTTTCTTTCACATTGCTCTTTTTCATTGCACAATGTGTCTTGAGGCATAGATGATGTATTGTGCTGATACAACAATTACGTGAATGTCCCAATTTGTAACAACATTTCCAGCCTAAAAGAGAGCCTAATTTTCCTCACATTGTTAATGATTTAATTCCATTTGCCCACACAACTCATCAACGGGCTACAAAATTTTTATCACAAGCCATAACCACAACGCGGTATCCATTAGTGCCACACCTCCACCCCACCATCACATATTACCTGTAAAATCATCTATGAGGCAGCAACTTCCAAAATAACACCCTACCTGTCAAAAGAATTGAGAATGCCAGTGGACAATTCACCACATGCAGCCTTCACATCACTACCTTTGGCAACAAAAAGAGCAAGAAGAGCGAAAGGCAATCCTTACCCTAACCTAGACCCTTAACCTAGAATACAATACTAACACAGACCCAAAAATCAATTTCACTTTCACTTTCTCTGTGATACTCAAAGTATGGTCGTCCTGACCTTTACATCAGGCCCCCTGGTCAACAGCAGCACAGGGCTGATGTTTCTCGACTCAGCACTTATGTTGAGAAATATGTTAAATAAAGGGGCTCACATATATTTACAGCTGAACTGAAGTTAAAGGAAATAATCAAGGTGTTGTGCACCACTTAAATGTAGGGACACCTTAATTTTTAGTTCGAGCACCAAGTGTGCTTACGCTGTCTGCAAGACTGTTGTTTCTCTTGTGTGGGTTTTGGCACACCCACCTTTTGCCATTGGTTGTTATCTGTGGCCTTCCGAAAAGTTGGCTTGTTATTGGCGCATTTGTATAAATGGTCCTCCTTTGTGTGCTTGGTTCCCTCCCCAGCGATTTCACTAAGAGAACATTTTTGCTGTCCATCACACTGTTAAAGCATGTGATGGTCCCTCCTGCCATCTGATATTTAGACTTCCATCTTGAGCCAGCCATGAAGTGCTGTATTACAGTGGCACCCAGTGTGTACCGAGCTGCAGCACCCTTGCCTTCCCCAATTTGCCCTGCTGGTCGTTTTAATATTATTTACATGCAGCACTTCTTCGAAGTGTTTGTGCCTTTAAACCTGGCTGGAAGCTTTGGTTGTGTCCGCATGCACAGGTCTGATAGAGGTTCGCAGTGGCCTATATGGGCAAGCTGTGAATCTGTCAAGTCAAGTCAAGTCATACAATTTGTATAGCGCACTACATACCCAGAGGGTTTCAAGGCGCTTAGGAAGGGGGGGAGGATTATTTGTCAAATATCCACGTTTTAAGCTGCTTTCTGAACGCTAGGTGGTTCTGGGTGAGGCGAAGGTAAGCGGGGAGTGAGTTCCATGTTTTAGCAGCCAGGTATGAAAAGGATCTGCCTCCCATGGTGGTCTTGTTGATGCGAGGTACAGTGGCGAAGGCTTGGTTGGAAGAACGTAGTTGGCGGGAGGGGGTGTAGAAGGACAGTCGAGAGTTGAGGCAATCTGGTCCGATGTCGTAGAGTGATTTGTGTGCGTGGGTAAGCAGTCGGAAAGTGATCCTCTTATTGACGGGTAGCCAGTGGAGGTCTTTAAGGTGACCGGAGATGTGTTCGTTGCGTGGGATGTCTAATATGAGCCTGGCTGAGGCGTTTTGGATTCGTTGGAGTTTCTTCTGGAGTTTAGCGGTGGTACCTGCGTAGAGGGTGTTTCCGTAGTCCAGTCGGCTCGTGACCAGAGCGTGGGTGACTGTTTTCCTTGTTTCGGAGGGGATCCAGCTAAATGTTTTTCTGAGCATGCGAAGAATGTTGAAGCAGGAAGAGGATACGGCGTTGACTTGTCTGTTCATTGAGAGTGAAGAATCCAGGATGACGCCAAGGTTACGTGCGTGGTCTGTCGGGATGGGTGCTTTTCCAAGGGCTTCCGGCCACCAAGAGTCGTCCCAAGCAGAGGGGGAAGTGCCTAAGATGAGGACTTCTGTTTTATCTGAGTTCAGTTTCAGGCGGCTTTGTTTCATCCATTCGGCGACTTCTTTCATTCCTTCGTGTAGGTTAGTCTTGGCGGTGCTGGGGTCCTTGGTGAGAGAAAGGATCAGTTGAGTGTCGTCCGCGTAGGAGATAATGTTGAGGTTGTGTTGGCGGGCGATGTCCGCGAGGGGGCTCATGTATACGTTGAAGAGGGTGGGGCTGAGTGATGATCCTTGAGGCACGCCGCAGATGACTTCAGAGGCCTCGGACTTGAATGGAGGAAGGCGGACTCTCTGGGTTCTTCCGGTGAGGAACGAGGTGATCCATTCAAGTGCTTTTCCTTGGATTCCGATGTTATTGAGGCGTTGTAGAAGGGTGCTGTGGCAGACTGTGTCGAAGGCTGCAGAGAGGTCGAGGAGGATGAGGGCGACTGTGTCTCCATTGTCCAGTAGAGTTTGAATGTCGTCTGTTGCTGCGATGAGGGCGGTCTCAGTGCTGTGTTTTGCTCGGAAGCCAGATTGTGAGGGGTCGAGTGATTTGTTGGCTTCGAGGAAGGCGGCGAGCTGGTTGTTGACGGCTTTCTCGATGACTTTGGCCGGGAATGGAAGCAGCGAGATGGGGCGGTAATTTTTGAGTTCGGTGGGGTCCGCTGTTGGTTTTTTCAGAAGGGCGGTGAGTTCAGCGTGTTTCCAGTCTTCTGGGAAGGTCGCGGATGTCAAGGAGCAGTTGATGACGTCTCGGAGGTGCAGTGCTATGACGGAGTCTGCTTTGTTGAAGATGTGGTGAGGGCATGGGTCTGTGGGGGATCCAGAGTGGATGGAATTCATCAGGCGGATGGTTTCCTCAGTGGAGATTGGGTTCCAGGCGTTAAGGGTGTTTACGGGGGGAAGATGGTCAACAGATGGTGGGGTGGGTTGGTTTCCGGGTTGGTTGTCAAAGCTGTTGTGGATGTCTGCAATCTTGTTGTGGAAAAAGGAGGCTAGGGGGGCGCAGAGGGTTTGAGAGGGGGTGATGTCGTTGGAGTTGGCCGAGGGGTTGGAAAATTCCTTGACGATGTTGAAAAGTTCCTTGCTGTTGTGGGCGTTGTTGTCAAGTCGATCCTTGAATGCTGTTTTCTTGGCTTTTCGGGTCAGTTGGTGGTGAGTGCGGGTGGCGCTTTTGAAGGCGTCCTTGGTGCTGGTGGATGGGTCTTTTTTCCAGGCTTTTTCAAGGGAGCGGCAGAGTTTCTTGGATTTCTTAAGATCATCGTTGAACCATGAGGCCTTCTTGCTGCCAGGTTTGCTTTGACGTTTTTTCAGTGGTGCTAAGGTGTCAGCGGTGTTGGATAGCCATAGGGTGAGGTTGGCTGCGGCTTCGTTGGCGTTAGAAGAGAGGGCTGGGGAGTTTCGAAGGAGCGATGCCGAGATTTGGTCCGTGGTGATTTTCTTCCAGTTTCTTTGCAGGGTGGGTTGGGGGTGGTTGATGGGTTTCGGCTTGTTGTAGGTGAAGTGAACGCAGCTGTGGTCGGTCCATAGGAGGTCCGTAGTGTGGCTGAAGGAGACATGATTGCTGGAAGTGAAGATGGGGTCGAGTGTGTGACCTGCGATGTGGGTGGGGGAAGTGACCAGTTGTTTAAGTCCAAGGTTGGCGAGGTTGTCCACGAGGGTGGCGGTGTTGTGGTCGTTTATCTTTTCAAGGTGAAAGTTGAGGTCTCCCAGAAGAATATAGTCTTTGGAGGGAGCGCGTGTGGAGAGATGAAGTCCGTGATGTCTTCACTGAATTTTGCGCGGGGTCCTGGTGGTCTGTAGAGGAGAGTGCCTCTGAGAGTGGTTTTGGGGTCGATGTGGATCTGGAAGTGAAGGTGTTCGGAGTTGGCGAGGTTGGTGTCAGAGCTGGTAGAGATGCGGATAGATTTCTTGTGGACAATAGCGATTCCTCCTCCTGTGTGGCTGGTACGGTCTTTGCGAGTGATCTTATAGTCTTCAGGGATGGCAATGGTGATGTCTGGAGCGGAGGAAGCGTTCATCCATGTTTCCGTTAGGAAGGCGACGTCTGGAGAGAAGGTGTCTAGAAGGTTCCATAGGTCAATGGCGTGTCTGTGCACCGAGCGGGTGTTGAGAAGGATGCATTGTAGGTGGTTGTGGTCGGGAATCTGTGGTGTAGTCGTATCGGAGATGTTGTCGGTGCCGCTGAATTTGCAGGAGTAGCAGGAGAAAGGTCCATGGGTGTGTCCAGGAGCGGCTTGGACGCAGTTGGGGGCGCGACCGGGGTTAAGGGCTAGGAGGGTGGCGGCATTGTAGGTAATGCGGGAGGGCTGGGAAGCGCGAGGGGCAGGGGGTCTGGCGCTGGGCGCGGTCCAGGTGCGGACGGGCGTAGACGGGCTTACCTTTGGCGCACCTTCGGCGCGGGTTGGGCGCGGTCGCTGCGCGTGAACGCTGCACGCGGGAACTCCTGTCATATATGGATGGTGGAGGGGGAGGGGTGAGGGCGCTTCAGCTGGGAGGCGGGGCGGGCTAAGGAGGACGACAACAACAACAAAATGGAGGTGGAGGGGTCAGGGCGGCAGGAGAGCTTGGGGGGGAAACGCAAATACTGCAACAGGGTCGCGCTGATCAACACAATGCAAATTAGCAAAAGCGGCGAGATGTAGATGAGTTAAACAGCAGAGTCACGCTGGCAGTATCACACTGCGAATGGGCAGATCGGCAAATTCAGGAAACAAAATGGGCAAAGCAGCAAACAAAATGGGCAGAGCGGCAGTTCCAGCACGCAGCGGCAGTAAGAGCGCACAGCAGGCTGTAGTAATTGATTGCAGTCTAGAATAGAGCAAAAGTGCTGCACAAACGATACCTCAGCAGCAGGGGAGCGACCACTCAGCTCGGAAGCGTAGAGCGAGTCACGGCGCTTCTAGGTGTGTGAGCGCTGTTGTTGTCTGTGGGAGGGCGCTTCAGCTGGGAGGCGGGGCGGGCTAAGGAGGACGACAACAACAACAAAATGGAGGTGGAGGGGTCAGGGCGGCAGGAGAGCTTGGGGGGGAAACGCAAATACTGCAACAGGGTCGCGCTGATCAACACAATGCAAATTAGCAAAAGCGGCGAGATGTAGATGAGTTAAACAGCAGAGTCACGCTGGCAGTATCACACTGCGAATGGGCAGATCGGCAAATTCAGGAAACAAAATGGGCAAAGCAGCAAACAAAATGGGCAGAGCGGCAGTTCCAGCACGCAGCGGCAGTAAGAGCGCACAGCAGGCTGTAGTAATTGATTGCAGTCTAGAATAGAGCAAAAGCGCTGCACAAACGATACCTCAGCAGCAGGGGAGCGACCACTCAGCTCGGAAGCGTAGAGCGAGTCTGTAGCTCTATGCGTTTCACTCAAAGGGTTTAGCAGGGCTTACGTCTTTGGCAGTCACTGCCTTAAAGTTAAGGTTTGTTTTATTAGAAAACGTGGTTTTGAGTTTTTCTGTTTATTGTGAAACGTCATTCCCTACATAACCAGATCGCACATCCTGACTTCAGTGTGGCGCTAGATCGGCTTTTGAAATTTACCCGAGTGGGGATGGGAGTGTGTGAGAGCTCCCTTTAACCTCCCTGGCTGCTAATGCTGACCACTCCAGAGGTTTGAGAAACCAACGATCCTGAACTCAAACCAGCATGCCTTGCTACACCCCGGTCCGTAATGTGCATTGTGCGCTGCAGAACGAGGCAAGCTTTCGGCGCTTTGCTTGTTTATTTTTAGTATGATATGATGATATATGTATGATAATGATTTATGACCCCAGCCCCAAGAAGGTGTCCGGGGAAGTTGTACAAATATGACGTATGTAATGAGTAATAAAACTGCGGCCAACAACCACCACAAAATACAATGACTGTTGGCTGTGTTTAGTGATGCAGATACACAAGTATAGTACGGTTCCTGGAATAGGCACAGTGCGGCTGTTCTTGAAATTGACCCGAGTGTGGATGGGAGTGTGTGAGAGCTCCCTTTAACCTACCCAGCTGCTTACGCTGTCCGCTACAGAGGTTTGAGAAACCAACGATCCTAAACTCAAACCAGCATGCCCAGTTACACCACGGTCCTTTCTGTGCATTGTGCGCTGCAGAATGAGGCAAATGCAAAAACCACAGTTGAGGGACAGAATGCAGAACAATGTCTTACATTCACCCCAGTACAGAGATCTGGGCCTAAATCCATCGTTTTATTTGACATTGTTCTTTTTGACATTGTTCTGCATTGACATTGTTCTGCATTCAAAATTTGCCCTATTCTGCTAGCGAGTTAACTTTACTGAAACCTTCTATCTCCCAATGCCCCTCCCTGACCCCTAATACTTCTCGCCTCATTTCCATCAATGGCATCTCTCGGACTTTATCATCCTATCGATCTATGGAACTTAGTGCCGTCTCATCCACTAACCCCTATCTTCCCACTAAACCTTTAATGGATCTCCACTGTATATATCTGAATACCCGCTCCCTGGTAAAGCACCAACTTGATATTATTTTACTCCTTGTCACTGAAAAACCAGATATATTGTTGATCACGGAAACTTGGCTGACCCAGGACTCATTGCCTGATATCCTTGCAGCACTCCCTTCAGATTATTACATCTTAGCTACTAACCGCCCCCCTGGTAAGACAGGCGGCGGGGTTGCAGCCATTATCCATAAACAGCACAAGTTTGTGGCTCTTCCCCCCCTTGTCCTGATGTAGACTGAGAACTTAGTTATCAAACTGGATACCGACAGTGGGGCTTTGGTAATAGTACTGGTTTACCGTCCCCCTTATGTTATGTCCACTTTTCCAATCAATCTGGGAGAACAATTGGCTCCCCTTGTTGTGAATTTCTCTAAAATTCTCCTGGTCGGAGATCTAAACTATTGGTTTGATAACGACGCAGGTGGACCCCAAGCGGCCAAACTCCAGGAACTACTCCTAAATCTAAATTTGGCACAACACATGTACTCTCCCACTCATGAAAAAGGTCATAGCCTTGACCAACTATGGTCCTCCAATCTATTACTCTCGCCCCCTGTCATCACACCTTGTATATGGTCGTACCATCATTTAATCCGATTTACTACCACCATTTTGGGCTATATCAAACCTCTACCCTTGGCAGGAGGGTTTAGCAGAAAATGGAAAGATATAAACTCTCTCGCCCTTACAGACACCTTGATGTCTACGTTACCTACAACCTGCAAGGATGTAGATATCATGGAAGGAAAAATTACGGACTGGCTACTAGCAGCCACGGACATGTGGTGGGGATGCTCATAAATGGTTCACCTCTGACCTAAAGAAATTAAAACTTGATTTACACCAGAAGGAAAGGAAATGGGGAGCTAAATATACCTCGCAAGATAAGGAAGAGTTTGTCACAGCCCGTAGAAACTATCTAAAAATTATTTTAAAAAGTAAAGCTGACTACTTCTCAACAAAAATACTAAATTCTCAAAATAAATCAAAGGACATTTTTAACATAGTAAATGACCTATGTAACAGTGAGAGAGCTGCTCCCATCCAAGTCCCCACTCAGGAACTCTGTAACTCACTTAATGAGTTCTTCATAGACAAAGTCTCCACTATAAAGAGGAGCATCCATAGTCCACATAGTGTAGAACCTATAGATGACATCTATAATAATCCTCAAACCCTTGATGCCCTTCCGCCTATTGACTCAAAAACTCTATTGGAGCTTCTTGCCCGGGTTAAAACCGGGTCACCAAATGATATCTGTCCACCACACATCTTGAAAGAAATCTGCTTGGCCCTACCAATGACCATTCCCCCATTCCTGAACGATTCTCTTTCACAAGGCAAGGTCCCTTGCAACTTCAAAAATGCCACGATTGTCCCACTTTGTCACAGTTCGTTGTTTGCATCGTTACGCTGACCTTGTTTATCTCAAGTTCCTACGTTCCAGGGCATGAAACTACTTATCCCAGCATGCCCGGGACGTTAGCGACGTGATACGCATCCGCGTACAACCAGGAAATAAAGACGGAATGGAGAGACCCGGCGTTGCCGAATATTCTTGCTTCTGGCTGGCGATTCCACGGACTACGGATTCGGGGTAAGTGCTAATTAGCCTTGCACTACCTCCCAGGTACCCAGTGGTTGATGGATACTTGTCCTGTTGCTTATGCTTATGGTGAAATCACGCACGGTAACGCTATTCCTTGTTCTTGGTTGGTTCTCATACCAGTGCTGGCATTTGTTTCCTGACATCGGGAGCAATTTCTTTTGACATTATTCGAAACGGAACTGTATTCTCAGACTTGTACTTGAAACCAATCAGGCAATCTTCGTGTGGTGTAACACGAGACTTTGGGTACATTTCGTGGAGATTGTTGTATGGATCGGGGGTCCAGGCTGGACTCGCCAATCACCCATTGAAACATTAACTGTGTGTCAAACCATTAACAAGCTTAACAGAGTCCATTGAATGCAAGTGCACAGAGACGTTAAGGAGCATTACCGTTTCCAGCTGTTCTTGCTTGCTTTCTTTTCTCCGCAACCTGTTCTTTTTGTTTCTACATAGAAGAGAGATTTACAGGGGATTTACAGGGGATCACAGTCCTAAGGACATCACACGAAATGTGTTGGTAGGTTGTGACTCATATCACGAAACATGTTTATGCTACGATTGATACGTTCCCTAATGGTTGTTGTCTCTTCCTAGAGGTCTGATATCTCCTGGGGTCTCCTTATCTCTTCTTACATACAAGACTACAATATTTTCCTTTTCAGGTAGGAAATGTTTTTAGGTGTATTTAGAGGTAAAGGAAGAGAACTCAGATCTATGCTTAACTTTGTGGTATGTGTACTGAGTACATCTATTGTTGCTGTTGCAGATCTCCCTCCCCGCTGTCCCCTTCCTTTCCCTCCCACGCTTGACTATCCTGGTGCTCTGTATATACAATCTCAGACACCGGGGACGTCAGGAGGTGGAACCCATTTATCTTCAGCACAATCCCGAAGACACAGGAAGACTGAGCCTGACACACTTATAAAAAAAACTCGGGGCAGACCCCTCAGATTTGGCTAACTACAGGCCTATCTCTCTCCTCCCCTTCCTGTCTAAATTACTTGAGGCCCACGTGTCTAGATGTCTGTCAAATTTTATTGAACTTTCAGGTAATCTAGAACCGAACCAAGCGGGCTTCTGTCCGTCACACTCTACGGAGTCTGTAATTCTTGCGGTCCAGGATACCCTAAGAATGAATGCAGACAAGGGCATCCATCAGGTTCTGGTACTCCTTGATTTGTCGGCCGCGTTCGACACGGTCGATTATAACATACTGTTGAACCGTGTTGAGCAGGCCGGCCTCAGGGGTCCCGCCCTCAGATGGATAGCGTCCTTTATTACAAATCGGACGCAATCGGTGAGACTTGGAACATTTATAGCCCCAAGGATATCTTCCTTCTGCGGGGTGCCGCAGGGTTCATCACTCTCACCACTGTTATTCAATCTCTACCTCCAACCCTTGTTACACTCTCTAAAAGACCGTAAAATTACCATCTTTAATTATGCTGACGACCTGCAGTTGATAATCCCCTTGAATTCCCCGGACTCTGTTGTCGAGTTTCAAGCAACAATGGTACATATACAGTGTTGGATGGACTTAACCCACCTTAAACTCAACCCGGGCAAGACAGAATTAGTGCTGCCCGGGAAGAGTGAGCTTAGCTGGGGCCATCACTTCTGGCCTACCGATATGGGCTCTCATCCTATGGCGTCCAACTCGGTTAAAAGCTTGGGGGTGATCCTCAGTGCTGATCTTTCACTTAAAGGACAGGTGGGAGCTGTGGTATCCTCTAGTTTTTTCCAACTAAGAAAATGTAGGAAAATTGAACATCTACTGATCCACTTGGCACTTGTGCAAGTGCTAATAGCCCTTGTACTCTCTCGACTGGATTTTTCGAATGCCCTGTATCTTGGCCTTCCAGTGGGACTCTTAAAACAACTCCAGATGGTCCAGAATCAGGCGGCTAGACTGATTTGGAAACAACCTAAATGGCAGTCAGCAAGACCTGGCATGGAGAAACTACACTGGCTGCCGATGACCCAAATGATTGCCTTTAAGACAGGATGCACTGCTTTTAAAGCACTACATGGCAATGGTCCTAAATTCATAAGAAATATGATAGTCAACTATAAGCCCCAGCGCAATCTACGATCTGCTCATCTCAGTCTAGCCACCACCCCTTCGTTTAACAAAAAAAGGCAAGGAGGCAGCAGCTTCTGCTATCTAGCGGCCACTTTCTGGAATTCTCTACCTCTGTCACTTAGGAATTGTGACAATCTTCTGGGCTTCAGAAAGCTTCTGAAAACATGGCTCTTCAAGCAGTCCTACTGTTAGGAATTGTACTTCTGTCTCCCCGAAATAGCGCCAAGAAACCTATGGGTGTACGTGCGCTTTAAAAATAGTTATTAACATAACATTCTGTCCATCAACTGTGG